>NC_091954.1:88041038-88656038 GCF_031021105.1 Erythrolamprus reginae | reverse complement strand
TATGTTTGCTTTTAATAATGGGGTTTGTAGTGTTTTTTAAATTATTAGATTTGTTTTACATTGTTTTATTGTTGCTGTGAGCCGCCCCGAGTCTACGGAGAGGGGCGGCATACAAATCTAATAAATAATAATAATAATAATAAACCAGGTATGTGGATCAATCCAACCAGTAATATTAGATTATGGTTGCTTTGATCTCGCTACTTATAGGGCAAAGTGAAAGTTTGTATTTGAGAGAGGAACTGTTAATATTCTGTGTATTGTATGCAGAATACATATCTACAAAATGTATTCATGAATGATAAACTATGTTTTATTACCTGTATAGGACATATTGCACTTGGATATTTAAATCTTCACCAGTTAAGCTAATTGACTCCAAAATAACAGATATCTCACACTTGCTACTTTCTTCTCCAAGAAGTTCCACGGGATGCTGGCAGAAAACAAACCCATCTGCTTCTGACTGAGTTTGATCAACTTCCTCTGTAATACCTTTAGTAAGTGGAAAAGAATGTCAGTGTACAATGTCAAGACAGAAGCTGCCCTGAGTCCTACGGGATTGGGCAGCATTGTAGTTGAATGAATGAATGAATAATAATTAATAATAATAATAATAATAATAATAATAATAATAATAATAATTTATTGGATTTGTATGCCGCCTCTCTCTGTAGACTCGGGGCGGCTAACAACAATGATAAAAACAGCATGTGTACAGACAATCCAATAATAAAACAGCTAAAAACCCTTATTTATAAAAACCAAACATACACACAAGCATACCATGCATAACTTGTAATGGCCTAGGGGGAAGGAATATCTCAACTCCCCCATGCCTGGCGGTATAAATGAGTCTTGAGTAGTTTAAGAAAGACAGGGAGGGTGGGGGAATTCTAATCTCCGGGGGGAGTTGGTTCCAGAGGGCTGGGGCCACCACAGAGAAGGCTCTTCCCCTGGGGCCCGCCAAACGACATTGTTTAGTCGATGGGACCCAGAGAAGGCCAACTCTGTGGGACCTTATCGGTCACTGGGATTCGTGCGGTAGCAGGCGGTTCTGGAGGTAATCTGGTCCAATGCCATGTAGGGCTTTAAAGGTCATGACCAACACTTTGAATTGTGACCGGAAACTGATCGGCAGCCAATGCAAGCCACGGAGTGTTGAAGAAACGTGGGCGAATCTTGGAAGCCCCACGATGGCTCTCGCAGCTGCGTTCTGCACGATCTGAAGTTTCCGAACAAATGAATGAATGAATGAATGAATCAATCAATCAAGAAATTAATAGAAGAAACATTACCAGACAAACCTTGTACAGGAGGTCCTCACTTACCAACAGTAATTGGGACTGGAAACTGTCACTAAGCAATGCAGTCATAAAACACATCTCTGAAAAGCCCAGGAAGATCTTCAGCCAATACAACATACAGTACATGCACCCTTTAAATCCAAGAATACACTAAGGCAGAAGTTTGTCCACCTCAAGGATAAAACACCCAGACACAACCTAAGCAATGTGGGTTATGCAATGAGGCATGTGAAGATCTGTACATTGGGAAAACAAAACAACCACTTCATAAACGCATGGCACAACACAGGAGAACAAACCCATCAGGACAAGAGACAATAGTCTTATCATTTAATAGTCAATGTTCACTCTTGAAGACAGCAAAGTCCACATTTTTGACACATAGGACCACTAGTTTAAAAGAGGGGCCAAAGAGGCCATGTATATCAAAACTGAACAGCCCTCTCTCAACAGAGAAGGGGCAGGGGAATATGGCTATTATCTATCTCCAATCTGCAACACAGTCCTTTCAGTAATTCCAAGAAAGCTCCATGTCCATTTATACTACTCAGGTGATTTTGAGGACACAGATAAACCTCCAAGTGATGCTAACAACTTTCTAAAAGAACATAAATGACCAGCTGTCTGCAAAGAATATAAATCCTTCCATTCCCCACCATCCAGTCAGAGCTGAAGAAGCTTCTTGGATGAGAAGCAAAATGTCTTCAAAGAAAAACAAGTGTAATTGTTTCTTGAAAAAAAAGCACCTTTGGGAAAACATTTTCCTGGATGACTGATAATTTCCAGTCATAAAGCACAACATCACATGCCCCACTCTGACGTATCATATATTGGCAATCCCTGTTGCCATTGTTAGGTGAATCTCACATGATTGCAGTATCCCATGGTATTGTGATTGCCATTTGTCCTCGAAGAGGCATATACAGTGATCCCTCGAGTTTCGCGATCTCGATGTTCGCTAAACGCTATATCGCGAGTTTTCAACCCGGAAGTAAACTCCACCATCTGCGCATGCGTGCCCTTCCACGCATGCGTAGATGGTGGAGTTTCCCCGCCGGGCAGAGGCTTCCCTGGGTCTTCCCCCTCTTGCCCCGGTAAGGCGCGAGCAACGGCGTGGGCGGGTGGGCGGCACACGCGCGGGGAAACCCCAGGGCCGCTTCTCAGCTGAGAAGCGGCCCCAGCAACAGCGCGGGGGGTGGGCAGCACGCGCGCGCGCGGAGGAAACCCCAGGGCCGCTTCTCAGCTGAGAAGCGGCCCCAGCAACAGCGCGGGGGGTGGGCAGCACGCGCGCGCGCGGAGGAAACCCCAGGGCCGCTTCTCAGCTGAGAAGCGGCCCCAGCAACAGCGCGGGGGGTGGGCAGCACGCGCGCGCGCGGAGGAAACCCCAGGGCCGCTTCTCAGCTGAGAAGCGGCCCCAGCAACAGCGCGGGGGGTGGGCAGCACGCGCGCGCGCGGAGGAAACCCCAGGGCCGCTTCTCAGCTGAGAAGCGGCCCCAGCAACAGCGCGGGGGGTGGGCAGCACGCGCGCGCGCGGAGGAAACCCCAGGGCCGCTTCTCAGCTGAGAAGCGGCCCCAGCAACAGCGCGGGGGGCGGGCGGCACGCGCGCGGACAAGCAGCAGCAGCGAGGCGGCGGGGAAACCCAATCTTCGGCTCCTCGCTGCTGCTGTGGAAATAAAAACACCATCTGCGCATGCGCAGATGGTGTTTTTACTTCCGCACCGCTACTTCGCGACAAATCGATCATCGCGAGGGGTCCTGGAACGGAACCCTCGCGATGATCGAGGGATCACTGTAAATCCAAATACAGTGGTACCTCAAGATACGAACCCCTCGTCTTACGAACAACTCGAGATACGAAGCCGGGGTTCAGAAAAAAATTGCCTCTTCTTACGAACTTTTTTCATGTTACGAACGCCAAACCCGAACTTCCGGGTTGGCTTCGGGAGGTTGCTGAGAAGCCCCCCAGCCCGGCTGTCACCTTTTAAAACAGCCCAGCAGCTCCCCAGCAGTCTCCGAAAGCGGTTTGCTCTCCATGTGTCCTCAACCTTTCACGGAGGGTTTTCCACCTCTCCTCTTCCCAGTTTGCTCTCCATGTGTCCTCAACCTTTCACGGAGGGTTTTCCACCTCTCCTCTTCCCAGTTTGCTCTCCATGTGTCCCCAACCTTTCACGGAGGGTTTTCCACCTCTCCTCTTCCAAGTTTGCTCTCCATGTGTCCTCAACCTTTCACGGACGGTTTTCCACCTCTCCTCTTCCCAGTTTGCTCTCCATGTGTCCCCAACCTTTCACGGAGGGTTTTCCACCTCTCCTCTTCCCAGTTTGCTCTCCATGTGTCCTCAACCTTTCACGGAGGGTTTTCCACCTCTCCTCTTCCCAGTTTGCTCTCCATGTGTCCCCAACCTTTCACGGAGGGTTTTCCACCTCTCCTCTTCCCAGTTTGCTCTCCATGTGTCCTCAACCTTTCATGGAGGGTTTTCCACCTCTCCTCTTCCCAGTTTGCTCTCCATGTGTCCCCAACCTTTCACGGAGGGTTTTCCACCTCTCCTCTTCCCAGTTTGCTCTCCATGTGTCCTCAACCTTTCACGGAGGGTTTTCCACCTCTCCTCTTCCCAGTTTGCTCTCCATGTGTCCCCAACCTTTCACGGAGGGTTTTCCACCTCTCCTCTTCCCAGTTTGCTCTCCATGTGTCCCCAACCTTTCACGGAGGGTTTTCCACCTCTTGAAAGGTTGGGGACACATGGAGAGCAAACTGGGAAGAGGAGAGGTTCGGGTGTGTGTGTGTGCTGGGAAGCCCCCCAGGCCGGCTGTCACCTTTTAAAACAGCCGCGCGGCCCCGCCGAAAGCCCGTTTTTTTGCGGGTTTTTTTTTGGTTGCACGGATTAATTGACTTTACATTGTTTCCTATGGGAAACAATGTTTCGTCTTACGAACCTTTCGTCTTACGAACCTCCTCCTTGCACCAATTAAGTTCGTATCATCAGGTATTACTGTAATAATAATAATAATAATAATAATACAACAACACAGCAAACGAGATCACTACGCTGGATTTCGTATTTCATTACCAGTCGGACACTTCCAAAGCACCTAGGACTGCGTGATGTATAATAATAATAATAATAATAATAATAATAATAATAATAATAATAATAATAATAATAATAAATAATAATAATAATAATAATTTGAAACCACTTGCCAGCTTCTCAATTACTTGTTGGATGCTTGCAATGGATGTGCGATTTCATCATGTCATATTTGTAAGATAGTTTGAACCATCCAAATTGCAAACATGTGATTACAGGGATGCTGCAATGGCTACAACTATAGCAATAGCATTAGCAATAGCATTTAGACTTATATATTGCTTCACGGTGCTTTACGGCCCTCTCTAAGCAATTTACAGAGAGTAAGGATATTGCCCCCAACAATCTGCGTCCTCATTTTACCGACCTTGGAAGGACGGAAGGCTGAGTCAACCTTGAACCTACTGAGATTCGATCTGCCAAATTACTGGCAGACGGTAATCAGCAGAAGTACCTTGCAGTACTGCAATCTAACCACTGCACCACTGAGGCCAATGGCAAGTTCTACTCATTCAACACTGTTGTAACTTAGAATGATTGCTGAATGAGAGCCAACTGCATACCGCTTTTGTGAAAACCAGAAAACTGATCTTGGGAAGCAGTTTTGATCTGAATACAGTGATACCTCGTCTTACAAACCCCTCATCATACAAACTTTTTGAGATACAAACCCGAGGTTTAAGATTTTTTTGCCTCTTCTTCCAAACTATTTTCACCTTACAAACCCAAGCCGTTGCCACTGGGATGCCCTGCCTCCGGACTTCTGTTGCCAGTGAAGCACCCGTTTTTGCGCTGCTGGGATTCCCCTGAGACTCCCCTCCATGGGAAACACCACCTCCGGGCTTCCGTGTTTTTGCGATGCTGCAGGGGAATCCCAGCAGTGCAAAAACGGGCACTTCGCTGGCAACGGAAGTCCAGATCTGGGGTTTCCCAGCGAGGGAGCCTCAGCAAAATTGCAGCATCACAAAAATATGGAAGTCCGGAGGTGGAGTTTCCCATGGAGGGGAGCGTCAGAGGAATCCCAGCAGTGCAAAAACAGGCGCTTTGGCTGGCAAAAGGGGTGAGTTTTGGGCTTGCACGCATTAATCACTTTTCCATTGATTCCTATGGGAAACATTGTTTCATCTTACAAACTTTTCACCTTACAAACCTCGTCCCGGAACCAATTAAGTTCGTAAGGCGAGGTATCACTGTATTTTAAATATCATACTGACCTTCATTTATGGGTATTTCAGGCTGTGCAGATTCACAGATATGCTGTTTGCAATTTCCAGCCAAAGTTCCTTTCTCCCCAGTTAGTAGCTTGAAAACAAGGACTTCCAGCTCTGCTGTGACAGCAACATACCCTGCACAAATTGCAACTTCTGTTGGGGTGAACGTCTCCATGTGCAAAATTAAGGACCGTTCAAAGTCAAGCACTTTTACATTGTCACTCACAAATAAATGCTTCAAGTGGAATAGTATCAACTTATTCTTGCAGCCAACCAGTAAGTCTCCGGATAAAGGGCAACAGGAAAAACACGTGGGAGGATCAGAAAGAGGGATTTCTATGATTGACATTTGTTCTTTAGACGTCTCACTATAGGAAGCTTCTGGGTTGTGACCTTGCATCCGCACACAAACACGTGAGCTGCCAGAGGACATGCATCTCCAGTTAACATAAACTCGTAAGAAGAGGGTGCTGTGTGCCTCCTCAATAGTGGCCACATAATCTCCTGAAAAGCAAAAAATTGGTTTTGAAAAAAAACATAGCCAAAAATGTAAATTCCATAGTGAAACATAGGAGTAAGTACAGTGTTCCCTCGATTTTCACGGGTTTGAACTTAGCGAATAGCCTATACCACGGTTTTTCAAAAAATATTAATAAAAAATACTTTGTGGTTTTTTTCCTATACCACAGTTTTTCCCACCCAATGACTTCATATGTCATCGCCAAACTAATAATTTTTGCAAATAAAAAACAAAAAAAATAATTATTGTTAATAAATAGTTATGTTTATAAATATCAGGATCACTAAGTGTCTTATTCAATGGTGAGTACCAGTAATAATGGTGAGTAAATGGTTGTTAAGGGAATGGGAAATGGTAATTTAGGGGTTTAAAGTGTTAAGGGATGGCTTGTGATACTGTCCATAGCCAAAAATGGTGTATTTACTTCCGCATCTCTACTTTGAGGAAATTCGACTTTCGCGGGCCGTCTCGGAACGCATCCTCCGCGGAAATCGAGGGAACACTGTACAATCAAAATATAATGTGAATTAAGTTTTTGAATTAGCTGGAAATTCCATCAGAAGATCCAATGTGTAATAGTGCCATTACACATTGTATTTTGTATTCCCCATAATTAGCCACAATACCCTGATTTACTATATGGGGATTGTATAAAATCAGAGACTGGAAAAGACTGTGTTTTGGATGTCTGCAAAGAACAGTTAATATCGGCAGGAAAATTCTAATAGTTTGTTAACAGACATGCTGATCATATTGACTATAGAATAAAGAGGGTCAACATTCTGAGACAAAGTTTTGGCTCAAATCTGAAACAAAGAGTTACTGGAAAGGTAAAGTGATTACAGTATGAGGTTGCCTTCATATTAAGCACTAATCATTAGGTTTGATGTTGTGCAAACCTCATAATTGTTTTTGGAAGGCATGATTTAGTGTTTACATTTGGGGATCCTCAATATGCTAATAAACCCACATTTAGGCCTCCTTTCCCAGCTGATTTTTCCTTTAATTCAATAGGAAACTGGCATAGGGCAAACAAAATTCCAGCCTTTAGCATCATCTTTTTTTCCCATGTCCATCACTGAACCAATTTATAAGTGCCTTCACCTTCTCAGCAAAAGCATCAATGTAGGAAGGGGAACAAAAGGGAAGGGGCTTATAAACACACTGGAAATAAATATAAAAGTTTATTATTTATTATGGGGTGGCTTAAAGGTGATATGACTGGGTGGGACTGGCTTACCGACTAAGATACGTTTTCAAATAGGTGCCTGGACTCTATTTCAGTTGATTAAGTCACATTCTTCATTATTATTACTAGTAGTTTTTTTCTCATAATTCCTAATTATTTTATTGGACAAGTGTGATTGGACACACAAGGAATTTGTTTTTGGTGCGTATGCTCTCTGTGTACATAAAAGAAAAGATACATTTGTCAGGAATCATGAGTACAACACTTAATGATTGTCATAGGAGTCAATCATTTCCTCCCACTTATGACTGTATCTTATTGCTTGTACCCTTAAGATTTTTATTAATATTGTTTCTTCATTGCTTATTTGACTCCTATGACCATCATGAAGCGTTGTACCTCATGATTCTTGACAAATGTATCTTTTCTTTTATGTACACTGAGCGCATACGCACCAAAGACAAATTCCTTGTGTGTCCAATCACACTTGGCCAATAAAACAATTCTATTCTATTCTATTATTTGAATAGCCACAAAAAGGATAAATGATAGACAGCATTATTTGTTGAGGAGCACAGTAACATTTTAAGGTTTTGTACTGAACCCACAAGTTCAGTATGATAACAGATTGGGCAAGTAGCTCAATTTTCTTTAATTGCTATAAAAATTCAGTCCTAGATAATGATGAAAATGATTAAAGTGCTCATGGGTAAAACATACTATTTAATTATTTCCTATTTTAAAAGTAATTAAGGATCATATTAGGGTACTAGAGAAATAAGGACAATAAAAAAACTATTATGTATTCAATAAATAGTGCATAAACTTACCACACACACCCCCACTACGTTTCCCCCCCAAGCAGCTCAGTATTGCTGGCCAGGCCAAAAATGTTCACAAAGCCCACCCCCCTACAATGTGTATGGCCCATCAAGACAAAAAACCTGGTGTAAGAGTGCCCATTCTTCATTTAGGGAAAAAAACCTCTCGTCTTTCGAAAAAGGCAGCGTATTTCTGGATATCCAGCCAGGTTTGCGCTTACCCACTTCGCCGTACGCCATAGCCATCACTCGGCCCAGGGTACTGAAGGAGCCGAGCGGCTCGCAGAGTTCCGCAAACACTTCCACCTTAGAGGCGCCGGAACCGCAGGCCACCAGAAGCACGTCGCGCCCGCAGCAGAAGAGCGACGGTTCCTGCTTCAGAGGAACGACTTGCTGCGACCCGAAGGGGTGCAAGTTGTAGACCCGCACCATGGCTCCAGCTCCGCCCGGGGCTCCGGATCCCCTCAAAAAATCAACTGCCTCCCTGCGCAATCCTCGCCTCCGTAGCCACTCCAAAGACTACCGCTTCCGCAAAGGGCCTCGCCCCACGCCGGTCAGCTGGAAGGAGACGTCAGTCGCGCCCCTCGAAGGCAGCTTTTCTAATGGGAGGCTGCTTTGAGGCCATTTCTATCAGGCGACAGGGCCTAAGGATGCAGCTAGCGGTGGTTTACCTTCTCCCCGAAGGTGATCTATTTCTAAGTAGAGTGCAATAGGATTGCGTGCTACACTTTTGTCTGTCTGTCTGTCTGCCTCAGCCCCCCCCCCGCCCACGCCATTACTCTGCTAAACAAATAACTCCCTCAACACTATTAAACTATTTACTAAGTCTGCACTACTATTACTACTAGGTTTTTTTTCTCATCTTTCCTATCACCCATTTCCTGCCACTTGTGACTGTATGACTGTAACTTGTTGCTTGTGTCCTTAAGATTTTTATTAATATTGATTGTTTCTTCATTGCTTATTTGACCCCTATGACAATCATTAAGTGTTGTACCTCATGATTCTTGACACATGTATTTTTTTTTATGCACCAAAGACAAATTCCTTGTATGTCCAATCACACTTGACCAATAAAGAATTCTCCATTCTCATTCTCTCTCTGTGGGTGTACAAGGTAAAAGGTATGCTATAAACACAATAACAAATAATTCCCTCAACACTGTCAGACTTTTTACTAAATCTGTGCTTCTATTTCTACTAGTTTTTCTCATCATTCCTATCATCTTTTTCCTTCCACATAGGACTGTATGACTAACTTGTTGCTTTTATCCTAAGATTTTTATTAATATTGTTTCTTCATTTCTTATTTGACCCCTATGACAATCATTAAGTGTTGTACCACACGATTCTTGACAAATGTATCTTTTTCTTTTATGCACCAAGATAAATTCCTTGTGTGTCCAACCACACGGCCAATAAAATTCTATTCTATTCTATTCTATTCTAAACAAAAGCAAGTAGGTATATCGTCACAAGATAGAAGTGTTGCCAGGCCAATCTTGCTGTCTGCCATGGAATCGTTCTCTCACTTCTAAAAATTACTTTAGTTGGGCTTGGGGATTGTGTTTATTTAAAAGTGAGTGGAGTGGAAAGACATTTTTGAGGTGCATAGAGGACTTAAAGTACTCTAAAGGGACTCTTAAAGTATCTGTGGAGCGTATACCTTTCCTAAACATTATTACAGTATTCAGTGGGATCATTGCATTCCATTAAGGGGACCCACTTGGGTAATTGATTTTGAACTTTTTAAAAAATGCCCGGGAGCAATTCAACTTTCTAATTTTTAATCGTTGGATTAAAAAAACACATCTCAGAATAGCCATGGCAATACTAAGAATATATTCTAGGATTTTGTCGTATTATTTTTATAGTTGCTTGGTGCTTAGACTGGATTGGCAATTTTGTCTACCTATCGAGCTCTTCCCAAAGAATAGGTAGATTGTTATTCAACATGAAAGTTATTGTTGCAAATGTTTCCAGTGTAACCTTTTTGTTCAATTAATTGATGGGTTTTATCTATTAAAAGTTAACCATCCCCACGAGGTACCTCCAACTTCTAATAAAGAGGTCCGTGCTTAAATAATGGAGAGTAATTTGCGTAGATTCAAAATGATTTTTTATACAGCTAAACAAACGATCCGTTTGTCCCTGATAGATTTCTGGAGGGCTTTTGGGCTCTGACGTATCAGAATTGTAATTGGATCAGAATTCTGTGTATATTTCGTATTTTCCCCTATTATTTTGTATATCGCGGAGAATCCGGGATATAGAGGTGCTAAATAAATGTCACCATGTGACAAACGAGCTGTCAAGCCACGTGCATATATATTAGTAAATAGTTAGGAGGAATTAGACGGAGAGGAGTGCAAGAAAAAAGAAGGGCAGACTAATGGTTGATGTAAGGACAGAATAAGATATGGAACAATGGATAAAAATGTGTAACAATGAATGCTATTTTTAATATTTTGCGGTACTGTATATACATATGAATTTATGACGTAGTTGAAAAAAATTAAGAAAATTGGGGAAGACACGTGCATATTTATCTTTGGACAGTCAATAATTTATTTATTTATTCAATTTGTATGCTGCCCACCTGCCTAGGGACTCTAGGCAGCTCACAACCAAAAACTGAAACACAAAAAATATTAAAAACAATTCAAAAGCAACCGTTTAAAAAAAACCACGATACATTTTCATGCCTATTCTGCAAACTCTCCATTTGTTAATTCCCAAAGAGCAGCTCCAGGTTCATAAAGCCCATTGGTTACCAGGACTCTAATGAATTTTAAAACAACCAATAGAAACCAAGAGCTCAAAGAACAGACTGCGTCGTAGTTTCCTATTGGTTCAAGCATCTGTATGTCAGCGATTGGGGGCGTCGTCGCTGTGCTTGACCCAAAAGGGTGAGCGCATGCTCTCTGGCAACGCGAAGGCATCGGGCGGGTTTTTGCAGCTCTGTAACAGTCGCGGCGGCCTGAAGGAAACATTTGGAGCCGGTGGTGTCCGCGGCAGCTTGGTGTCGTGATGGCTTGGCGGTTCCTGAGGTGCGTACGAGCCTCATATGCAGAGATACCAAGCGTGTAATGAAGCGAAACCTTTTCTCCGAGTTGGCTCCTCTGTGGAGAAGAAGGCTCCATTGAGGCCGCGAACCAAAGCCGGGGGCGGGGGGGGGGCGGCGAAGGGCTCCTCGGCAAATAGGGGTGTAGTCTTTCTTGAACTCTTACTTTTCGGCTCTCTTGCTTTGTTTTCTGCTGTTTGTGGTTGATTTCAGCAAACATGGTTAAACTATTTAGTAAATAGGTCATCTAGTGGTGAGCATGCGGATATCTAGGTCATGGTTGCCCTAAAAGTACTTTTTCAAAAGGCAGCTGGACTTAACGTTTTGGGTTTTTTTTCCCTTGAAGACTTGCTTCCTAACCAAGAAGCTTTCAGTTATGACTGAATGATGGAGGGGGGATTTTTATTTCTTGCAGTGGTCTAGTGCAAACTTAAAGCATTCAAAGAGCCATTTTGACCCGCTTCACACGGGAAAAAAACACAGGGAGCCTCAAAATCTGGGTGGGCGTGGCCAACTCGACATCACTCTCCCCCAGTCATATGATCCCCTAGCCACGCCTACCCACCTGGTCATTAGGACAGAAAACTGGAAACCACAAACACTCCTCTCTCTATGTATTTCTCTTCCTCCCCACTCTCCTTCTCTATCTCCCCCCTCTTTTTGTATCTCTGCATCTCTCTATGACTCTCTACCCCTTTCCCTCTTTATCTCCCCTTCTCTCTGTATCTCTCTCGCTCTCTTTGTTTCTGTGTGTCTATGTCTCTCTCTCCCCCTGTCTATATCTATCTATCTCTCTCCCCCTCTTTCTGTATCGCTCCCCCTCTGTCTCTCCTCTCCCATCCCCCTTCCAGCACACTTAATATAAACCAGCCCCTCCTTTACAATATAACTTTTAACCGTTCATTTAGTGACTGTTCAAAGTTACAACAGTGCTAAAAAAGTGATTTATGACTGTTTTTCACACTTAAGTCTGTTGCAGCATCCCCACATGATCAAAATTCAGATGCTTAGCAACTAACTTGTGTTAATATCAGTTGCAGTGTCCAGGGGGTCATATGATCCCCTTTTGTAACCTTTTGACAAACAAAAGGGAACACGATTCATTTAACAACATGACGGCGGTGATTCACTTAACAACTGTCTCACTTAGTTAACGTAAATTTTGGGCTCAATTGTGGTCATAAGTCAAGGACTACCTGCATTGGTCCCATGCTAGAGCCTCCAAATTTTTTGAAGGTAGGTTTCTCAAATACGAAGCTTTTCTAGGAATACATATCTTGTGTCAGTTCCCTGGCTAAGCAACTTTAAAGATCTATGAACAGTGAAAAGGTTAACAGATCTTAAAGAAAGCAAAATGAAACACCGTTCTGAGTATTAATAACAGTCATTATATAAATTATATTAGTATTATAAATAAATAAGAAATATATTCTAACAGCCTCACTACATCAGATAACTAGCAGGTATGACATGAGAATGTGTTGTAACTATTTGTGAAGAAAAAATTAGTCACATACGCACATGAATGAAAGTGATAAAAGCTCAGGTTTTTAGATTTCTAAAAGTACAGAAACTACACCCTTGATACATTAAGGCAGCTTGATTTTGTCAGGCACAACATTGAATAAAAATCTTTGTTTTCAACTTCCAGCAGACGTAATTATTACTTTAATCAAGTGACTTTTGACATAATTTAGGTATGCAACAAAAAAATCATAATGCAAATGCATAATGTGAATATATTCCATGAAATAGCTAGTTGTACAAATACCAGAAAGCTCTAAAACATATGCATTTCACTGGGAGAACCTGCTCTCCCCATTCAGTTCAACTTGAATTGGTATCTACCTGGGATTGTCCAGTTCCATTGAATTAAACAGTACAGTGGTGGTACCTCTACCTAAGAATGCCTCTACTTAACAACTTTTCTAGATAACCGGGGATTCAAGATTTTTTTGCATCTGCTTAAGACTTAAGTACTTAAGAACCTGAGCCCGGAAAAATTTCCCAGGAAAGCTACTATTCCCCCTTTAATCCTGGCCATCTCGGGCTTTTCTGGGCTGCCAGAAGAGCCTTTCGGTGGCGCTTAAGGAGGCTTTGGCAGTCCAGAGCGAGCAAAGCATTTTCCTTTCTCTGGGCACTTGGAAAGGGAATGAACGTCTGCCAGCGCCCAGAGAAAAGAAACACTCCCTTCGCTCTACGCAGCCCAGAGTGAACAGCGTTTTCCTTTCCCTGGGTGCTTGGAGAGGGAATAAACCACTTTGCTGTGGTGACTTCCTTGCGTTGCCTCTCATACACCCTGCAAGATGTTGCCTCCTGGAGCGTCTGGGCATGGAAAGACAAAAGGGGGTGCTTCGCCCCGGCCGAATCAACTCGACTTCAGCCAAACCGAGAAGTCACCATAGTGAAAGAAAGGCGCCGGCTACAAAGCGAGCGAGCGAGAGAAGAGGGGAGCCCTTCAGCATGGGAAAAAAGAGGAAGCAGGTAGTAGCAACAGCAGCCGCCTTTCGGTCAAAGGAAAGGGAGGTTCCTCCCTCTCGCCTGCCTGGGTTTCACTCTCTCGGAACAGTGTATGGGAGGCAGCCTCGCGCCGGGTGTATGGGAGGCGTGTGCTCCTCGCCGCCTCAGAGTCCCTCTTTTTTTAAAAAGCCTTAAAGTTTGGGATTTTTTTTATTCACCTCACCTTCTTCCTTCCGCTGCGACTGTCCTCTTCCTCCTCCTCCCACCCAAATTCCAAGCTTTTATTTCTTTCCTAATGGGTTTGCATGCATTATTTGCTTTTACATTGATTCATATGGGAAAAATTGCTTCTACTTACAAATTTTTCTACTTAAGAACCTGGTCATGGAACAAATTAAGTTCTTAAGTAGAGGTACCACTGTATTTACAAAACAACTTTAATTATCACTGAGCAAGGAGGCAATTCTAGGGAGCAGCCCAGTTATTTTAAGACCTGCTTTTAATGGGATGGGATGATCTAGGATGATCTATTACCTCAGTTCCCTTCCGACTGTGCCCTCCGTCCCCCTCTGCCCTCCCTGCTTTCCACCACAACCTTTTCTTTCACTGCTAACTCACAAGCCAGTGATCTCTTTCCTACCATTTTCAACTTCTCCCCTCCAAAGCTTTGCTTTCCACTTGCTCAAAAGTCTCCATTGATTGGATGTTGCAACAAAACTGGAACAACAGTGACCTCTTCTCTCTCCCCCCCCCCAAAAAAAAATCTAGTATGCACTACAGAGCAACTCTGTAAATCCCTTCTTCTTTTGCTTATGTTTGCCTAAACCAGGGATTGGCAAATTTAAATAGCAACGCATGCTGAGAGCCGGGGTGGCGCAGCAGGTAGAGTGCTGTACTGCAGGCCACTGAAACTGACCATAGATCTGTAGGTCAGGGGTTCAAATCTCATCACCGGCTCAAGGTTGACTCAGCCTTCCATCCTTCTGAGATGGGTAAAATGAGGACCCGGATTGTGGGTGCAACATGCTGGCTCTGTTAAAAAGTGCTATTGCTAACATGTTGTAAGCCGCCCTGAGTCTAAGGAGAAGGCCGGCATAAAAATTGAATAAATAAAATAAAATCGGATAAATAAAACTCTTCTGCAGAAGAGCCACACTCAAGAGGCCAAAGAGCTATGTTTGGCTCACTAGCCACAGTTTGCTGACCCCTGATCTAGTCAGTTAAGGCCACTTGGGGGTTTATCTGTAGCCTCAGGGTCACCTAAATCAGTGAAAATGGATGTGGAATCTTTATGGAAAGATGGCTGAAAAGGACCGTCCGCCATTCATTCAGAACCAAAGAAGCTTTTTGGATGAGAACCAAAAAAAGCAAAATATATACAGTACAATGCAGCAAGACCTGTACATAGAGCTAACAAAACAATCACTTCACAAGTGCATGGAACAACGTAGGGAAGCAAACCCATCAGGATAAGATGCAGCAGTCCATTTGTACTTGACAAAGGTCATGCTTTTTAAGACAGCAAAGTCCATATTCTGGACAGAGATGGTTTGAAAGAGGGGTCATTTACATTAAGATTGAATAGCTCTCTCAACAGAAGGAGATAAAACATGAGACAGCCCAAAGTGACTGGGAAACATAACAGGTGCTTATAAGATTTTTTAACATCTCCCCCATTTTTAAGGAAACTGGACTTTTTAAAAAAATGAGATTGAGCAAATGGTCTGTCTACTGTGTAGCTGTTAACACTTTCTGTATTTTTCCCTGTTGCATTCATAGAAAAAGGTGGAAGCTTTTTGAATACAATTTGTAATTTTATGTAATTTAGCATACAATTTATGCTAAATTGTGTAATCTTAGAGTTTTTATGACAGTGCATTAGTTTTCAGACTGCTTGCTCAGTTCACAATTTTGAATATAGCAAAAAGAGAAAGTTACCCAACTCCATAATAGTGCTATAGTGAAAGTGGGGTTTAAATACAGTGGTACCTCAAGATACGAACCCCTCGTCTTACGAACAATTCGTGATACGAACCCGGGGTTCAGAAAAAATTTGCCTCTTCTTACGAACTTTTTTCAAGTTACGAACGCCAAACCCGAACTTCCGGGTTCGGCATTGGGAGGCTCCTGGGAAGCCCCCGGGCTGTTTTAAAAGGTGACCGCCGGGCTGGGGGGCTTCCCAGCAACCTCCCGAATCCCGAACTTTTGCCGAACTTCCAGGTTCGGGGTTCGGGGGGGTGCTGGGAAGCCCCCCAGCCCGGCGGTCACCTTTTAAAACAGCCGGGCGGCTTCTCAGGAGCCTCCCAACGCCAAACGCGGAAGTTCGGGTTTGGCGTTTGGCTTCCGGAGGCTCCTGGGAAGCCCCCCGGCTGTTTTAAAAGGTCACAGCCAGGCTGGGGCGCTTGCCAGCAGCCCCGACTCCCTGCCGCTCGCCCATGGCCGGCAGAAGATCGCTCTTGCCCGGCTTCCGCGCGAGGCATCAGGTCAGCATTCTGTGGGGCGGGCGGCGGGGAAGCCGGCGGCTGTGGCAGCTGCTGCAGGAGGCTTTCCCCCTCCTCGTCCGCCGCCCGCCCGCCCAGAATGCTGACCTGATGCCTCGCGGGGAAGCCGGGCAAGAGCGATCTTCTGCCGGCCATGGGCGAGCTACAATAAGCTTCCACGCCCTCGCCCGTGCCTGGCGGGAGGTGAAGAGTGCTTTGCCCAGTGCAAAGTTGACAGCAAGCAGCTCCGCAGTCCCCAAAGGAGGCTTAACCCCGCCCCTCTGTCCCACCCCTCGCCCGTATCCGGCATAACTTCCTCCTGCCTATCCCCGCTCTTCTGCCGGCCACGGGCGAGGGGTGGGACAGAGGGGTGGGGTTAAGCCTCCTTTCGGGACTGCGGAGCTGCTTGCTGTCAACTTTGCACTGGGCAAAGCACTCTTCAGCTCCCGCCAGGCACGGGCGAAAGGCGAGGAAGCCTATTGTAGCAGCTGCCACAGCGGAGACATTTGGGGTTTTGGCTGGGGGGGGGGAGGGGAAGGCAGGAGGTCCGGCCCTTCATTTGCCCTCCCAGCAAAAGACAAAGCCGCACAGCTCCGCATCGCCGAAGGAGGCTTAACCCCACCCCTCTGTCCCACCCCCCGGCCGTGGCCGGCAGAAGAGCGGGGATAGGCAGGAGGAAGTTATGCCGGATACGGCCGAGGGGTGGGACAGAGTGGTGGGGTTAAGCCTCCTTCGGCGATGCGGAGCTGCGCGGCTTTGCCTTTTGCTGGGAGGGCAAATGAAGGGCCGGACCTCCTGCCTTCCCCTCCCTCCCCAGCCAAAACCCCAAATGTCTCCGCTGTGGCAGCTGCTACAATAGGTTTCCTCGCCTTTCGCCTGTTTCAGCTTTCCATCCATCCACGTCACTTCGCCGCTAAATCGTATGGCAGCAAACAATCTTTGGGGTTTTCGCTGGGGGGAGAAGTAGGACCTTCCTAACTTCCTCCCCCCCCCAGCGAAAACCCCAAAGATTGTTTGCTGCCACACGATTTAGCGGCGAAGTGACGTGAAGGGATGGAAAGCTGAAACCGGGCTGTTTCAGCTTTCCATCCATCCACGTCACTTTGCTGCTAAATCGTATGGCAGCAAACAATCTTTGGGGTTTTCGCTGGGGGGAGAAGTAGGACCTTCCTAACTTCCTCCCCCCCCCCAGCGAAAACCCCAAAGATTGTTTGCTGCCACACGATTTAGCGGCGAAGTGACGTGAAGGGATGGAAAGCTGAAACCGGGCTGTTTCAGCTTTCCATCCATCCACGTCACTTTGCTGCTAAATCGTATGGCAGCAAACAATCTTTGGGGTTTTCGCTGGGGGGAGAAGTAGGACCTTCCTAACTTCCTCCTCCCCCCCCAGCGAAAACCCCAAAGATTGTTTGCTGCCACACGATTTAGCGGCGAAGTGACGTGAAGGGATGGAAAGCTGAAACCAGGCTGTTTCAGCTTTCCATCCATCCACGTCACTTTGCTGCTAAATCGTATGGCAGCAAACAATCTTTGGGGTTTTCGCTGGGGGGAGAAGTAGGACCTTCCTAACTTCCTCCCCCCCCCCAGCGAAAACCCCAAAGATTGTTTGCTGCCACACGATTTAGCGGCGAAGTGACGTGAAGGGATGGAAAGCTGAAACCGGGCTGTTTCAGCTTTCCATCCATCCACGTCACTTTGCTGCTAAATCGTATGGCAGCAAACAATCTTTGGGGTTTTCGCTGGGGGGAGAAGTAGGACCTTCCTAACTTCCTCCCCCCCCCAGCGAAAACCCCAAAGATTGTTTGCTGCCACACGATTTAGCGGCGAAGTGACGTGAAGGGATGGAAAGCTGAAACCGGGCTGTTTCAGCTTTCCATCCATCCACGTCACTTTGCTGCTAAATCGTATGGCAGCAAACAATCTTTGGGGTTTTCGCTGGGGGGAGAAGTAGGACCTTCCTAACTTCCTCCCCCCCCCCAGCGAAAACCCCAAAGATTGTTTGCTGCCACACGATTTAGCGGCGAAGTGACGTGAAGGGATGGAAAGCTGAAACCGGGCTGTTTCAGCTTTCCATCCATCCACGTCACTTTGCTGCTAAATCGTATGGCAGCAAACAATCTTTGGGGTTTTCGCTGGGGGGAGAAGTAGGACCTTCCTAACTTCCTCCCCCCCCCAGCGAAAACCCCAAAGATTGTTTGCTGCCACACGATTTAGCGGCGAAGTGACGTGAAGGGATGGAAAGCTGAAACCGGGCTGTTTCAGCTTTCCATCCATCCACGTCACTTTGCTGCTAAATCGTATGGCAGCAAACAATCTTTGGGGTTTTCGCTGGGGGGAGAAGTAGGACCTTCCTAACTTCCTCCCCCCCCCAGCGAAAACCCCAAAGATTGTTTGCTGCCACACGATTTAGCGGCGAAGTGACGTGTTAAGGGATGGAAAGCTGAAACCGGGCTGTTTCAGCTTTCCATCCATCCACGTCACTTTGCTGCTAAATCGTATGGCAGCAAACAATCTTTGGGGTTTTCGCTGGGGGGAGAGGTAGGACCTTCCTAACTTCCTCCCCCCCCAGCGAAAACCCCAAAGATTGTGCCTTTCTTTGTTGCGCTTCCACCAGCATGGCCTGGCTGGCAGCGGAAGATGTAACCGAGCTCACGGGGCTGGGCTCGGCTCCCCCTCTTACCAGCCCAGCAGGCAGCCGCCATGGAAGGCTCCGTTCCCTGTCGGCCACGGAGACCGGCCCCGTGGGCTCGTTTACATCTTCCGCTGCCAGCCAGGCAGCGCAACGAAGAGAGGCATTCGCTTTCCTCCCGCCGGCCCCTCAATCGGGCCGGTAGGGAACAGAATGGAACCAGCCCAGAAGCAATAGACGCAGGATCGGGCCGGCAGCAGGCGCAGGGCGAGGCAGCAGGTCTGCATCCTGGGCAGGCGGGCGGGCGGCGGGCGAGGAGGCGCGGCCGAGCGGCGACAGCGGCGGTTCTCCTCACTTCGGAGAGCTTCCTGGGCATGAAAACGCGCGAATCCAACAAGAACGAAAGCCAGGAAGCTCTCCCTGGCGGAGACCGCCGGCCCCTCAATCGGGCCGCCGTGACGGGGACCACTGGCCTGCCTAGCGGGCTGGGAGGGAGGTGGAATACGGGAGGAGGAGGAAGAGGAGGAGGAGGGAGGAAGGAGAGAGAGAGAGAGGGAAGCCGCCCGGCTGTTTTTAAAGGTGACAGCCGGGCGGCAGCGTTTTTTTGCGGTTGTTTTTTTTTTGTTGCACGGATTAATTGACTTTACATTGTTTCCTATGGGAAACAATGTTTCGTCTTACGAACCTTTCGTGTTACGAACCTTTCCCTGGAACCAATTAAGTTCGTATCTTGAGGTTCCACTGTACTGTATATTATAATACTGTAGTTGTTTCTGTTAGTATTGGTATGGATGTAGTTTTCTTTTTTGTAATTCCTTGATTAGGGTATTGTTTTCTTTTTAATTGTTTGGTATTAATCTTTACTTACCTGGATGTTTCGTTGACTGCTGCAGAGCATGTAGTGTGACCCAAAATAACTTTCTACTTAAAAAATGTTTTTATTCCATTCCTCCCCCACCTTTTTTTTATATATTTAGAGACTTCTCGTGGGAATTGGATCCTGCTTTGTATGGAGACAGGCATTACAATGTATTTACCCGTGAATTTTATCCCAGCTTAGAAGATTTGGGAATTGTTACTCCAGGGATTGATGAAGATATGGATTCAGCGGTGTTATTTGGAACTTTGCGAGGAAGTGTGGTTGGTTTACGGTATTATACTGGTGTGGTAAGTTCAGAATGATGAAAACTAATGATATGAATCCTGTTTTTTTAAAATATCTTAAAATCAGTTAATGGACCAGACAAAGCTATGGTGTATTTTGCCAAGTGTCAGGACAGTGATCAGGACAATTGATTCTTTTGGATTCAGAGAAAATGAACAATCCAATAAATGAAGGGATTTTAAGCTTGATTGTTCGCTAAAAGCATATCATTAATAGCATACATTGGAAGGAAGGATAACACAAATGCTGCCAGGAACTCCTTAATAGCAGTAGCAGAGATACCCCATAGGGAGTTACTTTCCATAGCACTGAATGCTCATTGAGCATTCTCAAAAGTTGGCATCATGATTTTGTGGTCCTGCTATGGTCAGGAGACTTCAGACTTGGCCTGGCTAGCATATGACTCTGGGATGACAATCAAAAGTTTCATGGCCAGAAAATCTTCAAAGTTTATGTTAAGGTTTCCTTTCCCTCCCACTTTCCCTTCTCCTTTGTTCAGGAAGCAAGAGTGAAAAATAAACAGGCTAGTTCAGAATGAGCTCTAAATTTACAAACTTATCTTAACGTGAAGGCTAAATATGTCACTAACTCCTTACAGTAATAATTGTCTTTTGCATTGCCACTACATGGTTTAGAGCAGGGGTGTCAAACTCATGAGGACATGTCATGTGATAAGCGGCTTCTCCCCATTCACTAAATGGGATGGGCATGGCCATCACATGATGCATTCAGCCCATAAGCTGCAAGTTTGACACTGCTGGTTTATCATGTTTAATTTGAATTTATTGTATTATATGAAACCAGTAAATATGGCTTGTAATTTATGGTATGGTGTGCTATATAAATCAGTAGATAGTGATTAAACTATAGCTTAATGTTATATGTGAACCAAAATTTGTGTGCTTATCAGTAATTGATTGCAAAACTGTTCAAATTATTCCCATTTTAACATGCAAATAATATCAATAAAACCAGCTATTAATTCAAATGTTAACAGTAATGGACATAGCCTAAGAAATTAAGCACTAATCCCATTGTTGCATCAAAAACCAGTTACCAATCAAGGGAATGGAGACCACAAGGATATTGAGTAAATCAGATTTATTGCATGCAAGGTTCAGAAGTAAGACTAAGAAAATCTGAACAACCATTAGCACTTTTAGTTATATTCTTATACCTTTTTGGAAAAGGACGAACAGGCGTGTTATTGCGTGAACCAATAATATGGGTTACATGTTTGCGTGCATATAAAAAGGGGAAGTAAAGTAAAATCAACAGAAAATATGATTACATGGTAAAATAATGACAAGGTAAATACAAATGCAGCATATATGTGCATTGTGATAGGTGATAGTTATATATATATAGATTCTTCAGCATTCAGATGTTTCACTTCCCAATTCCCATTGCGTGTATGTCTCCATAAGCAAGTTGCTTAACAAACAGATAAGAGAAAAGAGGAAGTAAAGTAAAATACAGACTATGCAATTTTTATCTTTTACAATGTGGAATTGATGATTAGAAGCTTAGTAAAGCTTAAATATTTAAAGATTTAACTAAAAAACATTATAAAGGTACTTGAGGTATATAAGATTCTTATTAAAACACACTTGAGGTATATAGTAAAATACATATCTTGGGGTGTCTTCCTCACCATGAAGTAAGATAAGCTTTTAGGGTCCTGATTGTGATCCCACAAATTAGATTGAATGGCAAAGACTAGCCAAGAGTAGGGCCTTTTGGATAGAATCTATTATTTAAAAGTGAAACTGGGTTAAATATGTTTAAGAATTGTTTAGAAGCCTTTGTGACTGGTTTAATTGCAAATGTTAATTTTACAGGTCAGTAATGAAGAAATGGTGGCTCTCCAGCGAGAACCTAATAATCCATATGATAAGAATGCTGTAAAAGTAAACAATGTGAATGGTGATCAAGTAGGCCATATAAAAAAAGAACTGGCAGCTTGCTTGGCTTATATCATGGACAACAAATTGGCAGTAGTGGAAGGGTAAGAATTCATTTTGAATACTGAATAAATAATGTTCTTGATTAGCAATTGTGTAGTTAAACATGCCAAAACATAAAATAAGTTATTGTTTCAGCAACAGAAGCCTTATTTAATAAGTTTTGCAAGTCCCCTCACATACCTAATGCACCTCCTTTGAATGATTAGCACAGTCTTAATGTATGTTTTTCATGTCTACAAAGGGAAAAACAAACGTAATATTAAATCATTGCAATTTTTCTCTCTCTTAGAGTTGTTCCTCGTGGAGCAGATAATGCATACACTATGCCGGTGCAATTGAGCTTTTGGGGAAAAGAAGAGAATAGGCAAGCGCTTCTACAAAGACTAAACATGCATGGATTAAAGTTAGCACCTCCAGGAAAATGTAAGTTAGAATTTACGTTATCATCATCAAGAAAGAAGGACTTTCTCATGTAAATAAAAAAAAAATCTGAACATTTACTAGTTCTCATATTTTCAATGGCATTTAGTTTCAGCGTTTGATTTTGAGGCTGGCAAGACATCTGGCAAAGGTAGACCACGTTACAATGCTCCAAGTCATGGTGCTATCCAAATGACAACTGAACAGGTATCACTACTCATGCTTGTTATAAGAATAGTAATAGCAATAGTACTTAGAGTTATATGCCGCTTTATAGTGCTTTACAGCAGTCTCTAAGCGGTTTATAGAGTCAGTATATTATCACTTACAATTTGAGTTCTCATTTTATCATCCCCGGAAAGATGGAAGGCTGAATCAAACGTGAGCTGTTTAGAATCAAATTCTGGGTAGCGGGCAGAATCAGTCTGCAATGCTGCATTCTAACCACTGCACAATCACAGTCTTGGAGCCAAGCAACTCTTGAGTTACTGTGTGGGTGGCTTTATAGTGTGTTAGAAGAAGTAGGACAGGGAATGTCAAGTCTGCTAGCTGAAATGGTCACGCCACTTTGTTCTACCTCTATATGAAGTCAGTCAAAAGTAAATAGAGTTAGGTCGAAGATGGTAGGATTTACTTTGTAATGGATAAGGAACATTGTAACCCCTAATAATGTTTGTGTCCATTTATCTTGCCTTTGGCCTGGAAAAATTGTCCCCAGTAGATTTGAAATTACAGAGTTTCTAGTATGATAAAGCTGTCCATTTGAACTTTAATTTATAATTTTAATATATTGTTTTCCTTACCTCAGTCTCACTTTACCATGTAAAGTGAAAAAACCAGTGTTAATGCTTCTTTAAAATATAAAATTGTTGAAGAGTATGTTGGAATGCATTTTATTGGGTGAAGTGATATAAACAAGATACTATAAGGCTATTTTTATATTATCCTACATTGTAGCTTAAAACTGAATTTGACAAGATTTTTGAAGACCTGAAAGAAGATGATAAGACCTTTGAAATGGAAGCAGCAAAGGTATGTAAATTGAATAAGAGACAGTGGTTAATGCTGCATTACATATATCGCTTTGGGAAAAGGGGATGCCTTCTGGTTAATTTTGACTGTTAGCAACAGCCTAGTATCTGCTGTTTTCTTGGCAAGATTTTTGGAGGTGATTTGTCACTGCTTTCTTCCAGGGCTAAGAGAAGTGGCTAGCCCAATACCTTGTTGCAAGTAAATTAAATCATTAATTAATTAGTTGTAATAAGTAAGATGAAAAGATAGAAAATAGCAATGAAAAAATGAACAGCTGCAAGTTGTAGCTTTTTCTCCGAAGAAATATTTAAAATGGAATATTTGTTTTCTAGGCTGTTTTGACTCCTTTACTGCCACACCAGAAGCAAGCTTTAGCTTGGATGATTTTGCGAGAGAATAATAATGATCTTCCTCCTTTTTGGGAAGAGCGAGATAACTTCTTCTACAACACAATTATACATTTTTCTGAAAAAAATAGACCAGAAAATGTGCTCGGAGGAATATTGGCAGATGATATGGGACTGGTAAATATTTTGCATGAGGATGTGTCTAATTATCTGTCAAGAATACTTTAATTTGGACTCTTAGCTGTACATGGGTTGGACTCAAGAGACCTGAAGAGCTGATTCCAACTCTGCTTGTATGAAAAAAAATGCTAACTAGTTGTTTAATGTATTTTAGGGCAAAACACTTACTATGATTGCAGTAATTCTTACCAACTTCCATAATGGGAAGCCTCTTCCTCTTGAAAAGAAAATTGATCACATGGAAGAGGTGAGATATTTATTGTCTATCATTCTGTTAATAATTTAACTCAAAATAATCCAGATATTTAAAGCAAGAGAAATATCAATATTCTGACATCAAAGGTGATGTATTTTTCATTTTTAGTAACAAGATTTGGCAATATGAATATAATTTATTTGGCCTGTGAACTGTTTGGACTTTTTCTTTTTGTAGTCTCCCATTAGTGTTTTGTGGCTGACATTTTAAACCATAGAAAATTACCAGGTACCACTCAAAACCCAACACAGAAATGGTATTTTTGGTAGCAAAATATTTGGTTGATTTTTAGTATGATCCATTTTCACAGATACAAATCTCTTCTGCCCATGTTAAGAGAAGTTATACTCCGAAGCTTTCATGCTTTGTGCCACTTGTTTTAAATACATTTCATTTATTTTTTTAAAAAAATAATTATATGTAGAATTTAAGATATATTAATTGGTTAATTAATTTTTGCTTTGTTTTACCCTTTAGAAATATATGCCTACTGCACAAAACAACTTACAAGGTAATTTGTAATACTATATACAGTATTTGTAATATATACTTAATTGACACTTATTTCAGATCTGCCTCAGGTTCATGTGACATTACTATGTAAATTAAAGCTAATTAAAGTCAGTGAGATTGAAGCTTGCCTTAGTCTGGATTGAATTCCTTAAAATGAATTACCGAAATTCTTTTTTTTACATTAAATAACTATTGTTTTCCAATAACTTTACTTCTAAAACAAAAACTTTTAAAAATTTTCTCATAAGCATCCTATTGTGGCCTGCAACTGAATGCTTCCAATTCAAAAGAGGAAAGTGATTCTCTTCCCTCACAATCTTCCAGATCCTATCCAAAAAGGTAGAATTTTTTCTTTTCTATTAAGGAATGTGCTTACTTTGAAACATATTCAAAATGTATATATTGTATAAACTTGTTTATGTGACAGTTCAGTGCCCTGAGGGCAGGTGATTACCTTACTACTTGTTGACAAGCAATATCTCTTGGGGAAGACATGTCTTGGGGAAGACATATTTATTTAACAGCTGTGTTATTATCTTGAAAACTGCAGTGATTCACTTAACGATGGCAAGAAAGGGTGTAAAATGGGGCAATATTCACTTAGCAAAGTAAATGTTGGACTCAATTGTGGTTGTATATCAAGGATCACTTGTGAGTTTGCCCTTATCAACATTGTAAATATACTTATTTAGGAAGGTTTTTAGATGTTTATTAACTGAAATGAAGTTTTTATCTTAAAAATATAGTATCCAGGACAAATATTTATTTTTAAATTAGAATCCAATGAAAATTCTTCTATATTTTCCTCTCATTTCTGAACTTAAATACTTACGTGCTCATTTATGTGTTTAATATATTGGATTTTTAACCTTCTGATTCCAACACTCTGGGCAACTTTACAGTGTTTAAAAGAATGTAGAATTTAAAAAAGAATGATATTGAATAAAACCACAGATAAAATTCAGGAAAAAAAAATCAGGCTCCATACATACAGAGCAAAGTATTGAAAGACTTGCAGAATATTTAAAGTGTGGGAGCTATACAGCCCTTCTATATCTTGAATGCTATTCCAGAGGGCAAGTGCAGTTGTGCCAGATATCTTCACATGGCTTATTTTTGAAGTTTTGAAGAATTCCTTAGTACTTAAGTTTTCTTTTCTCAATAAAAATTACTTGTGGATTATCTCTTTCTCAAATATACACACAAAAATAGTTGACTGTGTTTCATGACTCTGAACCAACAAATATGCAATCTTCAAATCTGACCTATATGATTAGTGGTATGGTTCAGTGTGATATGTTAATTGAGGAAATTAAATTATTGGAGTAAGCCATGAGTTAAATTAATCATGCTAAGTGTACAGTGCAGGCATACCTAATGATTCCTACATGTTGTGGCTTGTACCTAAAATAAGTTAAGTCTGGGCAACTTGTTACCTTCTGCCTATTGGTGAAGTACAGCTCTCAATATCCTTTACATTGTTTTATGCTATTGAAACTACTGAAGTTCAGAAAGTTAGCAATATCGGGCAGCTACATACTACAGACTATTTTTTGTTGTGAGGTGGGGGAATGTCCAGTTTTGGGGAATGAGTTGCACAACTATCAACTATCTCAATTCCAAGTCCAGAGAGTGACTGGCAAGATGGTTGTAGTCAACCCTGCTTTATTTTATCCCTCCATCCAATTTTTTAAAATTGCTCATCTTCCTCAGATGTGTCTACTTTAGATCACTAACCTTTGTAAGCTAGGTTGAAATAATTGGATATGAACGTGTAGAATATTATTATTTTTTCCACTCTCTACTTCATTTTCAATACTTTAGAGTTATGGGCAAGAAATCAAAGTGCACTATAAGCGGCGACACAGAACTTGAGCAGGAAGTTGCAGAACAAAAAAAAAGTGAGTTACAGTTATTTTTGATTCTATTATTTTCTTAGTATCTTTCCAATTTTACTTATTATGATAACATGTTTTGTTTTCCAGCTAAAGGGAAAAAACCAAAATCAAAAGGAAGGAAAAGAAAACTAGGTAATGATGCTTTACCATTCTGTTTGTTCACTCTTGATTCCTGGGGGGGGAAAGCCATTTGGTAATACTAAGATACTTTTTAAAACTTTACTGAATATTGTGGTATTGCAGAATAACAGAATTGGAAGGTAGATAGTATAGTATAAAAAGTATTTATTTAGTATATAGTATTTATAGCCACCCTGAAAGTCTTGGTACTGCTTATTACAAAGAGATAGATACAAATCAACTGGATTTGTTGAAATTAATTTAATAATTTCTTAACAAATTAACTGCTTTATCCATAGTTGCTAATCATGAGCTAAAAAACAAGTTTCTTCATTCTGCATGCTCAGTCAAAGCAGTTAACTACAGTTTAATTCCTTCTAGTTTTCATTTGTACTCCTGTATATGACTGAGTTTAATAAAATTACAAGATGTGTTTGTTTTCTTCCATCTTCTACATATTGGCTTGGGGGGCCTCAATATTTGGGGATAATAATCTAGCTTGGATCCCCATAACAATAACTAATTGATTGTTAGCCTGAATTATGGAGGGATCTATTGTGTATGTAACTACAGTATTTTTAACTTTTTCATCAACTATGAAGACTAAGCAAAAAGTTATTCAAATATGAAAAATAAATTAGTAGTTACTATATAGTGCAGAATGAATAGCTGCATTTTATGTTTCTTAAGATTCCCAATGGGTAGGTAGTAAAACAGGTATCAGTCGAATTGTAGATGATATGCTTGGCAGTAGGAATAACTTCTTACTAGCATGTAATTATTCTTTAACTGAATAACACTAAATGGACTATATACTGTAAGTACAATAACATATTCAAGTTGGTAATTGTGTATTTTCCTTCTCTTCAAGATGTTCCTGTACAAGCAAAGGAAAATGAATCTGATAATGTTAGAGGGACGCTGATCATTTGCCCTCTTTCTGTCCTAAGTAACTGGATTGTAGGTTTATAGTTTACATAGTTTGTATTTCCTAATGTTTATTGATTGCAACTTTTAAATGAATGAGGATTGTTCTATATTAAAATCAAGTAAAACATTTTTCTATAAATTCTTTTTCAACCCATATATTGCTTTGACAAGATAATGTATATGTTATAGCCCCTTGTCTTGTACTATAAATTATACCAGTTCTTGGAACAAATTTTTGGGAAGAATGGAGGGTTGTAGTGGATAGCAGAAATCAATGGAATGAGAATTTTTAGCTTCATAAAAGGTCCTTCTGCTAGTGCAAAAGGTAGAGACCCAGTAAAATAATGACCAGGGTATACATATATATCAGCATCTGACTATTGGGTAACAATGTATTCCCGTATAATTTTAACAGCCTTAGTTACACTGACATCTTAACCAAAGGTGCTTTTTCAAGAGGCAACTGGACTTTCTGCTTTTTCTTTAAAGATGTTTTGCTTCTCCAAGAAGCTTCTTGAATGAGAAGCGAAACATCTAAGCAAAACCAAGAAGTCCAGTTGCCTCTTGAAAAAGCACCTTTGGGACAATCATGACCTGGATGACTGAGAATCTCCATAGACATTGACATCTTAGGTGGTACAGAAATGGTTTCCTTTCTTTGGGAAGTATTTAGCTTCCTAAATACTAATTCTATGACTCTGGAATTTTCTGATGGTGTCTTATTTCAAGAAATAATTAGCCTAACTATGCTTAGTTTACGAGTCCAAATAAGCTAACCACATGTCAGAGGAGATATTGCACTTTTTTTTAATGTGTTAATTTGGTGTAGTGGTTAAGATGCTGGCCTGGAAACCAAGAATTTGTGAGTTGTGGGGCTCATATAGGCATGAAATCTTGATGTCCCTTGAGTTTTATCCTGCCAGTTGTGACTGACTTTAGAGGGTGGTGCTTACCTCCATTTCTTAAGCCAAAGAGCCAGCATTGCCTGGGGATATTTCTGCTGTCATGTAGCTGCCATGACATCACAGCAGTAGAGAGTGCAGTGAAACAGAATGCTGTTACCTTGCCACACACCTATTTGCCTTATATCTACCTGCACTTACATGATCTTGAAATGCTAATTTGACAGGAGCTGGGACAAGTGACAGGAGCTTATCCGGGTCTAAAACTGATGAGCTATAAACCTATAATAATCAAACTCAGCATCCTAACAACTTTGAGTTATATATATTAAAAAAAGTAGGATAAAATGACGATGCAATTTCTACTTTTACCAAAGCAACTAAGTCTCTTAATCCCTATATCTGAAAGAAGTGCACGTCACATTTTAAAAAATTTCTTCAGTACAAGGCCTGAGGGGATAATCATAAATGTCACATATCAAAACTAATTGCATTCCTTTGGAAGAAGAAATAACTGACAGCAAATAAATCTGTGTTGGGTGAATAATTATCCCTGTATGACCTATATTTAATGTAGCAAAGATTGGAGCAGAATTTGTAGGCATTGAAATTTATGGAACAATTAGTTAATTGTACTTTTTGATCAATTTCTCATTTTAGGACCAACTTGAACAACATGTTGATCCAAATATTCAGTTGAACACTTATGTTTACTATGGCTCACAACGGAACAAAGATCTGACAATACTTTCCAAGCAAGATATTGTCTTAACAACATACAACGTTTTAGCTACTGACTATGGAGTGAGTATACTAAAAAATTCTAAGACCCTTTAGGGAAAAAAAGGAGTAATGTAACATTCATACAAATTAGACTTTTGCCAATGCTAAATTTAGTTTTATATTTTTAAAAACCACTATCATGCTACTTTAATTTCACAATGCTACTTTATTTTTCATATCCTTTATGCGTTGTTGTTTGGCATTAAGAGGAGGTTATAGTTTTCTAATAGGATGTTTTATACTTGGTTGCCAGATTTTATCTAATATTGCCTGTGTTGATTCCACTTCCTTTAAAAAGGTCAAGATAACTTGTTAGAATTGACAATCGTAAAAAAGTAATGTTTTCTTCATAGAAAACTTGATTCCAGGTGACTTCATGTTGTTTTCCTGGGAACAGAATTGATTTGCCATTGCCTTTTTTCATGTATTCCTGGAGTTTGCCTATCCAGGTTTTACTCAGGCTTCACCTTGTTTAATCTTTGGGCCGAGACAAGGTCATCTACTGTTTGCTGATACTGGGATGACACAGTATTGTAATCTAAACATGAATCCATCTGCTAATACTTTACTGTGAGAATGGTTTCTATAGCAGTGAAAAGAACTTTCAATATTCCATGTTTTATTTTATTTTGTATTGTATTTATTAAATATATTTATATGGCCACCTAATTCATACATGACTTCTATTCCACGTTGTAAAATCATAAATACCCTTTTGATAAAATTGTCAAAGCTTCTCTTTGTTTTAAATGAGATGACTCATATCCAAATGCTTGTTCAAAGTTTTATTTTAAATATTAAAATGGCTAATATGCATTTTTACAGGCCAGAGGTGCTAGTCCTTTACATAAAATAAAATGGCTGAGAGTTGTGTTGGATGAAGGTCATACAATACGAAATCCAAATGCTCAACAGACAAAAGCTGCTCTAGATCTGAATGCACAAAGAAGATGGATCTTGACAGGTATTTATGCTGTAGATCAGTGGTGGGTTGTAAATTATTTTACTGCCAGTTCGTGTGCGTGCACATGATACTTATGCGCAGAAGCATCCTGGGCGGATGGAGCCTCCCATCGCCAGTGCTACCTGTTCTAACTACAGATCTGAACCAGGAGCAACCCACTACGGCTGTAGAATCGGTATTGCAGTATATACCAGGTTGGGGGCTGTTGTCTAAGCAGAATGCTTGCATCCTCCTAACCATTGTTCATTGTCCTCCTGTTTGAGAATTTGAAGAGCCATACATATATGCAAACCCGAGAAACGATAAGATGCAGAAGTTCAGTTTGGTCTTGTGCAGGTGGTCCTCAACTTTTGAACATTTGTTCAGCAATTGTTTGAAATTACGGAGGGAATGAACAAAGGGACTTGTTCAAGGGTCCAAAGTAATTTTAGGCACTTGGAAGTCCACCTGCACTTATTACCACATGAGTGCTGCAACACTTCCCATCTGCCTCTCTCCCACACCTGATTTCAGCCACCCAAATGCCCCACTAATTCACATAAAGCTGCTATGCCTGAGAAGCCTCATCACCAACCCAGCCCACTAGAGCAAGCAAGGTTGCTGTACTTCAGCAAGACTCACTGCCTACCCAGCCCAGCATTGCAAGCGAAACTGCCTCAAGTTCAGGTAGCCTCATTTTCCCATCCTCTCACCAAGCCCACTTGGTCATCTAGTCTTGCAATTTTTTTGAAGCATGCTTCTCTTTAGGAGAAAGAATCAGACAATAATGTGAGGCAGCCTCAGTAAGAAGGTTATGCTTGCAATATCTGGTCACTAAATGAGTGGTGTATGAGATACTTTTTTGCTAAACAATCCTTGAGATTTATTTTACCTAAATTGAATAAGCATGATGCATAGTATTTTTTACCTGTCTTTGTTTTAGGCACACCTATTCAGAATTCTTTAAAGGACTTGTGGTCTCTCCTTTCCTTCTTAAAGTTGAAACCTTTTACAGACAGATTGTGGTGGCACAGAACAATCCAGCGGCCTGTCACTATGGGAGATGAAAACGGGCTTAAGTATAAACTGCATCTAATATCTATTCTACATATTCTATAAAGATTAGCACAATACACATATAAATTAGTACCTGTAGCATTTAACATATTCTTTAAAAATAGTTTTAAGTGTTAGAAAATATGCAACTTTTACCTTGTGCACAAGAGCTGGTTTGCAATTTATTTATTTATTTATTTATTTATTGGATTTGTATGCCGCCCCTCTCCAGAGACTCGGGGCGGCTAACAGCGACAATAAAACAGTGTACAATAGTAATTTGGTATTGATGATTAAAAATCAATTAATATAAAAACCAAACATACATACATACATACCATGCATAGAATTGTAAAGGCCTAGGGGGAAAGAGGATCTCAATTCCCCCATGCCTGGCGGCAGAGGTGGGTTTTAAGTTGTTTACGAAAGGCAAGGAGGGTGGGGGCAGTTCTAATCTCTGGGGGGAGTTGGTTCCAGAGGGCCGGGGCCGCCACAGAGAAGGCTCTTCCCCTGGGTCCCGCCAGGCGACATTGCTTAGTTGACGGGACCCGGAGAAGATCCACTCTGTGGGACCTAACTGGTCGCTGGGATTCGTGCAGCAGAAGGCGGTCCCTGAGGTAATCTGGTCCGGTGCCATGAAGGGCTTTATAGGTCATAACCAACACTTTGAATTGTGACCGGAAACTGATCGGCAACCAATGCAGATTGCGGAGTGTTGGTGTAACATGGGCATATTTGGGAAAGCCCATGATTGCTCTCGCAGCTGCATTCTGCACGATCTGAAGTTTCCGAACATTTTTCAAAGGTAGCCCCATGTAGAGAGCGTTACAGTAGTCAAGCCTCGAGGTGATGAGGGCATGAGTGACCGTGAGCAGTGACTCCCGGTCCAAGTAGGGTCGCAACTGGTGCACCAGGCGAACCTGGGCAAACGTCCCCCTCGCCACAGCTGAAAGATGTTTCTCTAATGTGAGCTGTGGATCGAGGAGGACGCCCAAGTTGCGAACCTTCTCTGAGGGGGCCAGTGATTCTCCCCCCAGGGTAATGGACGGACAGATGGAGTTGTCCTTGGGAGGTAAGATCCACAGCCACTCCGTCTGGTCTGGGTTGAGTTTGAGCTTGTTGACACTCATCCAGGCCCTAACATCCTCCAGGCACCGGCCCATCACTTCCACTGCTTCGTTGGCTGGACATGGGGTGGAGATGTATAACTGGGTATCATCGGCATATTGATGATACCTCACCCCATGCCCTTGGATGATCTCACCTAGCGGTTTCATGTAGATATTAAATAGCAGGGGGGAGAGGACCGACCCCTGAGGCACCCCACAAGGGAGAGACCTAGAGGTCGACCTCTGATCCCCTACTAACACCGACTGCGACCGACCAGAGAGGTATGAGGAGAACCACTGAAGAACAGTGCCTCCCACTCCCAACCCCTCTAGTCGGTGCAGAAGGATACCATGGTCGATGGTATCGAAAGCCGCTGAGAGGTCAAGAAGCACCAGGACAGAGGACAAGCCCCTGTATATAATTGTGTGTATAATATGATATTATAGATTGTTTTGTGAATATTTTCCTATTTCTGATATAGGCTGTTTTGTGAATATTTTCATATTTTCTGTATGATATGATTATATATTGTATGGATATTTACATGTTTTCCTAGGCGTTTACAATCTCTAATTAAAAGCATTACTCTTCGAAGAACTAAAACAAGCAAAGTTAATGGGAAGCCAGTTTTGAAGCTGCCAGAACGTAAAGTATTTATGCAGCATATTACACTTACAGATGAAGAGAGTGCCATCTATCACTCTGTGAAAAATGAGACTAAAGCTGCTCTTAGCAGGTAAATCGTGCTGGCTGTTAAATGGGAAAAATACTTTATATATTTCATTACCTATATTAAATTCTAATTTATATAAAGGTGGATTTTATCAAGAATATCATTTGTATAAGAGGAAATCTTTTTGAAGAAATGTTGGTAATATGACTAATAAATTATTTATTTATTAATTAAACTTACAGGTCACCCAATTCCCAAGGGACTCTAGGTTATAATGACCAGATTAAAGTAAACTATGAAGATTATAGCAACATTCGTTTATTCTAATCAATTGTTACACAGTTGTTGAACTTTTCTTTAAATATGATAGCAAGTTTAGCCAAGCAATTCTGAATAGAATGTTGCAATGGTTATAAGTGAAAAACAGTCATAAGTCAGTCAGTGCTGTTGTAACGTCAAAATGGTCACTACAAAAACTGTTTTCAATTGAGGACTATTTGAAAGTATGCAATACAAATAGTCCTCAATTTTATGATCTTTTTTTTCTGCTAAAAATGGTATGCAATAACTCATGTGTTTTGTTGGATTTTGAAGTAAAATTACAAGATCTATTATGTATTGCATGTATTATGTGCTATCTGTGGTGTTCATTATGAAAGACAAAACAAAATGGAATCTAAAAAGTAAAGTACAGTTTATATAGAGTGATATAATAGTATTACTCGCTTGTACTCACTGATATAACCAAACATTTCTTAATTTGAATATAATGGGAACAAAATTGTTTTAAGACATGAAAGTTGGTGAGGAATAAAATTAGATAATGCTTGATTTATTGGTTCAAAATTATTGCATTGGAATAGAATTTGCAAAATTCTAAACCAATTCAACAATTTTGATTCAGCAAATAGAATTTGGAAAATTTCTATTTTAACAGGTTTTTTTACTATCAAAATTATTCTCTAGGTATTTTACTGAGGGGAATGTTTTGGCCCACTATGCAGATGTTCTTGGTGCTTTGCTCAGATTGAGACAATTGTGCTGTCACCCATCTCTCTGTTCCAGTATCTCTCAATCCAGTTCTCTAGAAAGTGAGTACATTTTAACAATTCAATAGAAATGTAAACTGATTTTTTAAATTGGCTATTATATAAAAGAGTGATACTTTATAATTGCATCTGTATTAGGGCTGTATTGTTTCAGTTCAGAAGAGGAAGCATTGTGATTTGAGAATCGGATAAGACTGCTGACAAATACTGAATTCCAAAAGATCTTTTTTGGAATTGAATCTGAAGCATTGCATAGTCCTAATGTATACATAACTTATGAGTTCTCTCTGTTGTATTTATTTTTAATGTTTAGGTAGTTCTGAAGAATTCCGTGACATGTTAATACAGAAGATGAAGTTAGTTCTAAGCTCTGGATCAGACGAAGAATGTGCTATTTGCTTGGAATCGCTGACTGTTCCAATGATAACACACTGTGCCCATGTGTTCTGTAAGACCTGCATTTGGGAAGTCATCCAAAGAGAAAAGGCAAGTTATTACTATCAGTCATCTGCACAAATTATTTCAGAGTGATGTGCAGAGTAATATTTGGACCGGGAGTCATTGCTCACAGTCACTCATGCCCTCATCACCTTGAGGTTCGACTACTGCAACGCTCTCTACATGGGGCTACCTTTGAAAAGTATTTGGAAACTTCAGATCTTGCAGAATGTGGCTGCGAGAGCTATCATGGGCATTTCCAGATATGCCCATGTTTCGTCATCACTCCGCAGCCTGCTCTGGCTGCCGATCAGTTTCCGGTCACAATTCAAAGTGTTGGTTATGACCTATAAAGCCCTACATGGAATCGGACCAGAATACCTCCGGGACTGCCTGCTGCCGCACGAATCCCAGTGACCGATTAGGTTTCAAAGAGTTGACCTCCGGGGCCCGTCAATGAAACAATGTCATCTGGCGGGACCTAGGGGAAGAACCTTCTCTGTGGCGGCCCCGGACCTCTGGAATCAGCTCCCCCCCGGAGATTAGGACTTCCCCCACCCTTCTTGCCTTTCGCAAACTTTTGAAAACTCATCTATGTCGCCAGGCATGGAGGAATTGATATATTCTTAGCTGCCTTTGATTTTATGGATGGTGTGTTTTGGCTGTATGACTGTTTTTAATAGGGGTTTTTAAAAGACTATTTTAACATTGGATTTGTATATGATGTTTTATTGTTGTGAGCTGCTCCAAGTCCTCGGAGAGGGGCGGCATACAAATCTAAATAATAATAATAATAATAATAATAATAATAATAATAATAATAACAAATCTAATAAATTATTAGTCCAAGATGAGTAATTTTTTTTGTTCTATTATCACACTAATGTGTTGCGATTTCGCTGAGGCTTCCCTCCCTGGGCAACCCCACCTCCGGACTTCCATTGCCAGCGAAGTGCCTGTTTTTTGCGCTGGTGGGATTCCCCTGAGGCTCCCCTCCCTGGGAAACCCCACCTCCAGACTTCCATGTTTTTGCGATGCTGCAATTTCACTGAGGCTCCCTTCGCTGGGATTCCCTTCATTTTTGCCAGCACTGCTTTGAATCCCAGCGAGGGGAGCCTCAGCGAAATCATGGCATCGCAAAAACACGGAAGTCCGGAGGTAGGGGTTTCCCAGGGAGGGGATCCTTGGGAATCCCAGCAGCGCAAAAACGGGTGCTTCGGCTGGCAACGGAAGTCCAGAGGTGGGGATTCTCAGCAGCATAAGGCAAAAGGGGTGAGTTTTGGGCTTGCAGGCATTATTCGCTTTTCCATTGATTCCTGTGGGAAACATTGCTTCATTTTACGAACTTTTCACCTTATGAACCTTGCCCAGGAACCAATTAAGTTCGTAAGACAAGGTATCACTGTATATTACTCAATCAGACAATCCAATCACACCACGCACCACATTTATTGGTCAGGGGGGGGCAAGATTTAATTGCCCCAGGCCTGGCGACATAGGTGAGTCTTAAGACTCTTGCAGAAGGCAAGGAGGGTGGGGGCAGTACGAATCTTGGAGCTGATTCCAGAGGGCCAGGGCCCCCACAGAGAAGGCTCTTCCTCTATGCCCCGCCAAATGACATTGTCTGGTTGACGGGACCTGGAGAAGGCCAACTCTGGGACCTAACCAGCCGCTGGGAATCATGCGGCAGAAGGCAGTCCCGTAAGTAATCTGGTCTGATGCCATGTAGGAATTTGTAGGTCATTACCAACACTTTGAATTGTGTCCGTAAACCAATCAGCAACCAGTGCAGTCCGCGGAGTGTTGGAGAGACATGGGTATATCTAGGAAGACGCATGCCCGCTCGTGCGACTGCATTCTGCACAATTTGAAGTTTCCGAACACTTTTCAAAGGTAGCCCCATGTAGAGAGCATTGCAGTAGTCGAACCTCGAGGTGATAAGAGCATGAGTGACCGTGAGCAAGGACTCCCTATTCAGATAGGGCCGCAACTGGTGCACCAGGCGAACCTGGATTGCCTGCCTTCCCCATGCTGGTGCCACTGCACAAGCCTCCACGAGCTTTCGAAAAAGGGAAAAAGCAAAGCAGCTGGCTGCGGAGCTGCCGGCTTCAGGGAAGAGGCCCAACAAGCACTGCACTCAGTAAGAGAAGAACAAAAGCGATAATTGCACTGCCCCAAGGGGCCAGCAACTGCACACTCCTCTGTGCACCTTCCGTGTTGGCCACGCCCTTATTTTCGAGGTGGGGTAATATTAGGCCCAACTCTCAAAATTTAGGGTTGGGCTTATTGGGGTGGGTCATGTTTTCAGAGAAACATGGTAGAAGAGTGCCTTAAGATGCTTGGAACAAATTTCCAGCAGACGTGGATGGTAAATCCACAGTAACTGAATTTGAACATGCCTGGGATAAACATCCATCCATCCAGGAAATAGTATATAGACTATATGGACCATGAGGTCTTTTTTTTGCCGTCAATCTTCTATGTTTCTTTGTTAATAGGACATACATGTTCTTACAGAGATAATAAATATAGGGTTTTCATACCCTAATGCAAGGGTAATTTTTTTAGGCCCAATAGGGCTCAACATTTTATTTATTTAATTAAAATTGTACTAAAACTTTTAAAGAAATTAGCCATTTTTTATATTTTAATTTTTTTGTTTTAGCTAATATTGGAAAGATTTTTTTTAGTGATTGGTTGAAAAATAGCCATGAATTCAACATTTTTTACTATTATTCTTAAGTTTCTGTTTCTGTGGGATATTAATTCCAGGTAAAATTAATTAGTTTTTCAACTTAATTATGCATTCTTTGCAACAAATTACATGTTAAAATGTTTAAGAAGTGTGGGCATATTCTCAGAATTTGTTGCAGATAAATAATTTCCAGAAGCACACACAGATGATAGGTTGTGTTGGATTTTAGCTCCCATTGGCTGACTTTGTTGCTATGCCTATTCATTGGCTGACCTTGTTTCCATTGGCTCTCCCAGTGATCAATATTCTAACATATACAAACCATTTTTAAATATAATCATTGCTTCCAATTGTGTGCATTTTTACAATAAATAGTTTTGTTTTTCAGGGAAATGCAAAATGTCCTCTTTGTAGAAAGGAGGTTTCATCAGAAAATTTAATAGAATGCCATTTGGAAGAATCTCAAGATGAAAAAAATACAAATGGGAAATGGACATCTAGTTCAAAGGTAAATTCTACATTTTATTTGTGTGTGTGTATATGCTTCACAAAAAGTGTGCTGAAGTACATCAAATTATTGCAAATAGTGCAACATTTGGATAATTATTTGGAAACTGGGTGTTTTGGAAACTGGGTTTTTAATTCAGTCAGTTATATATACTATAAGATAGTTTCCTCTGAGCAATGGTTAAAGAAGCAACTGGGGAGCATTTACGGTGTGGGAGGAACCTTTCAGTGTTGCAGCAAATTTAAACTTGATCTTGTAGATATGCATCCAAAAAATGCTAACTTAAATGATCTTCTTCAGTGCCCATGAACAGTTCCAAATGGATGCAGTAGAACTCTGCTGCATAAGCAAGTTGCTATTCAGGGTGATACAAAGGTTGTTGGCATTCATTCAGCTAGTCTTGCCAATTTCCTGCCTTTGCCTTGTTACTTTACTATGCTGGTATTATGGTTGTGAACTTGTTTTTAGTTGCAGCCAGTCTGATTCTAGAATTTCAATATATCGATTCTCTTGACTGAAATTTAGTTAAAATTCAAAAGAAGCAATGTCTCTCAATTAAATCATGATGTGCAACAGATTGTTTGGAATAGGTCATAATCAAAAGAAAACACATGTTTAATCTGATTTTATCAAAATTTAGCTGGTCCAGACAGCTAATGAATATAAGAATTAGAAAAACATCATAGATGTTGGCAATGGTAGCTTAGATGTGGGAAGGGGAAAGAGGAGGAAAGATACTAGGAAGATGAGATGGTGGGAGATTGAGAGGTGATATTAGGATAGTTGATGCAGCAACAATTCAGAGGACGGAGGGAAGGTATTGGGAAGTAAGTAGGTAGTATATGCCATATTGGGATGCTGGTAGTTATGATGGCTGCAGAACGACTGACGTTTTTGGAATGTTCAGTCTTTCTTAACCTCAATGATAATGTAAAAACAGTAGTATTCTTTAGAACATGCTATGAAAACTTTCAAATATTTGCCCTGGCTTATCTGCATGTATTTCTCTAAGTTAAGGTGAGGAGTTGGATTTTTGCATTAGTTTAAACGGCACCTTCCAACTTAGTGATGAGACATCTGCATAAAAATCAATATGTAAAGTTGCTTGATTCTGTAAGATGATTATTACTTTTCAAAAACCATTCTAATACAGCACTAAAATATGAATCAATTGTTTCTCGGGTTTAAGAATTTAGATCTCTGAATTATAACATTCCATAAAAGAAACTAGCTGTTTCTTCAGACTTCATATCATTTCAGTATTAATTTGGGAAGTCTAATTTTCTGTTATTTGCTTAAGTTACAAGGATATTCAGATATAGAAAATGAAGTCGCATTAGGATGGCAAGAAGATGTGCAAAAACCATAAAAAACCAAAATTATTTTAAAGATTTATTTTGTCTTTCAGGTCAATGCATTGATGCATGCTTTGATTGAGCTAAGAAAACAAAATCCGGCTATTAAGAGTTTAGTTGTTTCACAGTTCACAAAATTTCTGTCTGTTATAGAAACTCCACTAAAGTAAGTAAGATGTGTTCTATAATAAAATTATCGAAGAATAATTTGAAAAAAATTAAAAAACCTTGCCCAAAGTCACTAGCAGTTGGGCAGCATGTACATTTTAATAATAATAAAATGTGATTTAGAAAAAACTTTAAAATGAAAACTTCATTCCAAGGATCAGAATATAAAAAAATTGACTTGTATAACATGCTGCTCTTGTTTCTCAGGGAATCTGGATTTGTCTTTGTCCGTTTTGATGGGTCTATGAACCAGAAAAAAAGAGTAGAAGCAATTCAGCAGTTCCAAAACAATGAAACTGGGTCTCCAACTATAATGTTATTATCATTGAAAGCAGGTGGAGTTGGTTTGAATCTGACAGCAGCGTCCCGGGTATTTTTAATGGATCCTGTAAGTATAAACCCCCTGCTCAATGAGTCTGACATTTAATATTCTACACAACCTATTTAGATTCTTAAACAGGAATGAGGAATTTTTTGCATGCTACTTTTAATATTGGGGAGGAGGAAGCAACTTTTAATAAATTTGGGAGAATTAGGATTAAAACCTGAATTATTATCTATATAATATATAGATAATATATAATATATATGTGTGCTTATGTTAATTCTCTGATTAGCACAACTATTGAAATTGAATGTTTGCCGCCACCCTTACCACCCTTACATTAATTACTTGGAATTGAAATGTAAGAAGATGTAATATACATAAGAATAGGTATTGTGTTTTATGTGTAAAACATAAAAAGCATATACAACTATTTTTTAAAAAGTAAATAAGCTATTAAATCATACTAGTAAACAAATAAAACAATATAAATACAAGCAATATGGTTAGTCATAAGTGGGAAGAGATAGATATTAGGAAAGAAGAGAATAATAATAATAGTAATACAGTCTTAGTAAATTATTTGACAGTGTTGTGGGAATTAATTATTAAACAGAGTGATGGCATTCAGGAAAAAAACAGAAGGCGGATTGGTAGCTGTTATGGCCTGCTCGTGTCCCACGCAACTGGTCACGCATCTAGAGAACCAGGAGATGATTGTGACGCGGCTAGTTCATCTTGTGCACCTGGCACCTGAGCTCGATAGTGAGGAGGATTTGGTGCCAGAGGCTGAAAGCCAACCAGGGCCTTCTGTACTTCCTCAGTTTGAGCTGAGTGACTCAGGAAAAGGAGAAGAGGAGGAGCCTTTGCTTGTTGCTAGGGCACGCAGGGCAGCTAGCAGGCATGATGCTCCGTAGGAGGAGGTCTCCTCATGAGTAGAGCTTCAGGCTAATTGGCCACACCCTTAGGCTATTTAAGGTATAAGCACATAGAGTCACTTGCTGGAGACACGGTTGATTCATTATGCCTAGCTTTGCTGTGTCCTGACTTTCCTGCTTTCTGAACTCTGTATTATTGTTCTGTGAAAATAATTAGTACTGGACTATCGGCCAACTTCTGTGAGTTTTGATAACTGGATTTAATTACCGTACCTGTTTACTTTGGGAGTTTGATATCCGTCCAGCTCTTAAGAAGAGAAAGTACCATTTGATTTACTGAGAAAACAACCTTTCTGCTTTGTATGAACTTTCTATCATAGCCAATAAGACAATTTATTTGTAGTAAATAGGATTGTTTGCCAAAAGTGGTGTGTGCGTCATTTCTAAGGGGACTCCACACTGGGACACAACAGGTAGCAATTGTTTTTTTCTGCAGATCTAATTATCCATTGAAGTCTTGTATGATTACAGAGCCAGCCAGCCAGTTATGGAGGTGCAGATGACAAACTCAATAATTTCTCTGTAGAAATGAATCAGCAGTTCTATGAGCAGTTCTAAGGTGGCGCAGAAAGAACATTCTTTGTTGTGCTTTTTTGATGATGTTTTTGATGTTAGGTGTCTATTTTAAGTCTTGCGATATAATAGAACCTAGAAACACGAAAGACTCTACTGTTGATACTATGCTATCGAGTATTGTAAGTAGCAAAGGAGGTTTTTTCCTAATGTCCACAACCTTTTCTACGGTTTTGAACGTATTTAGTTCACAATTGTTCTGGTTGCACTGCAAGGCTAGTTGTTCACCCTCCCATCTGTATGCAGATTCATCCTTGTCTTGAATGAGACCAATCATTGTTGTATCATTTGCAAACTTCAGTATTTTAACAGAGGGATCTTTTGAGATGCAGTCATTAGTGTATAGAGAGAAGTGGAGAGAACATACAGCCTTGGTAGAGCTCCTGGTATCTGATGTGATTTTGGCCAGCTTCACCTGCTGCTTTATGCTGCTTATGACCCACATTACAAGTGTGATCAGGTACAGCTAGTTGGTTTAGTTAAGTTAGAAGAATATATGCAATGATGGCATTGAATGCTGAGCTGAAGTCTACAAAGAGGACCCTTTTGGAGATTCAGGAGGTTGTAGGATGTAGTGTAGAGTCATATTAACAGCAGCATTGGTAGGCAAATTGCAGGGGTCTAACAGGATCCGGGATGGTTATCAGATAGTCAAGCACTAATCTTTCAAAGATCTTTATAACTACAGATGTTATAGGAACCGATTTGAAGTCATTCAGTTCCTTGATAGTTTCTTCAGCACTGGGATGATAGAGCATTTGAAGTAAGAAGGAATAAAGCACATCTGTAGTGATTTATTAAAGATGCGGGTGAAGATGGGAGCCAATTGGTCAGAACAAGGTTATAAGCAAGGAGTTATCTTGTCTGAACCTGGTGCTTTTCTTGGCTTTTGTCTGTAAAATAGCAATCGCATTTAGACTTGTATACCACTCTATAGTGCTTTTACAGCTCTCTCTAAGCGGTTTATAGAATCAGCATATTGCCCCCAACAATCTGGGTCCTCATTTTACCCACCTTGGAAGGATAGAAGGCTGAATCAACCTTGAGCCAGTGGTGAGATTTGAACTGCTGAACTACAGCTAGCAGTTAGCTAAAATAGCCTGCAGTGCTGCACTCTAACCATTGCGCCACCCCGAAATAGGCTTTGCACCTCAGAGGTGATGGGCCAATTGTATAGGGTAGGTTGTAGGAAGCTTAGCTGTTGTTGGTGTGTCTGAGATGGGGATTGTGGAGATGGGTGGCAGTAGTTTTCTCTCAAATCTGCAGTAAAATTTCCTTCAGCCTGGGAAGGTGGTTTGCTATAACTGGTGATATTTTTAAGCATTTTCCACTGTTTGCTGATTCATTTGTTGAGAACTGATTTCTTAGCTTTTCAGAGTAGCTTCTTTTTGCTGCTCTGATCTCACTTGTTAATATGTTTCTGGCCTGATTGTACAGCATTCTATTGCCTTTTCTGCAGGCTTCCTCTTTGGAACAACACAGGTGTTTAAGTTTAGCTGTGAACAAAGGTTTATTGTTACTGTATATTTGCAGATTTCTGATCAGCACATACAGGGTTTCAGAAAAACTGACATGATGATACAGTATCTGTGAGTTCATCCAGGTCTGCAGAGGTATCTTTGAAAACATTCCAATCAGTGCAGTCAAGACAAGCCTGTAGCTTTAGCTTTGCCTCCTCAGTCCAATTCTTTACCGATTTAATTGTTGCTTTAATGGTTTTAAGTCTTTGTCTGTAAGCAGGTACATAGTGAATCATGCAGTGATCAGTGTCCCACAGCTGCTTGTGGTAAAGATTAATAAGCATCTATTAATGTTATGTACCAGTGGTTTAAAGTATTCTGGCCTCTTGTGAGACAATTGACATGCTGAAAATATTTTGGTAGCTCTTTCCATAAGTTTGCTTTGTTTAAATCTCCTAAAACAATTGAAAGTGAATCTGGATATTTAACTTCAGCCCACATAATCTGGTCAGATAGAGTTCCCAATGCATTGTTTACACGAGTTTGTGGAGGAACTTACACAGCAATTAGGAGAAATGAAAATAACTCTCTGGGGAATAATATGGTTTGCAATTGATAATTAATGTCTCTAATTTAATTTAAGGGGTGGTAACTTACTGAAATTATATATACTTATTGTGATGCATGGGGAAGTCATTAATATATTTACTGTATTTTTCGGAGTATAAGATGCACCTTAGTTTTTTGGGAAGGAAAATAGGGGAGGGGGGAAGCTGCCTACCAGATATTTATCTGGCTAGTGTCCTTAGTCTGGTCAGCTTCAGCACATTGTTTTCTCCCCTGGTTAAAAAAACCTTATTTGGAGAAAGTAGCAATGAAAGAGCTTGCAAGCCAGTAAGAGCTGGGAACATGGTTAGGGCTAGAAAGAAACATATACTCTTGAAAAAGATGGTATATTAATTTCATTTATATACACACATACACATACATATACACATATATACATATTTGTGTGTGAGACATATTTTTGCTGAATTGAGAATGAAGGGTGTATGTGTGTGTATACATACACACACATAACATACAGTGGGGAAAATAGTATTTAGTCAGATCAATTGTGCAAGCTCTCCCACTTAAAAATATGAGAGATGCCTGTAGTAGACATCATAGGTAGACCTCAACTATCTCTGTCATTGCCAACAAAGGATATATAACAAACTATTGAGATGAACTTTTGTTATTGACCAAATACTTATTTTCCACCATAATTTGCAAATAAATTCGTTAAAAATCAGACAATGTGATTTTCTGGATGTGTTTTCTTACGTTGTCTCTCATAGTTGAGGTCTACCCATGATGTCAATTACAGGCCTCTCTCATCTTTTTAAGTGGGAGAACTTGCATAATTGGCGTCTAATTAAATACTCCCCCCCACTGGACAGACAGACAGACACACACCTGTCTGTCTGTCTGTCTGTCTGTCTGTCTGTCTGTCTGTCTCTATCTATCTATCTATCTATCTATCTATCTATCTATCTATCTTCATTCTGTACCTTTTTTTGTTAGGTTTTATTATTAAAGTTGTAATTTTAAATATAAAATACTGCCAATGTATTTGACAGTAAATTTTGTTTTTCAGGCCCAAGTAAGTACGTGGAAATTTAAATATGAATAAATATTTATTTGTATACAACTTAGGCTTGGAATCCTGCTGCAGAGGACCAGTGCTTTGACAGATGTCATAGACTTGGGCAGAAACAGGATGTTATCATCACCAAGGTGAGCTGATATTTATTTTAACAATCTTTACCTCAAAAAATAACATGTTTGCTCTTTTGAAGTGTGTGTGTGCATTCATTCATTCATTCACTTCAAGAATTTATTTACTGGCTACTTTGTAGGATAACACATTTATATTTTATAATTCTTTTCCAAGTGCTTTGAGACAAGTAGCTTTAAAGTGATCGTTTTATATTAATTTTTGTTTTGCTTTACACCTTTAAAAAAATTGTTCTAGTTCATCGTAAAGAATTCAGTGGAAGAAAATATGCTTAAAATCCAGAACAAGAAGAGAGAACTTGCAGCTGGAGCCTTTGGAACCAAAAAACCTACTGGTGAAACAAAAATAAATGAAATCAGGACACTGATGGATATGTAATTTAAAACATTGGAACAAATTCAGCTTTAAAAATAAGTTGATGTTATATGTTCAGACAAAATAATACTGAAAAAGAATCTTTCTAATAATTGCAAGGTATTTTTTGCAAACAGGAATGAATAATCATTAATATACATACTCACTGGACAAATGGTCCAGCAAAGTAAAACTTTAGGGTAGTAAACCGAAGTCTAAATGTTCAGTTTCTGTATTAAGAGCAAAGCTTCATTACAGTTCAACGTGTATGAAGTTTTTTATTTTCTTTTAATGTAAAAACCTGAGTTGTAAATTATTATTATTTGCTTGGATTATATCTTCATCTGTTGCAAGTTAACTTGTAACTTCTGAAGTTTTGCGCACAAATTTAATATTACTATGTATTATGTTTTGTATTGATATATATTAGCAACTAAGTAGAACAAGATTTACAAATGTATATTGGGGGAAAAGAAGAAAATTGCATATGCCAGCAATAGCGTGCATGTCAGTTTTGCCCCATGTTTTCCCAAGTTAGAAGCATCTGAAAAGGGATTAAAAATATGTTCAACTGAATGCACTCTTATGTAAAATATCAGGCATGTAAACTTCCTTTAAGCTTACATTTGGTTTATTGAAAAACAAGGAATCATTTGAACGGTTTTTCTGCTATCAATAGTAATATAAAACCTCTGTATTTCTAGTTTGATTTCTAGGCAAATAAAATTTTTATCAAGACTTTGGCCTGCTGACTAGATTTTTTTTTATTTCTGGGTTTGCTAGAGCTTAGGATTATTCAGGCTTTTGAAATTGGTGAGACTTTACTAGAGTTCAGAAAGATTTAAAATTCCCTGCATGCCACCATTCATGTGTATAGAATTAATGTTGGAAGACCACCAATTGCAGTGACTTGACTGAATGGGCACCATCTCATTATGCCTGGAATGCCCATTTTCATATACGTTAACTATGTTAATATTTCCATTCTCTTAAAAAAATCAATAGTAATGCACTATATTTGTGATGGCGAGCCTATTACGCACACCAGAGATGGCATGCAGAGCCCTCTCTGTGGGCATGCATGTTGTTGCCAGCTGCTCTTCCGAGTTCCATAGCGCACATGTGCACCAGCTAACTGTTCTTCCGGGTTCTGGCATGCAAGCACTCTCCATTTTTGGTACTCCGTGCCGAAAAGGTTAGCTGTCACTGCACTATATTCTTTTAACCTTGACATCTGTGCTGGATACTCCTCCCCCCAAAATAGTAAAATTAGTAAAAGTGATATGAGGTCTGTCTCTTGTGGATCACATTACCTCAGTGATTTTCAACCTTTTTTGAGCCGCGGCACATTTTTTACATTTACAAAACCATGGGGCACATTGGAGGGGGCGGCGGCGGCTAAAAAGTTTGGACAAAAGAATTCTCTTCCTCCCTTTCGCTCTATTTCTCTCTCTCTCTTTCCCTTTTTTTCCTCTCTCCATCCCTCTTTCTCTCTTCCTTCTTTCTTCTTTTTTGCTTTCTCTCTCCCTCCCTACTTCCCTCTATGTCTTTCTCTCTCCCACCTTCCCTCCCTCTCTTTCTTTCTCTCTCTTGCTTTCTTTCTCTTGTTCTCTTTCTCTTTCTTTCTCTTTCTTGCTTTCTCTCATTTTCTTTCTGTCTCTCATTCTCTCCCTCATTTTCTTTCTCTCTCTCTCTCTCTTGCTTTCTCTCTCTCTCTTGTTTTCTTTCTCTGAGCTTCGCGGCACACCTGACCATGTCTCACGGCACACGTGTGCCACGGCACACTGGTTGAAAAACACTGCATTACCTGACTCACTAGAGTGGGGAAGCAAGGAATGTTGCTGGCCTTATATGCTTGAGGGATACATCTGGCGGGACTAGAAGAGCCTTCTCTATGGTGGCTTCCTCTCTGGAACATCATTCCACCACCACATTAGACTGTCCCCCACTCTTGAAGGCGCTGAAGATATGGTTCTGTCAGCGTACCCGGGGATCTACATTAGTTTTTATGAGTGTGTGTTATTTTACTAATTATTTTTCTCATTTTTAAAAATAGTTTTTACTACTATTATTTATTAGATTTGGATGCCGCCCTTCTCTGAAGACTTGTATATCCGTGTAAGCCACCTTGAGTTGCCATATGTGAACAGGCAGCAATATATTTTTTTAAAAAAATAAAACAGCAATTCCATTTTTAGTCAGTGTCCGATTAGGGCCAAACTTACTCAGATTTAATTGGGTTGCACTCCCCCCCCCCCCCAAATGCTCTTCCCTTTCAAATATTTCAGAAAATCCCCAGAATTTATGCTGCTTAACTCTTAGAGGCAGGATATTTTGGCTATTGGAATTTGGAAAATTGAACATAATTTGGTAATTGGTTATATTACCATAATGAAAATAAAACAAATTTTATCTAATTTAGTAACTTGTCTTTGTTTTTGTCCAGCTTATAAGAGGATGGGAAGTATGAATCTCTTTAATGCTGTTCTATCCATGCATCTTGCATATATGATTGATGGAATAAAAATCAATAGTTCCTATTAACATTTCCAGAATATTGTAGTAGGAAGTAGTATTGTTTAATCTGTCAAGTATTCTAATTACTGAGAATAATTTACTGAAACGTATGGTGTTTTGAATTTAATTGGATACGCTTAAGTGTGTAGAAATGTCCAGTCCATAGAGTCAGAACTTCTGACACCATCTTATGACAGCATGATCTTCTCTTTATTTCCTTCCCATCTCTATAAAGTGCCACCCAGGTGAGCTTTCAATTAATGTACACATCCTCTGTAGCCTTTAACGCAGTTTCATTTAAATAGAACACAATTTCAATGGAAAACAGACTTAACACCAGATCAACTTCTAAGAAAATCCTCAGTGGTATTGATTACAGAGATTACAAATGCTAAGTATCTTCAGAGGGTCACAGATTTTATTGCCACTTGATGGGTTGACAACTTTCAACGTTTTTATTTTGTACTTTGAGTGCCGTTATAGTTCACAGATTTACTTGTCTCAGTCATAGAACTGAACAAAAGCATTTGCCATGCTGTAGTTTTGTGCATAGAAATCTGGTCAGAAATGGCTGGAACTGGCAGAAAGGTAACTTTACAGTTACCAAGTTGCATATACATATGCTAGTATTGTAAGGCTCTTCCATTATAGCTGCCTGAATCTCAAGCCATTATTTTATTGTAGCAAGCAGAACATATTGGTGTGCGAGTGTGAAAGGGAAGAGAGGTAATGCACAGTCTTTTAGGTCTAAGTAGTATGTTTCAGGCCAGTGCATTGTCCTGTTTTCAGATTCTTTGCAGGCATATTTGTGAATTTTTGAGCAAAAGAAAAAGATCTGACTGTTGGACACATGATTGGCACAAGAAGTCATACTTAAAACAGCTTTTGCTCAGTTCTTACCTGCAGTATTACCAAAAGCCTTCTGTTGAGCAGTGGCAATGCTTCTGGCAAACTTAACTGACCCTAGCTGACTTTTCTAGTTGCTACAGCTCTGAAACAAGTCCTTGTATTGCTGATATTTGGGGGGAGCAAATACAAGTGCTTTTACTGGAGGTAGGTGTCAAGTTTTTTCTTGATGTTGTCAAAGCTGTCTTCTCCCATGTAGTCAGCTTGACCTTGCTCCCATTTTTCTTTACGTTCTTCTGAGGACATAGCTGGTGGTGATGGTGGCAAATGTGGCATTGCTGCTGCTGAAAGTGACAGATGGGACACTGCTTCTGTTACCTCTTCCTAAAAAGAAATGAAAATGGAAGAAGCACAATTACACACTACAAAAAGATACAAACAATAAGTTAACCAAGCAGAAGGCAAGAAAAGCAATGAGATACCATGCAAAGCAGCAAGCACCATTTATGCAATTTAAAGAGCTAGGAATACATAAATAAAAAAAGTATCTGGGTCAATGAAATAGCAGACACGTAGTTATGTTTAAGTTCTTCATACCTCTCTACAGAAGCCACAAGAGAAAGCCAGTGTATAGACCAAGCCCGACAGCTGCAAATAGTTCATTAGAAAGTTGAAATACAGACAATAGAAAGCATAGCTCAAGAATAGATCAGTATGTTTAGTCACAGAGCTAGGAACATCATTGTGTTTTCTGTATATCAAGCCCAAATAATGTTGCATGACTAGTCTGCATGAGAAGGCAGAATTAAGTTATTTTAACTAGCAAGCTATGTAAAAACATCAGTAAAAAACCACAAATGGGCACACTATTACAAGAGTGTTGTAACACAAATTTTAACACAGTTGGCACAATATCACCCTTACATTCACTCTCAATTTATCAGAGACAGCAGTTCATGAAAGAGAGAGCAGATGTGCCCCTGCAGGCATCTCTCCATGGTCTGTTTACTGACGGCAATTTACTAGAAAATCTCTTAAGACAAATAACTAGATGCCAAGCATAGTGCAGGATATGAGATCTTGAGAGGCATAGGTATGTATTCCAATTGGAATTAACATTTAATGAGAACTAATAGGATTCTATCATTTAAAGTTGCTTTAAAAATGCAAGTGTTTTAAATGGTGCCTGCTGGAATTTAGCGGTGCTCTAGGAGGTGCCTAATCTGAAGAAATCTAGAGGAATCATAAACGCCTCAAGGAAATTCTTGAAATCAGCTACATAGATTTACAAAGTATGCAAATCCATTGTAAAGAACTGGCATCAATATCAAACACTTTCAGGTTCCTTGTAGATTTCTTCAAAGTTCTGTTGGATGAAAGTAAGTATACAACCATTCTATCTGGGGTAGATAGAATGATGGGAAAGAAGGTGGTGGGGAATGCAGTGCAGAATGCCATTGGTTTTGATGAATCTAAGCTTGCACAAAACATTTGACCCTATTTTAATGTATGTACAGTGGTACCTCTACTTAAGAACGGCTCTACTTACAAACTTTTCTAGATAAGAACCGGGTGTTCAAGATTTTTTTGCCTCTTCTCAAGAACCATTTTCCACTTACAAACCTAAGCCTCCAAAACTAACTGGAAAAGGCAGGGAGAAGCCTCCGTGGGGTCTCTCTAGGAATCTCCTGGGAGGAAACAGGGCTGGAAAAGGTGGGGAGAAGCCTCCGTGGGGCCTCTACAGAAATCTCCTGGGAGGAAACGGCTTCCACCCTCGCTGTGTTTTCCCCAATCACATGCATTATTTGCATTTACATTGATTCCTGTGGGAAAAATTGCTTCTTACAAACTTTCTACTTTTCTACTTAAGGACCTGGTCACGGAACGAATTATTTATTTATTTATTTATTTTATTTATTACTTAGATTTGTATGCCGCCCCTCTCCGAAGACTCGGGGCGGCTCACAACATGTAGAAACAAATCATAAGCAATCAGACAAATTTAAAATATTTAAATATTTAAAAACCCCATATGCTAACAGACACACACACAGACATACCATGCATAAATTAAACGTGCCCAGGGGGAGATGTTTCAGTTCCCCCATGCCTGATGGCAAAGGTGGGTTTTAAGGAGCTTACGGAAGGCAGGAAGAATTAAGTTCTTAAGTAGAGATACCACTGTATTTCCTATCCTGAAGTGCCTTGAAAATTCATTTGACATTCTTTTCTTCATATTCTAAGCACTGAAATGTATATGCTACATTTGTATTAGAAGATACAATCTTATATGGATGAATGATCAGAATGGGAAAAATATTTTTCTGCATTATTTCTTTGCTCTATAACATTTCCTATGAGTTCAGCAAGCGTTTCAAAGAAGTCATTGCCAACTCTATTTAGGATGATAGGGAAGTATGATTTGACTAAAGTGGAGAGATTCAGGAGATAAGGGAATATAAATTTAAGATATTTTTCCCCCCTTGAACATTGACCTCGAATCTATAACCTCCATTCTTGCTTAAACTTGCTGTTGTAGGATAAATATTTCTCATGTTCCCATTCTCCAAACATCTATTTTAACAATCTAGTTAGTAAAACCATAAATTCAGACCTGTCCATGTTTGTTTTGGCTATGCCTTAAGAACAGTCTAGAACTTCAACTATTATTTGGCCCTCTAAATTGAAGCAGATCAATGTGCTGCATTTATGGGGAGCAGACAAAATCTTGCAATACCTTAAGACCAGTCAGCTCACTAGCTAATGCACAGTTGCAAACATGCTAGCTTCAAACCAACTCAATTCCAAGCCAAAAAAGAAGTATTTTCTACATCCCACATTAAAGTAGAGAATGTCCATTTATGAGACATACCGCCTTTACACCAGTAGCTGTATCTTTGATTACACCGTGCTGCTGTAATAATGGTAAGATATTTGTGACAAAAGTGTCCCACCACATATTGAGGAACTCTGGATGAATCATTGTGGGATCTTGAGCGTCTTCTTTGACACTTTTTGCTTTGGAGTCATACGTATAATTCCATGGTTTTACTCTGCCCAGAAAGTGCACAACTTTAGCATTCATCCCAAACCTGTCAAAAAAAGTGGTTACTTTTATGTGTGGGTAAAGACATAGCAGCTTAATATAGGAGTGGATATGCATTATATATAAATTGGCAGAATAATTGTTTAAAGTTAAATACAATTAAGCTCAATATTTTGTATGGATATGAATTATTTTGTCTATCAGAAAAACACATTTATTGGCTTTACCATAGCCAGACCTGGTGGTGATGCATAAGACTGAAGTGAAATAATCAGAATCAGAGTCATATAGTTATATCAATTTACATTATTAATTCAACTTGTTTCTTGCCAGTGAACTACAAATTGAAGATCACTGAAGTTTATCCTGAAGAAATGATCAGAAATTCCATCTTATTTATTTGTATTATAGAAAATTTGGAAATACTAGCATATCAATGTCTTAATAAAACATTTAAGTGCATAATCCTGAACTCCTTTATTAATTTGATAGACAGCATAATAGAGCAAGGAGTGTTTGAAATTGAACATGAAAGGGAACCAGTTCTACGAGATGTCTTACATATTGTATATGAAAAACAAGTAGATTTGGTGTGTTATTTAATAAATTAATAATTATTCTAAGCATTATTTATTGACTATTCAACATACTCCATCTTTTTTCTTGATCTGCCCTAAATAAGCTTATTTAAACTGTTTGGTATTGTATGGAAATATTTTGTTTTAAATTTTGACATCACAAAATCTGTTAAATACATTCTCCAATTTAAAAGCATTCAATAGCAAAATTTAAGGTAATTCCAGGATCTATTGTATTTGGCACAGTTGATTACCCTGCTCTAATGGCATTCTAGTCTCAGGCTTAAAATTTGGGTAGAATTGAGAAGGAATCTGTTCATATTTTCTTTTTTTAAAACTATGAAATATCTATTTATGAGCTTATATTTTATTTGTACTTTGTTCCCTACTTCAAAGAGGAAGAAACTCCTGCTATGACAGTTCAGCAATCATGGACAGAATACCAAAAGAGCTACAAGAATGGAACTGAATGACTCCATGTAGCATGAACCTGAATGTAGGATTCTTTGTAGTATACTTCATGTTGTAAGAAGAGCTGCTTGCAATCACAATTACATCACAATTCCATTCACTAAGCCAGACATCTTTCCACCAGCCACTGAGTACAATGTATTCATTCCAGCTTGCATGAAGATCCCAAAATAAGGGCACTAATTTTAACCCCACAGCATCTCATGACGCCTGGATCATAAGACATAGTTAATTAAAACTCAATCAATGAAAAAGGTGCTTACGTCAGCTGCTCTATTAAATTTGTCATTATTCAATGTTGCCTAGATCCTCTGGATCTTCCAAGTGGCAGAATTTAAAGAGATTTGGCTTTCCCTGAGATGTAGGATAACCTAATGCCAGCAATTAACCATTCAATACAAGTACTTCAGAAATGAACAAGCTACCAAGATAAGCTTATACTAGGGGGAAAAGTAAGACATCGCCATAGTCTCGATTTTGTGGTACCAAGAGCACCCTATGATTGTGCCGCTGAAATCTGAAGATTAAAAACATATTTTTTAAAGATTTCAGCTAAAATATGGACAAAAATAGGACTGATTAAGCATTTGACGTTTGGTCTTGAGGACCCCTTTTCAGAAGTGCAATGAATAACAGAAACAAACTTTCCTTAGATAGGCATATATACAGTTGTCCCTTGACTTTTGCAGGTCAACCTTTCATGGAAAGGCTATACCACAGGTTTTCAAAAAATAATAAAAAAATACTCCACTTTTTTTTTGAACATTTGAACATTTTCCCGCAGCTGCCCGATGTACAATACTGTGCATTTTAACTCTCCTCCCCACGCCTATCCCAGCTGTCCTGCTTCTTTAAATAAAAGCTCCGTTTCTGCCCCAGCTTCCTGATCCCTCCCCTTTAATTCTCAGAGCGTTGGTATGCTCCACCTGAAGCCGAGCCTTACTGCTGCCCACTGCCTCTTCTTCCCCCACCCACCTAAACCGTCTCCTTAGTGGTAGCGTCCGACCTCCCAGCTGGCTGGCCTGGAATCCCGGCTTCGAGTCCTGGCCTGGATCCCTCTTGCCTTGAACTTCCCTTTCCCCTGCACTGACCCATGGGAGGCGCCGGCAACGAGTGCAGCAAAGCCCCCAGCTTACTGCCCCGTTGCCCCTGTGGGTTCTGGGGGTAAGTAAAACCAGGAATGGAGGAGGGAGGGGGAGGAAGAAAGGAAGGAGGGGAGCGTTTCTACTTTGCGGAAATTCGACTTTCACTGGCGGTCTTGGAACGTATCCCCAGCGAAAGTCAAGGGACCTCTGTATTTTGGGTTTCCAGACCCTATAACTATATAACCTCTCAGGCATAGAAATCTAATAACAACAATAACAACAATAGCTACAACAACAACTTGTTTGTTTTTAATATTTATGGGTTTTAAATTTAGATTTTTAATCTAATATTGGATTTGTATTCTGTATATTGTATTATTGTTGGGAGCCGCGCTGAGTCTTCAGAGAGGGGCGGCATACAAATCTAATAAATAATAATAATAATAATAACAACAACAAGAACAACAACAACAACAAGAACAACAAGAACAACAACTGTCTGGGGTTTCCCCCCCATTTAAAAAAATTAATCATGTCTTCATAATTCAGGTGCATTAAGTTTTCCATAATGGCCAATTTCACCAGATCCATTTATTAATTAGATTTATATGCCATCCATTTCCAGGGACTTGGTGCTGGGCTTCCATTAGTACTGTCCAGTCTTCACCATCAAAGGATGGTGGCAAGGGAAGATAAGGAATTCTAGGCAAGCCTCCCTAAAGATCTACTCTTCAGGACATCTTATACATCAGAATACCTGAAATTCACTAAATCTTTTTCAACACTCTGAAGTACCACTTGCCGCTCTTATGTCCATTGTACTTTTGAAAAGTATTGCTATCAGTCAGTTTTATTCTTTGTCTTTCAAGGCAGATCCTTAGCAGTAATCTTTCACAAAATCAGTAGGTACTAGAACAACTAAAAAAAAAATCCTTTCCACTACAATATTCTCTTCTAACACTGTCACCTAATTGTGCCTTTGGCTGCTCACATAACAGGTAGGTGAAATGTTACTATCTCATCCACATAACTACTCTTTCTTCTAGGATGCTACTGTGATACATTCCACTTTTTCAGCCCGGCATTCCTTCTTAATTTTCTTCTTCTCATTTACATACACATTTGCTGAGATCAATGTTCTAAAGTCAGTCTTGGATCTTTTATTTGTTGAAGACATCTTGCCTACATTCTATCAGCTTTTATAACTGTAGACAACAGGTTCATTCTTTACATGGCCATCATACTTTTGTCTTTTACAATATAGGATAGTTTTGTTTAGATAAATTTATTTCTTATCTTCCAATGATGTTTTAAAGGTCTCACCTTTCAGCATTTTGTAATGGTCAGATTGAACTTCATAATGTATGTATTTATTCAATTTCTCAGAGAAGAGACTATGGGCAGCAAACAAATTAATTAGCCAATTTATTGGCTAAATAGGCATGTTCTCTTCTGAACCACACTTACTGCACAAACACTCTTAATCTGGGACTCTGCCTTACTGAAGATGTACTAGACAACCATATAGATTCAATCCTTCATCTTTTCATAGTATTACAGGAAGTTATAACTGTTGGAAACACCACCCTCTTTGATTATCTTATGATAATCAGGTCTTCCTCCAGCTTAAAAGCTTGCTAGTCTTTTTTATGTGAATCACTGAGAATACAATAAAGAGTGCAGTTCTTTGAATAGTCATTTGTGAATCCATATGACTTCAGTGGGGTTCTGTGAAGTAGCATAAATTCATAGATAACCATTCAAAGAACTTATAGGTCTTTTAAATGTTGCTGGCTTATTCTGTTGTGATCAAACAAAGGAGTGATAACATTAGAGTGATTCTAATATAACCATTGTTGTGGTTAGCTCTGGCCCAGCTCCTGCCCTAAGGACTGTGGATGTGGGGGAGACATCCACATGCTGCAGGCCTGTTTTGCCCCCGGTGGAATCTGATGATGAAGGCTCCTCTGACCAAGAAGACATGAGTGACAGGGAGGAGGAGAGTGTGGCAGACAGCTCAGAAGGAGATCAATTATCTAGCTCCTCCTTGGATTCAGAACAAGAGTTAATGATACAGCCACGCATGCGGAGAGCGATGCATAGGCAACAAAAACTGAGAGATTATTATCAAAGAAAATGAGGCCACCTGTGGTTGGGTGGGGCTGTGGTAATTAGTGAGGGTGCTATAAATAGAAGCCTGTGGGTTTGGCCATTGTGGAGGATTATCTGATTGTTGTGTTTCGTGACTGCTTTACTGACTTTGACCTTTTGTGCGCTGATTTTTCCCTGCTTTGAAACTAAACCAGAGCAAAGTGTGTTTCACTTTGTGAAAGAAGAAGGATTGCGAATTGCCTCACAGCTGTATCACAGAACTGATAAGGGACTTGAAAAATTGCCAGTTTGTTTGGAGACAAGTGCTCTTTGCTATACCAAAAGAGGGCTTAGTTTAAGTGACTTTTCATTATAAAGAACATTGTTTTGAATTTTCAAACGTGTGTGTGTCTGAAATTTGTACCTGTGAATTTTTGGGAGGATTCTACCAGAGAGCCCGACAGAACAACTATCTAATTCAGATTATTCATTCTGAAGATAAAAAAACCCTAAGGTTGTATACAGGCGTATATTACCTATTATAAGACATACTATAAACACGTCAATTGTTTTATTCTCACTTTAGCTGTGGGGATCCTTGCCTCGCCATCAAGAGCAAGTAGCATAATCCCTCGCACACTATTTGAGTCTGGAAACAGTAGCGACACAGAATGAATATTAAATCATGCATATTTAATAGTCCAGGCTATTCTGATTGTGTGCATAATCAACTACTTACGCTTTAAATGCTGGGAGGTAGGAATAAATAGAAATGCTGCTTAAGTTATAAATAAACGGGAGATGTTTGCTAATATCTGTAGTTGCCCAACTGCTGAAGAAAGTGTTCAACAGACCCTGGTCCCCACCTGAGGGAGGAAAAGAGGGAGTGTGTGTGAGAGAGAAACAGGTTAGTCAAAGAAAAAGCCAAGTCTTTAAAATCAATTTCAAATATTCTTGACATACTATACATAAAATGAATCCCAGAAAATCAGAAATGTGCACATCTCATCTGCAGTATTAGTTTGGTAGTTTTGTTGAGCAAATAGTTGAGCAAATTTAAAATCCTGAATGAACGTGACAGCTTTCCAAACATTCATAATTCATTAATTGAAGTGAAGATGGATCATCCAATTATTTCAGATGTATGAATCTTTTTTCATGCCAAATAAAGTTTTTGCTGGTGGAAATCAGTTATTCTCCAATGCACTGGCAAGGAGAGTCTAATGTGGGTTATTCTCTAGTCTCATTGGTATGGACTGAGTTCAATTTAAATATTAGGCAGGCCCCGCCCCCTAGCCCCTCAGTCAAAAATAAAAGGAAGGGGCAGTAACCATGCACTCTAATTTTTATTGAATCACCAAAGGCAAACAGCCAGATAACTTTAAACTCATCAACCAAACAAGGAAATTAGTGGTCCTTCTCAAGCCGGGTGGGTTTGGACTCTCCTTGCAGTGCATTGAGAAGACTGTGCTTCTCCAATGCACTGGCAAGGAGAGTCCAATGTGGGATATATCCAAGTTCCAATCATAGGGAGGGAGAAGGTTGGACCATGGGCGCTGTAGTTGAGCATACCCTTTGTAACACCCGCCTTCCAGTGCATCGAGAAGACCGTTCAGGTAAGTTCAACGGTTCATTGCTTTACGATGTGTAACTATTTTCTTAAATAAAAGATATTACTTTTTAAAACCTGCTTAGTTATAAAAATGGAATCATTAGAAGTTATGAATATGCCCAATAGTGATGTAAATGATTAAATTTGAAAAGTGTTCGGAAACTTCAGATCGTGCAGAATGCAGCTGCGAGAGCAGTCATGGGCTTACCCAGGTATGCCCATGTTTCACCATCACTCCGCAGTCTGCATTGGCTGCCGATCAGTTTCCAGTCACAATTCAAAGTGTTGGTTATGACCTTTAAAGCCCTTCATGGCACTGGACCAGAATATCTCCGAGACCGCCTTCTGCCGCACGAATCCCAGCGACCGATTCGGTCCCACAGAGTGGGCCTCCTCCGGGTCCCGTCAACTAAACAATGCCGGTTGGCGGGCCCCAGGGGGAGAGCCTTCTCTGTGGCGGCACCGGCCCTCTGGAACCAACTCCCCCCGGAGATCAGAACTGCCCCTACTCTTCCTGCCTTCCGTAAACTCCTCAAAACCCACCTTTGCCGTCAGGCATGGGGAAACTAAACATCTCCCCCTGGGCACGTTGAAGTTATATATGGTATGTATATATACACATACATATGTGTGTATGTTAGTATAGGGGATTTTCTTAAATTTATAATATTTTAATTAATTGGATTGTATTGGATTGTTTTTCACTTGTTGTGAGCCGCCCCGAGTCTTCGGAGAGGGGCGGCATACAAATCCAAATAATAAATAAATAAATAAATAAATAAATCCGAACCTTTCTGAGGAGTGATTTTTTCTTTATTGACCACAGCTATTTATCAGTTGTTTTGCTCAAGGAAGGGCATGATCATCCATGCACTGATTTCTTCTGCAGGCATCCATGATTCATCATGAATTCATACTTAAGTCTTCTAAGCTTTGACATATTATCCAGAACACTAGCTTTAGGGAGCCCAGATGGGGTTGCACATATCAATCTATGTTCTTTCAAATTATTTTGTAAGGCGACAGACATCAAGTAACAATCATTCAGGCCAAGTACCTGTTTATGTTGCTTAGCTCAGTTTAGCAAACAAAATAGTGAGCAACAGACAACATCTTAGAGGCAGTCTACATTCCTAGATTGATCTGCAAAAATTAAGAGTGGGGACTTTTCACTTAAATTTATTTATTTACTTATTTATTGGATTTGTATGCCGCCCCTCTCCGCAGACTCGGGGCGGCTAACAACAGCAGTAAACAGTAAATAACAAAATCCAATACTAAAAACAGTTAAAAACCCATTATATAAAAACCAATCATACATACAGACATACCATGCATAAAATTGTAAAGGCCTAGGGGGAAAGTGTATCTCAGTTCCCCCATGCCTGGCGGAAGAGGTGGGTTTTAAGAAGTTTATGAAAGGCAAGGAGGGTGGGGGCAATTCTAATCTCTGGGGGAAGTTGGTTCCAGAGGGCTGGGGCCGCCACAGAGAAGGCTCTTCCTTTGGGTCCCGCCAAGCGACATTGTTTGGTTGACGGGATCCGGAGAAGACCCACTCTGTGGGACCTAACTGGTCGCTGGGATTCGTGTAGCAGAAGGCGGTCCCTGAGGTAATCTGGTCCGGTGCCATGAAGGGCTTTATAGGTCATAACCAACACTTTGAATTGTGACCGGAAACTGATCGGCAACCAATGCAGACTGCGGAGTGTTGGAGTAACATGGGCATATTTGGGAAAGCCCATGATTGCTCTCGCAGCTGCATTCTGCACAATCTGAAGTTTCCGAATACTTTGCAAAGTTATTTATTCAATAAGGATTAAAGACTGCTATTAATACAGACACATCAAAACTTAATAGACCTTGGTAGGTTTTCGTTAGCTCTACTAACGAGAGTTAAGATCAAATATGATTCACATATGAAAGCTGGTGCATTTGATTTATATAATTTCTATCTTTAAAATAGAGTTATTTTATTTATTTTATAAATCAGAGTAAGATTAGGAATATTCTTTCTACAGTCGTAAGCATACAGCTTGAACACATTATAACACCAGGTGCATCTGAAGCTATTTGTAATTTCAAGTTTCAAGTTTGGCAATTCTAGTTGTTGTACCAATTTAAGATTCAGGGCATATTGAACACAGAATGGAAAAGACCCAAACACTTAACATATTTCTAAGGAAAAGGCATCTCTGTTTCAATTTCCCACAGCAGAAAGAGTTAGTTGTCTGTTCTCAGTATACCCATGGTTATTGCCAAAACATACCCCTTGATAATATTTTTAAGTGAAATTCAATATGCTTGCATTCTGGGATAAATGTCAAAATAAACTTAAGGAATAGTCAAGGAAGGTAATATTAATATAATATAATCAGAGGGAACACAATTTCTATTTGTGTTTTGCTTGAGACAGGAACCAGGCACTCTTAATTTGTTAATGTAAGCCATCTAGTATTTTTGCCAGTTTAACTAGTGCCAATACTCATTAAGTCACATGAAAAAACCAAGAGTAATTTAGGACTTAACTTTTAAGTGACAAAAAGGAAACTCAAAAGTAGAGTCCTAAATAACTCTTCATAGGGGGACTTTGTTTTCCATTTTGCACTCCTTGTTAAGAGAGGCACAAATAAATCTTCCGAAAAGCAACAAAATTTAGGCAACCAAGACAACTTCTATGGAAATTTGGAAGTTTCTACCAACTAACACAAGCAACTCTTAAAGATAGAAAGCAGTAGGTTTAGTTCACATGAATGAAGCTTTAGAATGTGGAGGGGAGGGAAGGGAAGAATCTTCCTGTGATAAACTGTCTGCAGTAATGTAACCTAATTTTCACGCATATTTTAGCAGAGGGAACACAACAGTACAAGTGTGAGTAATACCAAAAATATGTCCATTCATTATACATCTATGCAACGTTTTCACCTCCTTTTACAATTCAATATACTGTAGTTCATCTAAAAAGCATATTCTACATAATTTTCAGCACAAACATGCAGACACTTTCCCCAGAAGCCAATTTCACATTAGGAGCAATTATAGCCAAGCAAGTAATAAATAAAAATCCTGTTCTACAGAGATAACAAGATTTAGTCTCATGGATGATTTATGGATCATTTCCAAAATACAGAACATACACAGGGTCAGAATCCAAAATTTCAGAACTGGAAAGGACTTGGGCGATCTCCTAGCCCAACTCTTTGCTCAAGAAAAAAAGCCTATACTATTTCATAAAAATGGTTGTCCAATATCTTCTTAATAACCCCCAGTGTTAGAATATCCACGTCCACTGATCAGTTCTACTGATTTAATTGTGCTGTCATGAAATTTCTGTTTAATCCTAGGTTTTTAATTTTTTATTAGTCCATCTACTTGCTTTTTGTTCTGCCTTGAGGTGCTTTGGAGAATAGGTTGAGCCCAGTTGCTGCCAGTTTGTACCAGTTTGGGCGTACTGGTTGTTATGATACTGCGTAGTTCAGTGAACCGGCAAATTTTACCCGTCTTGCCCAGTGGCTGGAGCGCCAAACAACATGGTCAGGGGTAATGGGAATTATAATAGAAACAATACTAAGGAAAGATTATTGTAGTTTTTTTCATGTTAGGCTCTTGCTTTATGTATGTAAAAAATTGTGGTCAAATTGTAGAGATGAAAAGATTAAAAAATCATTAACCTTCAGGCAAAGGATTATTGAAACAATTAGAGAAACAGGCCAAAATATTGTCACTTTTTATCTGAAATAGTTTTCATTTAGATTCTAGCTGGCCATGCCCTTGTTTTCATCATCATCAGCTGCAAAATGTTGGGTAAAGTCTCTTGTTGTGTAAGTGAGTCTTTTCTAATGAGCCAGGCCAATCTTCAATGGAATTCAGGGGAAGGGGGTAGGTGGGGAGAGAGAAAAACGGTCTTTTAAAAACCCACTATTTTTATTTTTGTAGCCTTTAACCATTTCAGCAAGTGTTATGACACTGCTGGAAATTTCAAAGCCTTTGCTTTCAATGGTAAATAGGCCAACCTGTTCTGGCAGAAATGGTAAGTGGTCCTCTTTCTTTGAGTACTAGACATCTGTACTTGAAAAGTACACAATCAAACCATCTCAAGTGCATTCACAACATTTGTCAAACTAGTAACTTGCCCTCCCTGTTCCATTTACCTAGAAAGTCTGATGGGAGATAAGATGATATTCTTTTGAAGGATATCTTACAGAGAAAACTGAAGCCTGTTCTTTGCAAGAACATTCCAAATTCAAAATGTCTTAAGTCTGAAATGCCCTAGTTTGACTCCAATCCTGTTCCAACCATTTTGGAAGTGCTCAGAAATGAAATCAGTGTTGTCTGAAGTTGGAAACACTTCAGGACTACTTGGAACATTTCAGGAAAATGGGGACAACCACTATGGAGCTATAGCATACAGCTTAGCTACTTTTTAAATTCTTAATTGTAGAATACATAATTGATGGACTTAAGGTACCAGAAATCAGATTCTGAAGCAAAATGGGCTTAGGTTAATAAGAAAAGAAATTTCTGAGTGGTAGGATAACCAGCAAACTAGCAGATCTAATTACTTGGAGATGCAGCTGAAAACTCCCCTTTCGCAGGATTGTATACAAGCAGTAGCTAGAAGCAAGGGGTTTCTACACAGATGCAGGTACCAATTTTTATTTATTATTTATTTATTTGTTAATCAGATTTGTATGCTGCCCCTCTCCGTAGACTCGGGGCGGCTAACAACAATAATAATACAATGTAAACAAATCTAATATTTAAGTTAATTTTAAAAAACCCCAATTTAAGAAACCAATCATACATACTGACATACCATGCATAAATTTTATAAGCCTAGGGGGAAGGGAAAGTCTCAATTCCCCCATGCCTGATGACAGAGGTGGGTTTTAAGGAACTTACGAAAGGCAAGGAGGGTGGGGGAAACTCTGATATCTGGGGGGAGTTGGTTCCAAAGGGCCGGGGCCGCCACAGAGAAGGCTCTACCCCTGGGTCCCGCCAAATGACATTGTTTAGTTGATGGGACCTGGAGAAGGCCAACTCTGTGAGACCTAACTGGTTGCTGGGATTTGTGCGGCAGCAGGCGGTCCTGGAGATATTCTGGTCCGGTGCCATGAAGAGCTTTATACGTCATAACCAACACTTTGAATTGTGACCGGAAACTGATCGGCAACCAATGCAGACTGTGGAGTGTTGGTGTAACATGGGCATATTTAGGAAAGCCCATGATAGCTCTCGCAGCTGCATTCTGCACGATCTGAAGTTTCCGAACACTTTTCAAAGGTAGCCCCACGTAGAGAGCATTACAGTAGTCGAGCCTCGAGGTGATGAGGGCATGAGTGACCTCTTCAAACTCTGATGCTAGGAATGTTCTCATCAGGTCTTCTTCCCTTAAGAAAGATCAGGTCTTCCCTTAAGAAAGATCAGTAGCAATGTGCATTGATATTGTTGCCAAATGGATTTTGTGGTTCATTATGCATTTATCTAACCATGTTATTGTGGCTTGAAAAATAACATTGGTCTGTTATTTTTCTGGAAGAAGCAGAACACACTGCTCTATCCTATATGCCATTAAGTAATGGCTCTTGGTTTGTTGAAAGACAATCTATTTGCAGTTCTTATTGTAATCATATACACACAGCTGATTTATTGACAGATTACCCACTTCCTTTTTACCCCTCTTTTAAGAAATCTTATTAATGTTTCATAAATTCAGGCCCATTGAAATAAAACTCCATCTACTGAAAGCTTCAGAAGTACTTCCTTCCATAAGCATTACACATTTGTTGCAGATTTGTTTTGAATAATCTGATTTAACGTATACCCAGCCTTTAAATAACAGATTTTCCCATCACTCAGATAAAATGAGATACGCACCATCAAAGCTGCCTTTCTCCGTGGCAAGTTGTAACAGCTGATTGAATGTTTCAATGGAAGGCCTATAGACAAAAACTCCTGAATTGAAACAGTCAGGCCAGCCTGGATCTGGGGCTGCAGAAAGTTCTTCTCTTTCAAAAAGTTCATCGATGTTTGACAATACCTAATAGGGGAAAAAATGGTTTGCAGGTACAAGTGTGTTACTCACCAGCAAAAGCCTCCTCCAAGATACATTGTTATTACATTGTTTAGATCTACTAATGTTGATAGAATTTTTTTCTGGAAGCAAAGTTAATTGAATGCATTTCAATTCACAATCCACGCCCCATTTTCCTTTGCCATTTTAAAGTTGTTCGGAAGAATCCTATCTATATGGCAAAGATAACACACTAGGCATTCTAGATAATGGGTATACAGTACAGTGTTCCCTTGATTTTCGCAGGGGATGCGTTTCAAGACCGCCCACGAAAGTCGAATTTCCGCGAAGTAGAGATGCGGAAGTAAAAACACCATTTTTGGCTATGGACAGTATCACAAGCCATCCCTTAAAACTTTAAACCTCTAAATTACTATTTCCCGTTCCCTTAACAACCATTTACTCACCATTATTACTGGTACTCACCATTGAATAAGACACTTAGTGATCCTGATATTTATAAACATAATTATTTATTAACAATAATTATTTTTTTTGTTATGTATTTGCAAAAATTATTAGTTTTTGACGTATGACGTATGACGTCATCGGGCGGGAAAAAACGTGGTATAGAAAAAAACCCGTGAAGTATTTTTAATTAATATTTTTTGAAAAACCATGGTATAGGCTATTTGCGAAGTTTGAACCCGCGAAAATCGAGGGAACACTGTATTACTATATCTAGAACTACCCCAGAATTCTGATGTAGTTTGAGTTTTTCCTTAAATCACTACCTATTTATTGACAGGGCAATTAGATGCATAGATGCTTTTCTATGCATCTACTTCTATGAATGAAACCATAATTTGCTGCAGCAAGTAAGCAGGTCCTACATATCTCTATTTATTTAGTGTATGACATAGAATAAATGGATAATAGTAAGAAAATATATATAAAAAAGTAACACATAATACTATGGTACATATATGATAGAAAGATGTACTCAATTTTGTAAGGTATGAGGAATTGTAAGTTTCATATAAGCTATAAGTTATTCTTTAAAATACTTTGATTCATGAGAATGGAATAAATATTATATATATTAATATTACGTATGTCTGAAGTGGTGCAACTCAAAACATCTCATTGACTCACTACCTGGTATACAAATTACTATTTTCTAACATGAACGGCAAACAAAAACGACTAAAAAGGATTATCAGCAGCAAGAAAAACATACCATTGTGTCTGCATCCATAAACACACACTTTGAATACTGCGTTAGTTCCCAACAATGGAGTTTTGTCAAAGTAATTCCAAGTTCAGGCCTTTTCAATAGTGCAAGATGGGCTGAATCACCACTATCCAAAACATCCACCAGCTTCACTTCATCAAAGACCTTTTCCAAGACTGCCCTATTGAAAGAAATGGTCATGGTTTACATCAATACTTAATGCCACTCACACTCATTCAATAACTGTCTACACGGTCCCTAGAACCTGTGAGAAAACAGACACCTATATCATACTGCTGCAAGAGCCTATAGGAATTTGCTTGAAATAGATCTTCCTGACAGCAACTGTTTATCCCCTGTAGTATATTTGAAACTTAAAGTGTACAGGAATGCAGACTTTAGATAATGTACTTGAAAGGTGGTGGATTAGTAGTACTGACAGGCTCTCAGAGCTACACAAACAGATGGGCTAGAAAGACCTACACTCCTGATAAGTCAACTGGCTATTTTAAACTAAAGAATTATGGAGCTTTTAGCATTTATGGAATGACTTCTGGGCAGTAGCCAAGAATATACTAAGGTTGCAGAACATACCCCCAGAAAACTGATGAAGTTTGAAAATTCTCAAAATTACCAATAACTAATCATTGATAATGATTCAGCATTTGCAAAAAATAGAAAAAAGGTGTACTGAAAAAATAACCCCCCCCCCCACAGATAAAATGAGTTCCAGAACAGAGATCTAATTACAGAGCAGGAACAGGAAATGGTGGTGGTGGTGGTTCTAAATTCTATCAACAAAATTTATCTTATTTTGAAATTTCTAGTTAGTTGAATATGCACTAAAACAAGAATAGTGTTTTTTGAAGCTTTAAATCTAAAATATTGAATGATTAAACCACTTCTTAAAATGTAGGGAGTCTAACAAGATGTAATAATGTAATGGTATGATGTACAGATATCTTTTTTATACTACTGCTCTCTTTTCTGTTACTCAATAGAAAAGCAGAAGTCCTGGGCAAGTACTTCCTCTCTACCAGTTTTACACTAGATTTTAGGAAGATTCGCAGTGGTGCAAAAACGAGCTAGAACACTTACTGTCTCTTCCTTACATATCATTGCTGATTCCTTTCTAGCTAGATAGACTTTTGTCCAACTGCCCATGAAACATATGCTGAAGTGGAATTGAAGGTATTTCTATCACAGATATTTATTTAGACTGGGAGAGACAAGTAAGTTCTTTGTAAAAGTTTCATTTATGTAAAACTTTAAACAAATGTAAATACCTTGCCCTCCAACAAGCAGTGATATTTTGCATAGCTTGATACAACTGCTAAATATTTAGCACAGCAAGTTACAAATCTCACTATGCAAATATGTGAGCAAGCTTGAAAGAGCTGGGGTGGCGCAGTGGTTAGAGTGGTTAGAGCAAAGAACGTCAGACTGCTTCAGCTGTTAGCTGTCGTTCAGCAGTTTAAATCTCACTACTGGCTCAAGGTTGACTCAGCCTTCCATCCTTCCAGGGTGGGTAAAATGAGGACCTAGATTGTTAGGGGCAATATGCTGATTCTGTAAACCGCTTAGAGAGGCTCTAAATTGATCAATTTGGACCAAAAACTATAAATTAACAAAATCTACAGCTTATAAGGAAAACATATACAAAATGTATTATAGGTGGCACCTTCCACCGGCAACATTAGCCAAAATGTATAAAGGAACAAGCCCAAAATGTTGGAGGTGTAAAAAAATGGGGACATACTACCACATTTGGTGGACCTGCTCAAAAATGAAAAAATTCTGGAACAAAATGCAGAATTGGATAGAAGAGATTTTACAAATGAAGATAAATAAAAAACCTGAAGCCTTTCTCCTGGGAATTATAGATCAAAAAATTGAAAAAAACAAACACTACTTATTAATTCATATATTGACAGCAATTAGAATAACGATAGCCCAAAATTGGAAGCAACCCGAACCACCTGAAGACGATTTGATAATTAAAAAAATATTAGACTGTGCTGAATTTGACGCACTAACAAATTAAAAAATAAAGAAGATTCCGAACACGATAAAACCTGGATACATCTTTATAACTGGTTTAAGAAAAGAAATAAAATTCAAAAGAAAAAATCAAATTAACAATACTTTATATCCTTTTCATTACATAGAAAAAAAAATACAAAAGACATATATACAAAAAACCTTTTTATAAAAAAAGATCTGTATGACATTAAAGAAATTGAATATGAATAAAAGAAGGCGGATAAGAAAGAATTAAATGATTTAAAGAACAGTGACAACCTACAAGAGAAAATGGTATACGCTGAGGACACAACATGCTTCACCAGAAAATAATTTAAAATCAAAAATCATTCAAAACTTACCTCCTGAAGGGAATACAAGTACGAATATTATAAAATATACTAAGTGAATAGTTATTGTTATTAATGTACTTAAATAAGCAATTAGATCTTTTTTTAAAGAATATTTTCTTTTTGTTTGTTTGTTTGTCATGTTTGTTTGTTCGTTTATTTGTTATGCGTTGATTTAGCATTGTATTAATATAAAACATATTGTATGTAAATGTGTATATATTTGTAATAAACTTTTATAAAAAAAAAGAAAAAGAGAGAGGCTCTAAAAGCGCTATGAAGTGGTATATAAGTCTAAATGCTATTGCTATAAAATATAGTGAAATTTCTCATATCCTTTAGCAAGACATTTAGAATTCAGGCTACAAGTTTTATTAGCCTTACATTTGGAAGCAACTATGACTAATTAAATCTTCTAACACACGAACTCTACCTCAGTTGTCCATAAATAGGCTTGTCTTTCTTGTTTACACTAACAGTAAGCAGTCTAATGTCTCATCTTTATAAACATGCCCAGTTGTTAAAATCTTGATCCTGCATTATTTTCAACATCCATTCATATGAAGCAAAAATCTTTCAATTACAGTATATTTAGGGAAGATGTTAAAAGGCAACTACAATATCAGTATATGGATTATTTGCATGGAATCAACTTGTTTTTTCTTCTTCTAGTACAATATCCGTTCTCTTTTCTCAACATGATAGAAATTAAGAACCAAAAGAAAAAAGAGTCTGCGGAGAGGGGCAGCATAGAAATCTAAATAAATAAATAAATAAATAAATAAATAAATAAATAAATAAATAAATAAATAAATAAATAAATAAATAAATAAATAAATAAATAAATAAATAAAAATAAAAGCTGTAAATATACATAATAATCCTCTACTTATGGATGGTTAGAAAGAAAGAATGGTACCAGGCTGGTTCGGGTTTATTACTTTACAAATAAAATTTCAATCGAAACTATAAGACACTGCTTGTTCCAGTAAGTGAAACAGAAAATATTATTTCAACTATGAAATAACTATTCACATTATTTATACATATGATTAATATTAACAAAAGATGGCCTAGCTATGCCCAGAATGAAAAGTTCACACAGTTGCCTATTAAAAATAACTAAGTTCCCACTTGACCTTTGGGTGCACATTTTCACTGGGGCTGGATGACCATAGTGCATCAGACAACTCACCTCATTGCATCAGATACATGGGGAGTGATCAATACTGTCAACCTTCTTGTCGTTCTGTAATTCTGTAGCGATGATCCAAGGACAAGTGCTCCTTTTACATAGGAATCATTTGTGGCTAGTGTCACAAAAGACTGGTCTTAAGGAAAAAAGACACACATTTCATTAATAAGGAAAAGACCTGTCATTCTCCATAGTTCATTTTTTTGGATCCATCACTCTGTTTTATTCTGGCAGTAGTTCTAGAAACATAGGATTTACTTTTTAGGTGAAAAAAATTACTCTACTTATACAAGTAGTCCTTGACTTACAATCACAACTGGGACCAGAATTTCTATATTAAGTGGTTGCTGTCATAAGTTGAATCGGTCCCAATTTTATGGGAATTTTTACAATGGTTAAATAAAGCACATGGCAGTTAAGCAAATAATGCAGTCATTAAGTGAACTTAGCCGCTCCCCTGCCCCAACAAAAAAGGTTACAGATTATGATCACACAATTGTAGCATGCTACAACCAGTTGTAAACATGAGCTAGTTGCTGAATTGCGATCAAATAACTACAGGAGTGGTGTTATAGTCATAAATCTGTGTACAAGTCATACGTTACTTTTTCTGAGGTCATCTTCGAATGCTTGTTAGTCATAAGTCAAGGATTATAGTACCTACATATGATTCACTTGATTGCAAGGTGGGTGGCTATATAAGTATGACAAATTAATAAAACAGTTTTTGAGATCACAAAGTAAAACATTTCCTTTATATAGGCTTCCAAAAAGCGTTTGGCTGATCAGTTTAGGAACATATTCGATCAGAGAAGATGAAGGTACTCTGACATTCTGCCCTCTTTTGGCTTTGCCAATATACCTAGGGTTGATAATTACTGCTAGACTAGCCCAAATAAAATTAACATTCATTCATCTGCAATGTTTAACTGATATTAATTTGTTTATTGTAGGTGCCATTTATTAGAGAAGTACATTTAATGTGACCATGAAAAAAAGCCTTCTCTATAAAATATTATTACCACAAAGATAATAAGCCCCCTGTGATACTTTTCAGGAAGGGCTTAAAAACATGGTTCTATCAGCAGTTTGATTGCTGCCATGTGAAGTGGAGTGGGATAGGGTACTGTACTGTGACTTTTAATTTTGTAAATGGGCCAGAGTCCTTGTTTTATATAAAATATGTTCATTAAATATATAATTTTTAAAAATAAAATTCAATTCAATTCAATTCATTAGATTTGTATGCCGCCCCTCTCCGAAGACTCGGGGCGGCTCACAACAATAAAAACAATATTCCAGCGAAAACAAATCTAATATTAAAAAGCACATAAAACCCTATCATATTTAAAAAAGCAAACAACATATACATACCCAAACATAAATATATAAAAAAAGCCTGGGGGAAGGGTGTCTCAACTCCCCCATGCCTGGCGGCATAGATGGGTCTTGAGTAATTTACGAAAGACAAGGAGGGTGGGGGCAGTTCTAATCTCCGGGCGGAGTTGATTCCAGAGGACCGGGGCTGCCACAGAGAGGGCTCTTCCCCTGGGGCCCGCCAAACGACATTGTTTGGTCGACGGGACCCGGAGAAGGCCAACTCTGTGGGACCTTATCGGTTGTTGGGATTCGTGCGGTAGCAGGCGGTTCCGGAGGTACTCTGGTCCAATGCCATGTAGGGCTTTAAAGGTCATAACCAACACTTTGAATTGTGACCGGAAACTGATCGGCAACCAATGCAGGCCACGGAGTGTTGCAGAAACGTGGGCGAATCTAGGAAGCCCCATGATGGTTCTCGCAGCCACGTTCTGCACGATCTGAAGTTTCCGAACACTTTTCAGAGGTAGCCCCATGTAGAGAGCGTTGCAGTAATCGAACCCATACATATGATGTAATTGATACCAAGTGTTAGAACATGCAGGTTGAAAAGTTCTTCCTGCAGGATAGGACCAAACATCCATCCACTGGTAGTAATTTAATCCTAACAAAAAATCACTTTTATTTTTTTCCTGTCTTACCTATGACAATGGACTAATGTAGGAGTAAACAATAAAATATATAATCTTTTTCAAGAAACATTCAAAGGAACATTCTTGCCACACATTACTGGATACCATGTCCCTTTTTGTGCTGCTGCAGGGTTATACTTTTGAAGAGATGAAACACTCATATCATCTTGGAAATAGGAAACTTCAATGTCAGTGAAATTATTAGGAAATGTGTTTAGCAGTTAAAATTGTGCAAGATACACTGGCTGTCACAAGTTTAAATTATACATACCAAGTGGATTTCTAATTAAATGCATTGTTCGCTACTTTTGCATAGGATTCAACTTAGGGGGTTGTAGTAGTAGTACTACCCATGTAGTACTAAAATAAAGTTTCTACAAATTCATTAATTTCTCCCTATGGAATACGCTATCTAAACATTTACAAGCAGATTGCAGCAGACCAGCCTAGTCTATATTATGCCCTCCTTATGCAATGTCCACATGTTTATACGTATCCAATTTTGCAATGGAATGTCAAAACTGGTTCTTTGATTATCTCCATGTCTGTGTCCTGAGATATCTATCTTAAGCAGGCTAATAAACTCAACAGTGTATTTTAATTCCTTATGTATAAAATCATTACTTGAATATATTTACACAACTACCATGCCTGTCCAATTGTAGTGGTTGTGTGCCCAGGAATGGGTTTGGAGTGTACATTTTTTTTTCCCATTGTAAGCTTCGAAAATCAATTGCTCTGCTGGCTGAAAAGAAAATATGTGAAGATGATGAAACGGTAATAAGGGGAAAAAGACTTTTTACCTGTCTCAGTAATACACTTATTTATTTATTTATTTATTTATTTATTTATTGGATTTGTATGCCACCCCTCTCCGTGGACTCGGGGCGGCTAACAACAGTGACAAAAAACAGAATGTAAAAATCCAATACTACAACAGCTAAAAACCCTTGTTCTAAAACCAATCATACATACAAACATACCATGCATAAATTGTAGAAGCCTAGGGGTAAAGATTATCTTAATTCCCCCATGCCTGATGGCAGAGGTGGGTTTTGAGGAGCTTACGAAAGGCAAGGAGGGTGGGGGTCTATTCTAATCTCTGGGGGGGAGTTGGTTCCAGAGGGTCAGGGCCGCCACAGAGAAGGCTCTTCCCCTGGGCCCCGCCAACCGACATTGTTTAGTCATTGTGAATAGTTAATCTATTTGAGACAAAGCTTACAGATATTAACCATCTACCTGGTAAGCAAGTCATATTACATCTGGAAATTATTATTTAGAGCAATTGTGGGGAGCCTAATCTGGATATATTTCTGCTCTGTCAGTAGGTAGCAACTGAAATATAGATGAGAGGCTCAAGCTAGCTGAGTCAGTGTTATCATTAGTTGCATACAAAAGTCTTGTCCTTTCAATGTGAAAACCTAGTTAGAATTTGTGTTTAAATTAGAGTCTGGACAATGTTCTAGCTAATGTTCTAACTTCTGAAAGTTAAAGTGTGATAAATTGGTACTTGTAGCCAATGTCCCCTCTAATTTTTTTCTGGTGTGGGCAGAAAAGTATAGTGTCTGAGCGGCAATCCCTTCGGCACTGGGCGGCACTCTTTCCCTCTCACTTTTTCTCTCTCGGCTTCTGGGCAGGTTTGAAAAACTCTGAGTTGATGATGATTTTTAAGTGAGCGATTGCTCACTGCTCAGCTTAGAGGGAACTATGCTTGTAGCCTGTGATTATCATTTAGGAAGGAATGAACAGCCAGTCTGGTACAATGGTTAAGGTGTTGGCCTAGAAACTAGAAAGCTCTGAGTTCTACTCTTACCTTAGGCATGAAAGTTGACTGTGTGACTTTGGGCCAATCACTTTCTCTCAGCGAAACTTACCTCAAAGTGGTGGTGTTGTGGGGAAAATAGGAGGAAGGAATATTATACATGTTTGCTGCCTTGTGTTATTTTTAAATTAAAGGTGAGATAAGACTCAAATAAAAACATGTCATTTGTTCTTTACTAAAGAAAGATAAACTGAATATTAATTCCAAATTGGTAACGTTTAGTGTTCAATTGTTTTTTTAAAATTATTCAAGATCAATGCTGCTAAAAAACTTCCTGCAATTCTATAAAGGTTTATAAAATGATTTTGTAGAATTGTATTTTAGTCAAGGCCTTATATAAAAACAAGAACAAAAACAAAGACTCCAGAAACAATCTATCAACATTACCATACAGAAAATATTAATTTTTATTAATATCTGTTCTGTCTGGGTCACTCCAGAAGCCAATACCAACCCAAAAAGAGAAGCCAGACACACTGGTAAAAGGCAAAGGCAGTTTATATAATTCAAGGAAAAGACAGGTAACAGAAAATGTCCTTACAAACAGGAAAAACGCTGGAACTTCAAATATATACACGAAGGGAATAGTCCATGAAGCAATACAAGATTCTTGCTGCCAAGACGAAGCTGTAGATAGCAAACAGACGCCTCCCACGAGTCTTCCACACTGCGAGGCCACAAGCCAAGATCAGAGACGCTGAGAATCAAAACAGGTCACCGCAACTCCAATTGATAACACTCCACATGGCTTCAAGGCCTTGCCTGCCTTTTAAACCCTGCTGATGAGGACCACACCCAAACCCAGCTCTTTCTAATTCAATGGTGATACTATTTCTTTAACTGCTCCTTTCGTTGCTCTGAACGTCTCTGTCTCATGTCAATGACAGCTTGTGCGTCATCACCTAATGACTGCAAGCTACTGGCTGGGAAGAGCCCCCCCCCGGGGGCTCTCATGCTCTTCATCCCATTCCTGACTCTTCTCTCCCCCGTCCGACTGTTCAGCCCCTTCCTCTGCGCTGTCATCCTCCTCCGGTCATGGAGCCAGCAGAGACACAGCTGGTCAATATCAATGACAATTTTATAAACATAAAATATTGTATTAAAACAGTTGTTACACTAATACCATGGTTTAGCTAAATCAGTATACTGTATAGTATATATTATTTTCTGTTACGCCCCCCCCCCCCCCACAGGAAGAAGTAAACATTTCATGCCCCTCCAACTCTCTGCCAGGATGATTGTTTGCAATATTTAGCACATTTTTGCTGAAAAAACTCAAGTGGCTTATCAGCATGATTGGCGTGTAATGTGTTTAAGTGATGCTTTATTTGGCTTAATGCTGTCCGCTGCCAACAGTTTTAGACACAGTAAACATACCAGTCTTTCCTTGTCTTCCACCATAGCCAAGTGCTACATACACTTAATCATATTTTCTCATCTTTGTTTTTGGAGACTTACGTTTGTCTCATTGTCTCCATCTCTCTCCTCCTTTCTTTTCATCCCTGTTAAATATTTTTCCATGGTGTCTCTTAAGGGTTTGTTATATGCACTTCATATCTCCCACTCTGTGCTGTGTGCTATTGTTTGGTGCAAAAAACTCCTACTCCCTGCAGCAAAAAAAGCATGTTCCCTGGGGTCATGCGCCTCCCCTCGCATCACTCCATGACCCCCTAGGGGGTCTTACCTTACTATTTGAGAAACACTGCTCTACAGGATGAGTATATATGATTATGTTGAAATAAAAAAACCAATACATACAATACAATTCAGATCACTAATATATTTGTTTAACAAAATGCACATTATATGAAATTTGCTGGTATAAATTAGGTGTTCAACTGCTTCTATGGATTTATCAGCATACACAAGTTCACAACAGGAAATAGTGAGAAAATTAAACATCTAGCAAGCTCTTATACTTCTGAATATATACTGTATATATACACCAAATCTGATGTACTATCAGACCATTTAATATTGAGGATTATTGTGTACCTAATTACTGTACACATAATTCAAAATATTTTTCCAATTGAATATTTCTAAAGTTGCTTTATTCCCAAAGGATTCTTTTTTTTTTACCCCAAAGATCATTAGTAAAATCAGTTTCATCTTTGAGAAGATGTGATATGAGTGGGTTAAGGTTATCCAATAACCTTATACGATTATGTGGGTTATCCATATAAACGTAAGATTACTCAAGTGTGTTCATTACTTACAACACTTTATTGTAACTCCACAATAAGTTCAATTTTTATTTATTGCTATAATTCCACAGAGATTTTGGAAAAATCAAGAGAAAACATGATTTAGCTTAAACTCAAGGCTATCTTAACACTGGCCATTACTGTCACTTGTGCCTTTTACTATTAGCTGTCAGGCCCAAGACCAAAGATGACACAGTGAAATTCAAACTAGTCCAATAGTACTGTACTTTATTTGCTCACATCTGCTATACAGCTAAGGCTACAATCGTCTAACACAGGGGCAGGCAAAGGTGGCTCTTCTACGACGTGTGGACTTCAACTCCCAGAATTCCTGAGCTAGCATGATAGACTTAGGAATTCTGGGAATTGAAGTCCACGAGTCATAGAAGAGCCACCTTTGCCTACCCCTGGTCTAACATCATAGCTATATACTAAGAGATTCTAGGGTGTGGCTTTTAATTTTTTGCTCCCCAAACCTCCTGGACTGCTCAGACTCTTACTTTGGACTTCTCATTGGAATGTCCTGCCTTCTCCTTGGGAAATTGCAGTTCTCTTACTGAGATCCCCCCTCCACAAATTGCTTTTCTAGTTGCACCTTCCATCACACTAACCTCCATAGAGGCAGACAATAGTCATGTACAATGACCCTTTTTTTCAGAAGGTGGCAGCATTTGGCTGACCTTGTCTGGAAAGCAGGGTCATACTTGATTAGTATTTGGATGGAAGACCACTGGGTAATTTTATGCCTGTAGGTTGAACCAGGGTACCAAAACACAACCTGCAAGAAATCAATATCCAGCCTACTATAGTAGGAAAACTACATGGACATGTCCATGAAGTCATCAGAATCTCAAGGTACTTTTTATTTATAAAGCACTTTTAAGATTATGCTGCAATTTAGAAAATGAACAAGTGCTTCAAAAATGTTTGTTTCCTGACACCTGAAGATAAATTAACTGGGCGGCAACAATGAAAACACTATTGCATTACAGTATTATTATTATTTTTACAAAGTCTGCTTCCCAAAGCGCACAAGATCAGAGAGACAGCACACATGCCTGAAACCAAGTTGTATAATTTATGCATTGAAGCATTCCAGAGTTGAATTGGTTTATGGCCAGGGGATGTTAGGGTTGATATTAAGAATGGATGAATGCAGAAGGCAAGGCCTTATTCATGAAAATAAAGTAAAAACAAAATGTCTAGGCCTTCACTTAGTGAATGTTTATGATAGTGATTAGGTAGGTAAGAATCTTAACAACTTGCATTGGTCAATAGGCTAAAATCTCAAGACAGATCTACCTGTGGCAGAACAAAGGTACACGTACACATTTAACACACTATGTGAGATATTACAAGCATGCTATCCAAGGTTTTGAATTGTTTTCAAGATAGCAGGGCCAATAAAGTTTTTCTAAAACAATCACACACAAAAAGAGGCTCACATTTGGTGAAAAGAAACCCCAATGCCACAGTAATTATTTCTCAAATCTTTGGGAATATATTATCATCTACGTAACCTGGATAGCTGACATCGTGGTTGGAAGAAAGTTCTTCTGACTGAAGAGTTAATTTAAAATAGTAGATTCCTACTTCCATTCAGTTCTTTGGGCTCCTCAGCAACCAACTTATGTATCAACTTGAAAGTGAAAAAGCCACAGGCTTCAATCTATATTATTAACAATTCACCATGGTTCCGTTGTGAGGTTCCCAACATGTTTTGACCATAGGCGTACTTCAAATTGAAAACACATTGTGATTGTGTTAAAATATCAAATTAAATATCAAATTAAAAAATTAATATTTGGGTTACATACCCATGGAACTGACAAAATTTAGCATACGTCCCAGCGACCAATTAGAGACCACAGAGTTGGCCTTCTCTGGGTCCTGTCCGCCAGACAATATTGATTGGCGGGACCGTGTGGGAGGACCTTTTCTGTGGTGGTGCCAGTTCTCTGGAACCAGCTGCCCTCGGAGACCCGCATTGCCCTCACCCTCCTGTCCTTCCAGAAAGCCATTAAAACCTGGTTCTGCCAATAGGCCTGGGGCCATTGAGCAATACCAGCTAGCTCCAACCAAGAAAAAGTGAATGGTTTTATTGTAGGGGTTTTAACTGTTTTCTATTGTTTACTTGTTGTACGCCGCCCAGAGTCAAGAAGGAGGTAGATGGCTTATAAATCTAATAAATGAAATTAAAAGGTTTCTTATTACTTTTACTTACCATTTCCATTGGGGGGGGGGCAGCAGGTGGATGGCCACCAAACTTATTTTTTGAAAAAGTTTATGTAGGCAATTTATACACCTCATATTGCTTTATAATTAATTAATTAATTAATTAATTAATTAAATTTGTATGCCACCCCTCTCCGTAGACTCGGGGTGGTTCACAACAGTAATAGAAAACAATATATAATACAAATCTAATAATTAAAACTAAAAACCTATAATTAAAAAAAACATGCACACAACATACCATACATAAACAGTATAGACCTGGGGAAGTTATCTCAGTTCCCCCATGCCTGACGGAAGAGGTGGGTTTTAAGGAGTTTACGAAAGGCAAGGAGGGTTTATTTATTTATTTACTTACTTATTTCATTTATATGCCGCTCACTCCAAACGAACTCTGAGCGGCTAACAACAGGTATAAATACAATTATATAATTAAAAGAAAAATTATGAAAATGGAACAACCCCACTCCCCCATGGCATTAAGGAAAGTGTCTCTGGCCATATCAGCGTGGTGGAGTGTCACACCATTTGGTACCCAGGACCACTAGAACAGGAAGCTACTAACAGTGGTTGCAATGGTGAAGCGACACACCATTTGGTCCCCAGGAAGCTACAAACAGTGGTTGCAGTATCTGCAGCCCTAGGTTAAAAAAACAACAACATACTACTAACTGGAAAATTCCATCACAGAGCAGATTTATACTTTTACAAGCCTCTCCTTTCTTTTTCAGGGTGCCTCTTCTATCTAATACAATAGATTTATTTTCAATCAGCCCAAAAGTAACAGAGAGAAAAGCTGACACATCTTCGACTACAGCAGGATGGGTCCTTATCGGTCGAGCGGTACAAAACACGGCTGTCGCTTTAAGAGAAAGAAGATACACGCATATGCCGCGCAGCAGCCATGCACACATTACCAAGAGTTTTATTTCCTATTTGGCCACCGGCGCCCGTCACCCGGCACGTGCCCGGACCTCGCTCCGAAGACCCCACTCCCCTCCCAAAAAGAGAGAGAGTGCACGCTGACTTGCACTTCTTGCACGCTACTCCCCCGGGAGTGGGGGACGACGACGACAGGGCTCACGCGGCAGCCTAAAAATAGGAGCCCGCCGCGCGTAAAAGAGGGCAGCCCGAGGTCTCCCGAGGACGGGCGCTCCTGCCAGCGCGCCCGGCCCAAAAGCAAAAGCGCCACTTTCCTTTCCTTCGCCGGGAAAAACGAGGAAGTGCCGCAGCTGCTCCGGCTTGTCAGTCACTTGTTAGCTGGGAGATTAAACGCCGGGGACCCGGGGCGACTGGGCGGAGAAAACAAAGCCCGGAGAGGAAACTCGGACGGATGTAGGACCCCGCTCTCCGCCGTCGCGTAAAGGACGCGTCGCCAAAGCCTCCCTCGCGCTTACCTGCCATGGTGTTGCTCTCCGTCCTTGCAGCCCACCTCACTGACACCCCCCTTAGAGAGACACTCGCTCCCTTTCCGGAGCTCCGACCTCTTTATGTAGGGCAGGCGGAGCCCAGAGGAAGGGGCGGGCCTTCCAGAAGGAGCCGAAACGGAGGGAGGGGAGGGCGCGCGCTCCGCCTGCGGTGTACTGTACTTCGGAAAGGCCGCGGTCTGGTTTTGAAGGGCGCGCGAGCCGTGTGCGGCGAGAGCTTCGGTGGGAGACGAAGAAGAAGCAGAGACTGTGGCTTCATAGCCGAGACGGAAAGAGAAAGCGGAAGGGTGCATCTTTTATTTTTTTAAAGAATAAGGTCATTTTAGGCTGGTAGAGAAAGAGCCCTAGAGAAGGAACTAAAAAAACAAACAAAACTCCTGAGACTTTCCCGAATGAATGGTACCCGCTATAAAAGAGCAGACGGTAGGTAGCTTGCCTAGGCTGAGCTGTGAAGAAGCTTCTTGCACGAGAAGCGAAACGTCTTCAAGGAAAAAAACAAAAGGCCGGTTGGAAAAAACAAACAAAACACTTTTTCTCTGAACGACCAAGAATCTTATATGCAGCTCAGAGTCCTTTGGGAGTAAGGCGGCAGGCATATAAGTCCAAATAAAAACGTAAGTAAGTCAGTCAGTCAGTCAGTCAGTCAGTCAGTCAGTCAGTCATAAACAAACAAACAAACAAACAAATAAATATAAATCAATCAATCAATCTTCACAGAGGGCAAAGTAAGGGTAGCTGCTCTGAAGAAAAAAATTGACCAGTGAAAGCAAGTGTGTGAAAGCAAGACAGGTCTTCCTGTAAAGCCTTGTGGAGTGGACACCATTTTCTCTAATCTGGGACCTAGATGTGTTTGACTACAGCTCCCATGATTCCCAGTTATTTGATTTATTTATTTGGATTTCTAGGCCACCCTTCTCCAGGGAACTCCGGACAGTTCTTGAGTTATTAAGTAAATTGGGAGTTGTCCAACAGCCAGGGGGGATATTTGTTTGCAGAGAGCTCTACTGTTGCAATCTAGATCAGGGGTCTCCAACCTTGGCAACTTTTAAGTCTGGAAGGACTTCAACTCTGAAAGCTGGCTGGGAAATTCTGGGAATTTATTTATTTATATTTATTTATTTGTTTTGTCAAATACATATTGGTGGTATACAAAGATATAATAATATTTATATAGAGAGAAGAGAAGCATTAGGACGGGATGGAAGGCTTAAAGTTGCCAAGGTTGGAGACCCCTGTTCTAGATCACACTAGAAAAGGATCAGGGTCTTGTACAAACACAGTTTGTACTAAACTACATTCAGTTGGTCTGAATGTAGTTGCGTGAACCTCCTGCCATAATTTAATCCGTGAACCCGCTGCTGGTGATGTAGATTAAATCCAAAGTGGATGAGTTTGAATTTTAAAAAAAACGCTGGGTAGCTGTGCTGCTTGAGAGGTTGGGGGAATTACAGGATGGGGGATGCTGAAGCTCTGAATGAAGCAAGTGATAACTGAAGAGTCTTGAAAAGTTTTGGGTATTTTGCTGGACCACCTCCTAATGACAATTAGTGCACAAAATGTTTCATTACATACACCCAAGCATATCTATATATAATAAACACTGGAGTTTGAAGAAGCCGGATAGAAAGAGTATTGAAGTTTTTGAACTTTGATACTGTAGTGTAGAAGACTGCTGAGAATAGCGTGGAAACAAACAGAGTGTTGAACAAATTTACCTAGTGTTCAATGTACTAATGATCAGGCTGAAAGTATCATGATGTGAAGGCCCAGTTCTCTGAAGAAGGCTGTAATGCTGAGGAAGGTGGAAGGAAAGAGAGGAGTAGCAGCAAGGATGATGGACTCAATTACAACAATTTATTTATGTATCAAAATTTAAAACTGCTCACCGTCTCACAGAGGGATAATGATAGTGCACTGTTGGAAGAGCTGAAGGACCAGGCTGGGAAAAGATCATTATGAAGGGGGAAAATAATCTACAGCTAGTTTTTGACTTATAGTCATTCATTTAACGACTGTTCAAAGTTACAACAGCACTGAAAAAAGTGACAAAAATGTTTTTTACCTATCGGATTTTTCAGAGGATAAGATGCACCTTTTTACTCCCTAAAAGAGGCTGAAAATTCAGGTGTGTGTTATACTCTGAATGTAGCCTTCCCCCCCCCCTCCAGCCCTAACTAGCTGCTACCTTGCAGGCTCTTTCATTGTTTCTCTCTGAGAAGAATATTTTCCAAGCCCTAAGTCTTTGCAAGGTTTTTTTCATTGCTCTACTTGTTCTGAATAAGTTTCTTTCTAGCCCTAACCATGTGCTAATGATGTTGCCAGCTCTTAGCGGCTTGCAAGCTCTTTCATTGTTAATCTCTGCAAAGAATATTTTTGTTAATCTCTGGAAAGAATTTTTTTGCAAGGCTTTTTTCATTGCCTTACTTACTTATAATGTTTCTTTCCAGCCCTAACTAGGCTCTTGCAAGCTCTTTCATTGTTACTTTCTGCAAAGAATGCTTTCCAAGACCTAAGTCGGTGCAAGTTTTTTTTCATTGCTTTACTTACTCAGAATGTTTTTTCCCCAGCCCTAACTAGGGGCTAATGATGTTCCCAGCTCTTAGCAGCTTGCAAGCTCTTTCATTGTTTCTCCGAATAAGGTGTTTTTTAAAACCCTAACCAGGGGATAAAATAATGTGCTGAATCTGAGCAGACTAATGATACTAGCCAGATGAATATCTGGTAGGCATATTTCCCCCTCTATTTTCTTCCCCTAAAACTTAGGTTTGTCTTATACTCTGGTGCGTCTTATACTCTGAAAAATACGGTATGTGTTGCAGCATCCCCATGGTCAGTTGATCAAAATTTGGATACTTGGCAGCTGATATGTATTGTGATGGTTGCAGTGTCCCAAGGCCATGTGATCACCTTTTGTGACCTTCTGGCAAGAAAAGTCAATGGGAAAGCCAGGTTCATTTAACAACTATGTTACTAACTGAACTACAATGATTCACTTAACAGCTGTGACAAGATTGTAAAATGGGGCAAAAACTTAACTGTCTTCCTTAGCAATGGAAAATTTGGCTTCAATTGTGGTTGTTGTAAGTCAAGGACTAACTGTTTCCATGAGTCGACCTTGCCTGAAACATAATCATATATAAACAACTAAAAACATGCCTTTATACCACCATGGATGTACGTGTTTTTATGATCAAACATCTAGGAAATATTTCTCATATTTTGAAGTCAACATTCCTCCCGATTCTATAATTAAATTGAAAACCTTATTTTGCACAGACATGTTCTGATCAAAAGGAACTCACTTCAGATTATCAGAAAACAATGAAAAAACATAAGCCTGTTTAGTCATGCTTAAAGTTTACCCGTTTTTCCTTCTTAGTAATAGAATTGCAATTCAGGTTGGGCTCTATACCCCTTCCAGCCTTGGATAAACTGTTTATGTTTACTACCTGATATTACAGTTTGTAATGGTGTAAAGACTTCTTTGACTCAAGCTCAACTCCAGGATATGTCCATATAATGTTCTTGGTAAGAATACAAAATAACATGCTGTTGTCTTCCAGAACAGGTGCCTCCAACCTTGGCAACTTTAAGATTCGTGGACTTCAACTCTCAGAATTCCTCAGCCAGCAAATTTATTCATATCCCACCTTTCATTGAGTTCATCTTATCGTCACCCAATGGTGTAGGTTTGGCTGAGAGAGATTGAATAGTTTGAAGCCACTCACTGATCTGATACTATATTACTATCAGTATACTACATTATCTTAAGGTAGGCATTAGAGTGTTTGAATGTTTTGCATAAGAATGTATAGTGCAAGAACATGCCGGCTGAAGCATAAAACTCACTAGATGGTTTGTCCTTGAGTTTCATTTGCTAGGAAGCTAGACAACAACCAGGTGTTTGTTTGTTTATTTATTTAATTATTTATTTATTTATTTATAAATAGCATGATTTCAATTGTCCTTTTATGAGTTATTTGTTTAAATGATAGAAAAGTCTAAATATAAATGATGACAGTCTGAATCTTTGAGGGGACTTTTGTTGTTTTGCAGGAAACAATTTTATTAATTTTTTATCCTGTTTTATTTATTATCTTAGAACTTTTATAAATAATTCAAAGCAGTAAACATATGCTCTCTCTTGTTTTTCCCCTCAACAACCCTGTGAGGTGGCTGAGAGAGACTGATCCAAAATTGGATTTCAGATGGCTTTCATGGCTAAGGCCGGATTAGAAATAGCCTGATGTTTTAACGACTACACCAAATTGGGTCTCCATTATTTCATGATGTTTCATATCCAGATTTATATACTCTGAGCCTTTTAAGAGCTAGATAAATAAAAATTAATGTGGTGCAAATTAATGATTTTTTTAAATTTTGAGTATACTTTTTAAGAAGACAGAAAGAGTTGTCAACATGATTGAATTTCTGTTTAGTTTTTAATATTTCGCTTTATCTTTTAAAGTATACAGTGATCCCCCGGGTATTGCGATCCCGATCATTGCGAAATGGCTATATGGCGATTTTGCAACCCGGAAGTAAAAACACCATCTGCGCATGCGCACCCTTTTTTCTATGGGCACGCATGCGTAGATGGCGCCGGGCAGATCAGCTGCTGGGCGGCTTCCCTGGGTCTTCCCCTCTTGCTTCACTTTAATCTGAAATTCACACTTCAAAATTATTTAGCTTCACTTGTACATTCCACTTGCTGGCGGGAGGGCGAGCGGCGGGCATCAGCGAGGAGTTTCCCCACCGCCCACGCAAACTCCTCGCTGCCGCTCGCCCGCCCTTCGCCCGCCCATGCCGTTCGCTCGCGCCGCGAGCGAACGGCTTGTCCGCCGCCTGCCTGCCCGCTCGCCCGCCGCTCGCCCGCCGCTCGCCCGCCCTTCGCCCGCCCACGCCGTTCGCTCGCGCCGCGAGCGAACGGCTTGTCCGCCGCCTGCCTGCCCGCACGCCGCTCGCCCGCCCTTCGCCCGCCCACGCCGTTTGCTTCAGGACTCAGCTGGGAAGCGGCGCGAGCGAACGGCGTGGGCGGGCGAAGGGCCGGCGCGCGGGCAGGCAGGCGGCGGACAAGCAGCGGGCGCGGCAGCAGCGAGGAGTGGGCGGCCGGTAAGACCCCCAGCGCCGCTTCCCAGCTGGGAAGCGGCGCGAGCGAACAGCGTGGGCGGGCGAAGGGCGGGCGAAGGGCCGGCGCGCGGGCAGGCAGGTGGCGGACAAGTGGCGGGCGCGGCAGCAGCGAGGAGTGGGCGGCCGGTAAGACCCCCAGTGCCGCTTCCCAGCTGGGAAGCGGCGCAAGCGAACGGCGGGCGGCGGGCGGCGGGGAAACCCCAATCTTCGGCTCCTTGCTGCTGCGGCGATAGTAAAAACACCATCTGCGCATGCGCAGATGGTGTTTTTACTTCCGCAGCGCTACTTCGTGAAAAACCGGTCATTGCGAGGGGTCCTGGAACGGAACCCTCGCAATAATCGGGGGATCACTGTACTTTTATTTTACTTAAAACTTATGAAGAACTGTTCCCTACTTCCTGTATGTATTTCACAATATAGTTTACTTTCAATTACCACCTATGATTAACAGCTGCTTATGAGACTACCACTTTAACAATTTTTATTTTATTTTATATAATATATATACACATACTCCTATTCATAAGGATCAGTGGGCATTGGGAAAGGGGAGCAGAAACAGTAAATTCTTTCTTATATTGCTATATTGATGTTAGGCATGTATGTAGGAGTGGTTATTGCTTTAGAAACAGCATCATTCTTACCTTATTGGATAAAAAGAATTGGGTCTTTAATTCCTACCCAGTCCTAACCAACCACACCAACATTAACCCTACTTTAGAATAATGGATCATTGATCTTACACAGTGGAGGGAACCTGATAATGTGACACACCCAGAATTGGAATTTAAGAATATGATTAATGCCATTAAGAATTATAGATGAGCTTAATGGAATGTGTGTTGTACTGGAAGAGCTCAGGTACTGTGTGGGAAGCAATTTCATCAGGGACATTTTTTGTACATTAAGGGGGAGGGAGAGGATGTTTTCAAAGGAGACTGCATTTCAGTTCATCCTGAGGTTGGAGATAGGAGGTAGTTACAAAAAGAGTTCTGTTTCTCTTCCCATACCAGCCTGCCTCTCCGTATGCATATAGAGGCCCTTTTCTAGGTCTGAGCTGTGGTGGGGGCATATCTGAGGAGAGAAAGGCTTTTTTAGTCACCCCACCTAGCTATGAAATTCTTTGCCCACAGGAGCTAGACTTCTCCTGTTTTGCTAAGGAAGACATTTGTTCTGCACTCAACTTGAGAAGGAATGTTATGCCCCTGCTTGTTCTAAAAAAACTTACTTTTTCCAAATAGTGTCTTAGTTTCATTTAACTTGGGGATAGATTTTAAATGCAGGCAGCCACCTGGAATGGTGCATTAAAAAAGAAAGGGTATTTTGTTTTTCCTGGGCTACAGTAAATATAGTCCAGCCAGAATGACTCTCCTGATTCTCTACAGAAATATGGGTTGATCCCCAATATTTATTTATTTTTTTTGTTTATCTTCTTCAGCCAGCTTACTTACACTTTCAAAGATTTCTTTTCAGGAGCCAATTCTATACTGAACTCCAGACTTGTGTGACTACAGCTGTTAATCATAGTGGATGACTCGAAAGCAGAGGAATCTTTGTTGTCACCACGATAACTTGGCATAGAAGTGTGTAAATTAAAGCCAGTTATACAACCTGCTTTTATACTGGCAGACAGAAACCTTTCCAGTGTTCTGAGTGAATGATCTAAAAGTAACTATGGTGTAGTGGGAATTGCATGCTGGAAGATAAGAAAAAATAAGTTTGTCTTCTGAAACAATGGAGGACTTATGTTGGATTTTTCTAATGTGCCATTTCTGTCTTGATTTGGATAGTGTAAAAAGCAACTGAGTAGCATGTTAAATTTCGTAGCTTTTCCCAATCAAGTTCCGTAAATGCCTTGTACTTTTGCTCTGTCATTTTAAACATTTCTTATTACTATTCCCTTTTCTTTTTCCCGTAAAGAATTAAAATTGTTTCTTTTATCAAATAGCAGTCCTTTCAAAGATTCAGTTTGTCATCATTTTTTATAGGATTGTCTATCATTTATACAAATATCTCACAAAAAGGCAAATGAAGGATGATTCCTACTTTATTGTGTGTTAATGACCTAATGAATGGAATTCTACAGGATGGCCTCAGTATTTTTCTTACATATAAGCATCCTATAATTTGCCTTTATTGGGTTTGTTTCTTTCTAGAGAAAATGTGTTAAGATGTAAAAGTGATTTTCGATTGCTTGTGCTAACAGAATCCTTGTATAGTATATGGAATCCTTGCATTTAACATTAGAAAAAGTAAAATTCAACTCTCTTTAAATTTTAGGATAATTTTCATAGAATAACTCAATGACTTTCCGAGTATCTGGCATCATTCCTTCCTGCAGAACAGAAGTCATCACATTTGGCAAAGGTTGGAAGAGTTTATCTTTTAAAGCATTTATAATATAGAAAGTCCATCTTGCATAGGCGGCTTTTCTGGTTTATTTTTTAAAATTATTTCGGAAACTTTATCATTATCCATTCATAATTAGCCTTTTTTCTTCGGTAATCTTTGGTTGGTTTGGTTTGTAAGATAGTCATTTATTTTCTGTGATGAAGTATGTTCTTTATACATTAGAATGATATTGATAAAATGATTTTTTAATATAATCACATTGTTCTTCAGTGTAGACATTTAAAAAAATGTCAGAAGGATGTATCTAAATTTACATGGCAGGTGGGAAAACCATCAATGACATTGTAAAACATCAAAAAAAGAATAAGAAGAAGAAGAAGGATTTAGATTATCTAATTTGAAATTATGCTTTGCTATCTGCTGCTTATCTTGGATGAAAGAGTGGATGTTGCTGAGAAACAAAAGGTCTTGGATTAGAAGGACACAATTAAAGATTCGGGTGGCATTAATATCTATGGTATAATAAAGTTCAGGTTAACGTAGTCCTTAAAAATCATTATGATGTGAGATGTGCCATTCTGAAAATAATGGAATAATTACAAATCTAGGTTGTGTTTGAAATATCTTTGTGGCTCTCAGTACAAGAAACATTTTACAGAGGATAAATGACAAGTAAACTTAAATTCTTAAATTATTGTGATATACTAGAATTATTTTCAAGGGGAATGTAAAATAAAATCAAGAGAAGATCTAATAAAAGAAAGACAAGCTTACGAATGGTTCTCCTATGTATAATTATCAGGAAAGTTGAAATGAAGGATTTCATAGTTTTGAGCAATGTAAGACTGAGTTTGAAGTAGAATTACAGTATGTACAAATGATGGACATGTACTTGATAAAGTGTGGAAACTTTTGTTGACATTTGAGACAGAAGAAGTAAAAGAATGTACAATTAAATGGGATACATTTTTGGAAATATTTATAAAACAATGTACAGCTGGTGTATGGCACCAGATAAATTATCTAGAATGTATAAATAGAATTTATGTTGGAAATGTGGACAAGATGAAGGAATCTCTTATCACATTTGGTTATACATATAAAAAAGCTGAAAAAAAGGATTCAAATATATGCATTGAATATTTTAAAGACTAAAATGTGTAATTGAAACCAAATATTTTTCTTTTGGGACTGATGGATAAATAGCTGGAAAAAAGTCATGGAACTTTGTTTTTGTATACGATAAAATCAATGAGATTATGATATGAATAACAGAATAACAGAGTTGGAAGGGACCTTGTAGGTCTTCTAGTCCAATGCTGAGCACTCAGGCAGATAACCCTATACCATTTTGGGACAATTGGTTGTCTAATTTATTAAAAGAGATGTTAACAAAGTCTAGTGTTGGAGCATCCACAATTACTAAAGTCATTCAATGATTAATTGTTCTAACTGTGTAACTATGCTCAAAATAGAAAAGTTTGGCAGTATCCACAATGGAGGAATGGTTGGTGAAGATGATGGAATTTCCAGAGATTGCTAAATTGACTTCTTCATTATAGAAAAAAGGACATGTACATTTCTTGCCGACTGGATCAGCATATTATATATAATTGCAAAGTAGAAAAAATGACAAAGAGCTGGTAGCTTAATACTACATTGTAGAAACACAAAACAATTTAGAAACACAAGTGTTAAAATGCCTGTTTCTCACGATATTATGACAGCGAAAATCCCAGAGATCTATTTTCTCAGAGAAACTTTTTAGTTGTAATATGATTTTAGTACTTATAACACGCTATACATCCCTATTACATACCTATGTTATAAGGTGCATTATGATACTATATGTATTTACTTTTAGTCTACTGATTTCTAATTGGGATGCCTTGAAGTGGAGAATTTAAATTCTATTTCTCATATTTGGCATAATAAGCATTCCTCAGATATTCAATCATAAAACCACAAATAAAGATTTCCCATATCAACATAAATCAATATTCTGCAAAAATCTGTTATCAAATTTCTGCTTCTTTCTGCTATTAGGGATTTGCTGGCTCTTTATGAATGGATGAACTTAATTCAACAAGATCTTTCCAGATTTGTATATAGACTGATAAACATGCTGGAACTCTTATGAATTAATGCATTGGCATTTTAGATGGCAATGTGTATTATTTCACTTTCAAATGTATTAAATCAGCATTGTTATATTTGAGGGCCTCTGTGTCAGGTCTGCCTCAAAGGCCTCTCCCAATGAGGCCCCTAAAGAATATATGCTCATTCAACTGAGAAGTGGAATGTGAATTCCCGTTAGTCTTCATACTAACATAGGAATTAACTTTCATTAACCACGGCAATAGAAATTTCCCCACTGCTGCATGTTTATATATTAAATATGAGAATATACATTTTAGAAGAAACAATAGATGAAATGTTGTACACTGTTCACTTGATTCTACTTGTAATTCACATGCCTTCATAATATTTTTAAAACTTTAAAAAACTTACTTCACAAGACAACCAACAGATATTTGGTTGTATTTTATGGGTGGCGGGGTAGAGGGGAATCAATTCAATTGAATTTAATTCAATTTAATTCAATTTATTAGATCTGTATGCTGCCCCTCTCCGAAGACTCGGGGCGGTTGACAACAATAATAAAAACAATATTCCAGCGAAAACAAATCTAATATTAAAAAGCACATAAAACTCTATCATATTTAAAAAAGCAAACAACATATACATACCCAAACATAAATACTGTATAAAAAAGCCTGGGGGAAAGGTGTCTCCACTCCCCCATGCCTGGCGGTATAGATGGGTCTTGAGTAATTTATGAAAGACAAGGTGTGTGGGGGCAGTTCTAATCTCCGGGGGGAGTTGATTCCAGAGGGCCGGGGCTGCCACAGAGAAGGCTCTTCCCCTGGGGCCCGCCAAACGACATTGTTTGGTCGACGGGACCCGGAGAAGGCCAACTCTGTGGGACCTTATTGGTTGCTGGGATTCGTGCAGTAGCAGGCGGTTCCGGAGGTACTCTGGTCCAATGCCATGCATCCATCCATCATGATAGCTTCAGTTCTCTTAAGTTCTCTAGCTTTAAACTTGTTTAATATTCTTGTGGTTCCAATTTTGAAACATTCCAATATACTAAATTGTTGCAAAATGATTATATTTGTAAAGGTTTCAGTGGGACCTTGGACTGGCTTTACTTATGAGCTATACAAACGAAATCAATATGATAATTTATCTTAAAGTTACACAGACTTCTTAGCAAACTTTGGACTTTGATTCCCCGCTCAGAAAGATTTCAGAGGCATCAAATGAAAATTCTTTTGATATGAAATGTGTTCTATAGTTTTAAAGAGTAGATGATGCATATCATGGTTTTAATTTCAAAAGCAAGATAGCAAACACTTAAAGATAGTGCAATGCTAAAGGTAGTTCATGAAATGTTAATGAATAGAATACTCCTGTTAAGAGAGCATAGATTCCAGTCTGTATTGTATTAAGCACTTAATATCAATATGGCTTCTATTCAGGAAGGCTATTTGAGCATGTAAAACTGCTCAAGAGCCTTACTTATGTGAGCATCAAACAGGGAAGCTTTTTGTGCTTTCATTGAATAAAGGATGGGGTGGAGGAGGATAGGAGATTGATAAGCCCTGAAAAAACAGAGGTTATCTTTGGTGTGAACTTTGGATGGATGGACTTCTGACATTAATATTTATCATGCTTGTCTTCTATCTTCTTCATACCGTAGTAGCTAAATCATCTCATTTTATCCCCACAATAACCCTGTAAAGTAAGTAAGGCTGCAATCAGTAAGAGTGGTGGCCTTGAAAGAGGTGATTTCGCTCAATTATTCAAGTTCAAGTCTCTGCTTCTCCCATGATATTGAAATGACATCATAGAAAACTTAAATCAATATAATACTGATGCTCAGATGGAATCATTCCCAATACTGTATATAGTCTGCCTCAATATACAGGGAAATGGGCATCCTTTTTGAGTAAGTAGGAAAAGGCACTGGTTTTTCCCAGGATACTTACTACCTTCCAAGCTTCAGTGTTGAACCAGAAGTCTAGAAAGCATCCTCTGGCATTTGCTACTAATTTCATTCTGCTTTTATGTATTCTCAGCATCAGCCAATTGAATGGAGTGTACTATCAGTACGCATGATGATGTTCGTCCATCATGTTCAAAGAGGACCTTGACATCTAATGGGTTGTGGGCTGTATGCAATGTGGCTGTTCAGGCTTATATGTTTTGCCGTATGTTGGGCAGACATGTGAGCACCATTGTTGCAGCATGGAAGAGCCTTGGTGGCACAGTGGTTATAGTGCAGTACTGAAAGCGACTTCTGATCACCAGCTGCCAGCAGCTTGGCAGATCGAATCTCAGTGGGCTCAAGGTTGACTCAGCCTACCATCCTTCCAAGGTCAGTAAAATGAGGACCCAGCTTGTTGGAGGCAATATGCTTACCCTCTGCAAACCGCTTAGAGAGGGCTGTAAAGCACTGTGAAGCGGTATATAAGTCTAAATGCTATTGCTATTTGCAGCTTTGGCTTTGCGGAGTACTCGCTTCTCTTCTATGAATGTTCTTCTGGCCTCAGATGTCTGGCAACCTTGGTGGATCAGCATGTTGGTCAATTTTGTGCCAGGGTTTCAATATTGAGGGAGTTGAAATGATAATAATAATATACTACAGTGTCATAGGGAAACATCTTATGTTAGGGCTGCGATGCCTTAAACTCTTAAGAGATTGGTGAAGTTCTTTGAGTATCCATTTGAATAATTTGGAGCATCTAATTAATACTCAAGATATGGTTTGAGAGAAGGTTTTTTTTAGTTTTCTTATAAAAAGTGGTTAAATGCTGGCCTTATTAGTTGACTGCTGGAATAGTCCATTTTGAAAAATATTTTGTTTGTATATTGATACTAGCCATAGTTTGTTTACCATTGTTGTCTGAATAAAGCTGAGTTAGTTGAGTTTCAATACCTGTTTTGTGTAAAAGAATGTAGACCTGGATTTAGGAATGGGAGAAGAATGAGCGAGACATTAAAGGAAAGGTAGGGGTGTATGTGTGTGAGAGAGAGGGGGTGGGAGGGAGGGAGGGAGGGAGAGAAAGATGAAAAATTACTCAGTCTTGAAAAAAATGAAAATGTAAAACAGACACACAGAAAACTCTAATTCTTTTAGGTATTTCTATAAAGTGGAGTACCAAAAAGCTTGGGAGGTTGTCAAAATTGACAACCCTTCAAAGTAGGCAAGATTAAGAAACAGGCATGACAGGGATTCTAGGAATTTTCTTTATTTTTATTGAGTAGAATAACAGGGACATGAAAGTTGTAATCATTTTCTGAAATTTCTTCTTCTCTATTCCCAAAGCTAGGCCTACATGCTTTCACATGTATTGCTGGCTGCCCTGGCTAATTATTTTCTATCAAGTTGGTGTTCATTCTTAATGACTAGATAGATAGATTTTCTGTTTCAGGCTGATGAATGGTGCACTTATTACCACTGTAACTGAGTCTATCAGTGCTGATTACCCTCTTCTGTTTCTTGCCACATATCTCAGAATTGAAGCCTTATCTAGAGAGCTAAGTCTTCATGTTATGTGTCCAAAGGTAGGATCGTTTGAGCCTGGTCTTTAGTGCCTCTAGTGAGAACTTTGGATTGATTTGTTTGATGATTCATTTGTCTATATTTCCTTGGCTGTCCATTGTACTCTCAGGAGTCTTCTCCAAGATCAAAGTTCATCTTTCCTATCCTACTTCTTCAAAGTCCAACTTTCTCTTCATATGAGTGTCACAGGAATGCCATGGCTTTGAACAATTCTGATTTTGTAGGCTTAAACACATCATGGGATCTGAATATCTTTTCCAAGATCTTCAAGGCTGCCCTACTAAGTGCTAGTCTGTGGCATACTTTGTGACTGCTTGTGCCATTAAAATATGGTTTTACTATTTGGGCTACCTTATCTAGTTTGCAAAAGTACAGAAGACCACTAGATGTCAGTCCACTAGATGTCAGCCCAAAGGTACAAAAATGTTGGCTCTTTGCTGCTCTTCTACATGGCATCGGACCAGAATACCTCCGAGACTGTCTTCAGCCGCACGAATCCCAGCGGCCGATAAGGTCCCACAGAGTTGGTCTTCTCCAGGTCCCATCGACTAAACAATGTCGTCTGGCGGGCAGTCTTCTCGGTGGCAGCCCCGGCCCTCTGGAATCAACTCCCTCCAGAGATCAGAACTGCCCCCACCCTCCTTGTCTTCGGAGAGGGGCGGCATACAAATCTAATAAATTGAATTGGATTGAATTGAAATTGCTTAAGACCCACCTGTATCTCCAGGCATGGGGGAATTGAGATATCTCCCCCAGGCTTATATAGTTTTATGTATGGTATGCTTGTGTTGTATGGTTTTAAAATAATGGGGTTTTAGATATTTTCTTTTAAATATTAGATTTGTTCATTTATTATTATTGTGAGCCACCCTGAGTCTGCGTAGAGGGGCGGCATACAAATCTAATAAATTATTATTAATTAAATTATTATTATCTGGATTTGGAGCCCAAATATTGTAGCCTAATTATTATGTAATTATGTCCTACCAGCTTATGTTGCAAAGGGAGTGTCATCAGGCTTGAGAAACCCAATTGAAAAATTACCAATCAATGGAGTGGTTAACTAATGGCCTTGAAATATAACAGCTGTGTTTACACTTTGCACTACAGTATAAATACAATAGTCGTACGTAAGATGATTTGGGGGAATTTAACTAACCTGTTAATAAGACCTAAATATTAATATAGGCAGATAGAACCTTAATATGGGCAGAGATAAAAGATAACCTAAGAGGCAGCAATTACCAAGTTCACTTTAAAAAATAAATAAATAAGATAATCACATCATACTTTTGTTAGATCCACCCAGGTGCTTCCGGGTTAAAAGGATTAGCCAGTGACATTACTATTATCAGGGAAATGCCCATTTGGGGTCTCTTTTCATGTCTCCTAGAAGAAGCTGGAGCTCAGAATGGAAGTTCACCCTTTCTGCCCCATGGCAAAACTCGGCTCTCAAACACAAGTTTGCTGCTTGTCAAGCAAGCATCCTAATCATATGGACCACCATGCTCCTAAAGTTGATAATGTCAGTTTATTGAAACCAAAAACGAGAAACAGAACCATCACATTAGTCCTCTTAAGTGGCCATACAAAGGTTGTATTTGAGCTCTTCTCTACGAAGTGTTACATTTCTGATTGTCTTTCTATTTTTAAAAAAATAGACTGAAAAAATAGAATAGATTTGCCTTTTTCCCCCCAAACTCAAATTCTTAATTCCCAGTGCTGATGGTAGACAGAGAGCAGCTAAACTTGATTTTAGGATATGTGGTTGCTTGCTTGGAGCAAATTCTGTGTCAAATTGCAGGGTTAAAAATAATAAAAAAAAGATTGGATAAGTCTGCTGGAAATGAAATGTATACTTCACTCTGCTTAAATCGTTGCTTATATATTTTGACAATATTGTGTCAGTGGTAATATAATAAAAGATCAATCTGCATTTTCCTTACAGAGAAAAAAAACTCCCTGAAATCAGACAAAATTATCTTTCATTTGTCAATTACCCAACCATTATAATATGGGAAGCAATAAGATGTTCATTGTAGTATGAATAACACAGCAAATTTGTTATATTTTCATTATAACAATAGGGAACTGTTCTGTGTTTGACTATATAAAATCAAGGCCGTTGTTTGTGCACGTACAATTGAATATAGGATGATTCAAATGGTCAGATGGAACAATTCTACTGCCACTAATGGAGCTATACAGATTTATGCTTGGCAAGAACTTGCTTTCATTTTTTTTTCTTTTAGTGCCACTCATTAGTAAAATAGTTTCTGAAAACAAAACAATAGTTTGGAGCCACTTATTTTTATAGGGCAGTTGCAAAAGTAACAGAACTGAAGGTAAGTAGTCTCTGGAGGATGCACTCTCCTTTACATGTTTATTAATGTCTGCATAATGATACTTCTTATATTTATATTTGCACTTTGATTTGTTGTTTTCTTTTGCTTTTGGTGTTTACTTGCAACAGAAGCACCTGAATGGGCCAGATCAGCAGTGAATGATTTACATTTTGCATATTTTTCAATTTTATTTATTTTTAACTGATAGCACATGGACCAGAGCCTATATGCAGAATTCAATTATTTTTAACCTTTGATACATGCTGGTTCATCATGGCAAGTTGATGTTCCTGGAAGGAGTGAGCAAAGCACATGGCATATGACAAGAGTGTATAGGATCTTCTATTATCAATCATGTACAAATCTGAGATTGAAAGTATAGCATAATCTTTATGTACATGGATCCTGCAAGGGTCCTTGATTTTTAGAGAGACTTCATATTAGAAACACCTAGAATTCCACTGGAAGAAGATGAAGATGAAGAGTGAACTGTGTAAGGATAGGAGCCTTTCCTAAGGATGATCTTGAGTCTATAAAGATGTTGTGCCGAACCAAAAGTAAAAGTGTTTTATTCCAAATTAAAACATAAGGTTGCTCTAAAATTGTCTAAAAATAAGGTCTTATTAAAGATCAGAGACCGCTCCCTTTAACCACTTGCTTTCCTAAGCTTGTGGCTTGTTGGAGTGTCCAAAGATAGCTCTGTTTGTGCAACAATTTTAGAAAAATGTTTGAGAAGTATCTGTCTTTATACCCAGTGAGTGCACCAAACTGAATCTCCTTGTAATCACACTTTTGTTAGTCTCCTTATTTCAGAAGGTATGAAATTAATGTCTTTCTTAATTTCTTTGGTGGGGGAATTCTAACATATAAGAGTGTAAGGAAAGCTATGAGATTGAGTTGAAAGAATATCTAGTTCAACAGTCCGATGCACATGTATCCGATCACCCCATTAGTTGATGGCATCTGAGTTTGCATCAGACTGAAGATTCCCCTGGAGGAAAATGAAAAAATGAACTAGACCAGAAGTCACCAACTGGTGGTTCACAGACCACTGTGGTCCGTGAGAAAATTTTGGTGGTCTACGGCTCACATGGGTGGAGGACCTGCTCTGGGATGACTAATGGACCAGTCCTGTGACTAGAGCTCTAGAGAATGGGACTGGCCAGGCAGCTTGTGGTGGGATTGGAAATCTCCACCATAGAGGGAGGTATGTGCAACTTGCAACTGGTGAATGTGCAAAGAGTAAGGCAGCCCTTGCTGGCAGGAATAAGGTAATGGTGCTGTTACAGCAAGGAGGGGGGCAGCAGCACAGGTGGGCCAAAGCAACGGGTGTTGGCTTCCTGTTGGATGATCCCACCACTAGCTGTCCTCGCCCTCCCAGTCACTTCTCACTTAGCCTGAGAAGGGAAGGGTGGGGGATGGAGATTCGCCCCATATTCCAGAGTGGGAACGAAGATTCATCTCTTGCTGGGTGTTGCAGGAATTTCTTCCGGTCCTTGCACCGGAGAATCAGAGAGAGAGAGATAGAGACAAGAGAGAGAGATGAGATAAGAGAGAGGAAGAGAGGTGAGAGGGAGACAGGCAAAGAGTGAAAGGAGAGAAGAGAGAGAAACGGGGGAGAGGAGAGGGGAGAAAGGGGAGGAGAGAGAGGGGGGGGATGGAGAGAGGAAAAAGAGGAGAGGATAGTGGAAGAGAAATGAGGATGAAGGGGGGAGAGAGAGACCGAAGGGGGAGAGGGGACAGGGAGGAGAGGACGGGGAGAGAGGAGAGAGAAAGAAATACAGAGATGGGAGAGAGGACAGAAGAGGGGGAAGGGATAGCTAGATAGATTAGATAGATAGATAGATTAGATAGATAGATAGATAGATAGATAGATAGATAGATAGATTAGATAGATAGATAGATAGATAGATAAGATAAATAGATTAGATATATAGATAGATAGATAGATTAGATAGATAGATAGATAGATAGATTAGATAGATAGATAGATTAGATAGATAGCTAGATAGCTAGATTAGATAGCTAGCTAGATAGATTAGATAAATAGATTAGATAGATAGATAGATAGATAGATTAGATAGATAGATAGATAGATAGATAAGATAAATAGATTAGATATATAGATAGATAGATAGATTAGATAGATAGATAGATTAGATAGATAGATAGATTAGATAGATAGATAGATAGCTAGATTAGATAGCTAGCTAGATAGATTAGATAAATAGATTAGATAGATAGATAGATAGATAGATAGATAGATAGATAGATAGATATAAGAGATCCCAGTGTTTTGTTTTCTGTGGAAAATGGGTCCAAATGGCTCTTTAAGATTCCAGAAACAAGCGACCAAGCTAAGGACCACATCTTGTCACTGGGAGTCTGGGTGCTTCAATGAGTGGCGTGCTGGATTCATATTAGTGGTCCGCGGGATTTACAATTATGAATTTAGTGGTCCCTGAGGCCTGAAAGGTTAGTGACTCCTGAACTAGACTGTGTAAGGATAGGAGCCTTTCTTAAGGATGACCTTGGGTCTATATTTCCCAGTAAATACGATTGTCTTCAATGCTGGAAGTAATTTTGATATCATGAGAAGTAAACATTGCTGGGCTTATTTTATTGATTTTCTTAATTAGGAAATGAAAATGTAGTAAGGATGGGAACTAATATATTGTTAGGCACATCCTTTGTTCCCCACCAGTCTTCTTGCCACAACTGCCACCTTTTTTTCTTTTAAGAAAGGCTTTTTATAAACTTCATTTCCCTTTTCTCTTTTGTTTTGCACATAGACAGACAGATTCCTCCCTCTTCCTTAATCTCTGTACAATCTCACTGATGATGTCAAGTATTCTGAAAAGACTTTAAATGACTATTTTAGTGTCATTTTGTAGGTAGACAAGTCTCCTAGAGCAGGACTGTGCCAATAAAATACCTACCTGGCTCTCAAAGAAGGACTACACTGATCTAATTTTCCTTTAATATAATTCATATTGGTAGTCATCATTACATCCTGTGGAATTGTTCCTCGGATGGCAGATTATGAAACTAAATTTTCTTTAAATGCCCCAAAATATCAGATTTTCTGATTTTCAGCACGGTTCTCCAAAATATAAGGTTTGCAAAAGCACTTTAACATAACATATTAGGAGAACTCATATCCTGAAAATATCTGCAATGTACACATTGTAAGGAACGAAAGTCTCAAATTATTCATGCAAAGTTGAGAAGAAGGCATTCATTCTTCACTCCAAGGGTGGAGTAACAAGTCATATTCTTCCCAAGAGCTTAACTCAGTGCGTCTCTGTCCTCTCAGAAAATATCAAAATAAGTAGATATTTTTACCTGAATAATGTTTTTCTTGGAAACCTTAGGGATTCTATTGATGCTGCGGTTGTGGTGTATATTTGTGGAGTTTAAAGAAAGTGTTTCTTGAGTTGCGGCTCTTAATGTTGCCAAATTTTTATTTTTATGAAGGAGATGTTTATATGTCCTTGGGGATTTGCTGTTTATGACAGTTCAGGAATGAATTTGGTTTTGTGTCCAAATATAAACTCACAGATTTTTTGATCCAAGCTGTAGGTGAATTAGTAGGGACTTGGCAGAAATAATAACGTAATAATGGGTATCCAGTGAAGATTCACTGTGACATTGTGGTGGAAATAATGTCCTTTATATACAGTGATACCTTGTCTTACAAACTTAATTTGTTCCGGGACGAGGTTCTTAAGGTGAAAAGTTTGTAAGATGAAACAATGTTTCCCATAGGAATCAATGGAAAAGTGATTAATGCGTGCATAGCCCAAAACTCACGGACTTCTGTGTTTTTTCGATGTTGCAGGGGAATCCCAGCATCACAAAAACGGGCGCTTCGCTGGCAACGGAAGTCTATAGGTGGGGTTTCCCAACGAAGGGAGCATCAGTGAAATCGCAGCATCGCAAAAACACTGAAGTCCTTGAAACCCCACCTCCGGACCTCTGTGTTTTTGCGATGCTGCGATTTCACTGAGGCTCCCCTCGCTGGGAAACCCCACCTCCGGATTTCCGTTGCCAGCAAAGTGCACGTTTTTGCGTTACTGGGATTCCCCTGCAGTATCACAAAAACACAGAAGTCAGGAGGTGGGGTTTCCCATGGAGGGAAGCCTCAGGGGAATCCCAGCAGCGCAAAAACGGGTGCTTTGCTGCCAACGGAAGTCCGGAGGCGGAGCATCCCAGCAGCGGTGGTGGGTTTGTAAGATGAAAATAGTTTGTAAGAAGAGGCAAAAAAGTCTTAAACCCCGGGTTTGTATCTCGAAAAGTTTGTATGATGAGGCGTTTGTAAGATGAGGTATCACTGTATTTGAATGTGATCCCATGATGCATATAAAAAAGGATGGAGCTTGCATTATGATGACATGAAGCACAAGGTGTTTGTTTGGTATCTTATGCTTTTGGTGAATACTTATGAATATGGATTATGAAATTAATTCCATTTGTTAGGAACATATTTCATTTAAAATGGAATATGTCAGATCTTAAGGGCCAGGACTGTAAAACAAAATAGAGATAGTAACCCCAGTAATGCCCTGCTACTTCACATATGGGTGCAATATTATCAGTTACAAAAGGGCGTGGCTTTGATGGGGCTGTAACGACCGCCATCTTTGATTTTTTTTCTATTCCTTCTTTGGATTCCCAATGGATGCCATGTTATGCTGAGTCATAGTAAACTTAATCCAAATCAGTTTTCTAAGTGCACTGCAGAGTCCTTTCTTTTTTAACTTTTAAAGGACATCATTATTTGCATCCCACATTAAGAGCAACTTAAAAGCCCTGGCTAAAAACTCATTAAAGTACTGCTATGAATTTACATAGTTTTTAGATACCCTCCATACTCGCTTCTAACTACTGTGATGCTAATGTTCAGGTTTGCAATGGAAATTACCTTAATAGCCTGACCAAATGTGACAAGTCATCACATCACATGAATTAAGTTGTGATGGGAAATAAGACATAGTTGATTCTCTAAAATGTATTATTTCTATCTTCATCACCATCATCATTCAGCACACAATTATTTTTATTTATAAAAGCGCGAAGTTTCTACCTTTGTATGCAAAACTATCCCTGGCTAACTGAGCCATGATTTAACTGACCTATTTACTAAATTTGTGATAGACACTAAATAAAAAATTAATCAAGTGAACTAGGTTTACAAAACTAGTGTAGGCTAATTTGTGGGTCAGTGTGTCATTGTCAGGTTCCAAAACCAAGAAAGAGATGCTGAGGTTCTTCTAAGCGGTCTCCTTTATTACTCCTCACCCACCCACAGAAATCTTGCCTAACTAAAGCAAACTGACATCATTAAACATACTCTGAGAACTCTTAGGGAGGAAGTATTTTAACTTTCTTCTTCCCACTCAAGCTATCTAAACCTTGATATCTTTTCCTCCTCTGGAATGCATCCCTCCCTTTTGGGAATCCATACCACATTCCACCACTGTGTGTGTGTGTGTGTGTGTGTGTGTGTGTGTAGAAACAATAAAAAAGGATATGGCATTTGAATCTCTTTCAAGAAAGGGGGAAAAAACCCAAACCAAAAACCACCTTACTTTTTAGACTTTGACAAACTAATAGTTCCATAACGTGTGCAATCAATTGACTTGGATATCTGGCAAAGTATTTTAAGCGAAAGCTATTTCTGTGTTGCGTATCAAACTTGTGTATTCATATAGAAATACAAATATTGCAGTAAACAAAAGATAGTAAGATGGCAGCAAAGGCATACAGGAAGGTGTAAGTCTTTGCTGCCATCTAGTTATTATCCAGAATATTTCAACCAAAATATGGTATGTATAATCATAAATCTCCTGTGACACAAGTGTTTGTGATTGTATAGCAAAAATAGTGCCTGTGTGAAGTCTGAATAAATACTCTAAATTCATAAGCACATATTTCAAGATAAATGGCGCTTGCTTGAGTTTACATAGGCTATGTAAATGCCAGAAAATCTGAAAATATCTGTTAATCTCTGGTGCTCATTTTGGTAGCTTTCCTACAATAACTACTCTGTTTCTCTTTATTTTCCCCCCTCACTGCTTCATTCCTATGTGTTTGCATGTATTTAACTTAAAATATTCCTTTGTTGGCTCTGATGAAGTCAGTTGTAGCTCATGGAACCTTATATTTTATCCTAAAACATTTTTTAAATCTTAAAAGCTTCTTACGGTCTCTTTCTAATTTTTTATACCCATATGCATGCATAGACCATCTTTCCACAATGCAGGGAGGTGAGATAAAGACTTGCTATTTAAAAAAAAGAATTCCAGTACCTATGTGACACCTTATATATATATATGTTTTTTCGGCAGAAAATTTTATCAAATCATTCTTTAGATAGATAGATTTTTATTGGCCAAGTGTGATTGGACACACAAGGAATTTGTCTTGGTGCATATGCTCTCAGCGTACATAAAATAAAATATGCATTTGTCAAGAATCACGTGGTACAACACTTAATGATTGTCATAGGGGTCAAATAAGCAATGAAGAAGCAATATTAATAAAAACCTTAGGATATAAGGAACAAGTTACAGTCATACAGTCAACATGGGAGGAAATGAGTGATAGGAATGATGAGAAAAACTAGTAGAATAGAAGTGCAGATTTAGTAGAAAGTCTGACAGTGTTGAGGAAATTATTTGTTTAGTAGAGTGATGGCGTTCAGGAAAAAACTGTTCTTGTGTCTAGTTGTCTTGGTGTGCAGTGCTCTGTAGCGACATTTTGAGGGTAGGAGTTGAAACAATTTGTGTCCAGGATGTGAGGGGTCAGTAAATATTTTCCCCGCCCTCTTTTTGACTCGTGCAGTATACAGGTCCTCAATGGAAGGCAGGTTGGCAGCGATTGTTTTTTCTACAGTTCTGATTATCCTCTGAAGTCTGTGTCGGTCTTGTCACTGTATCCAATTATTACTTTTGAAATTGATTGGATGACTTTTATCCAGGGATGAAATCCAGCGGGTTCTGACAGGTTCTGGACAACTGATAGTGGAAATTTTGAATAGTTTGGACAAGCGATAGCAGAAATTATGAGTAGTTTGGAGGACCTGCAAATACAACCTCTGGCTGACCCCCAAGTGGAGAGGGAATGAGGATTTTGCAGATCCTTCCCCTAGAGTGGGGTGGGAATTGAGATTTTGCAGTACCCTTCCCCTGCTGCACCCATCAAGCCACACCGCACCCACCAAGCCATGCCCACATAACCGGCAATTTAAAAAATGGATTTCACCACTTCTTTTATCTTTGACCACATAACCTTGGAATTGGGATTGGAATTGGAGAGAGAGGGAGGGAGGAGGGAGGGAAGGAGAGGGAGAGAGATCATATATAAGCATTACAAAGTGCAAAGCGGGACAACATAATGTAAGAAAAAGGGTGGAGGAAAAGAAAAAAGAATATAATAAAAGTGTAAGGAATTTGCAACAAGAGCTAGGGGAAAGCCATCATATGCAGTGGAAAGATTACTGTTGTGTACATGTAATAATACATTATTTCTTTTTTCAAACAATAGCATTTTTAAATACTAGGTCTACAATCCCCCAAATTCTTATTGGAAATTCCGCAAAATACAGCCCTAGCTCATCTGAAGTCCAGCAGTTTATAGAAAGTTATGATTCAATATTCAATGCTATTTAGATTTTCTAGTGAGCATTTATTAGGTATACAGTACATTTATTTTACTCTATACAAATAAACCTGAGTATATTTTTCTGTGGACAGGAGAGGGACGGCATACAAATAAATAAAAAAAATATGAAGAAGGAAAAAATGTTGATAACTGTAGACCGATTTTGAATGGCTCATCTTGCTTCTCTGTAATAAAGTAGCCTGCAGTCTCCAGAAGACAGGCAAAATAAATTCCTCAACTCAAATTAAATTGGGAATTTTGCTGGCTGTGCAATACAGGCATCCACTGTATCTCTATAACGGAGTTGGCACCAACATCTGGCATTGAGGGATATCTGCCAGATTCTACTGCAGAATCATATTTCAGGATCCTGTTTCAGATTTCTCTGGAAATGATCTACAGGAAGCTGTCTCATTATAGCAATTTCAGTCAAATCCACTAGGACAACCTTTGGAGGGAAAGAGAGGCCAAAACCTGGAGTCTGGTATTCTTCATGCTCCATAAAGAGATAACCTTTCTGTTGGCCTTTGAGCTTCCAGGTCTTACTTGAAGGTCACATTTTGTTCCTGCCCACTGCTTAGAAACTTCTGCTGTGTGGCTATGCTTTTCAGGAGAACTGGGAGACCCAGAGGTTTCCAAGAATTTATTTGCAGATCCCAAATGATTACTTGACAGTATACCCTTATGACCATCTCTGCAGGTGGAAGTTGCAAGTGAACAAGGGCTTGCTTTTAACAAAAACAATAGCATTTAGCAATAGCACTTAGAAACATAGAAACATAGAAACATAGAAGACTGACGGCAGAAAAAGACCTCATGGTCCATCTAGTCTGCCCTAATACTATTTCCTGTATTTTATCTTACAATGGATATATGTTTATCCCAGGCATGTTTAAATTCAGTTACTGTGGATTTACCAACCACGTCTGCTGGAAGTTTGTTCCAAGGATCTACTACTCTTTCAGTGAAATAATATTTTCTCACGTTGCTTTTGATCTTTCCTCCAACTAACTTCAGATTGTGTCCCCTTGTTCTTGTGTTCACTTTCCTATTAAAAACACTTCCTTCCTGAATGAAGTCTTTCCTGATACGTTTTATGCTTAAGACCTTCCACCATTCTTGTAGCCCGTTTTTGGACCCGTTCAATTTTGTCAATATCTTTTTGTAGGTGAGGTCTCCGGAACTGAACACAGTATTCCAAACGTGGTCTCACCAGCGCTCTATATAAGGGGGTCACAATCTCCCTCTTCCTGCTTGTTATATCTCTAGCTATGCAGCCAAGTATCCTATTTGCTTTTCCTATTGTCCGATCACACTGTTCACCCATTTTGAGACTGTCAGAAATCACTACCCCTAGACTTATATACTGCTTTACAGCCTTCTCTAAGTGGTTTACAGAGTATTGCTTCCAACAATCTGGATGGAAGGCTGAGTCAACCTTGAGACTCAAAACTGCCAAATTACAGTTAGCAGAAATAGCCTGTTACAAGTAAATGGCTTTCTCACCAAAATATAGTCTGTTCCAGGGATGGGCTCCAGCCAGAACGCTTAAATGGGCTCGCCGCCACGGCTTGTGAGTGTTTGTGGAGCCAGCACGATTTTGCTTCTGCATTTGTGGAGATAGCAAAATCACGCATGGAGCCGCAGGTGTTTCGGCATGCGCGGAAGCAATAAAACCTCTCCGAAACACGGGCGTACCTGCGCCTCTGCTGGATTTTGCTATCTCCACAGGTGCAGAAGCAAAATCACACTGGCCCCACAAGCACTCAGGAGCCGTGGCGGCGAGCCCAATTTACTGTTCCGGCTAGCAGTCCACCCCTGGTCTGTTCCCCTTAGTTTCCCATTAATAATTTTCACTTTAAGGAACTTTGTCCGTCAAATACTCAGGATAGAATTGCACCATTTTAGAGAGTCCTGCATGATGCAATGTGCTTCATATAGGTCCAATGTAGGCTTCCTTTACAACACATAATGGTGTTACTTGCTTTCTCTTGCTTTTTCTTCTCTGATCTTTTAATTCTCAGGGCTGTCAGCACATTCATAAATTTGTTTTATGTCTTGCCTGAGGACACTGTTACATAATTTGAGACTTCAGAATAGATCACCCTATGTTACAGGAAGAAGAAAAAAAACTATATGCTAAGACAGAGCAACATGCCATTTTCAGAGCAAACACTTTTCAAAAATTTAGCAAAGTATTAAAATGGAAAGCCCTTTAATATATGGACCTCTAAGAAAGCCAGCAATTTCTCTTAGAGATTATTGAAAAAAACACTCAAATTTCCCCTTAAAAACATTTCAAGTGAAAGCAAAAACCACTATCACCTTAATTTTTAAAGTCAGTACAGTACAGAAAATACAGTTCTTCCAAATTCCACGAAAGACACTATATTATTTTTTAAAAAGCCTACCATCTTGTAGTAGATAAAATACTATGAGATTTAAGTCAAAGTGGGTGGAAGTGAAGTCATCATAAAATCCCATCACTTTTAATGCTTTGATGTGTAATCCAAGGAGATCACAACTGGGAACACCTTAACAGATTTATCATGGCTTATACTTTAGTTACTTACGGATTTATAGTTTGCATTTTATTTTTTACTATATACTGTATGTTGTAAGCCGCCCTGAGTCTAAGGAGAAGGGCGGCATTAAAATCAAATAAGCAAGCAAGCAAGCAAGCAAGCAAGCAAGCAAGCAAGCAAGCAAGCAAGCAAGCAAGCAAGCAAGCAAGCAAGCAAGCAAGCAAGCAAGCAAGCAAGCAAGCAAGCAAGCAAGCAAGCAAGCAAGCAAGCAAGCAAGCAAGCAAGCAAGCAAGCAAGCAAGCAAGCAAGCAAGCAAGCAAGCAAGCAAGCAAGCAAGCAAGCAAGCAAGCAAGCAAGCAAGCAAGCAAGCAAGCAAGCAAGCAAGCAAGCAAGCAAGCAAGCAAGCAAGCAAGCAAGCAAGCAAGCAAGCAAGCAAGCAAGCAAGCAAGCAAGCAAGCAAGCAAGCAAGCAAGCAAGCAAGCAAGCAAGCAAGCAAGCAAGCAAGCAAGCAAGCAAGCAAGCAAGCAAGCAAGCAAGCAAGCAAGCAAGCAAGCAAGCAAGCAAGCAAGCAAGCAAGCAAGCAAGCAAGCAAGCAAGCAAGCAAGCAAGCAAGCAAGCAAGCAAGCAAGCAAGCAAGCAAGCAAGCAAGCAAGCAAGCAAGCAAGCAAGCAAGCAAGCAAGCAAGCAAGCAAGCAAGCAAGCAAGCAAGCAAGCAAGCAAGCAAGCAAGCAAGCAAGCAAGCAAGCAAGCAAGCAAGCAAGCAAGCAAGCAAGCAAGCAAGCAAGCAAGCAAGCAAGCAAGCAAGCAAGCAAGCAAGCAAGCAAGCAAGCAAGCAAGCAAGCAAGCAAGCAAGCAAGCAAGCAAGCAAGCAAGCAAGCAAGCAAGCAAGCAAGCAAGCAAGCAAGCAAGCAAGCAAGCAAGCAAGCAAGCAAGCAAGCAAGCAAGCAAGCAAGCAAGCAAGCAAGCAAGCAAGCAAGCAAGCAAGCAAGCAAGCAAGCAAGCAAGCAAGCAAGCAAGCAAGCAAGCAAGCAAGCAAGCAAGCAAGCAAGCAAGCAAGCAAGCAAGCAAGCAAGCAAGCAAGCAAGCAAGCAAGCAAGCAAGCAAGCAAGCAAGCAAGCAAGCAAGCAAGCAAGCAAGCAAGCAAGCAAGCAAGCAAGCAAGCAAGCAAGCAAGCAAGCAAATACACAATCAAGTCATCTTACAATAATAAAATACAAAAAAAGACAGTATATAATAACAAAAATAAATAGGTTCAGGGTTGGAAGCACTGAAATGTTTACATGTGAAATGGTTTGCTTGTGATATCACCATTCCTCAGGTGATACCCAGTTGGGGCTCCTTTTGTGTCCCCCTGAAGTTCCCCATTGAAGTGGTACCCATTAATCTACTCATGGTTGCCACTTCTAAACTGCTGGGTTGACAGGAGCTGATGCGTCTGATTGGAGCTCACCCCATCCAATGGCAGCAATGGGTCTCAAACGTGAGCCTGCCAATTGGCAACCCAGCATTCTAACTTTGTGAGCCACCACATCCCCTCAAAAATAAATAGCGAAACCAATTCAATTAAAACCAAACTTAAAGTCAATCAATAATTAAAATCTTATAAAAACAATATACTTTTACTATTTTTGTAGATAATTGAAGTTGCTCATCTATAAGCAATTTTTCTACCTACGTACTGGTGCCTAAGCTCTCAGTGGAGTCTTTACTAATTTAAATCCCAAGCATTATCAATATTCATAGACAGGAGAAGGCTCAGACCACAATACAAGAAGATGTAATGAGGCAAAAGGGACTATCAAGCTAGTACTAAATGGAATTCAGATTTTTTTTTCAGGAAATGATGCTCCATCATTAAATAAACATCCTGAGCTTTTCCTTTGAGCCAAGTTAATGTGCTATCCACTCATGTCTCAGAGAGAAAACTATACCAGCTTAGATTCCTATCCTGCTCTATGCACAATACCAACAAATACTATAGTGATGTCCTTATTTACTTTTTATACAATAAGGAAAGATATTGGTAGATTTCCTTTTCTTTGTTTCCCTCTTCTACTGAGCATAACTAGGTAATGGGAAAAACATTGCCACCATCACCACTGTCAGATTTACCATCACCACTGTTCAGATTTACAAGGTGAGGGTTTGCTATAGAAGATAGCACCTGAAGATATCTCTGGGACCGCCTCCTGCCGCACGAATCCCAGCGACTGATTAGGTCCCACAGAATTGGCCTTCTCCGGGACCCGTCAACTACTAAACAATGCCGTTTGGCGGGACCCAGGGGAAGAGCCTTCTCTGTGGCGGCCCCGACCCTCTGGAACCAGCTCCCCCCAGAGATTAGAACTGCCCCCACCCTCCTCGCCTTTCGTAAACTCCTTGAAACCCACCTCTGCCGTCAGGCATGGGGGAATTGAAACATCTCCCCCTGGCCTATACAGTTTATGTATGGCATGTTTGTGTGTATGTCTGCTTTTAATAATGGGGTTTTTAATGTTTCTCTTAAATTATTAGATTTGTTATATATTGTTTATTATTGCTGTGGGCCGCCCCGAGTCTACGGAGAGGGGCGGCATACAAATCTAATAAGTAAGTAAGTAAGTAAGTAAGTAAGTAAGTAAGTAAGTAAGTAAGTAAGATCAGAGGTAAGCTTGAAGTGAAGATATTATGAGCTGATGGCTCTCTTCATGCCATCATTGGCCAAAGATTTAGTCAAACTTGTCAAATTATATCCAGAGCAAAAAATATCATGACTTGTTGACTCCTTAAAAGGAAAACACTATCGCCCAAACCATGAAAGATAGCTTTGAGTTGCCTCAAGCATGGCTAGTGGATGAGATGAAGGCAATGTGTTGAGAAAATGGCGGGGGGGGGGGGGGAGGGGGGGAAGCTGCAATGTCTCACGTTTTGCAGTTAGGTTCAAATGGAAAAAAGCCCTAATTTCATAAAAAAGACATTGTCCTATCATTAGATAGTGCCAAAGGACACTTAGATTCTGTGGGATTTGTTGGGTGAGTTCATTTGAAGAAAATATTGTAACAAAATTTACTTATGTTTATCAAAATCACTTTTAGTTCTGATTTATATCTCAGGGACCGCCTTCTGCTGCACAAATCCCAGCGACCAGTTAGGTCCCACAGAGTGGGTCTTCTCCGGGTCCCGTCAACTAAACAATGTCGCTTGGCGGGACCCAGGGGAAGAGCCTTCTCTCCGGCGGCCCCGGCCCTCTGGAACCAACTCCCCCCAGAGATTAGAATTGCCCCCACCCTCCTTGCCTTTCGTAAGCTGCTTAAAACCCACCTCTGCCGCCAGGCATGGGGGAATTGAGATACTCTTTCCCCCTAGACCTTTACAATTTTATGCGTGGTATGTCTATATGTATGTTTGGTTTTTATAATAATGGGTTTTTAAACTGTTTTTAGTATTGGATTATTATTATATGCTGTTTTGTTATTGCTCTTAGCTGCCCCGAGTCTCCGGAGAGGGGCGGCATACAAATCCAATAAATAAATAAATAAATAAATTATAGGATTTGTTAGACATTCCGGATGGTCTGTACTGATTCCACAACATACTGTAATTCATGCATCAGGAGCTGATAAAGAAGCCTTTTTACAGAAGCATCCACAGGACCAAAAGACTTTCATTAACATGGCAAAAGCAGCGTCATGCCATCACACTGAAAAGTCTGTATCTTTCTTATTCACAAGCACTATCACAAAACAAGTAGAAAAGGAACAGAACTTGTTGTGGTTCGTTCGACCATAAGGTGCTTTGTTTACATTAGACTTTAAAGTGAATAGACAAGTCCACAAAATAATGTGCACATATATTTTCTCTTATGTATAAACAGTACACAATACACAATTCTGTTTTTACATGCTTTATTAAATGAATGATAACAGTATAAGCTAAAACGATCCAACTCCCTCCCCATGATCAAATTCACATTTCAGTGTTATTAAAAATGAAGACAAACACAGTTTTGTATTAGGCAGATGGAAGAAATATTTAGGCCATCAAACTCAATCTCTGCACAAGGCAGAAATCCAAGACAACCATCCTACACAAGCCTCCATTGAACACATTCATCTCCTTTCTTTGACAAAGAAGTTATTTGAGCAAAGTAAGATTAGAGCAGCAAGGTTCTCTCTTGATAATTACATGCTGACCCAGGAATTACCACATTGTTTTCAAGGTGCTATCAGATTTTTGAATTGCTGCAGACTGTTTTTTGGTACAGGTATCACATATCTGTAGCTTGTGGGATCTTCATCTACCATCCATCCATCCATCCATCCATCCATCCATCCATCCATCCATCCATCCATCCATCCATCCTTGATTTAAAATAAAATTAAAAATCCATCCATCCTTGATTTAAAATTAAAATTAAAAATAAAAATGATCCTTGATCAAGCTCCTTTATTATACTGTTCAAATTTTTTGTGTAGAACACATTCTTTTTTGTTGAAAAAGACAAACAAAATAGGAGTTGAGCAGCTCTGCTTCTTTTTTAATACCTGGTCTTATTTTGTTATCTTCACCGAGCAGCTGGTATACTGCTTCTCTGTTTTTTTGGAACATAATTAAAATTCTTTGTATTCTTTCCAATTTAAGAGAATGCTGGAAAGGAATTACATAAAGGGGTTCATAACTCTTGTCTGTTAACAAGAAAACTTTCTAAAACAGAATAGAAGAGGACTAAATTTTATGTTGAGGACGAAACTTACTAAACAAAGTTTGAGTTGGAAAATGGATTGAGTCAGGACAGCAATCTAAAGAAAAAATCCACACATTGTATTCCCAATGTCTGAGAGAGACAGCTGTGCAATTGTTTCAAATGGTGGGGATTGCTCCAGTCTAAGTTTTCCTCTCTTGTGGTCAGATGACCTTGAGTCGAATGTATATACAGTAATACCTTGTGATACGAACCCTTTGTCATACAAACTTTTCGAGATATGAACCCGGGGTTCAGAAAATTTTTGTCTCTTATTACGAACTTTTTTCACGTTACGAACCCACCGCCCAAACGCCGAACCCAGAAGTTTGGCAAAAGTTCGGGTTCGGCGTTCGGGTTCGGGAGGTCGCCGAGAAGCCCCGCTGCCCGGCTGTCACCTTGCCAGAAGAGCCACGGAGTTGTCGGCCAGTCGGGAGGCTCAAATGGAGGTGGGGAATCCCAATAGGGAATTCCATGGGCGGAGCTTTGAAGTCACGAAGACGTCCTTCCTGGCCAGCCAAAACGTGGACTCCAGGAAGGATGTCTCCATGACGTCAAAGATCCGTCCATGGAATTCCCTATTGGGATTCCCCACCTCCGTTTGAGCCTCCCAACCGGCCGACAACTCCGCGGCTCTTCTGGCAAGGTGACAGCTTGGCGGCGGGGCTTCTCGGCGGCCTCCCGAACCCGAACGCCGAACTCGAACTTTTGCCGAACTTCTGGGTTCGGCGTTTGGGTGGCAGGTTCGTAAGGCGAAAAAAGTTCGTAATAAGAGACAAAAATTTTCTGAACCCACGCATTAATTGATTTTACATTGTTTCCTATGGGAAACATTGTTTCGTCTTACGAACGTTTCGCCTTACGAACCTCCTCCTGGAACCAATTAAGTTTGTAAGATGAGGTATTACTGTATTTTGCTTTTTGCTTTTGAGTGCACACATACAGCATATGATGATTATTGTTAGAGGAATTAAAAAGAATTCCAGAAACCTAGGTTTTGCATTCTTCTCTGTCTTGTTATTCTTAGCATCTGCTCATTCTGAATGCTCATTTTCACGACACCAGCGGTTTATGCTGACTTTCTCCAATGTTTCTACTACTTCAGCTGTCTTCCTTATTGATTTGTATTAGGCTATTTGATCTTGGATTTTGCTTCATCTTTGGAAGGACAGAATTGTCAGCAAGATTTGTCAGGAATTTCTTGGAAGTATTGCACAATATATGGGAGTTGATAGGTAGGGAAAAGTATATGAGTATTATGTGTTTTTGCAAGCAGCAGAAAGCACCAAGAACACCATACAGTTCACTTGGGTCAGCTTCTTGTCCAGATAAGCCTTCATTTGCCTTTCTTTCACACAGGGTGATGTTCCACAATCTATTCTTTACCTATGTGATCTCTGTTTAGAAAAAGCAATGTTCTTATTTATTTATTTATTTTTTTTATTTATTTATTTATTAGATTTGTATGCCACCCTTCTCTGTAGACTCGGGGCGGCTCAGAACAACAATAAAACAATTCAAGACAAATCTAATAATTTAAAAACATTAAAAAAAACGTTATTAAAGCAGACATACACACAAACATACTATACATCAGAGGTAGGGAATGTTGGCTCTTCTATGACTTGTGGACTTCAACTCCCAGAATTCCTGAGCCAAACATGCTAGCTCAGGAATTCTGGGAGTTGAAGTCCACATATCATAGAAGAGTCAACGTTCCCTACCCCTGCTATACATGAATTGTATAGGCCGGGGGAGATGTCTCAATTCCCCCATGCCTGACGGCAGAGGTGGGTTTTATGGAGTTTACGAAAGGCAAGTAGGGTGGGGGCAGTCCTAATCTCAGAGGGGAGCTGGTTCCAGAGGGTCGGGGCCGCCACAGAGAAGGCTCTTCCCCTGAGACCTGCCAAACGACATTGTTTAGTGGACGGGACCCGGAGAAGGCCCACTCTGTGGGACCTAATCGGTCGCTGGGATTCGTGCGGCAGAAGGCGGTCCCGGAGATATTCTGGTCCGATGCCATGAAGGGCTTTATAGGTCATAACGAACACTTTGAATTGTGACCGGAAATTGATCGGCAACCAATGCAGACCGCGGAGTGTTGGTGTAACATGGGCATACCTTGGGAAGCCCAGTATTGCTCTCGCAGCTGCATTCTGCACGATCTGAAGTTTATGAACACTTTTCAAAGGTAGCCCCATGTAGAGAGTGTTACAGTAGTCGAATCTCGAGGTGATGAGGGCATGAGTGACTGTGAGCAGTGATTCCTGGTCCAGACATCAAATTTTATTTGAAATTTTGCGGCTCTGCCGAAGTTGTGTAAAGTCTTATTTCCCTATTTGTCCTATCCCAGAATTCAGATTCCAGTTCTGAACCACCTAGGAAGGTTTCCAAGAGGCAAGGTAGTTCAATGGCCTTGCACATATCCATCCATCTGTTCGCATGTGCACCTTTCAGTCTGGACATGCGCTTGTGTGCAATTTGGGCACTCAGTGTCTAAAAGTTTTTCATCACTCTCCTAGCACATCCCGACATAGACGTTATTACTAGATGACTGGACCTATTGAGAATCAGAAAATATCAGTCCCTGTGAAAAATAAACATGTTGGAATCTGCCTGCTAGGTATCTGCAATGGAAAACTCGGAAGAGGTAAGGAAATGAGGCACAGTCTTCTTTCTGCTTTGCAAATGAGATGAATATGATCCCTCTATCCTGGCAGCAGACTTGGAGGAAAAGCCACGAGTCCAAACATAAGTCAGCATTCCAGGATCAGAAATTCATGGTGAGAGTTAAAGCCACTGATACGAAGTACCCTTCGACCGTGAAAATGCTTTAAGCTGGAGCTTGAATAATATTGTGCCCATCATAAGCCATTTGGTCAGGCTCAAATTAATATCAATTAATAATGGGAAGTACTTTAATTTATCTCCCCAAAATTGCTGAATCCTATGGCAATGCTAGTGCAGAGTTGTTTTGATTTTAAGAATCTATGTGCTTCTAATAGCCACTATTCTGCAGTCAGGCACCCATTCAGACATTCTGGAGACAGACTATATTCATTAGGCTCTATTTATATTTATTTATTTATTTTATTTGGTCAAGTACGTATTGGTGGTATACACATAGATATAATGCAGTTTCTATATATGAGATGGGTACTAATAAGAGAGAAATACCCTCTGGAATCAACTCCCCCCAGAGATTAGAACGGCCCCCAACCCTCCTTGTCTTTCGCAAATTACTCAAGACCCACCTTTATCGCCAGGCATGGGGGAACTGAGACATCCTCCCCCAGGCTTTTATATTTTATGTTTGGTATGTGTTGTGATTCCGTCTGAGGCCCCTCAGGGAACAGCTGATCCTCTGCCGGCTTCCTGCTCAGAGGGGGAGGATGAGGAACAGGAGGTTCAGGCAGACGGGGGGGGGGGGGAGGAATCTCAGGCTGAGGGAGAGGGAGGACAGCCAGAGGCCCCCGAGAGAGAGCTCTCCCCAGCAAGCAGCCTGGATTCCTTAGATGAAAATGCACAAGCAATAATCGATCTCCGGCAGAAAAGAGCAACACAATGAAGGGGACAATTAGCCAGGTACTTTCAGCACTAAAGAGGCAACAGCTGGGTTTGGGTGTGGTGCTCTCTGGAAAGGCTGAAAAGGCAGACCCACCCTTCCTGGCTTGTGGAGTATTATCTTTGGGAGTCCTGGGACCTGGCTGTGATCTTTGGCGTCTTGGAATTCTGGTTTGTGACTTTGAATACTGAAACCTTGGGGGAAAAAGGTGTGGGTCTTATTCTCTACAGTGGTGGGTGTGCCAGCAAGAAGTCTGCTGTATTGTCTGGCCATCAGGACTCTGCTGTGAAGTCTCATAGCCTGCCTGTTGGGAAGAACAGGTTTTTCTCTGTGTTTATTTTTCAAACTATAAAGTGCTTTTGCTTTTACCAGCCTGTCTGGCTGCTTTTTCCAGTTGGTGTTGAAGTCTGGGGGCACCCAGACAGAACAGTATGTATGTGTTGTATGGTTTTAAATTGTTGGGGTTTTAGATATGTTTTATTTTAATATTAGATTTGTCTCACTGTTATATTGTTTTTGTATTACTGTTGTGAGCCGCCCCGAGTCTTCGGAGAGGGGCGGCATACAAATCTAATTAATAATAATAATAATAATAATAATAATAGTAATAATAGTAATAATAATAAAGATTAGGACAGGGACGGTAGGCAGCCTGGTGCACATATGCATGCTCCTTACTGACCTCTTAGAAATCGGGTGAGGTCAACAGTGGATAGACTAAGGGTAAAGTTTTGGGGGTTTTGTGTTGAAACTACAAAGTCAGGTAGTGAGTTCCAGGCATTAACTACTCGGTTGCTGATTAGTAGTGTGGTATTACTGGAGAAGAAGCTACGTAAGATTATGTTAACAACTCTTGAAGCCTTTACTGAAACCTGAAACAGGGAGCTTGAGATGCAGCTCACAGCAGAGACATAGGACTAGTCAGATTTCCCCTTATGAGGCTACAGAGAAGGTCCAGAAAGTGAAACCGGATACTGGATTCCTTTTCTGAATCCCTGACATGTTGCTCTTGCACTTAGTCACAGCATAATCATTCCTTGTCAACAGCAATTTTCATCTTTGTCCACACAATGAGGACAATCTTTTTCCCTGCCTATGAATGAGACAGGCAGGGGTGGGCAGCAGAACACAGTTCCGTGGAAATTTATTTATTTATTTAATGGATTTGTATGCCGCCCCTCTCTGAGGACTCAGGGCGGCTCACAACATAAAGGAAGCTGTGTGCCCAGCTCCAGCTGACCATCCCACCCTCCCATCTTCCTTCTCCTCCTCGGAAAGCAGCAGGGAGACCAGCACCGGCAGGAATTGAAGGGGGACCATTTCCTCCCTCCTCTTTTCTCAACAGCTGATTGGCACCCGTTCGCCTAGCTACCCAGCCTGAGGGAGGGAGTGACCCAGGAAGGAGAGCGTGGGAAACACAAAGCTATTTGTCACCCCAGAGAGCGAAACTGGTGTGGTTTTAAGTTGAGGACTTAACAGTTCACTTGAACGATGATGATCGTTCAAGCCACTCCCACCTGGTCACATGGCCAGCAAGCCACTCCTACACAGTCACATGACCATCAAGCCAAGCCCACAAAATAAGCCACACCCACAATGTGGCAGTAAAAATTGTGGCTGCCCATTACTGGAGACAGGCATAAGTCAGTTTTCATCATTATACAACAGCACCCTTAAGATATAAAAAATTTATCACTGAGGGACTGCTATATCTCCCTCTTTATTTAAGTAAATGTATGGTACTTTCTCAGATGCCAGTGGATTTTAAAAGGGCATGGAGGAAGCTGGCAAAATATTGTAGGTGAGAGTACCTTCTCATCAAAAAACCCAGTGCATGTCTATTTCCCAGAGGCCCAAGTGGACCTCATGATATAGAGATAGATACCAGATTGGTCAAGTCGAGGACCACCTGTATTTTGTAAATGTGCTGCTCTTTCATTTAGTAGCTCTCTTTTGGCACCTCATGTCATTACTTGCATTGTCAGTATTTTTGGCAAGAAATATCTGAAAGTGCTCTGAAGAGCCAAATTAAATTAGAATAGACTAGACTAATCCATTACTGGAGGTTTTTAAAGAAGATATTTAACAGTCATTTGTCTAGAATAGTCTACTGCTTGAGCAAGAAAAGGACTTAAAGACCTTCCAACTCTGTTATTTGCTTATTCCACGTTTCCGGTTTTTTAAAGGCCCAAACTGAGTAGATAGCCACAGTAGCACACAGATCATCAAATGCAGTCCCGAAGTTCTAAATATTAGGGGGTTGTTATGGTAGGTTTCATACTGGGTGCAGTAAAACTCTTTCAGGTGAAATTGGTGGTTCGTGTACTGTATAAAATGTAACCAGGACCCTTCTCTCCATTTTGTTTTTTCAGAACAAATGCAGTTCAGGTTTTTGGAACAGATTGATAACTGCATAGATGTGTCCCAGATGCTACTATTCAGTTGGAGATGGATATAATTAAAGTGGACGATATTTTGCCTCCTCAACTCTATGGCTGAATTTAGTATATGGACATAAAAGATTAGTCCTTTAGTCTTAACCTGGCCTGGTTTAAGGCCATAAGACTGAAATTAAGCTTCTTAAGATACGAATAAAAAAGGAGACAATAAGACAGGGGTGGTAGGCATGTTAGTGCACTTAAGCACGCCTCTTAGGAATGGGATGAGGTCAACAGTAGATAGTATAAGGTTAAGGTTTGGGGGACTTGGGGAAGAAACCACAGAGTCAGGTAGTGAATTTCAGGCACTAACCATTCTGCTGCTGAAATTGTATTTTCTACCATCGAATTTGGAGCAGTTTATCTTAAATTTGTATATGTTGTGTGCTTGTGTATTGTAGTTGAAGCTGAAGTAATCATTGACAGGTAGGACAATGTAGCAGATAATTTTGTGTACTATGCTTAGGTCAGACCAAAGGTGTCCTAGTTCTGAGTTTTCTAAGCCCAAAATTTCAGGTCTGGTGGTAGCAGAGGGATAGAGGATCCTTCTCGTGAAATATTTCTGGACTGTCTCAATTGTATTAATTCTGATATGCAGTGCGGGTTCCAGATACGGAATGGGACTTTTAACCTCCTCCAGTTGGCTGAGCCTGTTTCGTCCCCAGTCTTCTGTCCTCCAGCCTTTGCTCCCTGGTCCTTTTTCCAAATGGGTCACATGGGCAGGCAGAGTGGAAGGCAATGAAAAGTAACGAATCCTCTGCTTGGCTGACAGGAAACTGTCCCCTGCATCCAAAAGGCCAGGGTGAAAGTGCTTTTGAGACCCGTTCGGCGAAAGAGCCAGGGAGAAAAGACAGCAACCAATGGCTGGGGGCGGAAGGCTGGGGACGAAACAGGTTCGCCCAAGTGGAGGAGGCTAAAAGTCCTAGAGCCTTCCAGACAGTATTCGAGACTTGGTCTCATGAATCATGATAGGGCTAAGCAGTGGTGGGTTGCTCGCGATTCAGACCGGTACTTAGAACTGGTAGCGCTGGCGACAAGAGGCTCCACCCACCCGGGATGCTTCTGAACATGCACAGAAGTGTTATGCGTAAGTGCTCACACATGTGCAAACTGGCGGTAAAATTATTTACAACCCACCACTGGGGCTAAGGTAGCCATTATGATCCTTGACACAGAATATGTTACACTGGCAAGGGCCAAACACTAGCCTCTGTTGTCCCAGTGTATAAGCATAAATAATGCCCAATGGTTCAAAGGATTTACTCATGAGACACAGAATAACATGATGAAAAGTTGCAAATATCCCTCTTTCTCTTCACTTTTACTCTGTTGTGCTATGGTCAGAGTTCCTAAATAGATGCAATTTGAGTGATGATTTCAATTGCTTTGCACAAGATTAGAGGGGGATGACCAGCATCTTCTTCGCTACACTGTCCTATAAATTCATTATCACATAATGGTAACTTAATGGTTGTCAGCTTGTTTAATAAAATTGTTAATAATGGATTCTCAGTTTTTGAATATTTTCTTATAAGAATAACTGGAGTATTACATAACCAATACAATGAATGAGGTTACATAAGTGGTGGTTGTGTCAGCTTGCTCAGGAAAAAAATGAGACTATGTCTTATAAATGTTTAAAACTATATTTATCATGGCATAAATGTACTTGCCATTTGTGTCCTGATAATGGATGAAAAGGACTTATTTTTGAGGAGCTGCAGCTGAAGGACTGCATGTACTGCATGTTAAGGCCATAAAATTGCTTGGCTCCAGTTATCTGTTTTCATAAGAAATATTTCTTGAAATCCTGTATTATTTTTAGTAAGGCTTAACCGAGTACTGATGGACTTGCGTACAACAAAAATGCAGTGAAATTCTTGCATAGTTGAGAATGATGAGAGGATGAACAGGTAGGCAAACGATAAGCAATGGATAGAATACTGAAATAAAAAAGCTGTGATTTTTCGCTGCTGGTGCCTCAGGATCACATACTGCATTGTAATAGAAGTGTCACAACATGTATATAAACTTATAAGGGAACTATTGTATTTTTCGATATTTTTCAGGTTACAAACAGGCTTGACTAAGCTTCAGGGGATTTTAAGATTTAAATGAATATGAAGTGGTTACAGCTATTGACATGATATTCAGTATAATTTTTGGGCAGAACAATCAACTAATCTAAGACACCATGAATATAGATTTCTATACTTCTGATAATATCTAATTCAATTCAATTCAATTCAATTTATTAGATTTGTATGTCGCCCCTCTCCGAAGACTCTGGGTGGCTCACAACAATAATAAAAACAATATTCCAGTGAAAACAAATCTAATATTAAAAAGCACATAAAACCCTATCATATTTAAAAAAGCAAACAACATATACTGTACATACCCAAACATAAATATAAAAAAGCCTGGGGGAAAGGTCTCAACTCCCCCATGCCTGGTGGTATAGATGGGTCTTGAGTAATTTACGAAAGACAAGGAGTGTGGGGGCAGTTCTAATCTCCGGGGGGGAGTTGATTCCAGAGGGGAGGGGCTGCCACAAAAAAGGCTCTTCCCCTGGGGTCCGCCAAATGACATTGTTTGGTCGATGGGACCCGGAGAAGGCCAACTCTGTGGGACCTTATCAGTCGCTAAATATTATCTAAGTATAAACTCAATATTCTTTTTGTTATATTTCATCAGTAAATCGCCTTTCTGGAATAAATATTTAGAGTATGAATCTTGATCATACTCAGTTTTACAAGTTTTCCTGAAAGCAAGGTGGTGAACCAAATCATTTTGGACAAATGACTTAGTAAAGTGAAATATTTGAAACCTTCTCCTAAATTATTCTGTCAGGATCTTTTAGCATGCAATGTATAGCTACTGAAAACTAAAGGCATGTATGCTAAATCTTAACCAAATAGAAGTGCTAATATCATACTTGTTAATGACAGTTAATGAAGGGCATCTGAGAATGTATTTGTGACTGTTAAAATGTTTTTTTGATGTGTATGATTAAAGATCCTTGCACTGAGATTTAGAGAAATTCCAGTATTCAGTATTCTAAAGCAGTGTTTCCCAACCTAGGCAACTTGAAGATATTTGGACTTCAACTCCCAGAATTCCCCAGCCAGCAAATGCTGGCTGGGGGATTCTGGGAGTTGAAGTCCAAATATCTTCAAGTTGCCAAGGTTGGGAAACACTGCTCTAAAGTATTGATCAATACTCTAAAATATTGGTTTTCATCAGTACTTTAGAACAGGGGAGCATAATAATTTTTGAACTAAGGGCCAGTTTTGAATTCTGACTCACAAAATGGGTGTTATCCACCACAAAGCATGTTTTCCCCAAAAAATGCCACAAATACAAATATAAGTACCATAACAGTGCTGGTGGTAATGAACATCCAAGACCCAAACTGTACATATTTCTCCACAAAGCACACAAAAATATTCTGAAGAGTCATATTTTTTCAAAAATTAGTTAGTAAAAAGGGCAACATGTACATTGAATTTCAAATTGGCCACAAAGAATTAGGTATAATACACACAGACAAAACATATATTCTGGAATAGTACATACCGTATTCCAAATTTAGAAAAACAGATAAAATATGTTTTTTCCCCATTAATAAAATATCTCCTTTGCTTTCTTCCTATCCAGCCTTACAACATTCCCTATCACTATACTGTATATCTTTTTTTCCCTGGGTTGGTATCAATAGAGTATATCTACCTACTGTTTTTATTTAAAAAACAACAACACCTCCCTGAGATCTAGAAGCATGCCTCCAAATTATTATTAGTATTTTTTTTAAAATCAAGGAGCTCTGGTAGACATGAAAAGACAATTATGGAAGTACACCATTCCCATGATACTGTGTTAAATAACCTAAATTAGATTAAGTGATGAGTTGTGAAAATCAGAGCTAAGTTACTCTGTCTATCACTTTTTATCATAAATAAAAAGTTATGAGAGTTCCTAATTTCTTGTATTGTATATTATTCATTTACAAGCAGAGCATCATTTTGAGGTAATAATGCCCTCTGCTGGTTTAAATTCAGAAGTCAAAAATAGTAAATTAATTAATTTACTCTCTGAATTAGAGTAATTCTGTGGATGGAGTGTTAAGATATTATTAGGTTTTCTGGATATTCTGAAATTCTTTGCAAGAGGACTGAATGGTTTTGAAAAATAGAATTAAATAAAAGACCATTTTTTAAAAATTCACCAATCGAAACAAAATAAAACTATTTTTTTAAAAGTAAGACTGATGTGCTTAAGATGCTAATATGAACCTTTAAGAAAATTTTTAAACCACCAATTCCTTTTTCTGCCCTAACCCTGTTTGTACTTTGCTCTTGAGACACACAACTAGGAAAAAACATTGAACAGTAGAATGTTGAAAGAATGTGAGCTATTATTTCAACACCCTTTATCCAAAGATCTATGACCGAATAGTTTTTGTTTGGATCTGCACCAAAAAGTTATGACTTGTTTAACTGTAGTTTGTGGAATAAATAATTTGTGGAATCAGTGCTTTTCTCTTTTCTTCTGGATTTCCTAGCGCTACACATTTTTCAAGACAGCTAAAAGTTTGCTTGTAGTATAATGTTTCCAAATTAGGAAAAATTGAAGCTGGTCATTTGTGCCTTGAGAACTCTGAATAAATGTTTCCTGTAATCTATTGTCTTTCTTCTGCTATCCATGACTCTCAATCAATCAAATAATCAAATAAAATTTGATTATTTGATTGATTGGGGATAAAATTTGGATAGAAGGTCACCTGTATTTCACCTGGGTCTGCCAACTGATGTTTACACACACAAAGAAACACACACACACACACAAACACACACACACACACACACACACACACACTCACTCACCCTTATAGAGATAGAGATTTTCTCTTTCCATATATAAAAACGCACTGTAGCCACTCTTCCTTTCACTGGGCAGGATAATTCCAAAATCAAGTTCATCTTCCTTTTTCTTAAATACAACTAGTCCTCTTTTAGTGACTGCCTCATTTAGTGACCATTTGCAGTTATGATTGGGGTGAAAAATAACTTTATGACCAATCCCCACATTTTTAGTCTTTGCAGGTCTATAAAGCAAAGGGTAGCTGAAGTTTTGAAGAACTTAAGTTCATAAGCAAAATGGCTGTTTTACTTAGTGACCGGTTTGCTTAGCAACTAAGTTGCCAGTCTCAATTATGGTCCCTAAATGAGGACCACCTTTATGTTCTACCCCATATTTTAAGATATTATTTTTAAAGTAGAATATAATTTTTGCCACAGGGTGTCACCGTTGATTTAATTATTAAAATACTGTAGGTTTGTGGAAGAATAAAAATACTATATAGGTTGATAGTTCCATCAAAAATGCATTATTTTTGTCACAAGTCATGGTGGATAGTGATCTTACTGTGTGTGCTAATCTCTGAAGCTACATACACATGATAGCAAAGAAATTATAGATAACATAAATGTATAATCGCGTCATACTGCAAAACTGGGAAAAATACAATATTAAGAAACTGGGATATGGAACAGAGTAACTCATCTTCTGTCAGCGCAAAGGACCATTAAGTTGCCGTTCAAAGATTTATTGCTCAAACCTATACACAAGAGTCTAGTCATCTAAATTCAATATTAAATCGGCATCAAATAAGAGTCAACAGAATTCAAGAAGTGTTGAATTTAGTTCACTTGTGGCTGATTCTAAGCTGATGACCAACTTGATTCTGCCCTCCCCTTCCATTTTGCCTGCTCTTTGTCTACCTCTTCAAAGAAAGATTATATGTATGAAATTATTTTGCTGGCATCCAAGTGCAGTTGCATGACCCCAAGAGCCTCTCATCCTATACTGCTTCCACCCTCCTCGCGTTCTCCAAGAGTCTTAAGACTCATTTATGCCGCCAGGCTTGGGGCCATTAGTCTCTTGCCCCCTGGCCAATGAATGTGTTGAGAGAAATCTGATCAAATGGAATGACTGTTTTTTATGGGTTTGGGGTTTTGGGGATTTTAAATTTAATTAATTGGATTTAATGATGTTATGTATTGTTTTATTATATGTTGTAAGCCACCCTGAGTCCTCGGAGAGGAGTGGCATAAAAGTCCAATTAATAAAGAAATAAGAAATAAAGGAAAAGAAAGAAAGAAAGATGGTAGATGGGAAGGAAGACAGACAGAAAAAAGTTGGTAGGAAGAAAGAAAGATGGTAGGAAGGAAGGAAGACAGAAAGAAAAAGAAGCGAGGGAGGGAATGAAGAAAAAGGAAGGAATGAAAGAAGGAAGAAAAGAAATGGAGAAAAGAAAGAAGGAAGGAAGACAGAAAGAAAAAGAAAGAAAAAGGGACGGAAGGAAGGAAAGAGAAAGAAAAAAAGAAAGCTCATCCATCACATTAAGAGTTTACTGGATAGTGATACTAAATAGGGATACTAAATTTTACTGAGTTTACTAAGTTAGTAGTTACTAAGGTTCTTGTTAATGACTATCAGACTTTGAAAACCTGGTATCACTGGATCATGTTCAACAATTTTTAAATTGTATTTTGAATAAATGTGCCATTAATTGCTACAGTTTTGAATTTTACTGTTATCATCCTTGGTGGGTTGTGCAAACCGCTATTCAAACAATGCTATTTATAGGGGATGAGGATGAGTTTATAGCACCAAGAGGGCGGTGGACTGAAAACGTTTGGGAAACCCTGCTCTAGAATGATACTTCGTTTTTAGTTTCATTTCACTTTATTTATTTATTTTATTTTAAAACCACAGAATATAAAACAAAGATACAGAATAATGACAAAATTAAAATAAACATGCATAAAAATAAAAGCTATAAAAAAGAAGAAAAAAATGAAAAGTTAAAAAGGAAACAGATAAACAACAAAAACTATCATATATTAAACTGACAATTGACAAGTTCTTTATATAACACCATGTCATACTACATTACAACATTCTTATAAAATATGATAACATTTATGCCATGGAAAAAGATATATCTTCATCATTTTACTAGTAGAGAATTTTGTCTTTTCTAAAACAGATATTTCCAAAAGCCAATTTTTCCAAGTATCTGGAGTAAAGTCACTGTTCCAATTTCTCAATAATATCTTTTTAGCTAACCATCCCCCTCATACATATCATATGGGTCAATAAACCCTTTTTATCTCCCACAGAGAAAATCTCAAGTATGTCCTTTAGGGAGTCCTAATACACTCTAAATATATATTTTTTTGATGAATCAGCTTCAATCTGAAATTAATCAATACCATTTTAACATATTTAAGAACATGTAGCCATTGATGGGGTATTATTGGTGCATCTAAACCTTTGGTCTATGTTTGATATATCCCAGTAGTATTCACTTTAAAAATATTATCTGACTTTTGATAAAGTGATGTTATGGATTCCATCAACCTTAGCATCTCAGATACCTTTGAAGTACCAAGGTATTTGATTTATATTGAGCCATTAACATATGCTTAAGTTGAAAATACTGCCAGTGTTGTGAAATACTTGCTCATCCTATTTCAGATGAAAAAATCTATTTAATCCTGTCTGACATGAGATTCTTGCAAAACTACAAAACCAGATATTTAAAGAACTAGATATAATCTTTGTACATTTAAGGCTGCTTTGCATTACTCTCACTTTCCATCTCAATATCCTTAAATTCAGCATATGAAAAATTTAAATACAATATAATTATACACATAGAAACCTTGGAAAGTAAGCTACACTTGAAAGCATTAAAAGTAGCATTATGGATTTATGGATAAATAATATATGGCTACAAAGAATTATTATGAAAATAATCCAACCAGGAACAAAAAAAACTTTACCTAGAATTAAAAACATAAAACAAAAATAGTTACACAAAAAGAAATTAAACCAACAAAGTGAATAAAAACAACGACTTCCACAGCGAACAAGTTCACTACCTCAACCACCTTAGCTCCCCAATTTCCTCCCCACCCTTTTTAATAAATATTAAAATTAACAACAGTGTGCTTCGAACAAGACCCAGCAGAGGGCACTGCTGACTTATTCAAAACAATGAAATTACCTAAGGAAGTGTAGTCATTTCAAGATAGCAAGATTCAGTCAATGCATAGTCAAAGATGTCAGTACTGATCGGGATCCATAAAGTGCTCGATTTGGTCAGAGATGGAGAGACAGAAAATTGCAGAAAATAAGAAAAAAGCCCATCGATTTTTCTCAAAGAGATCGAAGCAGGTGAAATATTGGGGGAGATTTAAATTTTATGACCTTTAAAGTTTAAGCGAATAGATATCATGAATTGCCACATCATGAAATTTCATGATAATCTGCAAATTCATAGCAAAAAAGACAATGTAAAATGAGAAAGATGGTGAAGCATTTCCAAAAGGACTTTGTGAAACTGAAACAAATATATGCTGACTAATTCTATTGGTACTGTCTGGAAAAAGCATCGATCAGGGAATGAGAGAACAATTTTTAGCACTTATTAGGCCCACAGCACTGTTTCACTTTTCTTGGTCTATTTAGAGAGTGATCATCTGAAATCACAGCAAATTTTAAGATGCGAGTTTATTAAAGACATATCTTCAATTCCAGCCTTGAAAACAGGCAGACAAAAAGGTCAATAATAGATAAGCACTAAGATTTTGACCCTGACTCGCCAAAGATAGTGACTTTGAATGTGAAAATAGTTTCTTTTTTCTTGTTGGAATACTTGGGCTAAACAGGAATCAATACATTAAATCAGACAATTTCTTATGGTTCTTTTGAAGACGTCAAAAATTGCATGTTGATTATGACTACACTTGGCCTTAGACAATCAAAACATGCAAAAGCTAAAACAGCATTGCCTGGATACATTTTTAGGTTAAATCAATAAAAGCATAATTTTTAAACTGCACAAAGCAATACTTTTACTTTATTTTGCTGATATCAGACTAATCTCATGGTGTCCCATTGTGGACACCACACTGTATAATAATAATAATAATAATAATAATAATAATAATAATAATAATAATAATAATAATAATAATAATAATTATTATTATTATTATTTATTGAATTTGTATGCCGCCCCTCTCCGCAGAGGCGGGGCGGCTAACAACAATAATAAAAACAACATGTACAATCCAATAATAAAAACAACTAAAAACCCCTATTATAAAACCAAACATACACACAAACATACCATGCATAACTTGTAATGGCCTAGGGGGAAGAGCTATCTCAACTCCCCCGTGCCTGGCGGTATAAATGAGTCTTGAGTAGTTTACGAAAGACAGGGAGGGTGAGGGCAGTTCTAATCTCCGGGGGAAGTTGGTTCCAGAGGGCCGGAGCCGCCACAGAGAAGGCTCTTCCCCTGGGTCCCGCCAAACGACATTGTTTAGTCGACGGGACCCGGAGAAGCCCCACGATGGCTCTCGCGTTCTCCACGATCTGAAGTTTCCGAACACTTTTCAGAGGTAGCCCCATGTAGAGAGTGTTACAGTAATCGAACCTCGAGATGATGAGGGCATGAGTGACTGTGAGCAATGACTCCCTGTCCAAATAGGGCCACAACTGGTGCACCAGGCGAACCTGGGCAATGAATGAATTCAAAGAAATCAGGACAGGTTTAGAACATGGCAAGAATGATGATCAATAGACCACAAATTATATAAAGAAAGGTAAAAAGAGATGGGTTTGAGAAAAGACACAAATGCATGATTTAATTTTTTAAAAAATTTAACCAGTGCAGAAAACACATAGATATGTACATAGTTGCCCTTTACTGCTGTCTGAGTATATTAATTTTTTGTTAGATTCAAATTTTATATCTCTATTTTTTTTTTAAACTAAGGAAAACACAAAATATAACAGTCTATATAACTAGCATACCAGAATTCCTCTGAAATAAGTTTGGGTACTGCACTAAAGTTCCTGCCCTTTCCACCACTGGCAAAAACTATAATTTTCAATGGCTGGATTCACCCATCATAATAGATCATGAATTGTTTAACAGGTTTGCTTGAATAAGAAATAATTGCCGGATTCATGCATACATTAAATCACAATGAAGCAAGCTACATTATGTCTTAACATAGCACATAGCTGCAATAATTCTAAATAATCTTAATTTTGTGTGACTGTTTTTACACCTGTAAATAGCTCTCGTGAGAAGGATAAACATTATTGAAACAACAGGAATTTGGGAAGATGAGTTTAATCTTTTTCCCTTATGACCTGTTGCAGTGAAAATCACCTCTGGGAGATGTTATTTTCATTACAAGAAATACTCCGATTTACAGCAGTGAAACGTCTTCCAATATAAAGAAAAGCTTAGCTTGAAGGAATAATTTTCAGCCTTATCAAAAGAAAGGGTATTGCATCTGATCCAATAGAAGAATATGGTCCAATAATGGTTTATCAAAGTTGACATAGAAACATAGACACATAGAAGATTGACGGCAGAAAAAGACCTCATGGTCCATCTAGTCTGTCCTAATACTATTTCCTGTATTTTATCTTAGGATGGATATATATTTAACCCAGGCATGTTTAAATTCAGTTACCGTGGATTTACAAATCACGTCTGCTGGAAGTTTGTTCCAAGCATCTACTACTCTTTCAGTAAAATAATATTTTCTCACGCTACTTCTAATTTTCCCCCCAACTACAACTAACCTCAGATTGTGCCCCTTGTTCTTGTGTTCACTTTCCTATTAAAAACACTTCCCTCCTGAGCCTTATTTAACCCTTTAACATATTTAAATGTTTCGATCATGTCCCCCCTTTCCCTTCTGTCCTCCAGACTATACAGATTGAGTTCATTAAGTCTTTCCTGATAAATTTTATGCTTAAGACCTTCCACCATTTTTGTAGCCCCGTCTTTGGACCCGTTCAATTTTGTCAATATCTTTTTGTAGGTGAGGTCTCTAGAACTGAACACAGTATTCCAAATGTGGTCTCACCAGCGCTCCATACAGCGGGATCACAATCTCCCACTTCCTGCTTGTTTATTTATTTTACTGTAGGTCATCTAGTTCAATCCCCCCACCCAAGCAGGAGACCCTACATGATTTCTGACAAATGGCAGTCCAATCTCTTCTTAAAAACCTCCACTGAAAAAGTTCTCACAACTTCCGAAGGCAAGCTATTCCATTGGTTGATTGTTCTCACTATCAGGAAATTGCTCCTTATTTCTAGGTTGAATATTAAGTGGCTTCTTCCAATCACAAGACGCCAAAATATTATTTGGTCATGTGTATCTTACAGCCTCCCTTCATTTTGATTTTTAATGAGGGACTGGGTGTTCCATTTGAATTTCATTTAAAACAATCATAAAAACACAACAAAACCTTTTACATTTATATTTAATTCTAAGAAAATATATACCATAGCTCATTTAATTCAGGTTGTCTTAACTGGTATGTCTTTCCATAACCAAAACTATACAATTCCCTTAATTTAGAATTTGTACAATTATTGAAGATAAATATAAAGACCTCTCTTTTCGGGAATGTCTGTTTGCTGTCTCATAATTAGAATCAAGTTTGCAATGAGAATATTTATAAAATTATATTTTATACTTGAACTGAAAAAGCTGAAATGCCTTCTTTTGCATTGACTTGGGACCACAGATCCCCAAAGAGCTTACAAATTCAAAACAAATATTTCTCATGCAATAAATGATGATTTATTACTTCCCAAACATCTATAATGCATCCAAAAGCATTTGTCCAAATTATAAAGTCTTGTTGAGGATGTAACTGGTGATTATCTTGACTGCTAGAATTGTCTCTTGACAAGCTGGTTTGATTTGGGACTCAGGGAGAAGGAATCCATATTTGCCTTTATCACGAAGCTCAAAGGTGAAGGAATATTTGATTCCCTGGTTGAATACCCAGTCATCGGAACAACCGGAGGAAAGATCTGTAAAGCAAGACACAACAAATGGAATACTGGGAAACAGCAGGGAAAAAAAGAGAAAGAAAAACAAAATAAATGTGAAGGTAATTATACTGGTGTTTGAATAATTTTAAGAGGAGAAGATGGTTGTTCACATGTGAAGGCCAGGAGGAAAGCCAAATGTTTAAGATCTATTACAGTGGTACCTCGGTTCTCAAACGCCTCGGTTTTCATACATTTCGGATTTCAAACAAAATTTTCTGCAAAAATTTGCTTCGGTATCCAAACAAAAATTTGGATACTGAACAGAAAATTTTGTTTACTATCCGAAATGTAAGATCTGAGGGGACGAGGTCAGAGGGAATGGGAGTCAGAGTCCCGACACACCCCTCCTGGCCGCCCTCTTAACAGCCTCCCAGTCTCTACCTTGTAACTGCTCCAAGCTGCAGGAAGGGTAGGGCTGGCTGCAATACCGGCAGCTTCGGGGGGCTCCTTTCCTCAGCGGTTCAGTTCGGTACCTCCAGGCAGCTGTACCAACTTTTTCCTTCCCGGCGGCGGTGGCTCCGGCAGCTTCCCTACGAGGAGGAGCAGCGTCAGGAACGTCATGTGATGAAGGTAAGCCGCCGGAGCCGTCGCTGCCGGGAAGGAAAAAGTTGGTGCAGCTGCCTGGAGGTACCGAACTGAACCGCTGAGGAAAGGAGCCCCCCAAAACTGCCGGTATTGCAGCCAGCCCTACCCTTCCTGCAGCTTGGAGCAGTTACAAGGTAGAGACTGGGAGGCTGTTAAGAGGGCGGCCAGGAGGGGCGTGTCGGGATTCCGACTCCCATTCCCTCTCACCCCGTCCCCTCAGATCCTTATCCCATAGGAAATAGAGGAAATACTGTAGATTTAATTGGTTCCCAGCAAGTCAATGGGCTGGGAACCAATTAAATCCATTTCCATTATTTCCTATGGGATAAATTAATTCGGTTCTCAACCAAATCGGTTCTCAACCACACTTCTGGAATGGATTGTGGTCGAGAACCGAGGTACCACTGTACTTCTATTTTAAAAATAGGATCAGGAATCATAAGTTAGGAAAGCCCTCTCAGAACCTGGAAAGCTGCTGTCAGTAATAAAAATAGAGGTAGATGTAAAACAGTTTGGGTAGAATGCTAGATGAATTCTATGGCGCTGTGGGGACTCAGTGGTTAGAATGTAGTTGTCAACTTGCAAAGTTTTCAAGTTGCCATGAAAAGAAGTGGGGGAGAGCTGGAGGAAGACTGACTGCCCTAACAGAAATTGCATTCCACAAATGTTTATTTTACTGATTGTGTCCTAGGCTACTTGAGTCAGAAGGAGGGGTGTGGGGGTCACAATCCAGCAATGTGATTAATTGAAGAATGTGATGTCCAACAAGAAGGGGGGGGGGAGAGGGTCATGAGGGCATGCAGCCTGTGTGAACTCAGTTCTGCCTGCAATGGAGTATTGCCGAGATGCCACTTTTAATAAATCTTTATTTCTTTTAGACTTTGGCTCATGGCTCCTGAATTAATTAGGGTGTCTTTTGGAAACTTCACAGTAGTATTGCAGGCTAATTCTGCCAACTGCCAATAGTTTAATCCTGGCAATCTTAAGGTTGACTCAGTCTTCCATGTTTCCAAAGTAGCTAAAATGAGGACCCACATTGTTGGGGGAAATATGCTGACTCTGAAAACCATTTAGGGAGTTCTGTAAAGCACTATGAAGCAATATGTATGTCTAATTACTAGTCCAGTGAGGGTGAACCTTTTTTTTTTTCGGGTGCCAAAATAGTGCACCTGAGCACAATGGCATACTTGAGCGTACCCACACCCATATTCAATACCATTCCACGTGCCCATGGCTCTCCATTTCCTGACTTCCAGTGGGCCCAGTAGGGCCATTTTACATCCTCACCAAGTTCCAGAGACTTTCATAGAGCTTGGGGAGGACAAAAACACCCTCTCCTGCCCTCCTGGAGGCACTCTGGAGGCCAAAAAGGCCCTCTCAGAGCCTCCGTGTGAGCCAAAAATCAGCTGACGGGCGCCCACATGTGCACTGAAGCTGAGCTTGGGCAACGCCTCATGTGCCCTTCGATATGGCATGCCACCTGTGTGGCGTATGTGCCATAGGTTCGCCATCACTGTACTAGTCTATTGTTATGGCTCAGTTTCCTGCTTCTTTTCTAAAAGGACAGAAACAAATAAATATGATTGAAATCAGCAATGTAGGATCAATCTACAGTGGAACCTCGACATACGAGCAGCTCTACTTACGAGCTACTCAAGATAAGAGCTGGGAGGGGAGCGACATTTTTGTTCGCCTCCCGAGCTCACATTCGGGATACGAGCGCCAAGGAGCTGTCTCCTGAAGCCGAACACTAACTTCCGCTTTCGGCTTCAGGAGACAGCTCCTTGGCGCTCGTATCCCGCGTGTTTTAAAAGGTTGCAGCCGGCCTGGGGGGCTCGGGGGGGTGCTGGCAAGTCCCCCAGGCCGGCTGCAACCTTTTAAAACACGCGCGCTGCTTCGCAGCTCTCTGCTGAATCCGGAACGCTAACTTCCGCGTTCGGATTCAGCAGACAGCTGCGAAGCAGCGCGCGTGTTTTAAAACGTGGCAGCCGGCCTGGGGGGCTCGGGGGGAAGCCCCCTTCGCAGCTGTCTCTGAACGCTAACTTCCGCGTTCGGCGGCAGCGGGTTTTTTTGTTGTTGCACGGATTAATTGACTTTACATTGTTTCCTATGGGAAACAATGTTTCGTCATACGAGCGTTCCGACTTACGAGCCTCCTTCCGGAACCAATTAGTCTCGTAAGTCGGGGTTCTACTGTACTATTAATCTCTTAGAAATATTATCCATTTACACTCATGGATTTTTATGTGTTCACTCGCTATATCCATTTGACCCACATCTCTCCATTCCCTATTTAGTGCCCCCACAAAACCCTAAAGATTAGCTCTTTTCAGTATACCTAAACCTTTGGGCCTTATTATTATTTGTCATTCTTTGGGTGGCTTCTTTTGCAGATAGTTACAGTAGAGATTGCATTGGGTTTATGAGAACATAAACCCAACAGCTTTTGGAAAAAATAAATTTTCTTTATTGTAGATGGTACAGTTAGTCATCAGTAAATGACTGTAACTGAGACTGTTAACTCCAATGCCAACATTGTAAAGTGAAAAACCACGTGACCAACTTAAGATAGCAGTTCTAGTTGGGGTTATTAAGTGAATTATACACTGTCATCAAGCACAATATCAGGGGACTGTAACTTACAACTGCTTGCCTTCTTCTCCATTCACTTTGCTTGTTGGAAGCTGCAAATGGCAATCTCTGGTTGCAGCAATGCTGTAATGGCAGCAACTTCAAAGATCGGCCATAAGTTCCCTGCACTGTTGTAACTTTAAATGGCTGCCGAAGAAATGATCATTAACTAAGGACTACCTGTATTTTTCACAAGTGCTGTATCCATGCTACTGTTTTTTCTTCTACTCAGAAGAAGAAAGCCCTATCGCTATTCAACGCGAATTATAAAGGATGTAATATGTCTTTTGACAATGTGTAAAATACGTACATATAGTAGATGCTGATGTTCCATACTTGTACACTTTACCATACAGGCTTGCTATAGCTTTCACTGCTCCTTTTGCAAGTTCATTCTAGTATCAAACAAAGAAGAAACTAACATCAATTGGAGCAAAATACACAGGTCTTAAAAGTAAGCTTCCTATATCCTTTTTTGAGCCACAGAATCTGGAACACCTGGATGAATTTTGATTACGACAGTTATGCTTCACTGAATTTTTCATCTTATTGATCTAATTTTCCCCATTTCCATTGCTTATGAATCCAGCAAAAAAATTCACACAAATGCTTGTTCTCACAGTATGTGGATCTAATGTTCCTAGTATGCAATTTTTGTAAGAAACTTTTGAATTATATCAAAATTTGGAGAAATGCAGATTTCATCATGCTTGTACATTCTGGATATATTTGGCAGGAGAAAAAGTGCCATATGTGATGTTCTGCCGGGCTCTATGGTATGAGTCTCCCGAAAATTCAAGGGTACAAATTCCAGACACACACACACTTGAAAGTTCAAAAACAATGTTCTTTATCACAAAAATTCAAAAGAAACAAAGCACCCTTTTTGTATTGCAAAGAGCACTCGTCCCAAAACAACCTGGTAGATTGTACAATCCCCTTAATCAGCCCTTAAGTACTTAGCTAGCAGCTATGAAGAAACGTCACAGCCCTCCTTCCACGAAATGAAACACACACACTTTGCTCTTCTTTGGTTTCAAAGACGTGAAAAATCAACGAAGTCCGGAAACAGCAAGGCACGGTCCTAAAGAACAAGGATCAGATAATCCTCCACAATGGCCAAGCCAGCACGCTGCTATTTATAGCAGCAGCTCTAATTACTGGAGCCCCACCCAAACACAGGTGGCCTCTCTTATCTCCTGTAATATTTCTTCAATTGGTCTCTTCTATGCATAATTCTGTGCCTACGTAGGTCTAACACTTCCTCATCCGAATCGACCGAAAATAATGGAGATTGGCTTCCTGGGCTGTGTGCCAAGCCCCCCTCTTCCAAGTCACCCCCACCTTCTTCTTCGTCCGATGAAACTGCACTACCTGACTCTGTCAGCAATAAAACAGGCCTATGACATGTTGATGTTTCCCCTGCATCCACCTCCACATTCCTTGGGGCAGGAGCTGGGCCAGAGCCAACCACAACATGTGATTAAAAATTATGATGGGACTTTCTCACCTGAAGGAGTGCTGATTCTTTTTTCCAGGCTGAGAGTAACACTTGGTGTTTGAGTAGGATTTTGGGATTAAACTCCTAGAACAAAGAAGTAAATTGGAGGCAGGGCAAAAATCAAACTTCATTTAATTTATTGATAGGTAATGGAAATTATGTTCCTGTAATGAATTGCCATTTATTTTTAAAATACATTTTAAATTTAAAAATTTAGTGTTAATTGGAGAGAATGACAAGCCAAATGAAGTCCTAGGTTTTCTGGATGTGAATTTCTTTGATCGATGCACAAGATAGGATTGCATCTCAAGATCACTAAAGAATTGTGTTGTTCAGCACAAAGCAGACAAAATCAATTTAGAAACGTTAGGAAGTAGGTCAATGGTAATGCCTTTATACCAATTCATTATAATTTGCTGTCTTCTCATAGGTGTAACCAAAAGGGAACAATATCATCTGAGAGTAGGAATGCATGGTGAAGTAGCCTTTGATTGAAGAAAGATGGCTACGGATGAATGAGGCAACTGCTTTAGTTTCTGGTTCAGATTCTGGTGCAGATCCACAATATGTTTCTTCACATGGATTTCTGGAAGAATCAGCAGCTGTTGGTGGAAAGAACATTTTCATTTTATTAGACAGTTAAGTTGATCCTGGCTAGCGCAGAGGTTACTTATAAAGGTTTATTTGTTTGCTTTGAATCAGAAAATTTTCCACTGACTAATGGCGACATCTCTTAGCATGTTAATTTGATTAATAGAAATAAACCATTTAAGTACTGTATGTTCAAATAACTGATAGATTTTGACTGCACAGGGATTTGTGTGTGTGTATGTGTGTGTGTTTGCAAGCTTATTCAAAAATAAGTCCCAATGTATTCAGTAGGGATTACTCATAGTAGATGTCCATAGGAATATATGCTAGATTTAGTTTAACTATTATGCAAAAATATAACACTGGACTATATGAAACAATGCTTTTATGGTATGATGGTAACCAATATTAAAACAGTTTCCTCCATTGTTTAGAATTTGGTATGTAACTCAAGACAACTATAGGCAATTGAGTTACATAGGGAAACAGAAAGTACGAAATTTTATAATACATTTAATTTCTCCCAAAACCTCTAAATTCTTAATGCATGATCTCTTATCCTTAAGATAGCCATTCCCATCTGCATAAAAATAAACTCTACGCCATCTTTTATCAATGATATTAGTGAATAAGGTTATTTTTTCCCATAAAGACCAGGTCTAAAATTCTACTGTGATCCTAATCCTTTCCAGTGTTGTCTTATAACTTGTCTTACTGCTATTTAAGAGCAAAGAGTTAAGGTTTTACTTATAATTTATTCTCCACACTAAATATAGTTTCACTTGTAGTACTTGCTTAAAATGGTGCTTTAGTTATCAGTCATATTTGAAGAATTATATCTAAAATGTATGTACTGCTTTATAAGAGTAACAAAAATAAAGGCGAGTCTGCGGAGAGGGGTGGCATACAAATCTAATAAATTATTATTATTATTATTATTATTATTATTATTATTATTATTGTTGTTCTTATTACTGTTGTTGTTGTTGTTATTATTATTATTTTATCTTTTCATCTCCAATATGAAATTGATGAAAGTAGAACTTTGGTGGTAATAATAATAATAAAATAAAATATTTACTCTATTTTAGTTCCTAAATTCATTAAACATGCTATTTTCAACCCAACTCTCTTTGATTTGCTCTAAAGGTCTAATGGTAACAGTGAAGGGCTGCAAATATTTTTACTACCACACTGTGGGTGTGGCTTATTTTGTGGGTGTGGCTTGCTGGCCATGTGACCAGGTGGGAGTGGCTTGATGATCATGTGACCGGGTTGTGTGGCTTAAAGGTCATGTGACTGGCTTAAAGGTGGCCAACTTCACGTGACTCACATCAAGGGTTTGGGTTAGATTTAGGGTGCCTGGCCTCGCCTTGCCTCAAAGACATACAATTTCCCTATCTATTACTGAACATCCAAAATATGCTATTTAATTCTCTGTATATATGCCATATGTGTACATACATATTACACACAGGCACACAAAAATATACATTATCTACTACTGTATATAAAGTGTATGTACACACACACACACACATGTATGCACAGTTCTTCTAAAATTATACACATTCAACCACATTCAATTATACACAATCATTTATTGCGATAGGAAAAACATACCCAGAGCCCCGAAAGGAAAAATGAAAAAAAAATATTCTACCATTTCTGTGTACATAACCAAAATTTTTCTACCAGTTCTGCGTACCTGGCTATACCCGTAGAAGCCCATCACTGAGTGGTAATCTAAGTAATTTTAATGAGACACTATCTACATATATAAAATAACATATAGATATACTGTACATGATGTTACAAAGGCTACTTACTACTCCATGCAACATCAAAGTTCCTATTGATGTCAACACCAACGCAGTTACTCCAAAATGTCTTGGAACGATTCTTTCTCCAGAAACGATTCTGCTGGACAAAAATCATTTAGGAACTTCAATCTAACCCATATATATTTCTGTATGTTTTCTCTTTGTTTATACTAATATAAATTAGAATGCATTAATTGCCTACAGAAAGGCAATGCAATGAAAAGCAGGACTGTGTTAAATGATCTTGTTTTGCTGGCCTGATTCCCTCGTTTAGCTGTTAACCTTTTGCTATGCAGTTCATATAAAATTTGTTTAAGCGTTCTGTAAAAGAATGCAGGGAAGAAGAAAGGTCCATTAGACAAATGTCCCCAATGAAGACCTTATAAATATAAAAAGGCCCATCTAAGCTTTGGGTCTGTCAAATTTCCCTGATTAGACTTATCTCTAACACTTTACAGCTTATCTTGACTTTTGACCTTAACCTGGTAGAAATTTTAAAGACATGGTTTGACCAGATTAAAATGTACAGTATTTCAAACCCAGAAATTCTAAGCATAGAACAACAGTCTTACTACTATATTAGAAAAATATCAGGAGCTTTAAATCCAAGAATGCCTTAGTTTTTTCCTTATGAATTAATTGCTTCTTGATGCAGTTCTTGGTGGCTTTAAAATCTGTCTGGTTCTTGCCTTAGCAGGATCTAATTTTGTAAGATTGGTATCTAAAATGGTTAGATATGTTTCAATCATGACAGTAAAACTAATTCCCCCTAGGCCTTTACAATTCTGTGCATGGTATGTATGTATGTTTGGTTTTTTATATTAATGGTTTTTTAAAAATCATTTCTAGTATCAGATTACTATTGTACACTGTCTTATTGTTGCTGTTAGCCGCCCCGAGTCTCCGGAGAGGGGCGGCATACAAATCCAATAAATGAATGAATGAATGAATGAATGAATGAATGAATGAATAAATAAATAAATAAATAAATAAATAAATAAATTCATTAGTTTTCCCGATCATGGCTTATCCTGTGGCTAGGTAACTGTAACCACATTCAGTGAAATAATAATATAATAATAAAAAATAACAAATAACTGCATTTAGATTTGTTCCAGTATAATTTCTTTGCAATCTTTTCTCCTTAGTGCCAGGATGTTAAAGAGACCAAGACCCACGTAACAGCCTTCCTAACCCCAACCTTCAGACTTCTTTTTAAAAGTCCTGTAAAAATATCTTTGTGTGCGTGTGTGTGTGTGAGTGTGTAGGCAGCATATAACAAAACCACTGAAATCAAATGTAAAAACAAGCTAAAACAGTTAAATCAGAAACATAAGGAAAACAAGCTTGTGAAGGATTGATTTTAAAATGTCAGACATGGCGCAAACAATGGCCAGGTTCTCTGCTCTCAAGGAATCTCCAGAACTGACAAAATACCCATGCTTTGCAAAGGCCATAATGACTGGGGCTAATCTCACTTGAAGAGGGATAATGTTCTAGAACCTTTTTTCCCTTGGGTTTTATTTTATTTTATTTTATTGGATTTGTATGCTGCCCCTCTCCGTAGACTCGGGGCAGCTAACAACAGTAGTAAACAGCATATGACAATCCAATATAAACTGTTAAAAGCCCCTATTGTAAAACCAACATACATACAGACATACCATGCATAAAATTGTAAAGGCCTAGAGGGAAAGAGTATCTCAATTCCCCCATGCCTGGCGGCAGAGGTGGGTTTTAAGATGCTTACGAAATGCAAGGAGGGTGGGAGCAATTCTAATCTCTGGGGGGAGTTGGTTCCAGAGGGTCGGGGCCGCCACAGAGAAGGCTCTTCCCCTGGGTCCCGCCAAGTGACATTGTTTAGTTGACGGGACCCGTAGAAGACCCACTCTGTGGGACCTAACTGGTCACTGGGATTCGTGCAGCAGAAAGCTGAAAGCGCATGCACGAGTGCCCACACCCATAATTCAATGTCCAGGGAGGGTTAAAAAACAGCTTTCCCCAACCCCCCATAGGCCCTCTGGAGGCCAAAAATGGTCTGTTTTCCAACTTCTGATGGGCCAGTAGGCTCATGTTTTGCCCTCACCAGGCTCTAAAGACTTCCCTGGAGCTGAGGGAGGGTAAAAACACCCTTTCCTATCCCCTCGGAGGCTCTCTGGAAGCCAAAAACACCCTCCAAGAGCTCTGTGCAAGCCAAAAATCAGTTGTTTGACACATACATGCCCATTGGAGCTGAGCTACAGCAACGGCTCATGTGCCAGCAGATATGGCCCCCGCGTGCCACCTGTGCCACTCATGCCATAGGTTCTCCATCACTGTTCTAGACGCAGGTGCCCAACAGAAAAGGCTCATCTCCATCCAACTCCTTAATGGATGAAAGCTGCAACATGCCTCTCCTGCTGAACCTGATGGGGTGGGTTCAAATAACTGGAGACAGGTAGGTTGTCCTTCAGGTAACCTGGCCCCACGTAGGGCTTTAAAGATCAAAACTAGCCTCTTGAAAAGCAACCCAGCAACCCATGCAGTTTATGGTGCAGGTTTGTGTCCTTTTAGAAACACCCATAACTCTTCATGTTGCTATGTATACAGTGATCCCTCGAGTTTCGCGATCTCGATCTTTGCGAAACGCTATATCGCGATTTTTCCACCCGATGACGTCACTCCCTTCCTTTCTCATCTTTCTTTCTCTCTCTCTTTCTCTATCTTGCTTCTTCCTCTCTCACACTCTCTTCCTCCCTCTCTCATCTCTTTCTTTCCTTCTCTCTCTATCTCTCCCCCTCTTGCTCTCGAGCGGCGGGCGGCACCCAGGCAACGGGGAAACCCCATCTTCGGCTCCTCTCTGCTACTGCGCTGCCGAGCAGATCAGCTGCTGGGTGGCCGAAGGAACCTTCCCTGGGTCTTCAACTCCCAGAATTCCCCGCCGCCCACGCAAAGAGGAAACCCCGATCGTGCACCGAGCGGCGGACAAGCGGCGGCCGGACAAGCGGCGGACAAGCGGTGGGCGGAAAAGCGGTGGGCGGAAAAGCGGTGGGCGGAAAAGCGGCGGCCGGACAAGCGGCGGCCGGACAAGCGGCGGCCGGACAAGCGGCGGCCGGACAAGCGGCGGCCGGACAAGCGGCGGCCGGACAAGCGGCGGCCGGACAAGCGGCGGCCGGACAAGCGGCGGCCGGACAAGCGGCGGCCGGACAAGCGGCGGCCGGACAAGCGGCGGCCGGACAAGCGGCGGCCGGACAAGCGGCGGCCGGACAAGCGGCGGCCGGACAAGCGGCGGCCGGACAAGCGGCGGCCGGACAAGCGGCGGCCGGACAAGCGGCGGCCGGACAAGCGGCGGCCGGACAAGCGGCGGCCGGACAAGCGGCGGCCGGACAAGCGGCGGCCGGACAAGCGGCGGCCGGACAAGCGGCGGACAAGCGGCGGGCGGAAAAGCGGCGAGCAGGCGGGCAGGCAGGCGGCTCCTCAGCTGCTGGGCGGTGGAAGGAACCTTCCCTGGGTCTTCCCAGGTGCGGAAGTAAAAACACCATCTGCGCATGCACGGCCATGGAAAAAGGGGCGCGCATGCGCAGATGGTGTTTTTACTTCCGCACCACTAAATTGCGAAAAATCGAGTATCGCGAGGGGTCTTGGAACGTAACCCTCGCGATACTCGAGGGATCACTGTATATCTTCTTTTTCTCCAGTCTCTTTGATTTTGGCTAGAAACTGGTTGAATTAATTAGATCTGAAGCAAATATATGTAATTTAAAAGAGATTTAAAAAAGCTGAATCTGGTGGCTTGGAGTTATGTTACAATTTTATGACATGATAGTTAGATGATAGCTAGATAGATGACAGAAAGATAGAAAGAAAGAAAGAAAAAAGAAATGGATATACAGTAGGTGGCTATAGATAGATATTATTGCATTGCTAATAATTTCGATCTATTATAACGTTATACACATCTCTTGTTATGCTTATCTGTGCCTTGCACTATAGATATTTGCAATAATTTCTGCTTTCTATTAATTTTGTTTTGTTATTTTCAACAGCTATTTCAATTCTTATCAGCAAATGTAAGATGACACATGAAAGTTGATCTTTAACTGATGGTATTGGAATGCTTGGTTCAAGGAACATAGGGACGTATCTTAGGTGCTAGGCAGAGATTATTTTAAAAAGTATGAACAATACCTGTGTCCAGCTCCAGATGTAGCCATCTGCATTGACTATAGGAACGACGTAGAAATTCATGTTGTCCAATATGTACGTCATGACCTTGTCTTTTCCATAGGTGCTGATGGCCTGATAATTTTGAAAATGTAACTTTTTAAAGAAAAAATATTTTTTTCCTGTGATCCTACATATGTACTCAAAAATTTAGGTGCATTTAGTCTTATAAAGTAAAGAGTATCTAGAACTGCAGCATTCTCCAATGGACTGCTTAGGAGAGTCCAATATGGGTTAAACTCTAGTCTACTGCTAGGGATTCAGTCTTGAAATTTACATATTCAAATAGTTAACGCCCCCTAGCTGCCTAGAAGGTCAGTTTTTAAAACTCAGTCTTAGTGTAGGATCATGTTTTAAAAAGCTCCTAGCTACACTAGTTTTAACACAGGTTGGACTCTCCTCTATAAAATACAAATTCCTCTTTTTCAGGTAAGTTCTTCAATAGTTGGCTGGTTAGCCAGTCCACTGGGAAAAACCATCTCTCCAAATATCACCTAGGTTACTGTCCTTCGTAGAAATTACCCCCTCCCCTCCCCAAGGTCTGCAGGAAGCCTTCTGGAGCCTTTGTTTGGGTATGACTCTCCGTGGACATTATCCCCAAATGGCGTTTTTTTATTAGGCACGAGCCCCTGTCCTCCATGGACATTGCTCTCCTTTTTCTCCTTTTCGCCTCGTTAAGCAAGTTGTGAGGGTCTGTCTCCACTGTGTTACCTGCCGGTTTCTTCGCTGGGAAAAATGTACTCAAAAATGTTTGTACAATTAGTCTTATAAAATAAAGAGCATCTAGAATTGCCGGATTCTTCATAGTATATACGTTATATAATCTATTTTTTCTATTTTCCATATTAATCATGGTTGATGTCTTTTGTTTTTTGAGAATTAAACAGAAATGTGATTCACAATTCTGTTTGTTTAGTGGGATGCAAGAGCTTAGATTTTGGTGTTATAGAACATGGAAAGATCAAAAGATCAAAATCAGTTTGGTCTAAGGATTGAGGCACCAGGCAAGAAAGCAAGAGTTTAAATCTCACTTTAGCCATGAAAGCCGGCTGAGTGACCTTGGGCCAGCCACTCTCTCTCAGCCCAATTACTTCACATAGTTGTTGTTGTTGTAGGGAAAATAGGGGGAGGAAAAAGCATTAGGTATGTTTGCTCCTTTGAGTTATGGTAACCTTAGACTTGTACCCTTGACTTCAATCCATTCCTAAGAAGTCTGTAAAGGGGAATGCATAAGCATACCAGGGTGCCTACCATTACAGTCCTAATGTCCCATGTACAGCGATACCTTGTCTTATGAACTTAATTGGTTCCAGGACGAGGTTCGTAAGGTAAAAAGTTCGTAAGATAAAACAATGTTTCCCATAGGAATCAATGGAAAAGCGTTTAATGTATACAAGCTCAAACTCCACCCTTTTTGCAAGCCGAAGCACCCATTTTTGCGCTGTTGGGATTCCCCTGAGGCTCCCCTCTATGGTAAACCCCACCTCTGGACTTCCGCATTTTTGCGATGCTGCAGAAGAATCCCAGCAGGGAAATCCCAGCATCACAAAAACGGGTGCTTCGCTGGCAACTGAAGTCCGGAGGTGGGGCATCCCAGCGGCGGGGGGTTCATAAGGCGAAAATAGTTTGGAAGAAGAGGCAAAAAAATCTTAAACCCCGGGTTCGTATCTCGAAAAGTTCGTATGACGAGGGGTTTGTAAGATGAGGTATCACTGTATTTGTAACCATCTCATGTACTCATAAACATGTTTATACATTTTATGTATTCATAATCATATTTATACTTTTTCTGTAATCATATACGTTTGACAAAATAACACTAACTAACTAACTAACTAACTAACTAACTAACTAACTAACTAACTAACTAACTAACTAATATTGTGAATAAGTGTGAACTTCCAGAGGTACTAGAAGTTGTTTCAACATATTTGGAGCACAGTTTAGGGGAAGGCTACTCTTAACAAATCTGAGACAAAAAAACCTTGTTAATTAACCTCTTTCACAAACCACTGACAAAAGGCAGGAGAAATCCATTCTCGTGCGTGAACACCACAATCCATGAAGATGGCTTTTCCTTCTCCACTTTTCTTTCCAATCTGCTTTAAAAACATTTTTCCAAAATAAAACAAAGGTTTTTAAGAAAGTACACTTCAATATATTTAAATAGCTTTGCTAATAAGAAAAAAACCCAGTTTCTAAGAATCTCAAATTCTTGTATGAAAAAACATACATGCAAGTCATTTTTTAACTGTTGTTTTCTCATTGAAAGAACAAGATGACTCTATTATTGGGTTGCCATGTCATGCAATAATAAATATTGAGCAAAATGACACAATAAGCCAAAGACGCATAACTTTAAGCCCATGTGATCTTGAAAGATCTCCAGAAATCATTGCTCAATTGTAATGTTCAATGTGATAGAAGCAGAATGTTCTTATATGTTGTATTATATATATTTAATTAATTTCAATTTTATTTATTTATTTAATTCAATTTTTATGCCACCCTTTTCCTTAGACTCAGGGCAGCTTACAACACAGGGCAGCTTACAATGTTAGCAATAGCACTTTTTAACAGAGCCAGCATATTGCCCCCACAATCCAGGTCCTCATTTTACCCACCTGGGAAGGATGGAAGGCTGAGTCAACCTTGAGCCGGTGATGAGATTTGAACCACTGACCTACAGATCTATAATCAGCTTCAGTGGCCTGCAGTTGCACACTCTACCTGCTGCACCACCCCGGCTCTTATGTGTTATAAATGAAATGAAAGCAAATATAATCTTGTCTTAACAATACCCAAAATTCATTGTGACCACCCCCCCCTTATGAAAAATATAATGAGATATGAAAGTATTTTATTGGTCCGCTGTTCAGAAAGAAGTCATATTCTTGATCATAAACCAATCATGATTTATTAATCAGATGGTTGCACTAGTGGAAAAGTAAACTAAACTAAACTAAAATAAACTAAAATAAACTAAAATAAACTTGAACAAACTGCATGGTTGCTTAGCATGATACATGACTTCTTTTTGTGAAGAACTGGAAGAAGAACTCAAATTGAATCTATTATACTTACATACGTGTACATACGCATGACTAAATACATGTATTTTGCTGTATTTCTCCTGCAGCACCTTTAAGAGTGGAATTCAGTGTGTTAATTTGTGCCTATTGATGATTAATTGATTATGGAATTAACACATTCAGAGGAGGCAATAGATTCAATGTCTTTAGAGAAGGACATTCTGTTCTCTCTTATGTAATAAGACTTAAAGCTTTAGTGCAGGTTCTATCAAAGATTCTATGTAAGTTTTTAGAGAAAACTAATGTTTTTATACCATGGAAGGATACCTACTTCTTTTTTTCTGGCTAATTTTTCTTTTACTTTGTCTGGCTATTATGTCTCATTAAATATTAAAAAAATTCCTGCATTTGGGATCTTCTGCTATGGCTGAAATACTTGAACAACATTTATATAAGATCAATGTAACTTTGATATTTTTGCTATTGGCTCTTCTGAATACAAGAGACTCACTGTAATCTGCTAACTTTAGAACTAATCACATTTATTTATTATTATTGATTGATTGATTGATTGATTGATTGATTGGATTTGTATGCCGCCCCTCTCCGGAGACTCGGAGCGGCTAACAGCAATAATAAAACAGTGTACAATAGTAATCTAATACTAAAAACGATTAAAAACCCATTAATATAAAAACCATACATACATACATACATACATACATACATACATACATACATACATACATACATACCATGCATAGAATTGTAAAGGCCTAGGGGGAAAGAGGATCTCAATTCCCCCATGCCTGACGGCAGAGGTGGGTTTTAAGTAGCTTACGAAAGGCAAGGAGGGTGGGGGCAATTCTAATCTCTGGTGGGAGTTGGTTCCAGAGGGCCGGGGCCGCCACAGAGAAGGCTCTTCCCCTGGGTCCCACCAAGTAACGTTGTTTAGTTGACGGGACCCGGAGAAGATCCACTCTGTGGGACCTAACTTGTTGCTGGGATTTGTGCAGCAGCATAATTCATGCAGCATAATTGTTTGAGTCCACTCCACATACAAGTGATGAATTTGGGAGGGTGAATTTTTCAACACAATTTCACCTGTTCTTTGCTTATTTTCCTGAAAAGGTTTTAATACCTGAAGAAGGAAGATGGGTCGATTTTCAAATGTCTTTCCAATCTGGATACGGGAAACCAATATTGAGTTGCTGCTTGCAATTTTGGCAGTCCAATCAGAAATCTGGGTTAAAAAAAATATTTATTTATTTATTTATGTATTAGATTTGTATGCCGCCTCTCTCTGGGAAATCATCTGATGCTGGGCAAACATCTGATGATATGATCTGCAGCCCATGAAATTAAATCAATTTTTTTTAGTTGGACAATATGCTGACTGGGGAATTCTGAGAGTTTTAAGTCTTCACATACAGTGATACCTTGTCTTACAAACTTAATTGGTTCCGGGACAAGGTTCTTAAGGTGAAAGGTTTGTAAGACGAAACAATGTTTCCCATAGGAATCAATGGAAAAGCGATTAATGCGTGCAAGCCCAAAATTCACCCCTTTTGCCAGCCGAAGTGCCCATTTTGTGCTGCTGGGATTCCCCTGAGGCTACCCTCCATGGGAAACCCTACCTCCGGACTTCCATTGCCAGCGAAGCGCCCATTTTGTGCTGCTGGGATTCACCTGCTGGAATTCCCCTGCAGCATCACAAAAACACGGAAGTCTGGAGGTGGGTTTTCCCATGGAGGGTAGCCTCAGAGGAATCCCAGCAGCGCAAAAACGGGTGCTTCACTGGCAACGGAAGTCCGGAGGCGGGGCATCCAAACGGCGGTGGTGGGTTTGTAAGGTGAAAATAGTTTGTAAGAAGAGGCAAAAAAATCTTAAACCCCGGGTTTGTATCTCGAAAAGTTTTTATGACGAGGCGTTTGTAAGACGAGGTATCACTGTACTAAAGTTGCCAAGATTGTAAAACACTGCATTAGTCGAAGCTTCTGGTAAATGCAGTAAAATAATAGAATCTGTAAAAATATTGACAAATCTTTGAAAAAATTGGCCAATGGGATAAAAATCTTATAGGGTGATTTCTACAATTCATATAGTTGTGGCTGAAGCTTAATCCTTGCATGAAATATGCCAAGTACAGTGGTACCTCTACTTAAGAACGTCTCTACTTAAGAACTTTTCTAGATAAGAACTGTGTGTTCAAGATTTTTTTGCCTCATTTTAAGAACCATGTTCTACTTAAGAACCCAAGCCCGAAAAAAATTCCCAGGAAATTTGAGAGCGGCACGAAGGCTGGGTCAGTTTCCTGCCATTCCCCCTTTAATCCCGGCCATCTTGGGCTTTTCTGGGCTGCCAGAGGGGCCTTTCGGTGGCGCTTAAGGAGGCTTTGGCAGTTCAGAGTGAACAAAACATTTTCCTTTCTCTGGGCACTTGGAGAGGGAATAAACCTCTGCCAGCGCCCAGAGAAAAGAAACGGTCCCTTTGCTCTGGGCAGCGACTGTCCTCCTCCTCTTCTTCCTCCTCGTCCTCCCATCTAAATTCCAAGCTTTTATTTCTTTCCTAATGGGTTTGCATGCATTATTTGCATTTACATTGATTCCTATGGGAAAAATTGCTTCTACTTAAGAACTTTTCTACTTAAGAATCTGGTCATGGAACGAATTAAGTTCTTAAGTAGAGGTACCACTGTACTAAAAAGACACATGTCCAATCCTGTGTGAATTTTTTTGCATGCATTTTTGATAGAATCATTAGGTAATAGTCAATTTTAGCCACCAACTGCTTTCTTAATGCTTTAGAGGATGCATGTATACCCAAGTGGCAAACTCAAATAAAATTACAAATGTAAAATTACAAAAGTACAAATGGTCCCCCCCACTCTCTCCCCCACCTCTCTTAATATATGGTGTACATATCAAGGGAAGTCCACAATGGTTTTTATCACAGAGTAATACTGGCAGCCTAAAATTACTAGTTCATTTTTTTCACACATGTGTGTTATCCACAGTATGCCACACATGTGTGTTATCCGCAGTATGCCACACAATGTGTGTTATCCGCAGTATGACACACAATGTGTGTTATCCGCAGTATACCAACTGACTAACAGCGTTTGAGGGATGTCAGATCATCTACGTTTTCTTCTACCTACCTTGGAAGAATCTTGGCAGGTCCGGCACCTACATAGATTGCTGCTAGATTTTCCCACTGCTAGATTTTCCCACTGAAGTGGTACCTATTTATTTACTTGCATTTTTACATACTTTTGAACTGCTAGATTGGCAGGAGCTAGGGCATCACTCTGTCATGTGGTATCATGAATCAAACGGCTGGAGAGCTGACCATCTCTGGCTGACAAATCCAGTGTCATTAAGTTGTTGCATCACCACATCCCCTTCCCAGTGTCCCTGATAAATTGGGATTCTTCCTGCTGAAGAATGCTTCCTTTGCAGAATGTGATATAAATTCTGTACCTTGTCCCAATCATTATATTTTTCATAGCTGTGTCCATCATTCTTGTCACCATCAAGCTGCTTTTCAATGTCTTCTTGTAGGTTGTCCAATATTATTCTACATGATTAAAAAAAAAATCAGAAATCATAATCTGCCCAAGCTCATTTTATTTCTGCATTTTAGAAGCCACTTGGACTCCAGAATGATTTTGAGCAGCTTACATCAAGTTAAAACAGTAAAGAAAACAATGCAGAACAACAAGAAATATACTGCATTTGGACAAATCCACACCAACAAATATGCCATTTACAGACTTTGATTTACTTTAGACCCCTGGTTCCCAAATGGGGCCCACGCCCCACAGGAGGGCAATTTTATTTTTAATAGGGGCAATTGGAGCCTTGTTTAAACCCTCGTTTAAGGCCTTTTAGGCTTCCTCTGCATGTGTAGAGTTCACTTTTTGAATAGTAAGTATTATATGTCACGAAGGGACGGGCGTCAGGATTTTAGAGATGCTTGGGTGCAGCATGGTCAAAAAAAGGTTGGGGACCACTGCTTTAGACGGATTCATTTTATATTTATTTAAACATACATCAATTATTCAATGCAAACTGCATGTAACTTTCAAATCATGACGCCCAGCTGACTTAAATCTGATCCTCATATTGGCAATAGCCTAGATGTGATAAACCTGTTTCATTGCTTTCAGTGATATTTGAATTATTCGTCTTTGTTAGAGCAGGCCAGATAATGTTATTTTTAAAAAAGATACCACTCTTATTTTCAGATAGCTTTCATATTGACTTCACAGGGAATTTTGCACATTGGTCCTGCAGCCATCCTCTATCTGTGAATGAGCTTTTTTTGCACAATCCAGGAAAACTTCTTCTTTTTTTTGCAGCAAAGATGCTACAGTGAAGGAGAGCAATTTGTCATTCCTATCCAGGAGCACTATTTTCTAAAAGGGAGAATTAATTAATTGAAACACACTGATTCATAAATATATACTACATAGACATATCTCGGGACTGTAGAATCTCAACACAATTTCAAAAGTGCATAGTCAGAGACCTGGAAAATAGAAAAGTTTAACTTACTGATAAGGTATGCCATTCTGTTTCAAGAGTCTCTCAACAGTATTACTCTGTGCAGCACTGACATGGAAATCTACTTCCATCTGTTTGACTATGTGCAGTGCCGAATCTGGGTACCAAAAATCAATCTGCATAAAAAGAAATTCACAAAGAGTTGTGACTGAATGGAAATGAAAGTTATATCCCCAAAATCTGCTGCTATTGAACTTCTTGGGAAATTTATTTTCTTCAATTTTACTTCTGAGACAAGAACTAAATTCAGTTTTGTGCACAGGCTTTGAAATACTAATTGTTGATTGGTATAATTTGGAAATTTGGAAAAACAATTCATCTGTTTAATAAGATAAGTTTTATCAGATATAGAGATAGTGAAGACTAAAAGAAATTAATATATAATTATTAATCGTAGTTGAATGTTTTGTGAGGACAGGCAAATCTATTTCTGATCAATGGATTATGTGTCATAAATAGTCATAATTTTTGACTCTAAATGACAATATACCAATCAATTTTAGTTTTATTACTAAATAAAACTGATTACTAATTACTAGTTTTATGATTAATACATTGTGTCCTGTTTCAACCTCTGTTATAACAGCATGAAAACTCAATTACAGTGGTACCTCTACTTAAGAACACCTCTACTTAAAACCTTTTCTACATGAGAACCGTGTGTTCAAGATTATTTGACTCTTCTTAAGAACCCTTTTCTACTTAAGAACCCGAGCCTGGAAATTTGAGAGAGGCATGAAGGCCTGGCCAGTTTCCTGACATTCCCCCTTTAATCCTGGCCATCTCAGGCTTTTCTAGGCTGCCAGAGGAGCCTTTTTCTGGGCGCTCGGAGAGGGAATAAACCTCTGCCAGCACCCAGGGAAAAGAAACACTCCCAGAGCGAACGGAACGTTTCCCTTTCTCGGGGCGCTTGGAGAGGGAATAAACCACTTTGATGTGGTGACTCCCTCACGCTGCTTCCCATACACCTGGTGCGAGGTTGCCTCCCGGAGCGTCTGGGCACAGAAAGGCAAAAGGGGGAGCTCCGCTCCAGCCAGATCAACTCGGCTTCAGCCAAACCAAGGAGTGGCTGGCTACAAAGTGAGCGATCAAGAGGATAGGAGAGCCCTTCAGCATGGGAAAGAAGAGGAAGCAGATAGCAGCAGCAGCAGCCGCCACCTTTCAGTCAAAGAAGCAGGAGGTTCCCCCCTCTCGCCCATCTGGGTTTCTCTTTCTGGTGCAGTGTATGGGAGGCAGCCTCGCGCCAGGTGTATGAGAGGCGCATGCTCCTCATTTCCACCTCGGAGTCCCCCCTCTTTCTTTAAGCCTTAAAGTTTTGGATTTTTTTGATTCCCTTCACCTCACTTCCTTCCTTCGGCAGGGACTGTCCTCCTTCTCTTCCTCCCACCCAAGTTCCGAGCTTTTATTTCTCTCCTAATGGGTTTGCATGCATTATTTGATTTTACATTGATTCCTATGGGAAAAATTGCTTTTACTTACAAACTTTTTTACTTAAGAACCTGGTCACAAAACGAATTAAGTTATTTAAGTGGAGGTACCACTGTATATGCTAAAATATAAGCTAATTGTAATACAGTGTTCCCTCAATTTCCGCGGGGGATGCGTTCCGAGACCACCCGCGAAAGTCAAATTTCTGCGAAGTAGAGATGCGGAAGTAAATACACCATTTTTGGCTATGGACAGTATCACAAGCCTTCCCTTAACACTTTAAACCCCTAAATTACCATTTCCCATTCCCTTAACAACCATTTACTCACCATTATTACTGGTACTCACCATTGAATAAGACACTTAGTGATCCTGATATTTATAAACATAATTATCTATTAATAATAATTATTTTTTTTGTTATTTATTTGCAAAAATTATTAGTTTGGCGATAACATATGACGCCAATGGGTGGGAAAAACCGTGGTATAGAAAAAAATCCCACAAACTATTTTTTAATTAATATTTTTTGAAAAACCGTGGTATAGGCTATTCGCGAAGTTCAAACCCGCGAAAATCGAGGGAACACTGTATATCTATATATCTATATATCTATCGATCAATAGATAGATAGATTCTTTATATATCTATATATCTATATCTATATATCTATATCTATATATCTATTTCTATATCTATATCTATATCTATATATATATATATACAGTATATATAAAGATTCTGATAACTACATGTTTAGAAATGGAAAACTGAATCAATTCGTTCTGATCTATTACTCCCTGAATTGGGAATCAGACTGCATCACTTAAAAATACAGAGTGACATATTTATCCCTTGCAAATATTAATATAGTGATAGCAAGCCTGGACAAATTTTTTCCTCTTCAGTGCAATAATGAGAAAGAAACTGAAAATATTCATTTCTTGTTTTACTCTCATTGTGTTTTGGTTTTGCATTTGAGACACTGTAAATAATGTCTTAATTAATCAAAAATTAAATTATGACTTGTAGTCATTGTCCCTACTATTATGCTAAATTTGGAATATCTTTGCATTGTAAAGTTAACTGAAAACTATTTGTATTCATATTTTTAATGTTAAACATGTTAGAGCTCAAAATATGCAGGTTCAGAGCTGAAAGTGGGCAATGTTTCAAGAAAGACATTTCCATCCTAGCATTCTCTTTCCCCCACAGGGGACTGGTGAGAGGCAACAGCTGCTGGAATATACAGAAATTATGGCCGAAGTCCCATGAAATAGCAAAGCCACCAGATGACAATATTATTCCAGAAAGGTAGATGAAGCAGATCAGGATTATTATTATTATTTTTTGGGGGGGGGGTTGTTAGAGGAGGAACCCTACTTCTATGCTTGGTTGTGTGTTTATCATGGCCCTGCTATGCTGACAAAGTTGCCTTTACCAAAGAAATGTCTTTTTAACCTTACTGTTTTAATCCTTTATTATCTGCTGTACAATCAGCCCACTTGTTTGTTTATTTAATGTATGGCATATCCTACATCAGTGATGGCGAACCTATGGCACAGGTGCCACAGGTGGCACGCAAGGGCATATCTGCTCGCATGAGAGCCATTGTTCAGCTAGCTCAGCTGCAATGTGCATGTGTGCACTGGTCACCTGATTTTTGGCTTGCACAGAGGCTCTGGGAGAGTATTTTGGCTTCCAGGGAGCCTCTGGAGGGGATGGGGGATGGAGGTTTTACCCTCCAGGGAAGCCTGAAGCCCGGGCAGGGTGAAACATGAGCCTACTGAGCCCACAAGAATTTGGGAAACAGGCCATTTCCGGTCTCCGGGATGGGGATTGCTGTTTCTGCTCTCCCCAGGCATTAAATTATGGGTGTGGGTATTCATGCATGCACAATAGTGCGTGTGCATGCTCTTTTGGTACCAGAGGAAAAAAAGGTTCACCATCACTGTCCTACCTGGATTAACAATATAAGAAGGGGAGGACTTCAAAATTTTTAGCAAGGGGTTCTCTGCCCAGTTGCTAGATAGGCATGGCCATGGTAGACATGGCTTAGTTAGCCGGCTTCACCACAGAGGGGGACATTTTTCCCCTCCCCAAGCTCTGGAGGCCCTCTGGAGGCCATAAATGGGTCCATTTCCTGTCTCCCTCAACTTCTGGGAGGCCTGTTTTTCACCTTCCCTGAGCTTCTATGCATGTCCTGTACTTACCTGCATTCAAAATGGGTTGCGTGGGGACTCCTGGGTGGGGCGGGACTGATTGGGAAGGGTCAGACAAGAGTGGGATTTGGCAGTTGTGTGAACTGTACAGAATCTTAGCTAGAGGTTCTTCCAAAGCCCTGCGAACCCCCAGCAGCCTACCCCTGAATATAAATTAACATAATAAAACACAATAAAATATAAATATTAAAAATATCTATATTTAAATATCAATGTCTAGGCCATCTAACCACTGAAACGCATCATTGTTTATATTTAAAAAATATAACATTAGATTGGCATATGCCCTCATCTTACAGCTGGTTATGTTATGATTTACAATTTGAGGTGGGATCCTGTACTCACACTGAGGAGAGGATTCTATGCCCCATTTATACAGAGATTCCTGGCAGATAACATGTGAGGTGTAGTTCTATTCATGACGTGGTAGATCATCTTTTTTGGGTGGGGTCATTTGTATATCTACCTGTTGGCTTTCCATTGGCAATCTATATTAAAGTTGTTGGGCAGATGTTGTGGCCCACTGAACAATAGTTTGGGAAGAATCAGGGTGTCTGGACTAAAATGTCGGAGGATCTCATTGGATCCATGGCATATTTCATGGAAGAGCAGTGGCTAGATATTGGTCTGTAGTTATCGACAAGAGAGGGGTCTCCTTTTTTGAAGATGGGGATGACCATAGCTTTTGACCATAGTTTGGGAAGCATGCTGTCCTTTTCTGAAGATTTATTGTCATTCTACTGCACATTTATAATGATGGAAAGCTAAAAATCTTTGCTCTTAAAGACTTCTGAGGTCCCCTAAAATGGTTTGTGAGCAATAAGCAGCTTCAAGATTGCAGCTTATTCAGTCCTTCTCTAAATCAGTTCAGAATCCTAATGACAATTAATTATTAAACGAAGACAGGAAAAGAGCTTTCCAAATAGTCTTATCCTTTTGTGTATTTCTTGGAAGGCAACTCTGTTTTGAGAATGCATTCTATAGCCAAGTTCTGCCACAGATTAAGCCTTTGGTAATGGAAAGGCAGAGGGAATCCTTATGGTATTAGATTAATAATGTAATTAGTAAGGTAATTCAATTGGAATGGTAGAGTTGGACTCTTCGGTTGTTCTTATTTGGTAATCATTCGACATTGCATGCTAAAGATCTTTACTTACAAGAGGTTTTTGTTTTTTAAAATCCATATTACACATAGGCAATAAGGCAAGTCAAAAGAAAGTCCATGAAAATGTCAAGGCTTTTCATCACGTTTATATTCTACTTATAAAATATTCTCTGTTTAGAAGTAAAATCAGGGTTTACGGAGTTATGAAAAGAACGAAAGAAAGGGCTAAAGCCTGACAAATACCTATTTTCTTTTTATATACACTATATTGCTTTTTGAATTTTTCCCTTGTTATTTATAAAAGCCATATTAGGCTGAGAAAAGTTTCTGCATGTGAATGAAAATACAGACCCAGAAGATCATATTGTGTGGCCGATATTGTTTGGGCTTGGAAGTTAAATAGTCTCAAGCCTGTAATGGGAGACCTCTTAGATGCCTAGGATTTGCAAATATTACAGTAAGTAGTTATATAAGTTTTCTAGATAAATAAAAACATCCCAATAATCGAAAAGCACATTTGTACTGTTTAAAAAACAAACCAACACAAACTGCACATCCTTGAAATCACCAGGAAGCCAACTACACTTGAAAGAGACTTTAAGATAATGTGAATCTTCAAATTGGCTTTTAATGCCACCCTGTCATGAATTTAATTCTCTTAAGTACTGTATAAGGAGAGAAAATAAGCCCATAGGAAATAGTCAGGATATTGATATGGCCAATTGTTAATGCTTGCATCTTCCTTCTTACACAGTAATTTTCAGGTAGACATCACAAGTTTGTTTATGACTACTTATTAAGAAAATTGGTGTTTCGTCACCCTTCACTAAAATCTAACATTTAGTGGATAATAGTAATATCCACTGTGTCTTCCCATTTCTCCAATTTTAGGAATTAACTTAGAAATTTTTTTTGCATCATCATTAATTTGGCATTTAAAAAAAATATAATGAAATCTTTGTTGCAGAAAAGAAAAAAATGTGAAAGCTTAATAAGAAGATATTGCAAAATTTCACGGAAGCTTTGGAATAGAGGACAGATTTTAAACTGAGTTTACTAGGCATTTTTTCTTTCTTTTTTCTTTATCCACTGATTTATAAATACAAACAAATAGAAAAACAAACAGAGAAGCAGAAAAAGATTCAAGAAGCAAGATGTTACATGCTTCCATTGTCCCAATAAAAAACAATGAAAATAAAATAAAAAACAATGAAGAAAAAAATAGCTTATTGATACATTCTTTTTTTCCACGTGCAAACCCACTAACCAATTAAAATATTTAAACTTTGTATTAAACATTAGTAACTATTGTTAGTTTCTCTTTGAGCCCTAAAAACTATACTTCAGCTGTCTAAATGTGCCTTGTGATATATTGTATATTGGGAAGCTATTCCTGCTTTAATAAAATTTTAATTGTGGATATATACTGCCATATATTAAATCAATATTATATATTAAAAAATTGGGAGCTTTCAAATGAGTCAATTTTCTTCTATTAGGCAAATAATATGTACTGCATGTATATATCCAGGTTTCTTTGTATGCAAAACGCACACACACAACTTTGATAAATAGAAAATATTCATATATTTTTGAACAGTTATGTATTTTACAAAATTCCTTAAAGGGGCACAAAGCAAAATGTTCTCACCTTTATGAAGTTTGGCAAGGATTTCATGATGCTTACTTCTTTGTCATTTTGCGGTTTCACCCGAAAAACCTTTGCGCTTTGGAAGAGAAAGTCAAGCAATGAGCAGTATACCAAGGCATGGAAACAAACAAACAAAAACCCCATAAGACCCTTTGATGATGTGAAAAGTTTGTACCTGTCAAATCGTAGAGCAGAAATGAAAACACAAGAAATGGTCATCATGTCCAAAGCCAACAGGGACATCATGGTCCTTTCTCTTTGTTGCCGTTCATCTCTGACATTTTTATTCTTCCCTTTGATGATCAGATAATATCCTCAGAGGATTTCTTTGGATGATGTGAAGTTCTGCTGCTAGGTCTACATTTAAATTTTGTGTACATTTACTATGTGTATTCAAATCTTTCATAGTACGTATTAACATCTTTAAAAATGTCAGAAAATGACTCTCGCAATTATGTACAATATTTGATAAATGAGAAAACATGTCCCTGGACAGAATGCATTTATACTTGTGTATTTGTATACTTGAGGGGACATGTCTGAGAACTCTCTTCTAGGTAAACCCAATGCATCCAGAAGATCTCAGAGTTTAGGAAAGATCTGGTTTCATTCTCAGGTGCTTTTGAATATATTTAAGCACTTCATTTGATTATACTTTTGCCTTTACTTTGTTATTATAAACCAACAGTAAACGTTGTACTTTTACAACTCCATCTTTCTGTAGATCCTATTGCTGTTCCATCCGGACCTACATTCCCCCCCCTCTCACAACCATAATTTTATTGATTAGATTTATATCTTGCCCTTGTATAGCACCTGACAATATCATATATACAGCCGTCATTCCACCTAATTTTCTTCACAGCAACAATGCTTGTAATGTAGATTTGCCAGAAAAGGACAAAACGTCTTCTATTTGGATTTAATAAATATTTAGGAAATTAAGGGAGCTTCAGGTGATTAGAGGGTTTATTGTTAAGAGTGAAACAGGCCACTTCATTCTACTTCTGGACCATATTGCACCTGTGATAAATACCAGAAAATGTGTATGTTTCAGGTTAAAATACATTAAATTTATAGATTAAGTTTAAGTTAACAGAGATACTTGGGAAACATTTGTCTAGCATGAGTCGAGTCTCTGGAGAGGGGCGGCATACAAATCTAATAAATAATAATAATAATAATAATAATAATAATAATAATAATAATAAGTGTCCAATCTTTTGTTTCATGTAAAATATATAATACAGTTAATGCATATAAATCATATAATGGTGTTAAAAGTTTACAATGTTGCTGGGCTGCCTTACTAGCTATCTAGGGCTGTATGCAGTCTATGAGCCATTGATTATTATATCAGACAAATGTAATATAGTTCAATAGATGCCACGGGTCGATTCTGACTTTTATAAGATAAACAATGAACTGTATAATCCATGGTTTGTCTTACAGTTTAACGTACAAGGTGTGAGAATCTGTCTTTTATGGAAAATAACCCACTGGGAGTGACCTGTTTCACAAGAGAAGGGGGGGGGTTTGGGGGAGGAGAGAAATAAACAGTCTTTTCCTAAAAACAGCTATTTTTGTTGATTTTTCTTCCTTCTACATGAATTCAAGAAAGCAAGATTTCATTTGTACTTTTAAGAGTGTAGCTAAATGAAATCAAACTGTAGACTTTTAATTTCCTACCTGTTTCTCACTTTTTAGAATAATTGCCCTTACTTTAATTCCCTTCTCCCATGAGGGTTTCTCGCCTCCGGGTTGCATTTATTCAGAATACAGGCCAGGAAGAATTTAATTCTCCTGGGTAAACTAGCCATGGCATGGAACATGATCTCATGGTGCTATTTTTATTTACATACATTTAGGATTAGCATTGGGCAATCAAGTTTTTTTTAATATGCTAGCAGACTGAAGCTCTTAAGGAAATATTTTATTTTTAACTGGCTGTTATCAACCCTTATCCACATATTTTTGAACTGACTTATTTGCTGGGCATTTTCTGATAGCTTCTTATAGTGAATACTTCTAAACTTTAAGATGCCTCTAGTTATGACCCAGCATACAGGAATTGGATACAGAAAGAGTTGTCTTGACTAAAGACCCTGCTGTGCCTTTTGACCTGATTCAGCATAATCCTCTTCCCTTTCATAGTTTTTAAACTGTTTATAACTTTAAGCAGCTACTTTTACAAGCTTTTACTAAATTGCTGTTGTTTTAATGGTTTTCAATGCATTGAAAATAGTTTTTAATTGTGTTGTTTGTTTTTCTGCTTTGGGGTTTTGTTTTTAATGACACAAAGTGGGTGAACTTTTAAACATACAAGTAAAAGAAGTTCAGATGTTTTGGATGACAATTCCAAGCAGCCGTAGCCAAAATTGATGTGTTATTTTACATAGAAGCCAGAATCTTCTTATGGCAATTTCAGGTGCATAGCCAAGGAAGAACTGGATCTTTTATGAGTGTTAAACCAGATAGAATATTAAATGTTTCTTGCTGTTAATATATATTTATAAAATATAAATATAGTCACAGTGTGCTGATAGTAACTGGAAAACCAAGATGTTTTCATTTTGGTCTTTTGTTGTCCCAATAGGGTTATGATAAAATCAATTCCTTTCAAATTGGTCTTTGTTTTGGGAAGAAATTCCCAGTGAGAGTCTTGTTTAACTTGTAAGTACTCCTAACATTGGATAGATGATTGATAGATAGATAGATAGATAGATAGATAGATGGATGGATGGATGGATGGATGGATGGATGGAGGGAGGGAGGGAGGGATGGAGGGATGGATGGATGGTCAATAGATTTTTTTCCTTGATGCCTATCCAAAGTTCACAGCAGATATATTCACTTTGTACCCTGAGACAGAAATATCTGCCACTGCTTACAATTGAATTTTCCACCTTCCAAGAGGGAGGCGAGAATCTTTGCCTCTAGGCCATTGTGCTAGTCACTCCCAACATTACAGTATATAAAATCTTTCAAATATTCTTATTTTCCTTTTTAAAAATCATTTTTCATGTTTATTTCCGTATTCCATTTAGCAGTGTTTTGAGGTTGGTTTTTCAAACCAAGAGAAAATGAAAATACAAATAAATTGCAAACTATTTTCCAGACAAAATAATAAATTCATCAACCTTGATTAAAAAGCCTGGCTGGGCAGTTTAAAAAATATTGCCTGGGACTGAAAAGATAATAATGACAGTATCAGATATATAATAAATGGAATATTCTCCACTATCTTTGCAATTTGCTTGCCTTCAGATGTCCAGAGGACTTGATGTCAGGGTGTCATGACTCATGACAGCAGACATTTCTTCCTGTTATTGGATTCTAAGTTAGATACTGCTTTAAAAAGGAACTGAGCCTTTTGTGAGAAATGGGATCAAAGCCTAGGTCATTCCTCTGAGAGCGAAGGTTGTTTCCGAATAAAACAAATGCTGGTAATCAGCTTTGTCTAAGAATCCTTAACCACCTTATCCACCCTTTTGAAGAAAAGACTGACCTAACTAAATAAAAATCAAACAAGCACAGATCCTTCTACATTTTTTAGCTAAAATAGATGAGATAATTAAGATTGACCACAGTTTTCGCATGAGATAAAGATGATGGTATGGGTCTTCTCCTGGTCCCGTCAACTAAACAATGAAGGGTAAGAGCCTTCTTTGTGGCGGCCCCGGCCCTCTGGAACCAACTCCCCCCCAGATATTAGAATTTCCCCCACCCTCCTTGCCTTTCGTAAGCTGCTTAAAACCCACCTCTGCCACCAGGCATGGGGGAATTGGGATCCTCTTTCCCCCTAGGCCTTTACAGTTTTATGCATGGTATGTCTGTACGTATGTTTGGTTTTATAATAAGGGTTTTTAACTGTTTTAGTATTGGATTATTATTATATGCTGTTTTATTGCTGTTGTTAGCCACCCCGAGTCTGCGGAGAGGGGCGGCATACAAATAAAATAAAATAAAATAAAAAAATAAATAAATATGGTCGAATGTATTTTATCAAGATAAGGCTTGATATAGTTGGAATAATTTAAATACCTGTCCTAATTTTTTTCTTTGCAGATGCTATTGATTTCCTTCAGATAATTTAACCTTTTCAATAAATATTATGTGCAGTTAGACCAGTGGTGGTTTGCTACCAGTTTGCCCCGGTTCTGGTGATCTGTTAGTGGTAACAGGAGGCTCCACCCACCCATCTGGATGTCATCACGGATGATCTGCGCATGCACAGAAGTGGTGTGCGCACACATCTCCAAAACAGTACCAAAGCTAAGCGAAACCCATTAGTGAGTTAGAGTCTTTGTATAAATTTGAGCAGGTAGTACTTTTTCCATTTCTTCTAAATATCCCAAAGGCTAAACAATGGGAATGATTTCTCAAGAAGACAGGGTCAGAATGAAAGGAATAATACTGTCTTAGAATTCTCAGACCATGTACTCACTCAGTTACCCCATCCCAATCAAAAGGTATGAAATTTGAGTAATAAATTAACTCTACCCCTTCCAAATGATTCTTTAGATGATGTGGTACATCTGCACAAGAAGAATGTCTAAAGGCCATTTTCCTTTAAATTAGTGCTTGTGTATCTATGTGTCATAGTAACTGAAGAATGTTTCCCCAACATTCTATAAGGACCTCAATCACTCACTCTCTTGGTAGTTGGCTGATTTAGCAGAATAATCCAGTACAGTGTTCCCTCGATTTCCGCTGGGGATGCGTTCCGAGACCACCCGCGAAAGTCGAATTTCCGCGAAGTAGAGATGCGGAAGTAAATACACCATTTTTGGCTATGAACAGTATCACAAGCCTTCCCTTAACACTTTAAACCCTTAAATTACCATTTCCCATTCCCTTAACAACCATTTACTCACCATTATTACTGGTACTCACCATTGAATATGACACTTAGTGATCCTGATATTTATAAACATAATTATTTATTAACAATATTTATTTTTTTTGTTATTTATTTGCAAAAATTATTAGTTTGGCGATGACATGACGTCATCGGGTGGGAAAAACCGTGGTATAGGAAAAAACCTGTGAAGTATTATTTTAATTAATATTTTTTGAAAAATCGTGGTATAGGCTATTCGCGAAGTTTGAACCCGCGAAAATCGAGGGAACACTGTATTCAATAACTCCTGGAATTCTGATTGTTGAAGTCCACAAACTTCAAGCTAGTTTAGAAAATGGCAGAATGCTGGTCAATTTCATCCGATTATTTTTGTTTAAAACGCAGTGTCTATTGTTGTCTGATAAAGGGTTAATAAACTTGTAGAATGTCTGATGACCTAGTTGGTCAAATAAAAATATTGCCTTCATGAGTATGAACGATGCTAAGGTTATACTCTAACAATAGCTAAACTGTCCAGGCAGCAAAACAAGATATAATAGGACCTTGATTTAGGAAATAGTAAGTTTTTTAGTTTGATGCACTGGGTTTATTAAGAGAACTATTGCTAAACAAGTAATACCAACAACAAACATTTTGTAAAAGGAAGGAATAACTGTGAGCAGCCAGATAGAAAAATAAAATAAATGTGTCCATTCAAATTTATTTTTGCTACTTCAGTTAAAATAGGACTGTGGGTTTATTTATCAGAGTGAAAATGAATTTTATCCTTGCCTTTAACAATAAATTGGTACTAATTTAGTTAGCTGTTTTGCTGGATTGTGTATGAAATTTAGATTAGTTCTTGCAAAGTGAATGAATGGTGGCACATTAAGTGATGAACTGAACATGTAAATGCAGTGAACCCATTAATACTGAATTACTAAGTAGCAATACAATGCCTTGAGACAGTGCTGTTATTATGCAATTATCTTGCCTCATTCCCAGAATTGAACCGAGGGGAGACCAAACAACATTGTCTTCTCTTTGTAACTAACTTATTTTCCCATGTTTTTTCTTAGTACAAAACAAATAGTTTAGGAAGAAAACATGGAATAGACTTCCAGTGCCTTCCAATTGATAGCTGCAAGATCTCTTTTCATTGTCAGAAAAAACTTAGCAGCAAAGTGTATTTTGGGACAGATATATGTCTCAAAGGTGCTTTTTCAAAAGGCAACTGGACTGTGAGCGGGTTTTTTTTTTTGAGATAACTATGAGCCGGATGACTGAGAATCTCTACAGACAGTCAGATACATGCAAACTAAATTCTGATATTTTAGGAGAGGATCATAAGGCCATATCCATAGCTTGTGAGAATTGAGATCTCTTTCCTTTACAGCCTTCCATTGAACTATGATATGACAGTAATACTTTGGATCTTCATCTGGTTGACTCACAGAAAGACGTTTTGCTGAATGACTGATGGGTGGAGTGAAAAAAAGGTCTAGATGATCAGTTCCATTTTTGTATGTATGTGTATGCATATATGTATGTATGTATGTATGTATGTATGTATGTATGGATGGATGGATGGATGGATGTATGGATGGATGGATGGATGTATATACACATATATATCCCACAACCCATTAGATGTCAAGGTCCTCTTCAAACATGATGGACGGACATCATATGTGTGTGTGTGTGTGTGAGAGAGAGAGAGAGTGCATGTGTGTATGTATGTATGTATGTATGTATGTATGTATGTATGTATGCATACCTATATGTATAGTGCCGAAAAAATAAAGGGAACACTCAACACATCCTAGATCTGAATGAATGAAATATTCTCATTGAATACTTTGTTCTGTACAAAGTTGAATGCGCACAACAGCATGTGAAATTGACTGTCAATCAGTGTTGCTTCCTAAGTGAACAGTTTGATTTCACAGAAATTTGATTTACTTGAAGTTATATTCTGTTTTTTAAGTGTTCCCTTTATTTTTTTTGAGCAGTGTATATTGATATGCATGTGTGTTTATATGAGAGGCCAGGCGAAATAACGCCTGGACGAAAATTGCCAATGGCGGGAAGCAACTCGGCTCCCCCCATCAGCTGTGGGGCGTTCCCCGCGTTAGCGCGGGAACACCCCAGAGCAATCAGCGGCCGCTCGGGCATTCTGGGAAAGCCGAGGGGGCGGGGCGTGTGCCCTTTATCAGGGTTTGCTTGCCCCCCCCCTGGCTTCTCTTGCCCCCCCGAGCTCGCCGCAGAACAGACACCCACCCACCCTCCGCTCAATCCAGGATGTTTTTTTATAGGTCGCCTGGTAGGGGCCGAGTAGGAATTTTTGCAATCTTTGGACATTTGCTACGGATTGTTTTTCGCCTACTCCATCCTGGACGAGGGTAAGGATTTGTGGTTACGGGGTGCATCTGTATGTAAATAGGTTCTGATTCAGCAATTTGATGTTTATATTCTTGGTCACTATATGGCAGAAACGGGGCGGAAAGGGTATCAGTAGCAACTGTGTGTTCTCCTTTGGGCATCTTTTGTAAGATGATTGGCACCCCCATTGCACAACTCATGCTTCCTCCACGGACAGAGAGGTGTGAAGGGGGTGCCCTTGGGGCTCACCTACGTCATTTCCGGTTCCGGGTCATGCAAGGCGAGCCCTCCCACATGCTGGGCGTGGCTTACTGGTCGGGAGTAGGCGGAGCATGCCTCACCCTGACCAGGCATGGAGTAACGCCCATTTGAGTTGCCCAACTATGTTGTGTTCAGGAAACTCCGCCCCATTTAGCGACCCCTGCAGGTCTTTCTGTTAATATTTAATAAAGTGACCCATTTTACCCAGCTTGGTGTCCGAATGTTCATTTCCCGTCCAAGGCAAATATGTGTGTGTGTGTGTGTGTATACACATATACACACTCACACCGTATCTGTATCTATCTATCTATCTATCTATCTATCTATCTATCTATCTATCTATCTATCTATCTATCTATCTATCTACCTACCTACCTACCTACCTACCTATACTTCAACCACAGCAAGTAATATCAAAGGAAAGTAGTTGTAACATAGTTCAGACTATGTGTGCCCAGAGATTTAAAAGTTTATGTTCCAGATGAGTAGGCCAAGCCAAAACACTAAATTTGGATCAGGCAACAAATATTCAAACACAGAGCAATGGAGAAATTGTCATCTGATTTATCAGAGATATCTTCATTAAAGTGAAAACCCAGGAATTCACTAAGAAGTGAGCTAACAGTTATTCAGCAAATGTCTTCTTTATGCTTGAATAAAATGAATCCATCAGGAAATTTGTTCTTCAAACTGCATTTTCAAAGTTTAATTAGTGCTGAAAAGCATCAAAGGGAAAGGCAACAAAATATAAATGGAATAGGAAAATCAGAAAAGAGAATCTATAATTGCAGGTAGAATCAAGGAGACAATTGCAACCAAGGAAGAGATAATTTCTTTTGTAAGGAAGTGTGACCAAGTGTTCACTCAGTATTGTTGACAATGTGCTTGGCAATTGCTTTGACTGCCAGCATGGTTTCCATACAGGTAGGTTTTATCTGACTTTCAGGCAGGAAGAAACCGTATTGGCCATTGTCACGAAGCTCAAAGCCGAATGAATATTTTATTCCTTCATCATAAGCCCAATCTATGGTACTTCCAGAACAAGGATCTGAAAAATAAATAATATTAAAAACAACCAGAAGACAAAGGTAATGACGAAGTAGGAAGACTGGCTATGTGATATTAGAAAAATGTTTGCACCAGATCTCCATGGTTCAAATGAAAGAGAATGACAATTAATTGCATAGGCAATTACGTATTGTTATTTAAGGCATCCAACTATCCATGCCTTCATCCATATTTTCTAAAATTATGCTTAAATTCCCTGCTTTCATTCTGAAGTCATGCATACTTCTTACTATGAGGATTGCCCAGAAAGTAATGCGCCACAATTTTTCCACATTTTTAATGACATGAAAAGTTTTGCCTCCACTGAACCTGGAGTACAGCACAGAGAGTATTTTAAAAGTAATTTTACTTGATTTTGAGTCATATAGAAGACTATTAATTACTTTTAAAAATCTCTGTATTTTATACTACAAAGATGAAGCAATCTGTTTTTAATGTAGTCAAGGCTCAATAAGCTTGCATTTATATTTATCAGCACAATATAGTTAGATTTTTTTAAACTGCATCTTTTTTCTGTTAATATTGAAGTTTCTTTGCATTTTCCCTCTTTTGTTTTTTAAAAAGGAGATCTATTTGGATTATAAAGAAATGTGAAATTGTATTTAACAATTCTTGAGATAGCTTATAGTAATTAAAATACAAATAATGAAACATTAAAGTATAGGTAAAATATTTAAAATCACTGTCATTTAATTTAATCAGCCCTTAACAGTTTGGATCTTTTCCAAATTTTACTAAATCTTGGGGGAATGGTATCCAAATACTCTCTATGTCTCTTGATACAGATATAGGAGTTGCATAGGCCATTTCCTATGTCTTAGATAATAGAGATTATGACAGACAGCAGGGTAACTCCAAAAGGGTCTGATATAAATGACTGGGCTAGTAGCAAAATAATTGGTAAGTCCAGAAGACAACAGACTTATTTACTGGTTAGCTGAAGGAATTCAGAGTAGAACATCTACTATACCCATAGTCCTGTCAGTTTCTTCGAATTACAGTGTCAGGTGAGCGTGAAAGCATTTTTAGAGGAAGAGAGATTACTGTAAGGTGTATACATGGATGTAACTTTTCCATGTTCTGTCTGAATATTTGAAATTATCAGATGGACTAAAATTTTACATCCGATCCCAATATTTATAGAAACATAGAAACATAGAAGATTGACGGCAAAAAAAGACCTAATGATCCATCTAGTCTGCCCTTATACTATTTCCTGTATTTTATCTTAGGATGTATATATGTTTATCCCAGGCATGTTTAAATTCAGTTACTGTGGATTTACCAACCATGTCTGCTGGAAATTTGTTCCAATTTTCAGTAAAATAATATTTTCTCACGTTGCTTCTGATCGTTCCCCCGACTAACCTCAGATTGTGCCCCCTTGTTCTTGTGTTCACTTTTCTATTAAAAACACTTCCCTCCTGAACCTTATTTAACCCTTTAAATATCATGTCCCCACTTTCCCTTCTGTCCTTCAGACTATACAGATTGAGTTCATTAAGTCTTTCCTGATAGGTTTTATGCTTAAGAACTTCCATAGTAATTAAGGTATGAGAGTTTTAGTTTTGTCTTAGAGACAAAGCCAACTGGGTAACTTTGGGTAAGTCATTAGCACGAAAAGGCAATAGCAACTCATTTCTGGGCTAAAAACTTGCCAATAAAACTTCAGGGTTAGGGTTAGGACTAGGGTGAGTCCAGGAAATTGTTAGGACTCAACACTGACTTGAAGTCACAAAGACAAAACAAAATTAACTTCAGGAAACAAACAAACGGAAAAAGTAAAATGAAAAGAAATCTTATGTGAGCAAAAAGGATATGTGTACAGTGGAATCCCATACAAATTTCTTATCCCTGGAATTAAAGAATCTTAAAAAGATGTATGGTACTCTTGGAGGTTGAGCTTTTTTAAAAAAGTCTTTGAAATCTATCAGAAAATTGGTGGGGTCGAGTTAAATAAATGAAAAAACAAGGATGAGAAAATCTAAGTTAACTTCAGTTTCTCTCCATTGTAGAGTATGAAGCATGGTTCTGCTGGCTGAACTTTCCATAGTCCCACTGAGCATGCCTTTTCTGCCCAAGATGAATGATTTTTGTACCTTTCTACAATGCCCTATAGCAGGGCTGTCAAGCATCTGGCCTATGGGCCAGACGCGTCATGCGCTGGCCACGCCCACACCCTGTTTAGCAAAGGGGGAAAAGTTTTGATACATCACGTGATGCTGCCATGATGACATGAGTTTGACACTCCTGCCTTATAGCATTAACTCTTATGTATTTGTAAGTTACAGAATAAAATATCCCCACATGTCAAAGCAGATGTGCAGACTTTTGAGTGTAAAACATTTTGAACCAGAGTATACAAATACTTACAAATTGTGGTTGCAATTGGTCCATATATATACTCTGTTTGATAAAGGCTATGTAAAGCATCCACAGCTTCCTTAGCCAATTTATTCTGTATTTGAAAAGAAGAAATATTAGATCAATAATCCGATTCTCCTTTATTTCTTGGCAAATCCAACTACATACAAATTCAATGATATCCCAATTACTTTCAGATAATTTATAGGAACATAGAAACTTGCATTCAGCCAGAAATTGTTATTTGTTCTTCTAGCCCAGTATGACAAGCATCTGAGGTCCTATTTAACCACCTGCTAACTGAGCCCTACGTAGTATCACAAGTGAATTAAATTTTGGTTGATTTTAAAGCTCTTGGACAATCCTAGATTTTGGCCCCAGTCCATAAGTAATTACACATAATGGAGCATTGATGTGACTAGAGGCCACAAGCAATGAATTTGGATTCCCACTTCTGCTGAAAGACAGTTGGGAATTTTATCTCTATCCAAGCTGTACAATTTGGAATGAAAATCTGCTGAATGATTCGTGCTGCATCTAGAGATGTGTTGTCATACAGATGTATACCTAATGCGCTCCATGTCTCCTGCTGAGACTGCAACGATAGTCTGCATGCAAGCCAGGATTTGAATATGCCTCTCCATTTGTGTATTGGAATATGCACATAAATGCATTTTAATCCTTAATAATAGAAAGCCTAGGACCTTTCATTTGAAATAATGCCAACTTCTATGTCTATTTAGATGAAAGGTATAGAATGCACTTTATTGCATCTGCCTAAAACAGTTCTTTTAAGATAATCTGCTGAGGCTTTTTTCTGCATGTTTTGTTCTTCAGAAGTGCAAAGATAACCTACAAAGATGAGGATTTCTCAGTGGTTAAATTCCTATTACACAAGAAGTTAGCCTGGTGCCAACTTTTTTGTGCCAAGAGAGAACATTTTTATATATTGACACATTTAAACACATTTTACCGAATTAATTAAGTTTTCCCCTGTTTTGAAGATTTCTCGGTTAGGATGAAAAGCTGTATAAAATGTGCCTACATTGCTTAGAGAACATTAATATTATGTATACGTTGGCAGGTGATGTAGCATCTTCTTTAGTTTGGAGAAAAATGAATTTTAGAGATGGGAAACTAAATCCTAATTAATCTTAGCACTCTTCTCTAACTTGCTACCCTACAGATAGGTTAGGGTGGCAAATCCCAAAAATCAATTTCATTGACAGGCAATTTGTAAAATAAAGCTTTGCCTAGAGTCAATAGGAGAGAATACATGCCGCTCAGGGTCGAATGGTGGAGTCTTTGATGCTTTCTGAATTGTTTGCTTGCAAGTAAACAACCAAGATCAGAAAGCACCAAGACCACCACAGAATCAGATTGTTAAATTATCTAATGGTGCAGATCAGCTATACATTTTTCCAATCCATTGATATGTGAAACTTTAAACAGATATACACTGGTACCCCTTCTTACGAACGCCTCTACCAACTAACTTTTTGATATACGAAAAGTGTTTAAGATTTTTTTGCCTCTTCTTCTGAACTATTTTAACCTTATGAACCCGAACCTGGGATGCCCCGCTTCTGGACTTCCGTTGTCAGCCGAAGTGCCTGTTCCTACGTTGCTGGGATTTCCCCTCGCCTCCCCTCGCTGGGAAACCCCACTTCCTGACTTCCGTTGCCAGCCAAAGTGCCCGTTCTTGCATTGCTGGGATTCTCCTGAGGCTCCCCTCACTGGGATTCTTTTCATTTTTGCCAGCACTGCTTTGAATCCCAGCGAGGGGAGGCTCAGGGAAATCCCAGCACTGCAAGAATGGGCGCTTCGGCTGGCAACGGAAGTCCGGAGGTGGGGTTTCTCAGCGAGGGGAGGCTCAGGGGAATCCCAGCAACACAAGACTTTGGACTTCCGTTGCCAGCCGAAGCGCCCTTTCTTATGTTGCTTGGATTCTCCTAAGACTCGCCTCACTGGGATTCAAAGCAGCGCTGGCAAAAATGAAGGGAATCGTAGCGAGGGGAGGCTCAGGGGAATCCCAGCAGCACAAGAACGGGTGCTTTGGCTGGCAACCGAAGTCTGGAGGTGGGGTTTCCCAGCAAGGGGAGGCTCAGGGAAATCCCAGTAATGCAAGAACAGGCGCTTCGGCTGCCAATGGAAGTCCAGAGGTGGGGATTCCCAGCGACGCAAGGTAAAAGGGATGACTTTTGGGATGGGGTTGCATGCAGTATTTGCTTTTACATTGATTCCTATGGGGAAAATTGCTTCTTCTTACGAACTTTTCTACTTACGAACCTGGTCATGGAATGAATTAAGTTCGTAAGAAGAGGTACTACTGTAATCTATTTCTGTGATATGAGTACCAATAAGGGAGAATATTTGTAGCTCAGGGTTGAAATAAGGGGGCCTTGGTGCCCTCTGAACTTGATTGTCTTCTGGCAGATGTGTCACTAGTCAAAGTAGGTAACATCATCAGTGATAATAAAAATTTCATTAGCATTGATGATGTTACCTGGTTTGGTCATGAAATGTCTGCAAGAAAACAACCAAGCTCAGAGAGCATCAAAGGCACCGCTGCAATATGATTCTGGGTTAAAAACATAAATTCATTAGAAAGCATCCAGAGGTACTTTATGAGAAGAATCCAGAGATACTTTATGAGAAGCGTCTAGAGATACTTTACTTAGAAGAATCCTTCACTCCTCTACTCGCAACAGAGTACTTATGCAACCAGACTTGAGATCTTAGGCTTAGAAAGCTTGGAGCTTCATTGCCTTACACATGACCTAAGCATAGCACATAAAATAATCTGTTACAACGTCCTTCCTGTCAATGACTACTTCAGCTTCAACCAAAACAATACACGAGCACGTAATAGATACAAACTCAAAGTAAACCACTCCAAACTCTGTAGAAAATATGACTTCAGCAACCGAGTTGTTAATGCATGGAACTCACTATTGGACTCTAATGTTTCCTCACCAAAACCCCAAAATTTTACCCTTAGACTATCTACTGTTCACCTCACCCGATTCCTAAGAGGTCAGTAAGAGGTGTGCATAAGTGCACCAGCATGCCTACCGTCCCTGTTTCTCATTAGTACCAATATCATGTATATAAACAGTGCTATTTCTTGTATACTACCAATACGTACTTGACTAAATAAAATAAATTGAATAATTATGCATTGCATTGTACAGTGATACACCTCGTCGTATAAACTTTTCGAGATACAAACCCAGGGTTTAAGATTTTTTTGCCTCTTCTTACAAACTATTTTCACCTTACAAACCCACCGCTGCCACTGGGATGCCCCGCCTCTGGACTTCCGTTGCCAGCAAAGCACTTGTTTTTGTACTGCTGGAATTCCCCTGATGCTCCCTTTGCTGGGAAACCCCGCCTCCCGGACTTCCGTTGCCAGCGAAGCGCTTGTTTTTGCGATGCTTGGATTCCCCTGCAGCATCGCAAGACACAGAAGTCTGGAGGTGGGGTTTCCTATGGAGGGGATCCTCAGGAGAATCCCAACAGCGCAAAAACGGCTGGCAAAAGGGGTGAATTTTGGGCTTGCACGCATTAATCGCTTTTCCATTGATTCCTATGGGAAACATTGTTTCATCTTACAAACTTTTCACCTTAAGAACCTCGTCCCAGAACCAATTAAGTTTGTAAGACAAGGTATCACTGTATTGCGTTTTGTGTGATGTGTTCTGTTTTGTTCTATTCATCACTAATTATGGTAAATGATCAGAACCCTTTTGACTACTGCTTGTTGTTTTCAGGTGGTGGCGTGTTCCTTTCCAGTGAGAACAATTTTGTTACAAGTTCTTGTTGATTTATTTGAATCCTTTTGCTTTTCTTCTTATGAACCATAGCCAAGAAGGCATTTTTATTTATAGTCAAATAATTATCACCAATCCATCCCAGATCACCTCCCAACTGCACCTTCAGTTATTGATTACATATGAATCCAGGGATGCAATCTAAATGTAGTAGATAAGCAATAACCATCCGGTTATTCCTTTCATTTTGATTGATTTATTTAGAATGTGGATTTTTGATAATCAATGAACAACTCACTGCTTCAGGCTATAAAAGGAAATGGTTTTTTTAGTCTGAACTTTCTGTACTTTCATATTCTCTCGCTAGACACCACTAATGGAAAATGATCTTTGTTGGCATCTGCTTGTATTGGACAGGGAAACCTTTCAAAATTGTTTCTGCAAAAAAACCCCAAACCCATCATTTTGAATGTGAGGTGATTACCAGAGTTCAGATTATTTTAAAAACTAGCAAGAAGCTTTGTGATTGTACATACTGATTGGGAGGACAGAGAGTGGCTTTTACGAGTCTTTTTCTGGGGCTGGATGGTGTCAAGATTGGCATTGTTGGGCGCCTGCCAAGGCCTATGCTTCAGAATGGGCCTGCTGCCAATTTCAAGGCTTTTTGGCCTGCGGTAGAAGTTGCTTCTGATTCTTCTCCTTCTCCAGTTTCTTATCCATGTGCTATTTCTCTCTCAGCAAGCAAACAGGCAGGCAGGCAGAGAAGATGGATGAGGAACTATAAAATGGTATGATCTTGGCAGATCTTGGGTTCTTCTGTGATTATTCACAAAGTTCCCTGATCTGTGTCTTGAAATAGCTCATAGGTCAAAAATTGCATTAAAATGTGTAATTTGGGAAAACTGTTTAACGGATGGGGGTTGGGAACGTCTCTTAGGGAAAGTCTGTTTCATTCTTAATATGCCAGGTTTTTTTTATACATATATATGTATATATACACACACACACACACACACATATATAAATAAATATAAATATTATTTATTTATTTATTCAATTTTTATTCAAGTGGGGCAGGAGCCGCGGGCCACCCGGAGCCCCAGTGCAAAGCTCACCCAAGCCGCCTTCACCCCTGGATATGAGAGCCCCCCCTCTTTTAAAGGGTGTGGGGGGGCATTCTACAATCGGTTCTCTTCCGAAGCATTTAAAATAGTGGGTATAAAAGAGGGGCCTGGAGGAGGGGGAGACACTTGAGGGGAGGGACCATCCGACAGTAATGCCCAGTACATGACTCCAGTGCGCGAGACAGGGGTGGGGAGGGGTGGCGGATTTGGGGTGGGGGGGCTCGTTATACCCAATAAATATAAATATTATACCCCCAATCCACAAACATTAACTAATCAGCATACCTCAGTTGCATCAAAGACCCCAGGTGTTACCCCACTGACTCACCAGGAAGTTTCTATACAGCAGGCAATTGCTGAGCCATCAAACTACACCCACCCACCAGTATTTATAGAGGGAAGGCAGCTCAGGTCTCGCTGTGTTCGCCCTGGAACAAGGACAGAAGCACCAGCCTGAAGATGACGAGTGGGAACTCGTCGAAACGTTGCCGGAAATATCTGAATCCTACACGGGAATAAACCCGAATATGCCAAGACCGTCATACCTGTACCCGTGAAAATCTACGAAAACATATATATAGCTATGACGGTCTTGGCATATTCGGGTTTCTTCCCGTGTAGGATTCAGAAATTTCTGGCGACGTTTCGACGAGGTCCCATTCGTCATCTTCAGACTGTTGCTTCTGTCCTTGTTCGCTCTCTCTCTCTCTATAAAAATCCCAGTAAAGGTATGGCTAGCTGATGAGGCCAGAACAAGCCCGAAATAGCACTATCCTAGTCTCCCTTAATTTTGAAAATTCAGCAAAAACATGTGATATATATATATATATATATATATATATATGTGTGTGTGTGTGTGTGTGTGTGTGTGTGTGTGTGTGTGTGTGTCTGTGTGTGACTTATTACATGAAAAAAGTCCTGCTTGTAATGGGTGACCAAAGAAGAGCGCAAATATAACATCCTGTCTCTCTGAAAACTGCACTGGGTGCCAGTTTGCTTCCAAAATCCAGATCAAATTCAAGGTATTAGTAATCACCTATAAAGCCCTATGTGACACGTGTACAGGCCAGGGGTAGGCAGCAGGCAGCAGGCAGCATGGGGTGGAATGCAGTTCCACTGTTGGAAATGAAGATGTGCGCGCATTTCCAGCTGATTGGCGGCTGTCACTTCCTGGATTATTGGTCTCGGTTTGGCTCTCCTTTCCCCCCCTGCTGCTGCTTCTGCGCTCCTGGCTTTTTTCCTCCTTCCTTTTTCCTGGCATCGGACGAGCTTCCCTCTCTCCTGCCCCGCTCCCCTCCAGCCTCATGTGGCCACCTCTCGCCTGAGTTGCAAGCAGAAGGCATGGGTGGAAGCGGCGCTGGTAGCATTTATGCTTCTGGCAGCAGCCGTTCGCCTACCTACCCAACCTGAGGCCGGGGGGTGGGGAGCCAGGAAGGAGAGCATGGGAAACACGAAGCAAATTGTCACCCCAGAGAGTGACACTGGTAAGGTTGTAAGTCGAGGACTTAACAGTTCACTTGAACAATGATCATTCAAGCCACTCCCACCTGATCACAGGGCTGGCAAGCCACTCCTACCCAGTCACATGACCACTAAGCCACACCCACAAAATAAGCCACACCCACATTGTGGCATTAAAAATTTTGGCCGCCCATTACTGGGACAGGCTACCTATGAAACTGGCTTCACCCTATCATAGATTCAAACTAAATTAAACCGCTCCAAACTAGACTGCAGAAAATACAACTTCAGCAATAGAATGATCAATGCCTGGAATTCACTACTTGACTGTTGTTTTTTCCCAAACCCCAAAATCTTCAACCTTAGATTGTCTACAATTGAATTCTCCCCTTTTCTAAGAGGTCTGTAAGGGACGTGCATAAGCACACCATTGTGCCTACCGTCTCTGTCCTACTGTCCTATTGTCTTTTTTAATCATAACTTATCTAAACTACTTTTTTTATCATTACTTATCTAAACTACTATCCTGTACTTGATTGACAAATGAATAAAATAAAATAATACAAATAAATAAACATCAGTCTATCTCACTTGTTTAGAGATGTTACAGATGTTATGTATGTAAGTATGTTAATTATGTAAGATGTTAGGGATCCCATCAGGCAAAGGATTTTGACTGGTGGGGTTTAGAAACAGAGCCTTCTCTGCCCCTGCCCCTGCATTATGGAATATCTTTTCCCTAGAAGTGAGGCTGGCCCCCATATTCCTGGCCTTCTGTAAAGGGGCAAATTTGGCTCTGCTGCCTTGTATGGAGGGGGGGGGGCACAAAGGACCATGCAATTGTGGGGTTGGTTGGTGCCATGAGAACCCTCATTAAATAGCCATATTTTAAAAAATTTCTTTAACATTTATGTTATAATCTTATAATTTTAAAATGTTTAATTCAAATTAATTATAATGTTTTACTGTTCACTTTATATGCTGCTTTATATATTATATTTACACTGCCCAGAGCTCCTCCTTGAAGGAGATAGGTGGTCTAGACCAGTGTTTCCCAACCTTTTTTGAGCCGCGGCACATTATTCATGTTTTCAAAATTCTGGGGAACACTGAATGGGGTGGGGTGGGGGGGGGGCCTAAAGAAAAGTTTGGACAAAAAAAATATCTCTTCCTCCATTTCACTCTATTTCTCCCTCCCTCTTTCTCTCTCTTCCTTCCTTCCCTTCTTTCTCTCCATCCCTCTTTCTTTCTTCCTCTCTTTTTTGCTCACTTTCTCTCTCCCTCCTTCCCTCCCTCTATGTCTTTCCCTCTCCCTCCTTTCCCCCTTTCTTTCTCTTTCTCTCTTGCTTTCTTTCCCTCTCTTTCTCTTGCTTTCTTTCTCTCTCATTCTCTCTCCCCTCCTTTTTCTCTCTCTCTCTTTCTCTCTCGTTCACCACGCCAGCAACAGAGAGAAAAAGAAAGAACGAGAGAGAGCCGGAGAGAGAGTGGAGTGCGCAGCAGCCATCAGCCTCCTTGCCCTCCCAGACTTCCCCAGCGCCCGGCCTCGCGCCACCTCCAGTTAGCCTGGCCGAAAGCCACACAGTCCCGGACTCCCGGATCGCACACTTCTCCGGCCAAACGCGCCCCTGGCTTCTCCGCCCTGCTCCATTGCCCGCCTGATCTGCCCACTCTCCTCCGCCGCCGCCGCTCGCTTCTCCGGTCACCAAAGCCATCTGCCCAGGAAAGCGCCGCGCTGGCCGGAGAAGCGAGCGATCCGGGAGTCCGGGACTGTGTGGCTTTGCGCCATGAAGAGAAAACGGCAGCAGGGAAAAGTCGGCCGTTTTCTCTTCATGGCGCAAAGCCACACAGTCCCGGACTCCCGGATTGCTTGCCCCAAGGCAGGAGGCGGCGGCGGCGGCGGAGGAAGAGGAGAGTGGGCGGATCGGGCGGGCAATGGAGCAGGGCGGAGAAGCCAGGGGCGCGTTTGGCTGGAGGGACCGTGGGGAGGCAGGGGCAGCCGCGGCTCCCTTTACTCCTACTGCCGCACCTCCCTGCCCCTGCCTCCTTTTTCCCGCCTTCCTTCTTTGGGGCCCAGCAGGAGAACGCCGGATACGGCGGTCCAGCACCGGCAGCGCCCCGCCCAGCTGGAGCTTCCTAGGAGCGCCACGGCACACCTGCCGGTGTCTCGCGGCACACTAGTGTGCCGCGGCACACCGGTTGGGAAACGCTGGTCTAGACATATGAAATATAAATAAAACAAATTAAAAGCAAATGGGAAAATGTGGTTAAACACTTAACATTAAATAAACAAATAAAAAAGGCAAGCAGAAACTTTTGGGATGGCTGGGAGTCATTTTAAAATTTGAGAGGAGGCAAGGAGGGTGTGAGAGGTGTGTATTTTCTTTGTCTTTAATTTTTAAAACATGTCCTTGAGCCTGTTTCAGGGTTTTAATTTATTTTTAACCTTGAAATAGCAAGAAAATGCCCTACTGATATTCACAATGCTTAGCTTATCTAGTTGCTTCTTTTTTTAAGTTCCCAGAAGAGTTTTGGAGATTGCATGCGGTGCTAAGGCTATTTACTTTTGTTGTAGACTGATAAAAACCTCCCTTTTTTCTACATACCAGTTTGTCATGAGTAGGTGCTTCTTCTTCTGTATAGCCATAAGGAAAAAGTAGCATCTGAGAATAGGCGTGGAAGGTTATATATCCTTTGATAGAAGCAATGTGTGCACGAATAAAGTTTGTGACTGCCTTTGTTTCCGGCTCAGATTCAGCTGAAGAACCACAGTATATCGATTCACAAGGGTCATGCAACTCATCGTATTCGTCTACTGCAAGGAAAAATATTAAGAAGAGTTGCTCATATGAAAGCTATTTGTATTTCTTCCCAATACTGATGCAAAGGATGGATATTCCTAATATGTCCTTTATGTAAAAATTCCATTGAATTTGTGATAGCAAGATAATGAAAGCCTTGAAATATTGGTCAATTATCAATCTATATAGTTTGAGAACCCTAGTTTTATAGGCATAATTCTTTGTTTATCAGATACAGCTTTTTGGAAAAAAAGATTGACACATCCCAATTATTTAATACTTTAATATTTCTCATAAATTGGCACTAGTTCTTGTCTAACCTAGAGATGGTTCCTGATTCTGCTATGCGGCCTATACATTAATCCAGTACATTAGGGAAAACTAATTGATTTCCATGCTGAAGTGGTCTCAGAATCTATCAGTTTTATCCCAAAATGACTAAAATAGCTCCACCCCTTTTGTCTGTATTTGTGACATTGAAGGAAAAATACATTGTGTATAAAATAGTTTTGTTTTGTTTCCGGAAGATCAATGTCTGTTGTTTAAATTCTGTTTTCAGAAGATAAATGTCTGCTGTTTAAAATCTGTTTTAATAAGATAAGTTTCCTGTTTTTAAGTTTTGTGTCTGTTGTTTAAATTCTGTTTCAAGGAGATAAGTGTTTGCTGATAAGTGTCTGTTGCTCTTGTGGAAGGGACAGTTACCCAATTCATAGGGCATATGATAAATCATATAAGGTACTATTCATCTTTTATTTGTTTGTTTGTTTGTTTATTTGTTTATTTATTTACTTACTTACTTACTTACTTACTTACTTACTTACTTACTTACTTATTTATAAGATTTGTATGCCGTCCCTCTCCGCAGACTCGGGGCAGCTCACAACAATAACAAAAAACAATTTATCACAAATCTAATATTAATATATGAGAAAGGAAACAGGATGTAGACCATATTTAGGCAGGAATTCTGTGTGCCTCTATGATAGGTTGTAACCCACCACGCTAGATTACCAGCATAGGATTGGGAGGTTTTGTAATAGTTTATTAATCTGCTCTTTAGCTTCTGTCAGTGTCTCTTCTTTATGAAGAGTACCACACTTTGCAAATAATTTTGGGTATACCCAGAGAGAATAAACATTTCTGTTCTCTTTGTCCAAATGTCTCATGTGAACTTTTTCATAAAATTTCAGCGCACAACATCATGAGCTATGGTGGCGCAGTGGTTAGAATGCAGTACTGCAGGCTACTTCTGCTGACTGCTAATTGTCAGCAGTTCAGTTGTTAAAGTCTCAATGACTCAAGCCTTCCATCTTTCCAAGGTTGGTACAATGGGGACCCAGATCTGTGGGGACGATATGCTCACTCCGTAAAATGCTTAGAGAGGCTCTAAAGCCTGGTGAAGATATACATACTGTACATCTAAGGCAATGATGGACTGCCAAAAGTTTTACTGCCACGCTGAGGGCGTGGCTTATTTTGTGAGTGTTGCTTGCCGGCCATATGACCAGGCGGGAGTGGCTTGACAATCATGTGACCAGGAGTGGCTTAAAGGTCATGTGACTGGGTGGAGTGGCTTACCAACCAAGATAAGTTTTCAAATAGGTGCTTGGACTCTTTTTCAGTTGATTAAGTCACATTATTTGAATAGCCACAAAAAGGACAAATGATAGACAACATTGTTTGTTGTGGAGCACAGTAACATTTTAAGGTTTTGTACTGAACCCCCAAGGTTCTTAAGGTTCAGCATGATAACAGATTGGGAAAGTAGCTCAATTTTCTTTATTTGCTATAAAAGTTCAGTTCTAGATAATGATTAAAGCGTTTATGAGTAAAAACATACTATTTAATTATTTCCTATTTTAAAAGTAATTAAGGATCCTACTAAGATACTAGAGAAGGAAGGACAGTAAAAAAAACCTATTAAGTATTTAATAAATAGTGTATAAGCTTACTACCTCCACTGCGCCCATGCCCATGGGGGCAGGAGTCCATCCCTGTTCTGCTGCATCAGCATGGTGCTGCTTTCAACATTTGTGTTACCTTGACCACCTTGCAGAAGTTGTTGCTTCTTTCAAGTTATTCGGGGATTGATATTTGCTTGTGAGATTTAAGGAAATCACAACCTTCTCTTTTCTTACATATCTTACATTCTACTTACTGCCCCAAGCAGCTTTGAAATTCCTGTTCAGGTCAGTGCCGATGCAATCACTGTCAGAGTTATTGGAACGGTTCTTTCTCCACATGCGGTCCTGCAAGGCAAAAGTGATTGAAGTCCATTATTTCATATTTTTCTTTCTGATTTTTCATTCTGCTTCTGAACGAATTATCAATTTATTTGCAAACTATGAACAACTAATGTAAATGGGTTGAAGGACTACAGTGCTACATACCACTTGCAGACATGGTTTTTTGCATTGCCTATCAGTAGTATAACATCTAAGTTACCTTTCATTTATATCTTTGAGTAAAAATAAATACACATACATTAACTTTTGGAACTGCTTACACACTACATTTATTACATTTAAATCTGAGTTGTTGTTTGTCAGTGGTCTTAGAAAGTATAATCCTACTGTCCTGCTGTGCTGACATCCAAATAAGGATGACATTTGAGTAATTCGAAGATGTACTCATATGAGAGGAGACTAATACTCCTATATGCTGCTTATAATACACTGTAATTTCTGATGGATTTCTTCCTGTTCTGTATGAGGAAGGGAGCTATAATCTGTAAAATATCAGATAGCTTTAATTTGCATGTTGCATTTTTTAAATCCTTGCAAGTAATTAACTGATCTGAAGACTAATGAAGCCCTAACTTATGACTTTTTGCTGTCTTTAGTTAAGGAAAGGATTACACGAATAAGAAGCTATGCCTTTAATATTAATTATGGTAGGAAAAAGAACACCAGAGAAAGGGCATATTTCTCTGTGATGAATTTCATTTTTTGTGTGTGTTAGAACACATATAACCTTTACAGATATTCTAACACACTGGTATGATAGTGAAAAATCATCCCTTGAAAATTTCTACTGTCCCCATAATTCATTTTAGCAAAAAAAAAAAAGTGTTTTCTAGAAAGGAATAAAGATGAATAGTACTTTGGTCCATGTCCAGACATAACCATCAATGTTGAACACTGGGAGAACATAGAAAATTATGTTGTCTAAGAGTAGTGTCATGTTCTTGTCTCTTCCATAAGTCGTGACAGCCTGTAACAGAAAAAGGCATGCATATTAAAATAAAACAATTTTCAATAAACTGAGAATATCGGAAACATCACAATACTTATACTCATCCTAATACTTATCACAATACGCATACCAGCACAGTCCCACACACCCTTTTGGCATGCGATCCAAATAAGGTTTGTCATCACTGCTCTAGGGAGAATCTATTACTGTGTTAATGACAGTGTTGATTAAGCATATTTTACTAACCTCCTTTACAAACCATTGGCAAAAGGCTGGTGAAATCCACTCTCGTGCATGAATACCGCAGTCCATAAATATAGCTTTCTTTTGGTTACTCTGTTTTCCAACCTGTTTCCAGGGAAAATTGAGTTTTTACAACTTTCTTATGTTTACTTTGCATAATAATAGATCGGTTTATGGTGTTAGAATTAATTTGCATTTCCTTTCATTTGCTTACTTCTAGCTTTTATTGAAATTCTCAGTGAAAATTGTTGATTTTAGGGAACCAGACATATAAAATTGTATTCTGAGAAAGTTGTGTAATAAAATTTACTACATTTTAAAACAAACATTTGATGGACTGTTTTTTTTAATGACATTGAATGAACTAGAGTAGGTTTACTCATACTTTCCATTGTAGACCAATTAAACATGGTGTCAACTAATGCAGCTCAATACTACAACTATTTGTTAATTTACTTTCTCATTATGCATTGGCTGTAAATGTACACATTCATTAAAACCTTGAATTATACTGCCACTTTTACCTGAAGGACATACATGGGCCGTTCCTCATAAGTCTTTCCAATCTCAATCCTGGAGATTAGTTTGGCATGTTTTTTGGCCATTCTTCCAGTCCATGCAGCGATCTAAGAGGATCACATAATAATAGAATTAAGAGAATCCCAAAGGGTTAGAATATGTTTTGTTATTTTTTTAAAAAAAGTTTCTTTTAGTGCACAATACCTTTTCCCATTCATTATATCGTGTGTAGAAGTATTTCTTACGGAAACGTTTCCCTCCATCCAATTGCTTCTCAATTTCATTTTGTAGATTGTGGAATAAAATTCTGTAATAGGAAACATAATTAGATTAAATATATAATCTTGCTTTCCATGAATTTTTTTTGCTTAGGATTTGTTTGGCTTATGTCTACCCTACAGGCTCACATACCTACATTAAAAAGTATTATTTCTTCCTCTCTCTTTTGCTTTGTTAAAACTTATATTATAAACAAGTGGACTGCCCCCCCCCCGTGTTTTGCTTACATTAATCTGTAAATTTATAGGAAAAAAGATATCAAAGGGAATTTTTAAAAAGTAGATTTGTATCCACAATTAAATGATCTACGGAGAGGGGCGGCATACAAATCCAATAAATAAATAAAGACAGTATGGTTGCCATCCTAATGTATCTGAAGACAGGATTGATCCAGTGATTGGCAAGGACTGCATTGTATCTTACCCCTAAGTGAAGCAACCCCCAAGCCATTCCATTCCTTATGATCAGTAATGGGCAGCCAAAACTTTACTGCCACACTGTGGGTGTGGCTTATTTTGTGGGTGTGGCTTAATGGTCATGTGACTGGGTAGGAGTGGCTTTCTGGCCATGTGATCAGGTGGGAGTGGTTTGAACAATCATCATCGTTCAAGTGAACTGTTAAGTCCTCAACTTACAACCTTACCAGTGTGGCTCGCTGGGGTGACAATTTGCTTTGTGTTTCCCAAGCTCTCCTTCCTGGGTCACCCCTCCGCCTCAGGTTGGGTAGCTAGGCAAATGGGTGCTACCAGAAGCATAAATGCTGCCAGCGCTGCTTCCACCCATGCCTTCTGCTTGCAGCTCAGGTGGGAGGTGGCCACGTGAGGCTGGAGAAGAGCAAGGCAGGAGAGAGGGAAGCTCATCCGAGGCCAGGAAGGGGGAAAGGGAAAAAAGCAAGGAGTCCAGATGCAGCAGCAGCAGCAGAGGAAAAAAAGGAGAGCCGAGCCGATACCAGTAATCCAGGAATTGACAGCTGCCAATCAGCTGGAGCTGCACATGCATCTTCATTTCTGCTGGTGGAACTGAGTTCCACCCTGTCCTGCCTGCTGCCCACCCCTGCTTATGATGTCAAATAGCTGCTGGGCAGTTGCTTCAAAACACTGCTTCGAAGCACTAGGTTACTTTTTGCTTGCATTTAAATATTTATATTGCCAGATTAATAGTTTACTTTTTTCAAATTGCGCCCATTCTGTATTTAGACAACTCATTTGAAAATTCATTTTTGCATCCGTGTACAATTTATAAATCTCATGGCTGACATCCAAGGGTGGGCTGCTAGCTGGAACACCACCGCGGCTTGTGAGTGCTAGCGGGGCCAGCGTGATTTTGCTTTTGTACCTGTGTAGGTAGCAAAATCGCACACGGAGCTGCAGGTGCGCCCGTGTTTTGGCATGCATGGAAGCAAAAAAAAAAAAACCTTGCTGAAAAACAGGCGCACCTGCGGCTCCGTGCGCCATTTTGTTATCTTCAGAGGTGCAGAAGCAAAATTCGCTGACCCCGCTAGCGCTCATGAGCCACCGCGGTGAGCCCAACTTAGCATTTCGGCTAGCAGCCCACCCCTGCTGACATCAATGAAGCACTGATGAGATTTCAGAGAAAGATAGACCAATCAGTAGTCTTGGTATTTGATCCAAATGGACCAGCCAAGGGAAGAACTATATTTCTTGGACTCAGAAGACAGTCAGCCCCAAAATTCATAACTACTTTAATGTATACATTCTTAAAATAAATAAATGATTGATGGGTCATAAAAAGTTTTATGTGTCATCAGAATATGTGGATCCTGGTGAACAGATTATTTTATATGTACAAATGGAAAGAAAAGACTTAGTTTAAAATACAGTAATATGGTAAGCCTTTCTGAAATCGGTTTTTAAACTGAGAATTATGCGGAGGTTATCAATAATAATAATAATAATAATAATAATAATAATAATAATAATTTAATAATAATAATTTATTGGATTTGTATGCCGCCCCTCTCCGCAGACTCATGGGCAGTCATATTAATAAGTGCATCAGAAATACAATATTACTTTATGTATTCCTTAATACTTTACCTCTGTTTAAGTAGAGTAGTTTGATAAGGGCAGAAATGAATAACTGATCCTGTGATATCTAGAAAGCACACATACATAGTCATGACGACATAAGTTAGCTACTTCTATTATAAATATATTCTCCAGTTTAGCAAAATAACTGAAGAATGAAAGCCTGCTTAAGTATCATTTACTGTTTGCTAACTTCCTATTTTTCTGTTTTCTATTGGATTGCCCTCATTAAATAGAAATGATATTTAGATGAAATCAGTGGAGGAACTCCCACTGCTTTTAATGTCTCTGGATGTTAAAATCTGTAGTTATTGCAATACTACATCACAAGAGATAGTCAGGGAGTTGAATTGATATATTATTGAAGGAACAGTAGTAAGAGAAGTGGGATATAGTTGTTTAGAAAAGAAAACATGTCAAACTTTATGTTTATACAGGGAAAAGACTGAGAATCAAGCAGAAAGATTTAATAGAGAAATATAATTTTGTCCTGATTACCTTTTATTTAAGAAAAGTGGCACTGATGTATGTATATAATAATAATAATAATAATAATAATAATAATAATAATAATAATTTATTGGATTTGTATGCCGCCCCTCTCCGCAGACTCGGGGCGGCTAACAACAATAATAAACACAACATGTACAATCCAATAATAAAAAACAACTAAAAACCCCTATTATAAAACCAAACATACACACAGACATACCATGCATAACTTGTAATGGCCTAGGGGGAAGAGCTATCTCAACTCCCCCATGCCTGGCGGTATAAATGAGTCTTGAGTAGTTTACGAAAGACAGAGAGGGTGGGGGCAGTTCTAATCTCTGGGGGGAGTTGGTTTCATAGGGCCGGGGCTGCCACGGAAAAAGCTCTTCCCCTGGGGCCCGCCAAATGACATTGTTTAGTCGACGGGACCCGGAGAAGGCCAACTCTGTGGGACCTTATCGGTCGCTGGGATTCGTGCGGTAGCAGGCAGTTCCGGAGGTAATCTGGTCCATTGCCATGTAGGGCTTTAAAGGTCATGACATACAGTGGTACCTCTACTTAAGAACTTTTCTAGATAAGAACCGGGTGTTCAAGATTTATTTTGCCTCTTCTTAAGAACCATTTTCTACTTAAGAACCCGAGCCCGGGAAAATTTCCCAAGAAATTTGAGAACGGCATGAAGGCCCGGCCAGTTTCCTGCCATTCCCCCTTTAATCCTGGCCATCTGGGCTGCCAGAAGAGCCTTTCGGTGGCGCTTAAGGAGGCTTTGGCAGCCCAGAGCGAACGGAGCGTTTTCCTTTCTCTGGGTGCTTGGACAGGAAATAAACCACTTCGCTGTGGTGACTCCCTTGTGCTGCCTCCCCTACATCCAGTGCAAGGTTGCCTCCCGGAGCATCTGGGTGCGGAAAGGCAAAAGGCGGCACTTCACCCCAGCCAGATCAACTCGGCTCAGGGTCCCTCTTTTTTTTTTAAGCCTTAAAGTTTTGGATTTTTTTTATTCCCCTCACCTCAGATTCTTCCTTCGGCAGTGACTGTCCTCTTCTTCTTCCTCCTCCTCCTCCCACCCAAACTCTGAGCTTTCATTTCTTTCCTAATGGGTTTGCATGCATTATTTGCCTTTACATTGATTCCTATGGGAAAAATTGCTTCTACTTAAGAACTTTTCTATTAAGAATCTGGTCATGGAACGAATTAAGTTCTTAAGTAGAGGTACCACTGTATGTACATAATATTGTAGATGTAGATGTAGCACAGTATACTCTTTTAGAAACTGGATTAAACTAAGACTATCAATCCTATTTACCACATATCTTTTTGTTTGTTCATAAATTTTAAAGATAATCCCCACTTGGTTAAAGACCTTGGTATACTAATAACAAAATATTTAAGTGCCAAAGCCCAATGCAACAATACAGCCAAGAAGGCTTCAAGAGTTGTAAACCTAATTCTACGTAGCTTCTGCTCTGGCAATCTCACACTACTTACCAGAGTTTACAAAACTTTTGCCAGACCCATCCTCGAATACAGCTCATCTGTTTGTAACCCATATCCTATTTCAGACATTAACAACCTTGAAAATATCCAAAGATACTTCACCAGAAGAGCCCTTCACTCCTCCACTCGAAATAGAATACCCTATGAGACTAGCCTTTCAATCCTGGGCCTAGAAAGTTTAGAACTAAGACGCCTTAAATAAGATCTAAGTATTGCCCATAAGATCATATGCTGCAACGTCCTGCCTGTGTCATCCCCAAACCCCCAACACTTTACCCTTAGATTATCTACGGTTGACCTATCCAGATTCCTAACAGGTCACTAAGGGGCGAGTACAAGTGCACTAGAGTGCCTTCCGTCCCGTCCTATTGCTCTCCTATATCTCCTATACCTTTCTTCTATTCCTATATCTCTTCTTCTATTCTTTCATTGATATATTCTATTACTGTACCTTCTTTTCTATTACAGTGATCCCCCGATCATTGCGAGGGTTCCGTTCCAGGACACCCCGCAACGAGCGGGTTTTCGCGAAGTAGCGCTGCGGAAGTAAAAACACCATCTGCGCATGCGCAGATGGTGTTTTTACTTCTGCGGCGCTAGCGAGGAGCCGAAGATTGGGGTTCCTGGGAAGGGGACTCATTGGAAAGCCGCGTGGCTGTTTTAAAACGTCGCCGCCGGCATGGGGGCTTCCTAGCAGCCCCCCAAACCCGGGTTGCGGGTCCGGGGGGTGCTGGCAAGCCGCCCATGCCGGCAGCGACGTTTTAAAACAGCCGCGCGGCTTTCCAATGAGTCCCGAAAACAAACGTCAAACTTCCGCGTTTGTCTTCGGGACTCATTGGAAAGCCGCGCGGCTGTTTTAAAACATAGCCGTCGGCATGGGCGGCTTGCCAGCACCCCCCGGACCCCCAACCCGGGTTTGGAGGGCTGCTAGGAAGCCGCCCATGCCGGCGGCGACGTTTTAAAACAGCCGCGCGGCTTTCCAATGAGTCCCGAAGACAAACGTCAAACTTCCGCGTTTGTCTTCGGGACTCATTGGAAAGCCGCGCGGCTGTTTTAAAACGTCGCCGCCGGCATGGGCGGCTTGCCAGCACCCCCCCGAACCCGGGTGGCCGGGCGAGCAGCGAGCGAACAGCGGGTGGCCGGGCGAAGGGCGGGCGAGCGGCGAAGGGCGGGCGAGCGGGTGCTGGGGAGGGCTTCTCGCCCTCCCGCCAGCAAGAGGGGAGCGAACGGCGTGGGCGGGCGAGCGGCAGCGAGGAGTTTGCGTGGGCGGTGGGGAAACTCCTCGCTGATGCCCGCCGCTCGCCCTCCCGCCAGCAAGAGGGGGAAGACCCGGGGAAGCCGCCCAGCAGCTGATCTGCCCGGCGCCATCTACGCATGCGTGCCCATAGAAAAAAGGGCACGCATGCGCAGATGGTGTTTTGACTTCCGGGTTGAAAAATCGCAAATTAGCCTGTTCGCAATGGTCGGGAACGCAATAACCGGGGGATCACTGTATTTCTTAGATATATTTTACTATGAGTATCTTCTCTATAACCGTCATCATGTATTTTACTATGTGTATATAGATATATACCCACTAAAACCCTCATTGTGTATTGGACAAAATAAATAAATAAACAAACAAACAAACAAACAAACAAATAAACGAACGAACGGATAAATAAATAAATAAATAAATAAGTTTAAGAGGAAAATTAAGCGCAAAATAAATGTTTTAAACTTGGAAGCCCCTGAATTCTAATAAAAAATGGCCTTTGGCCCCACCTACTTTTAAAGTGCAGCTCTTGAGTAAGCTGCATACTCTGCATTACACTGGTAGTTCTTTTAGATTGATTTAAATTGTCATTAATTAATTGACATGTATTTGCTCTTCATCTCTGTCTCCTTCCTTCTGTCTTTTAAAGAAATTTGTTTAATTCTATTTGGATTTCATTAATTCAATTGGTGATTATTATTTATATCATATATTCTCATGAATCTGAATTGTGAACCACAAACCTGTTTTGGATTTGATTTTGTTCCAGAATCTTTTGAACAAAGTTTGTCTGGTCTGAGCTGACTCCAAACTCCAATTCTTTTCCAATAAGAACTTGTTGAACTGAATGTGGACGCCAAAAGTCAAGCTAGGCGGGAGGGGATGATATGGTAAGTTTATTTTTAAGAATGTGAGCAGAAAAGAAGAATCATGTAGCAAAAATATTTTTATCACAAGTACCTTTCTTGTCGTCCAAGATAGATGACACTTTTATGGGAGCCAGAATAGGATATTGTTTTCTAATAACTGGCCCTCTCCAGGTTAATTGAGTATAACATCAGCATTAATGATACAGATTTTCCATTTTCCTCAACCAGGAGATACCAGAATTCAATTCAATTCAATTCAATTTATTAGATTTGTATGCCGCCCCTCTCTGAAGCCTCGGGGCGGCTCACAACAATAATAAAAACAATATTCCAGCGAAAACAAATCTAATTTTAAAAAGCACATAAAACCCTATCATATTTAAAAAAGCAAACAACATATACATACCCAAACATATATATTAAAAAGCCTGGGGGAAAGGTGTCTCAACTCCCCCATGCCTTGCGGTATAGATGGGTCTTGAGTAATTTATGAAAGACAAGAAGTGTGGGGACAGTTCTAATCTCCGGGGGGAGTTGATTCCAGAGGGCCAGGGCTGCCACAGAGAAGGCTCTTCCCCTGGGGCCCGCCAAACGACATTGTTTGGTCGACGGAACCCAGAGAAGGCCAACTCTTTGGGACCTTATCGGTCGCTGGGATTTGTGTGGTAGCAGGCAGTTCCAGAGGTACTCTGGTCCAATGCCATGCAGGGCTTTAAAGGTCATAACCAACACTTTGAATTGTGACCGGAAACTGATCGGCAGCCAATGCAGGCCACGGAGTGTTGTAGAAACGTGGGTGAATCTAGGAAGCCCCACGATGGCTCTCGCGGCTGGGTTCTGCACGATCTGAAGTTTCCGAACACTTTTCAGAGGTATCCCCATGTAGAGAGCATTGCAGTAATCGAACCTCGAGGTGATGAGTTTCAAAACTTTACTGCCATAATCCACAGCAGTTCACTCTACCTAATAGAGTCATCCTATTTTATTTTTTGTGCAAACAAATTCATTATCCTTATGACTTCCTGTGTATGTGTAGCAAAGCAAAAGTAACTGTAGTCTCAATTAATGACTACTTGTTCAGTGACTGTTTAAAGCTATGATAGGTTGAATGAATAAACTGGTGGTCAGAATACCAATTAACACTGTAACTGAGGATTACTCATCAGGAAAAAGTAGCTTTGAGGAAAAGAATATCCATTGATAATATGAGGCCATTGAATGAAGCTACAAAATAGTTGCATTAAAGGGATGCCATCATGTACTGTTTTTTATTTTATAGATTTCAGTCCTCGTAGAGGGGTGGCATAGAAGTACAATTAATAAATAAATATCTTCTAAAATAATAATGTTGGTTGGCGGGCCCCAGGGGGAGAGCCTTCTCTGTGGCGGCACCGACTCTCTGGAACCAACTCCCCCCGGAGATCAGAACTGCCCCTACTCTTCCTGCCTTCCGTAAACTCCTCAAAACCCACCTTTGCCGTCAGGCATGGGGAAACTAAACATCTCCCCCTGGGCACGTTGAATTTATACATGGTATGCTTGTGTGTGTGTATGTTAGTATATGGGGTTTTTTAAATTTTTGAATATTTTAGTTGATTGGATTATGTATTGGACTGTTTTTCACTTGTGAGCCGCCCCAAGTCTTCGGAGAGGGGCGGCATACAAATCCAAATAATAAATAAATAAATAATCACCAATATTTAAACATTTACATCTTCAAGTATTTGATGTAAATATTTTACAATGTACAGTATTTATTGTTAACATGCAATGTAACTTCATATCTGGCAATCATCTTATCATCATCAAGATCAAAACAATCAAATACCAAAAAGTTTCAAGCAATTTATGTTCGGAGGTACAGTTTTACTGCAAGAGTTTACATTAAAGTAGCCATATAAATATTTGGACAGTAGTTTAAACTAAAATAAGTCTGCACTTATAATATGTATAGAGATTGTATAAACTAAACTACCAGAAATGGCTTGTCTTCATTTGCCTCTCATTATGCATTGAAAACATATTTACATAATTGAAGCATTTTTTTAAAAATTTGCAAAAGCTATATGGAATATTATGAAAAAAGATATGGTGCATATAGTTAAAAAGACTCCTCACCTGTATTGTAGATGCCAGGTCCTTCAAGACATTTAGCTGATTTTCATTTTCAAGTTTCACTTGAAATACTTTGTCACTTCAATAAAAGTAAAGCATAGTTAAAAAAAACATTGCCATCAAACTAAGTCACATTTTGTCCCATTTACTTCCTTTCTTCATCTGATGCTTCATAGCAATGCTATGCTGGATTGCATCTAATACTTGCCTATATGCTTACATACAGTCAAGAAGCTATTAAAACCAGTAACTTTGCTTTCAGGAAATAATCACAATGAGAAATATCTACCTGTCAAAGGAATGTGCGATAAAAATGTCCAGATGTGTAAAAAGAAGCCCTAGAATTGTATGAATGAACCTCATGATTCCACTTTGTCTGTAAAGCTAGATCTTTACTTCTTATATATGCCTTTATATGTACACATAAGCAATCAGGTGACTTCCTCTAAAGCTTTCATTGGATATTATGGCTTTTGAATTTTCCAGTTAATACACTCTTGGTCTTCCACTCATTATTACAAAATCGGAGCAGTAAAAGTAACACGAAAACCTAAAACTCAATCAGATAAAATATTACTAAGTGTCATGTTGTATGTTGGGAGATAAAAAAACTCTGTAGGATACTTCAGCACATATCAGCCTAGATAGGTGTAAGATAGAGATGAACAACATTTACACTGTTCAAAAGAGACCATCAAAAAGCTAAAAAGAGAAAGAAAAAAGCAAAATAACTCCTCATTTGCAACCAACACCCAGATAAACAAGGATTAACATCAGGATTAGTATTAGACTAACAATCAAGCAGTAAACAATACTCCAATCAAGGAACTACCAACTCAGACAGTCAACAGCAAACAACAATCTTATCAAAAAGTACCAAGAAAACAACACTCCTCCCAATACTTAGGGCAGATTCCACAGATAGGTGTGACCAGGGGTGGGCTACTGCCCGGACGGGGAGGAACGCAGTGGAGTAGCAAAAATGGAGCTCCACCCCAGAGCACCCAAATTGTACTGAAATATGTTGCAAAAAATACATGAGCCATACACACAGCGTGGTAGGAAAAACATCATCAAAAAAGCACAACCAAGAATGTTCTTTCTGCGCTAGCTCAGGAAGCTCAAACTGCCCAAGGAGCTGCTGATACAGTTCTACAGAGGAATAATTGAATCTGTCATCTGCACCTCTATAACTGTCTGGTTTGGTTCTGCAACCCAACAAGACCGACATAGGCTTCAGAGGACAATCAGAACTGCAGAAAAAACAATTGCTGCCATCCTGCCTTCCATTGAGGACCTGTATAATGCACGAGTCAAAAAGAGGGCGGTGAAAATATTTACTGACCCTTTGCATCCTGGACACAAACTATTTCAACTCCTACCCTCAAAATGTTGCCACAGAGCACTGCACATCAAGACAACTAGATACAAGAACAGTTTTTTCCTGAACACCATCACTCTACTAAACAAATAGTTCCCTCAACACTGTTAAACTTTTTACTAAGTCTGCACTTCTATTTCTACTAGTTTTTTTTCTCATCACTCTTATCATCCTTTTCCTCCCAAGTTATATGACTATAACTTGTTGCTTGTATCCTAAGAGTTTAATATTGATTGTTTCTTCATTGCTTATTTGACCCATATGACAAACATGATTCTTGACAAATGTATCTTTTTCTTTTATGTACACTGAGAGCATATGCACCAAGACAAATTCCTTGTGTATCCAATCACACTTGGCCAATAAAGAATTCTATTCTATTATATTCTAAAAATTTTGTTAGCCCTTCTCTGGGTTTGACCCAGAATGATATTTGGGGATGCACGAATCCCAGCGACCAGTTAGGTCCCACAGAGTGGGCCTTCTCCGGGTCCCGTCAACTGAACAATGTCGTTTGGCGGGACCCAGGGGAAGAGCCTTCTCTGTGGCAGCCCCGGCCCTTTGGAACCAACTCCCCCCAGAGATTAGAATTGCCCCAACCCTCCTCGCCTTTCGTAAACTTCTTAAAACCCACCTCTGTCGTCAGGCATGGGGGAACTGAGATATTCTTTCCCCCTAGGCCTTTACAATTTACGCATGGTATGTCTGTATGTATGTTTGGTTTTTATAATAAGGTTTTTTTTAGTTATTTTAGTATTGGATTGGATTGTTACATTCTGTTTTTATCATTGTTGTTAGCCGCCCCGAGTCTATGGAGAGGGGCGGCATACAAATCCAATAAATAAGTAAGTAATTAAGTAATTAATTAAGTAAGTAAGTAAGTAAGTAAGTAAGTAAGTAAGTAAGTAAGTAAATAAATAAATAAATGTTTTTGTGTTTTTACCTTTATAATCTGCTCAGAGTCAATATGAGTGAGATGGACAGGAACATAAATTTGCTAAATATACAAATAAAATTTCTTTTTACTTTTGTTCCATTTGCTGGCCACTTTATTCTAATTTGTGCTCCCATCCTAGAAATGCTCCCTCTGACTGAAGGTACTGGTAAGTCAAACCCTTCTGAGTGCATGGAAACAGTTCTGGGATTTTGTACCAGAAATGTCCCTGTTCCAGATTTCTGTGGATGTAATTTGGTTAAATTTGAGGCCAAAGTTTGACATCAAAATCTGGAGTCTGAAGTGAGATTTGGAGAAACAAATTTGTTTCTGAGAAAATAGGATGGTAAAGAAAGGGTAAAGTATGTCTTGATGTATTTATACAAATAATAAAATTAAATATAACTAATGAAAAAACTGGCAATTCAGAACATTTTTGTCAATGTTCCAGGTAACATCCAAATTTAATCAAGTCAAGACATTCCTCAAAGTTCCAATTTATTTCCGGAGCCATCCTGGCACTATACCAGGGAATCCAAATCTGGGCTTCCCACCCAGTTGAAAATTCACATATCTTGCCCCCCCCCCCACAACATGTCATGTTGCCCACTCAAGTTGTGCCAGCGTGGCAACTCCTTCTTCTGCTTCCGCCCAGGTGGTGCACATATGATGGCCTTGAACTTCTTGAAAGAATGCTTTGTGGCTGCATCTGTTCCATCATGAAATCACCCCTCCCAAGTTTGCATAAACATCAGGCTTTCTAAGGATAGTGTGATAAGCTGTTGATTTATCACCAACTTCTGCACCAGCTTGACAGGCGGCTTCCCCTCAAGAAAAAATAATGTATCCTGCATTGAAGAGAGAGAGATCACAGGGGGTTGACAGGCTTAACCATCCTTCCCTCCCCAATGGAGACCCTTGGGCTTATCTGGATATTTGTCATATAATTGTTTAATTTGTCTGCTTTTACTTTATGACTTTTTATCCATGTGGATTCAGACCAAGGGTACCCCTTCCAATGAATGAGGTATTACAACTGGCTTCTAAATACTCGGGAGTCTAACATCTTTTTCACCTCATAATGCATCTCTCTTTGCATTACAAGGAGGGGAGATAGTGGTGGGGTTTGTGGCTTTAATTCAGATCTTGTCACTGGATTTAGTAAGCTTCAATGGAATACTGTAGTTTCCCCAATATTCTGGGCAATGCAAGCTGTTTGGTGACCAGGTTTATTATTTTGACTATAGGGAAGGGCCCTAAGAATTTTTTCCCTAGCTTTCTGCTGGGCAATCTCAATCGGATATATTTTGTGGATAGGAAAACTTTATCTCCCCCTGGGTTGGAGCAATCGGTGCTTGTCAGCTTGCTTTTTGTAGGCTTCAGCAGCATCGGTCAGTCCTCTCGGTGTTCCCCCATCCTTTCATTAAGATTTATATACAACCAGGAACATGGAAGTGGGTGCTTCCGTGGGTAGTCCTGGCATGGAAATGAACTCTTGGCTGCTGGTGACTTGGAAAGGGGTCAACCTGGTGCTGCTGTGAACGGTGTTGTTATACTTCTGCAATGGAGTCGGATGGAGGGGGGGGTTTGCTGGTTTTTAACTAAAGCATGTACCTCCAACATTAAATAGCTGTTGAAACATGTCATAATATGTGGATTTATATTGGATAGTTTTGGAGAAGTTCTACTATCCATATGTTCATATGATTTCCCTTTTCCACATGTACAGTAGAGAAATATGTGGGAGAGACCATCAGTCTCCCACTTTTTTGTTAAATGGGCTGTTGAGCCTTATGTGACACTTCAAATAAACCTGCTCTATCTCAACAGGAAGATTTGAGGAACTTCAGCAGTTATGGTTCACATTCCTTCTTGGCTGTTTATCTATTTTTTTCTTTCTACTCTGCCTTCTGCATTCTTAATGTCTTCATTCATTCTCTGATTTTTTTTCCTTACAAGTTTGGTTTAACCATTTGAATAACTGAGGAATACCAAACTTTCCTCTATTAATTTTAGCATACCAAAATTATTTAGTCAAAACATTAAGCTGACTGCTTAATGTTTTGACTAATAGTACTCTGCATATCTTGTCTTTTTAATTTAATTTTATTATACTGTCTTTTGGTTGGGTTTTATATCTGAAGAACATCTGAAATAGATAAGCCCAGAAAGAGGAAGAAATGGCCAACGGTTATTTCTATCTATTTATAGATAGAACTTTATGAGTCGCATAAGAATCTGATTAGGGTCAACACAGAAGTCTGTTGTAATCTAGACAAGCTCTTGTACAAATAGGAATTTCCAAAGTTTGTTTTTCCCCTCCTGCAAAACCCCTTTTGATTTATGACCTAGGGAATTTGGGGAATTGAACTCTATCATATGATGGGTATGCTGGCTGAGAAAGACTGCTTTGCTTTGTGCCGTGCCCTGCTGTGCCCTGCCCTGCAATTCTTGAGTGTTCTCCTCTCTGCAGATACAGGGAATTATGCCAAAATGGAGATGTAAGAAGGCCATTCGAAAACACAATCCCATTTACTATATTTATACTGCTGGTTAAATCAACCTTAACCTAAACCTGCTCCTGCATTTATCTAGTCATTCACTATGTGAACTCTAACTTCCCCAGAACAATTACTTTTTAAACAAGTATGTTTAGGGCTGCTGGCAGACATACACCTGTAGTTTTTGAAGAACTCAGAAGAAACAAAAGGCTGAAACATATGAAGAATAGTTGCAGGAATTGGGTATGTCTAGTCTAGTGAAAAGAAAGTCTAGGGAGGACATGACAGCAATGTCCCAATATTTGAGGGTCTCCTACAAGAGATGTGTGTGTCAAACTATTTTTTAAAGCAGCAGAAGGCAAGACAAGAAACAATGGATGGAAACTAACTAAGGAGAGAAGTAACCTAAGACCAATGAGAAATGTTTTAGCAATGACAGCAATAAACCAATGATATAGCTTGCCTCCAAAACTTGTGGATGCCGGAAGTTTTTAAAGACACTGCATAATCATTTGTCTGGAATGGTCTCCTGTTCGAGTTGGAGGTTGGACTACAAAACCCCAATGGTCCCTTCCAATTATTCTATGTTCTAAGTCAGGGGTCCCTAAACGTGGCAAGTTTAAGACTTGTGGACTTCAATTCCCAGAATTCTTCAGTCCACAAGTCTTAAACTTGCCAAGTTTGAAGACCTCTGTTCTGAGTTATGGTGGCAAAGAAAATTTAGAAAATAAACAAAAGAATTTGTGCACTATATTTTATTTATTCAGCTTGGAAAGTTTTTTTTACTACTGATTATTAAGGATATGTTCAGCAATATATTTAACAGCAATCATAGTTTCTTCACAAGTTGGCTTTATCTGAGATTCAGGAAGAGCAAAACCATATCGTCCTTTGTCACGAAGTTCAAAGGTGAAGGCATATTGTATACCCTGATCATAAGCCCAATCATCTGAGCCACCAGCAGCAGGATCTGTAAATAAGAACGAATACATATAAGAATAAAAGAAAGAGAACAAATAAACAGAACTGATTTTCATAAATTTAACATATGATATCAGTGCCTTGGCATCCTCTTGGATCTTTAGTATCCATACGTCTATGCTAGTTGCTTACTATTCACCTGAAGAGCAAGTCTGTATTTCTTCCAACATTATTATGCGGTGTATGAGAAACATAAATGATTATATTTTCCACATTAGTAGATAATTTTACCATACTTGATTCCTCTGTTTTATGATCAATCATGGGATTTCATATTAAAGTTAATGAACTAAAACAATATAGTTCTATTTGCTTTCATATATATCACAGTCAATGCATAATATGAAACATAGGAGAAATCTTTTTTTTAATAATATTTCTGAAAATCATATATACAGTACTCAAGAGGCCTGATAATTGAGAATACACACACACACACACACACACACTGTAATGTTCTAATTACAAGTTTATATGAATAATAATATAATTATTATCATAGCTGTATTGCTGTTAGAGCAGTAGTTCTCATCCTGGGGGTGGTGACCCCTTTGGGGGGGGTATCAAACAACCATTTCACGGAGTCGCCTAAGACCATGGGAAAAGACAATTACCCCATGGTGTTAGTAACTAAAACTTCTATTCTGGCACCTTGGAACACATTTTTACAATCTGACCAATCAAGCGTTTACAGTGGGGATGTCTCTCTGACCTTCCTGCAAATCAGCTTAAAGCCCTGTTGGGACAATTGGTGCGAGACTTATGGTTGGGAAGGGGGTCACCACAACATGAGGAACTGTATTAAGGGTCCGTAGCATTAGAAAAGTTGAGAATCACTGTGTTAGAGTAATACTTACAAATTGTTGCAGCCCCTGGACCATAGGTATATTCGGTGCCGTACAATGTTGCTAGTTCTCGAATGGCTCCTTTAGCAATAGAATTCTTTAGAGAAAAAATAAATTGTAGTAGAGATTGAGATACACTTTGCTCAGAATGGAAGCCAACATGGGAAGACGACTTAGATTTTTGAAACTAGGTATCATATATTACTGTTCTCAGCCCTTAATTCTACAGCTTCATAGAAAATGTTATAGAACGAAGATGCTTGTGGCACTTCAAATACAAACTAATTCTTATTGAAGTGTTAGTTGCCTTGACAGAAAGTTTATCTCTAAAATTTTTATGGTAGGTCTATCTATATCTATGATTTAACTAGGATATCAGCTATATTAATTAGTGGTTTCCCACTGTAATAATAACAGTTGCAATCTAGTCTGAGTACCTAGCATGCATTTACATGGTGTTTAGCTGATCATTTCCAAAGCATGATTCAGACATTATTAAAATTATTTTAAAGCAATATTCAAGCAGTCTGGGATTATACTGAGACTTCCCGATGTCACAAAGATTTCAGTGATGTTCTCAAATGCAGAATTTATATTTCTAGAGATAGATATTTAGCATTCAGTTGCATAAAGGGAAGCAAAAGGTAATTAAAAATTAAGATAAATAAGAGTTCCTAGTTTTATCGAAGCTTTTGTCTCTTCTCCATGGATGTTTGTATTACACCAGCAGATGTCAAAGGAAAAACCTGTATCATGTGCACATAGATGGACATAATGCTATATATGACAGTTCCATATCTCCTTAAGCTTTTCTTTAAAATAATGCTTATTTCTGCAGATATCTGTATATGCATTTGTCCTGCACATGAAGACATTCAAAGATATAATGCAGGGAGGAACATCCGAATGGCTCCATTCCTATTCAAACCAAATATACACTCTTGCTAAGGCATTTATATTCCTCAATATTTTTTCAGAAATTGCTTCTTTACATTTGATGTATCTGAAACAGCTACAGTTCACAATATTTGGTTGCTCAAATGGTTAGATTTGTTTTCAGTAAACTATGGGTTGAACCTGGCCAAGGATCTGGTTTAGATATGTCACATTGTGTTTGAGCTAAACTGATAAATGAAAGAATGCAAGCAGATGGTCCCATGGTCAATTTCTAGCTTCTTAGCTAGAGAAGGGCAAGAAGGCTCTTACCTGTAATCCTGTTGTCTGTTAATACCGGGTAAGTGTGCAGTAAATATCTGACACAAATGAAACATTTTCTCTTGATTTTAGAAAAATGCATTCCCTAGATCCAACAGTGGTATCTATTATTTATTTGTTTATTTCCTTTTAAGGTGAAATCTCTTTGAAGTCAAAATGACTATATGGATGTGTCCATGCAGTTCCCTTGGTAACAATATAGAGATGCTTAGCCAAGCCTTTCTTTACCAAAAATTATATTAATTGGTTCGGTACTTTGACTTTTAATCTGTCAAGGTTTTCATTTGGCTCTTGAACAAAGACTTAGAACGTATTTTCCATTTGGGGCTGATTTCAGAACCTCTGCTCCAAAACCCATCTTCATATTGAATGGGGTTAGTAGAATGAAAATAGAGTACCTGAAAACTGTTGTTAAATGAGAACCATTCAATCAAAACTGTTATTGTCTAATATACAGGTAGTCCTCAACTTACAACAGTTTTAGTGACTGTTCAAAGTTACAACAGCATTGAAACAAGTTACTTACGACCATTGTGCTATCCCAAAATGGCCATGTGGTCAAAAGTCAGATGATTGGCAACTCTTACGGCAATTAATCATATTTATGACATTTGCAGTGTCCCAAGGTCACTGGTCCCTTTTGTGATGGTCTGACAAGCAAAGTCAATGGAGAAGCCTAATTCACTTAACAACCGGGTTACCAACTTAGGAACTGCAATGATTCGCTTAGCAACAGTTGCAAGAAAAGTCATAAAATGGAGCAAAACCCACTTAACACATGTCTCACTTAGCAACATAAATTTTGGTCTCAATTATGGTCATAATATCCATGCTGCTTGCATCTTTACAATTTATATTGTTTTATTGTTTCCTAGTATGATTTAATTGCTTATTAGTATCCTATGACTATCGTTAAGTGTTGTATCTTATGATTCTTGATGAATATATTTTATTTTTTCTTTATGTACAATGAGAGCATATGCACCAAAGACAAATTCCTTGTGTGTCCAATCACACTTGGCCAATAAAGAATTCTATTCTATTTGTTCTGTTCTGTTCTATTTTCTATTCCTATTTATCGAGGACTATTTGTACATGCATATACACTCAAACACACCTAAGAAAATACACCAAGGAGCCCTGATGGTGCAGTGGTAAGAATGCAGTATTACAGGCTAACTCTTGCCACAATCTGGAGTTTGATTCTGACAGGGCTCAAGATTGACTCATCCTTCCATTCTTCTGAGGTCAGTAAACTGAGGACCCAGATAGTTGGGGGCAACATGCTGATGTTATAAATCACTCAGAAAGTGCTTGTAACACACTATGTGCTATTGTTATTGCAAAAGTTAAGTATTTAAAATTTCACATAGCAATATTCATTAATTAGCAGAGAAAAATGCCCACAGGGAGATTTTGCGGCTAGAATAAAGCAATTAGGAATTTTCTTAGATTAGGAAATTATTTCTTAGGATATTATTTCATCAGGATGGCCTGCATTTCTATAGGGAATTTAGGATTTTTTAAAAATAATTTTAAACATAGCCAGTTTTGATCCCCCTATGAATGTTAAGCATTCTTTTTCAATACAAGGAGAGTTACATTTGTTTTGATTCATATTTGCTGGAACTGATGGACCATATAATGATCTAAACTGGAACTCAAGCCAAAGTCTGAGCACATTCTGAATCAAGCTTGCAATATTTCTGAGAAAAAAGATGATTAAATATACATTACAGAGGTTTTATGTAGCCCAATATAAATGTTAAGAGAACTAGGAAGGAAAATCTATTTACAAAGATAAGGCACGCAATTTACTTTTACCAAAAAATGAAACATTAAGAAATGGAATGATTTAGTACTTTTCAAGAAAAATAATAATAATATTAGAATATCAATTAAGAGTGCTTTGCATAGATGTATTCATTTTCGCATGTATGGTGGATACAGCAAAATGAGTTGTGAAAAAAACCAGGGGAATGTATTTTTTTTATTAATCAAATTCTTCTTCCAAGAAGTTACCACTGGTGAGATTCTAACATGAATCTTGAATTTCTTGAGTGTGCATGTATATGTGTGTACAATGTTCTTTGTTTATCCAATCAATAGGACTATTCTTTGGATTCTAGTAACTTTGCCCAAAAATAATGTAATATGTCTGCTGCACGAATCCCAGCGACCAGTTAGGTCCCACAGAGTGGGTCTTCTCTGGGTCCTGTCAACCAAACAATGTTGCTTGGCGGGACCCAGGGGAAGAGCCTTCTCTGTGGCGGCCCCGGCCCTCTGGAACCAACTCCCCCCAGATATTAGAATTGCCCCCACCCTCCTTGCCTTTCGTAAGTTGAGATACATTTTCCCCCTAGGCCTTTACAATTTTATGCATGGTATGTCTGTATGTATGAATGGTTTTTATATAATGGGTTTTTAACTGTTTTTAGTATTGGATTATTGTCATATACTGTTTTATTACTGTTGTTAGCCGCCCCAAGTCTGCGGAGAGGGGTGGCATACAAATCCAATAAATAAATAAAGTATATGTATATGCATATGCATATGTATATTTGCATGTACTGTATATGTAAATTTATATGCATGAAAGCATACTAAAATAGTATACAGTTAGCATACTAAATTGTTTACAGGTAGTCCTCAACTTACAACAGTTCATTTAGCAACCATTCAAAGTTACAACAGCACTGAAAAATAGACTTATGACCATTTTTCACACTTATGACCATGTGGTCACATGATTTACATTCAGACAATTGACAACTGACTCACATTTATGAGGGTTTCAATCTAGTGGGGTCATGGGAGCTCACCTTCTGATAAGCCAAGTCAATGGAGAAGCCCAATTCAGTTAACAACCGGGTTACCAACTTAGCAACTGCAATGATTTGTTTAACAACAGTTGCAAGAAAAGTTGCAAAATGGGGCAAAACTCACTTAATAAATTTCTCACTTAGCAACATAAATTCTGGGCTCAATTGTGGTCGTAACGTTGAGGGCTACCTGCAATGTAATTCATCATTTAGTTGAGAGCATCTGAAGATATATTGCAAATAGCATGGGTTTTTGTTCGTTACTCTTTTCTAAAGTCGCTGGCACTTGGTGGAATTTAAATTATGCGAGTTATTCTAGTCTGTAATAAACAAGGATCACAGAAAGGGACAGGATAATTAGTCAAGACAACTTTTCTCAGTTTCTAATTTTTCCAGGGCTAAGTTCATTCCACTCTTCGCATAAACTTTCTAAAAGAACTGAACCCAAAATTTGTACTCAGTTTTATTTGCATTTTTCTTCATTTGTTTTCCAAGTTTGCAAATGCAGTCACCAATTAAATTCCCCCTAAATTTTGTGGCTTTGTTTTTCTCTCTCTCTGTATGTATTTGTGTATGCGCGTGCGTGCTTGTGTGTGTAGATATGCTCATTTTGTGCTAACATTTGCTTTACTTATTAAAACTTCATTGCAAGTAACTTCACAGAATTAAGAAAATATTAATCACTAGTAGGTTTGGGAAAAACAATGAGTCAGATTATATTATCGCATGAAACGAAATAAATAGTTTATGGGAAGAAAGACTAGCTGAGGACAGTGTTCCCTCTAATTTTTTTTGGGGGGTGGGCGGAAAAGTATAGTGTCTGAGCGGCAGTCCCTTCGGGACTGGGCGGCACAGAAATAACAAACAAACAAACAAATAAACAAACAAACAAACAAATGAAAACCCCACCCTGTTTTGCCTCAGAGAATTTCAAAATAAAATACTGTACTGTGTGTCTATAACAGTGAGCTCATAATAGGGCAACTCTATCAATATCAAAATGCCACTTAAATAGTTGAGCTAGTTTCAAACTAGATTTTGATTTTCTTTCTCTCTTCCTTACTCCCATTCTTTTTCTTTCTCTTTTCCTTCCTCTCTTTTTTCTATCTGTTTCTCTCTCTTCCTCTCTCTCTCCTTCCCTCTCACTGTTTCCCTCTCGGCTTCTGGGCAGGTTTGGAAAACTCTGAGTTGATGATGATTTTTAAGTGAGCGATTGCTCACTGCTCAGCTTAGAGGGAACTATGGCTGAGGACATAGGCATTCACAGGGGAAATAAGGAAGTGCACATTGATATTTAACAAGACTCTGTCTTTCATTGTACTTGTATGCAATATCACACCTGCTATCATTTAGGCATCAATATGGTTAAGGATTTATTTATTTATTATTTTGACTTGTAGGCCGCCCAATTCTTTGCGGACTCTGGACGGCGATGGATGGATGTCTATTCCACTACATATTTTAAAATATTGAATTAAGAAATTATTTCTTTTTTCTATCCAAAAGCATATTCTCAACATTGCAGATCTTTTCAGAACAGCTGAAGAACTGGGTTTTTCTTGTTTCCTGATTTTGATCTGTATTCATTTATTGGGAACCCTGAAAAACTGTGGCGAGTGATATGAATCCAAATTGTACATTTACAGGCTTTGAATCGGCCTTCAGAAAAACTCACAGAAAGTTTAAATAGGGAGAGAAAATGGAGATTTCATTTACCCATCACTCCAACTCCATCTCCAATAAACATTTGAAAATGTATCTTTTAGAAATATAAAGGCATGTAGCCAAGTTCTGAAAGATTAGCATAGAAGGGCTTATTTTTAAAGAGACTGCAGTTGGAGTACTTATTTTATCAGACATCTGCCAGTTTCTTTATCATATTTCATGTCAGAATAGAAATGAAATAAGATAACATTCTGATAAAATATGCTTTATCGTTTTTTAAAGATCGTGACCATTTAAGTTTAACAGTGTATTAAAAACGAGTTAATGGGATCTTCTCAGGACATAATAAGAATTTTGAACGTAAGTTGAATTCAGTCTGCTCTTTAATGTATATATCATTGGAAATATATTTTTATTTGTTCAGTGGAACTGTTCTGTTCTGCATACTTTTTTATAAATATGTTCAAACACTCGGGAAGAAGAAGTCCTTCCCCACTTAATCTAAAGAAGTACTGGCAAAGTCTTGTGATATTACTAGTCCCTTCCCCATTGGTTAGGAAGATAGCAATGGATATGGCTTGGGCTCTGTAGGCAATGTGAACTACATTTTTTGATTCAATACTTTGGTAGTGATAGACCCATTGATTTTTCAGTCATTATTTTTCTCCAGCTTTTTCTTTGTGGACTAGGTATAAAATATGTCAGCTGATTGAATTTAGGTATATCTACAATGCAGCTGAGCGGGAATATATTTTCTGGGCAAGACTAGATTATGGGCATTTACAGAAGGACAAATGATGATATCATCACACAAAAACTGCATCTTATGTACTTGTAAAAGCACCATTTGTGCCATGAAGACACTGTATATATGCCATTATTTGAACATCTTAGCAGTTAACTACTGGACAGTGTCTATTCTGTATAATAGTTTATATATAGAATATATAATATAATACGATGTGATATAATAGTTTAGTTTACCATAACAGCCTAATCTTAACTGATCTGGTTAAGAATGTTGTGGGAACAAAATCACCATACAATATTTCATATTTCCCTTTCTATACAAAAATGAGATCACTAGAACGACACAATACAAATTCTATGATAATCTGTATGCTGTTAAAACCAGTGACAAGAGAATTCTATTGTAATCTATCAATTTATGTATGCAGAGGAGTATGTAACGGAGTACCCCAAGTATGCAGTAGAGTACCCCAAGGCTCTGTTTTAGGCCCAGTACTCTTCAACATCATCATCAATGACTTGGACAAAGGGATAGACGGGGAACTCATCAAATTTTCATATGACACCAAACTGGCAGGAATAGCCAACTCTAAAGAAGATAGGCTCAAGATACAGAAGGATCTTGACAGACTTGAACATTGGGCGCTATCAAACAAAATGAAATTCAAAAAAAGTAAGGTTCTACATTTAGGCAACAAAAACAAAATGCATGGGCAAAGTATATGTGATACATTGCTCAACAGTAGTAATTGTGAGAGGGGTCTTGGAGTCCTAGTGGACAATCATTTAAATTTGTTATTGTTGTTATTGTTGTTATTATTGTTGTTGTTGTTGTTGTTGTTATTATTATTATTATTATTATGTTTCAGTTAAATATTGCTTTGTTAAATGATAGGGAGAAAGAGGGGCAAATGTTTCTACACTTTGGAATAACTCTTGTTAAAACATTATCGTTTAAGGGTACAAATGTATATAAAGTAACATAGCACCATCAAATAAAAATTGTCCCAAATGTCCAAGGCAAAACTGTTAATCTGTTCGTACTTTCTGTCTCTGGCACATATCCTGATATTTCCACTTGGGAAACATTATAAATCTGTCTGAACTGTGCAGCAGTACGTGACCACTTTTGTATTTCTGGCAACTAGAAAATTAAAATCCTCTCAATTTTTGAAATAACTTATTTGTCATAATGTACTTTAGTGCTGTATACTTATACTTTTCAAATATTCCATAAAACTAGAGACATATTTTGAGGAAAAAAACATCAACAATTCTATATTGTTCTAAGGCATCAAGTTTAGGAATTATATATAAATTGTTATTCCCGTGCATCAACAAAGAAAGCAAAAATGGCATCAATTAGCATATGCTCTAATCTATAAAGTAAAAAGCAAACTATATTATGGTTTAGTTTGTTGCATAATCCAATCTAGAATCTCCCTCCCAACTAATAACCTTACATATTCTTGGCCTAACCCAATGCTTCTCAAACAGTGGGGCGGGCCCCCCTGGGGGGACACGGAGCGATGGCCGGGGAGGGGCAGCATGACCCCAGGAAATGTTCTCTTTTTTTTTGCTGCAGGGAGTAGGATGCACATCCTACCTGACACTTGTACTGGTACCTCCGTCATGTTCCTTTGCGTTGTGTCCAGCACAGTCTGTTCTAAAAGAAAACATCTCACGAGTTCAATCAAACTTCTCAAATTCGTGAGACATTTTCTTTTAGAATAAAGTGTCAGGTGGGATGCACGTCTCGTGGTGGGGCGCAATTTTGGGGTGGTAGGTTGCACGGGGCAGGCCACAAGATGCGTGCCGGTGGAGAGTTGAGGGCACGCAAAATGTTTACTTCTTCCTGGGGAGGGGGTTACAAAAAATAATTGAGAAGAACTGGTCTAACCTCACTTTTGAAAGGTAGATGAGTACTTCTCTCTATGGTTAGCAATGATACTACCAGAGTAACCACCAGAGTAAAATCCACAGTACTCCTTTACCTTAAACCCACTGTGCTAAAATCTGGTTCTTGAATCTGAATTCTGTCCTTTTGATTTTGTTCGATACCTCACCTTCTTTCTTGTTTTAACCTTTTATGAAGTCTGGCTGTGTTTCTGCATTACTGTTGAGTCACTGGTTGCTTTTTCAGCAGTCTAGAATGGTCTGTGCATGTCAATCTCACAGACTGTGCTGTCAGTGTTAATTTTTGTCCCTTGACAGGAAAGTGTTTTTTGTCTATTGGTATTAACAGTAACACATTTTGGCGTTGATTTGTCTGTATCTTAATTGCTATTTATTTCCTGTCTTTCCTATGTGATATATAAGCCCTTCATAGCACCAGACCAGATTATCCCAGGGACCGCCTTCTGCTGCACGAATCCCAGCGACCAGTTAGGTCCCACAGAGTTGGCCTTCTCCGGGCCCTGTCAACTAAACAATGTCGTTTGGCGGGACCCAGAGGAAGAGCCTTCTCTGTGGCAGCCCTGGCACTTTGGAACCAACTCCCCCCAGAGATTAGAATTGCCCCCACCCTCCTTGCCTTTCGTAAGCTTCTTAAAACCCACCTCTGCCGTCAGGCATGGAGGAACTGAGATATTCTTTCCCCCTAGGCATTACAATTTACGCATGGTATGTTTGCATGTATGTTTGGTTTTATAATAAGGTTTTTTTTAGTTGTTTAGTATTGGATTGTTACATGCTGTTTTTTATCACTGTTGTTAGCCGCCCCGAGTCTGCGGAGAGGGGCGGCATACAAATCCAATAAATAAATAAATGAATGAATGAATGAATGAATGAATGAATAAAAAAATTAAAATAAATTAAAATTAAAATTAAAATTAAAATTAAAATTAAAATTAAATATTCCCATTGCCTTTAAACAAGCTGAGAATGTGTGGAGACATTCTCCAGAAAAACTGCAGACTCTAGGCATCATTTGTGCTTCAGTTTGAGATACAGACAACAAAGACTCAAGAACACAGGGACACAAGATGTCAGAAAACATCTTGCAGAAAACACAGCTGCACAAATGTCTATGGAGATTCTCAGTCATCCAGGTCATGCTTGTTCCAAGGGTGCTTTTTCAAGAGGCAACTAGATTTTCTGGGGTTTTTTGAAGACATTTCTTTTTCTCATCCAAGAAGTTTCTTCAGCTCTCCACCATCCAGTCGGAACTTAAGATTCTTGGGTGAGAAGTGAAATGCCTTCAAACAAAAACCAGAAGGTCAATTTGCCTCTTGAAAATCCACCTTTGGGACAACCCTGACCTGGATGACTGAGAATCTCCATAGATGTTTACAATTAATACAACTTTCAGCTTTATCCTTACCAAAATTTTACTTACCAGTTTTACATTGTTTGGCACTTGATCATAAGTATAAGAGTATGGATAAAGGAGCATCTGGGAGTAAGAGTGAATGGTCAAGTAAGCCTTGATAGTTGAACGGTTTCTTCGAATGAAATCAGTCAAAGCTTTGGTTTCCTTTTCTGATTCAGCTTTACTACCACAATAGGTGTCACTACAGGGGTTTTTTGAAGCACCAACAGCTGAATGCAGTAGGAAAAAATTAGAGATGATAGACAGGTTAGTCCAAAAGGCAGAAAAAGTATACCTTTCAGGCTTACTAACGGTTTTATTTATTTATTTACTTACTTACTTACTTACTTACTTACTTACTTACTTACTTACTTACTTACTTACTTACTTATTTATTTAGTCCAATACATAATACACATTGAAGAGAATAGATATGTAATAATATAAATAAAGAAAAGAATAGAAGAAAAGATATAAAAGTACAGTGGTACCTCATCATACCAACTTAATTGGTTCCAGGAGGAGGTTCGTAAGGTGAAAAGTTCGTAAGGTGAAACAATGTTTCCCATAGGAATCAATGTAAAAGCAAATAATGTGTGCAAATCCTTCAGGAAAATCCCAAACTTTAGAAGGGAGGTGAACAGAGGGCAGGGAGGAGCAGCTAAAGGGGGCGGGTGGAAGAAGCAAGGCTAGGCTAAAGGGTGAGTGGGAAGGAAGAAAGGCAAGGGGGATGCTCCTCCCTTTTCTTTCTTCAAAAGACACCCTTTCAGTTCCTTTGCAAGCACGTTGTTCTCTGCAAAATTTTTCCTCCCCCAAGCTGCCTCTCCCTCCTCCCTTTTCTTTCTTCAAAAGACACCCTTTCAGTTCCTTTGCAAGCACGTTGTTCTCTGTAAAATGTTTCCTACTCCAAGCCGTCCCTCCCTTTTCTTTCTTCAAAAAAGGGGAAAAAAAGAAACCCCTTCATCCCAGCAGCAGCTGCTTGGGTTCGTAAGGTGAAAATAGTTCGGAAGAAGAGGCAAAAAAATCTTAAACACCGGGTTCGTATCTTGAAAAGTTCGTTAGAAGAGGCGTTCGTAAGATGAGGTACCACTGTATAGGTGAACATATTTGAAAGGAAGAAAAGATAAATGAGATAAGGAGAGACAATTGGACAAGGGACGGAAGGCACACTGGTGCACTTAAGGAAGTCTTTTACTTTTAAGTTTTAATTTACTTTTCAAACAAGTATAATTGAACTGGTTAATAACAGGATGAAATATTACTATAGTATTTTTAAATTTAAAAATTTCAAAAACTTTTATGTATCTGTTAATCTATCAATGACTGGAATCACACATTATGCTAAGTCATGAATGTTTTACCTATGAGTTGTACTGCTATAATAGCTGTGTGCCATTATAGAATAATACAACTCAGCATGAAGTAGATGTGAATAGATGGAGAAAGGGTGACAGATAATGCTCTATACAAGAACAGCTCATGCTATCAAGGCGGAAGGAAGATTCAAACGGAGAATGACATGATCTTTTTAGTCACTGTACTATATATCCATGATGACGAACCTATGGCAGTTGCCCTAGCTCAGCTCCAGTGTGCCCACGCTGCCCTTCTTCTCCCAGAAGTCTCCATGTGGAGGTGGAGGTAAGTACAGGGCTTGTGCGGAGGCTCTGGGAGACTTTTCACCCTCCCTAGGCTCCAGGAAAGCACCTGGAGTCTTGAAGGGCAAAAAACAGGCCTACCAGGTCCACTGGTAGTCGGGAAACAGGCCATTTACAGCTTCTGGAGGGCCTCCTGGGGAATGGGGGAGGCTGTTTTTGCCCTCCCCAGACTTCAGGAAAGCCTCTGGAGCCTGGGGAGGGTGAAAAATGGTTCTAGCCGAAGTTGGGAAATGGGCCATTTGGAGCCTCTGGAGGCTTCAGGTAGGCCTGCTAGGCCCAAAACAGGGCACCGGGAGGGGTTGTGCACACATGCATGGGGGCTGGGGCAGCGCAAGGGAGTTGTGCCCACAGGTTATTGGTTTGGGCAATTGGATTCAGTAGTTTAAAATGTTTTATGCATTGAATTCTTCCCATCTGCTAACTATACAACAACAGGAGAAAGAATTATATTTTGCTAGTTTTGTTGTTATCTAATGTTTCCTATCATCATTGCTTTGACCTTATAGCTTGACAATGAGAATACAGCTTGATGTATATATAGCTCCGACTTTGATTCCTAAAATTTCCAATTAAAACAATTTCAAATGTAAGGTGTGAGGGAATTTGAGCTTGTCAGAGTAGATCATGTGCATTTGATCAGCTTGGTGCCCTTTGATGTCAAGATCACATAAAAACATCAATCTCAGGTTGTATTTTGGCCCCTTTCCTGTTTAATATTTCTATATGTTGCAACAAAAGAAGATGGCAACAACTCTGGAGGGTGCCAGTTAATGAAGCTGGCATACAGTATTGTGGAATATATTGTATGATTTACGAGGAAGTATTTAATAAGGTGCTGACAGTTCTTTGGGGAAGATGTATTGCAATTCATTGGATTGCCTATAGTACAATGATTCCTTGCAGTAATGGGCAGACAAAATTTTTACTGCCACACTGTGGGTGTGGCTTATTTTGTGAGTGTGGCTTGATGGTCATGTGACTGGGTAGGAGTGGCTTGGTGGCCATGTGACCAGGTGGCAGTGGCTTGAACAATCATCATCGTTCAAGTGAACTGTTATTGCCACACAATGCCTTTTCATCTCAGCTGTGGGCAGAGTGAGGGGAAAAAGACCGCAGCCCAGACTGCTTCAGTATGGCGCAGCTCTCCTGTTTTCTGTTTTGTATTTATTTTTATTGTACTTATACCGTTGTTGTAAGCTGCTCTGAGTCCTTCGGGACTGGGCGGCATAGAAGACAAACAAACAAACAAACATACACACACACACACACACACATACATACATACATACATACATACATACACACACATATAAGAGGATAGCATAGTTTTGCCTCTTAGAGAACAGGATACTTACTGCACCATCCAGCATCAAAATTTCTGTTGGGATCAGTACCAATGCATGAACTACCAGCATTTACAGAACGAGTCTTCCTCCACATACGACTCTGAAATGAAACAGATTTGTTTGTTTGTTTAATTGGACTTATATGCTGTCCCTCTCCGTGGACTCACAACATTTCAATAAAAAACACAGTATATAAAACACATCTAAATCCAATTAACATAAATAATTAATTTAAAGTATTTTAAAATATTTTAAGACTGATTGTTGCAAGTATAGTTTTATAAGACATGTGATTTTAGTGATGTTTTTAATTGGTTTTTAAAAAATTTATATTGTATTTATACTTGTTGTTACCCGCTCAGAGTCCGTTTGGAGTGAATAAATGCAATCAATCAATCAATCAATCAATCAATCAATAAAAAACTAAAACATTTAAAAATCAAACGTTCAAATACACACTACAACATCCTACACTGGCCAGAGGCTGGGGTCTAATGACCCCAAGCCTGGCGGCATAAATACATTTTCAAATTCTTATGAAAGGCAAGGAGAGTGGGGGCTGTGCGAATTTCTGGGAGGAGTTGATTCCAGTGAGCCCCCCCCCCCCCCCCCCCCGAGAAGGCTCTTCCCCTAGTGTCAGCCAAGTGACATTGTCTAGTTAACGGGACCTGGAGAAGGCCGACTCTGTGGAACCTAACCGGACGCTGGGATTCATGTGGCAGAAGGCGGTCCCGTGATTGTACCTTTGGAAAAATAATTTATACAATAATTATGATTTGCTGATCGTGTGTTATTTACCTTTGTCCAAGAATAGACATAGCCATCAATATTAAAGACAGGCAAGACATAGAAGTCTAAGTCGTTCAGAAGCCGAGTCATAATGGTTTCTTTTCCATAGGTCCGAACAGCCTACATATAAAACATCGAGATGGTGAAGAAAAATCTAAATGACTGATCTCATGTCATTTTCATTTGCATGATTACCAAATAATATTACAGGTTTTTGACACAGGAATAGAAATAGGAAGAAAAATATGGCTGCCTGAATCAAGAGCACTCCTTCAAATTTCAGCTGCTTGCCAATTAGATTGGTAATACTGAGGTAATATTGCTAAATGAATGTAGACGGAGAAAATTCATAAAGAGGCGTAGATTTGATATTGTTTAGAAATTAGAATGTCACTGAAAAACTATAAAGAGAGCCTTTTAATATTCTATAATTATCTATCTGCAATATTAATTAGTGGATTAAGATTTTGAATAAATATATGAAAAAAATAACTGGTTATGATGATATCTGTGATTATGTTAGAAATGAATTGTATAGCTTTTCCCATTGTTCAAAATATATATGACCATTAGTAAGTATGTTAAATGTTTAATATGTGTTTAGATCTCTGTTTAATGTTTAATCTCTGATTACATTTGATAACTCTAAGTATTGTAAATAAGGCAAAATTTTGCTCTCTGCTGCATTACTGGAAGGGAAAGATGGATCTGAATAGCAAATAAATTAACAACAACATGGTTTTCACTTTTCATACTACTAAAGGACAAGAAAAGGATTTGTATTCTGCCACCAAAGCAAATCTGTCAATGCTTTAGATCCTGTTTACATTTTGTACTTCACTGGGTCAAAAGAGGGTAGTTTTAGCATTTAGCAGTAAAATGGTCAAAACAGGAAGTTAGAGAGAAAAGCAAGTTTTAGAGTACAACCAAATGCTCTTGATCAGCTGAATTCTATGAAATGGCACAAGAGATTACATCCCAAAGTAATCCTTGGAGTGGATGAGATTTGATACCATCCCTTGGATTGCCACAGCATAGAAAAGGGCAGATTTGGGTAAGAGTTAGGATTTCCTAATACAATTTGCATGGCATTGACCCTAAATATTACAATTTTGAGCATAAAAAGAGAGAATGTAGGTTAATGGTAAAGATAAACCAGGATTGGAGAAACCCATTTGCTGGTACTTTAGTTACTGAAATTCTACTCATGCTCTCCTAACCCACCTACTTGTAGGGGAATTGTGATAAGGAAAAATCGGAAGCAAAAATGCTAGGTACCCCATTCTTGAGCTCTTAAAAAAGGCAGGAATAACAACTATAACAGCTGAAACTTTTTCTGTGCCTTCATAAAGGATTATGGTCAACTCTAGTATTGATGTTTCTCTAGACAGATGTTACCACAAAGGTCTGCAGATCTGAGAAAAGGAGAAATTGAAATCCACAATGCTGTTATGTTGCTAGGCTTTTGTGAACCATGATTAATAAGATGGTATCAGATTTTGTATGTCTGTGTCTTCAGAAATAGATATCCCTAAAAGCAAACTCAAGTATTGACTATCACCAGAATTGAAGGACAACATTTTCGGCATGCCTAGGCAACATAAAATCCTTCAAGACAAAACAAAATTAAGAAATCAATAAACTAAATAGTGACATTAAAAAACAGCTATGGGCATCAAGAATAGAAGAAATTGCTGTTTAACTGTTTTCAAATACTCTGGAGACTGTGCAGCTTTCACTAAACTTATTTTGGAAGTGTACATTATTTGTTAGGTATTGTTTCATATGGCACAGTCTGCTCATTATATATTAATTATAATCTAATGATATCTTTTTACAAGATATCCCCTCCCATTTGTTATTCTAATCCTAACCTTTGTATAATTGCAACAGATTTTTTCTTAATGGTGAATAGAATAAACTTTGCAAAAGGGGTAAGCATGACTGGGGGCTAGGACAATATCAAACTCCAGAGCCACAATATAATTATCTATTGCAACGCATTCTTCACGGCAGTTTTTAAAAAAATGCTTCAAAATGCAAACTGGAAATCCAATGAAAAATCAAAGTAGTGTGTTATTTTATAGCAAAGACAGAAACTTTGGAATAACAATGAGAATATGTTGAGGAATTGTAATTAATTTTTCCTTAATTTTGCAGTTCCATTTTCAGTTGAATCAATAATTTCTGTCCACTGGTATTTTGTCACCAACCTCTCGTACAAACCACTGGCAAAAAGCAGGTGAGACCCATTCTCTGGCATGGAAGCCGCAGTCCATAAAGATAGCTTTTTTATTTCCGCCAGGCTTCCCAATCTATACAATAAAATGAATGAAAGAAAGAAAGAACAATTGGATACAGGCATCATAGCACAAATACTATTACACAGTGAAATTACTCAAAATAACAGAGTTGGAAGAGATCTTGGAGGTCTTCCAGCCCAATCCTCTGTTCAGGCAAGAAGCCCCATACCATTTCAGACCATTTACCCTTAGATTATCTACGGTTGACCTATCCAGATTCCCAAGAGGTCAGTAAGGGGCGAGTACAAGTGCACTAGAGTGCCTTCCGTCCCCTGTCCTATTGCTCTCCTATATCTCCTATACCTTTCTTCTATTCCTATATTTCTTCTTCTATTCTTTCATTGATATGTTCTATTACTTTATCTTCTTTTCTATTATTTCTTAGATATATTTTACTATGAGTATCTCCTCTATAACCTTCATCATGTATTTTGTTATGTATATATAGATATATACCCACTAAAACCCTCATTGTGTATTGGACAAAATAAATAAATAAATAAATAAACAAACAAACAAACAAATAAATAAATAAATAGTTGCCCAATCTCTTCTTAAAAAGTTCTAATAGTTTTAAAAACAACTTTGAATAGAATAGAATTTTATTGGCCAACTATGATTTGATTTGTCTTGGCGCATATGCTCCTAGTGTACATCAAAGAAAAGATACATTTGTCAAGAATCATAAGGTATAACACTTAATGATAGTCCAGATACAAATAAGCAATCAAATCATATCAGGAACCAGTCAATATAAATTGTAAGAATACAAGCGACAAAGTTACAATCATACTGTCATTTGTGAAGGAGATGGGTAATGGGAACAATGAGAAGATTAATAGTAGTGCAGACTTAATAAATAGTTTGACAGTATTGAGAGAGTTATTTGTTTAGCAGAGTTATGACATTCGGGAAAAACTGTTCTTATGTCTAGTTGTTCTGTTGTGCACTGCTCTATAGCCAGTGAAGAGCTACCAAAAGTTTTACTACCACACTGTGGGTGTGGTTTATGCATTTGTCAGGGTTTGTATGAATTTTTAATAGTGGTTTACTCAACTTCACTATGGATAACACCCAGTGAAGGGCTACCAAAAGTTTTACTACCATGCCCACATGCCACTGTGGGCATGGCTTATGCAGGCTGCCCTGCATTTTCTTTCAACATTTTTCAGTGCAAATTGGGTGCTCTGGGGTGGAGCTCTATTTTCGCTACCCCACTGCGTTCCCCCACCTCCGGGCACCAGCCCCCCCCCCGTCTATTTCGTCAACAAAAATTTAAAAGAAAACACTTATTTATTAAGAAATGAATATATTGCCTGTCCCCTTAATAATTCTTCACAGTTTACAAAAACACAATAAAATATCTATGAAATTAGTGTTAAAAGAATAACAGATGTAAAACAAAAACTACAACTAAACCAGAGTTGCTTCTAATAATAGTTCCAATCTTACTGAGTTCATCTGGAAAGAGCCCTGCTCCTTTTCGATTTTTATTTTTCGTTTTGGCTATAACCCATTTCTTAGTATTTTTCCTCATCCCTACAAACCACCATATTTTATCCTGAGTAATTATGGCATATGTTTAGAGTCTAGCTACCTGCACTATGTTGTTTTTATATAACTTTGCCTCTTACATAAATAGTAAGATATAAACGATCCAGATGCAAAGGAAGACAGATATCCCTTATCTTTAAATGTAGTTCACAAGAAGGATGTTTATTGTGCAGAAGTATGACAAGTTCCATCTGATGAAATTCCCAACCATTAAAGGTACAAGTAACTGATTTCTTTCCCAGCTAATTTTCAAAGTTTTGCAGTTTCTATCAAAGTTGGATTTTTTTTAAAAAAAAACATGTTACAAAGCTCAAAAGTCAGTTCATATACAAAAGCCTCATGTTCATATTCATGTTTTCAGTCTGCTTACAATATTAAAATTTAGCAAATTAAACCTCAGATCAAAAACAGTGGAAAATAAAAGTACATTAGCCCATTGACTAGACAAAAGCACACAAAGAGCAAGAGTTTTGAAATCTGGTCAACATTTCTTATAGAAGTTAATATACAGTGGTATCTTGGTACTCATCATTAAATAGTTTCAGGAAGTGCAATGAGTATCAACAAATGATAAGTACCAAACAGAATTTCCCCATAGGAAATAATGTAGTGAGTCATAAGGCAGTTGACAAGACCTAGCTTATGTGTTCAATACCAAACATTTATCAGGACAAAAACTTTATTTCAAAATGTGTTGAGTACCAAATTTAATAAGTTCAAAGCAGCTGTTTACCAAAGTACTATTGTTTTAGGCTTTTGTCCATATTAACAAAGTTTTTCTTAACATATCTTTGGCTAGATCAGTAGTTCTCAACCTGGGGGTCGGGACCCCTTTGGGGGTCGGACAACTGTTTCGCAGGGGTCGCCCAAGAATATGGGAAAAGACAAATTTCCCATGATGTTAGGATGCCTTGGAACACATTTTTACAATCCGACCAATCAGGCATTTACAGTAGGGCTGTCCCTCTGACCTTCCTGCCAATCAGCTTAAAGCTATGTTGGGAGAATTGGTGCTAGGTTGGGGGTCACTACAACATGAGGAACTGTATTAAGGGCTCGCGGCATTGGAAAGGTTGAGAACCACTGGGCTAGATGAATGTTTTTCTGTGTAGAAATATTGTCTAAGAATATCTATCTATCCATCCATCCATCCATTTATCCATCTACCTACTACCTACCTACCTACCTACCTACCTACCTACCATCTATCATTTTAAAGTCAGTTTTGGTTCCTGGTAGCTACCTGGATAAGTCCCTGTAGTATTCTTAACCAGATTTTTTCTTACCCTTATGATGCATTTATATAATCATAGTTACATTACTATATACCACTGATGGCAAACCTTTTTTTTGCTCAGGTGCCAAATGGGTGCGCGCGCATTCACATTAGCATGCATCCATGTGCCCACACCCATAATACAATGCCCTCCTGTGCATGTGCACACAACCCTTCCACACTCCCCCACCCCCGCACATGCAGGCAGGCCTCACTGAAACCTCTGGACTCTGTGGGTGGTGAAAAACGAGCCCAAGAAGCCTACCGGAAGTTCGGAAATAAACTTCTAGTTGGGCGTTTGGTCCATTTTTCACATCCACAGATTCTGGAGGCTTTCCTGAAGCCTGGGGAGGATGAAAAAAGCCTCCCATACCCTCTAGAACAGTGTTTCCCAACCTTGGCAACTTGAAGATATTTGGACTTCAACTCCTAGAATTCCCCAGCCAGCATCTGCTGGCTGGGGAATTCTGGGAGTTGAAGTCCAAATATCTTCAAGTTGCCAAGGTTGGGAAACACTGCTCTAGAAGGCTGAAAATCAGCTGGCCAGTGCGCATATGTGTGCTGGAGCTGTCATACCTTGCATGCCTTCAAATATGGCTCCATGTGTCCCCTTGGTACGCGTGCCATAGGTTTGCCATTATGGCTATATACCAATACTTATTCAATAATTCTTTTTGTATTTTTTTAATGAAATATTGAAATATTGCAAAATAGCAATAAGAAAATACAAATTCACTGTTGTTGTTGTCCTTCCTTCCTTCCTTCCTTCCTTCCTTCCTTCCTTCCTTCCTTCCTTCCTTCCTTCCTTCCTTTTAATTACCAGTATATATTTTTATATCTTCTAGCTTTTCATAATTTTAAGGACAATCTGGGGATGTGAGAGGATAATCTGGGGAGGTGAGAGGACAATTTTAAGGACAATCTGGGGATATGAGAGGGATTAAAAATACTTCCAGATTTATCTTGAGTTAGATGGGCAGTTTATAAATTTTATAAATAGATAAATGAATATGAAATAAATACAGGTTTGATTTGAAACAGTGACAACTAAAATCTCAACTTTGGCATTTGGTTCAGGTCTTTAGATAGCAGAGGATATCATCAGTCCAAACACTTTTCGATCAGCACACAGACCTAGATTGCCAACTAGATGTAGCCAGGAACCAAAACTTTATTGTCTGTGAACCCAATAGATTCTCTGGCCCCTTTTGTTATATCTGACTAGACTCAAAGTACTTAAACACAGAAGCATCTTTACTCTGGCATGATGTCATGCCTTTCTCTCAGCTGTAGTTGAAAGCCCAGATCCACAATGTATCTGCGACTCTGGACACACAGAAGCGACAACCTTAATCCTTCTCCAATGCCTGTGCTACAGAAACATACATACCAGCCTCATCTCATCATAAATTCATAACCACGGAGAGGGGCGGCATACAAATCAATCAATCAATCAAACAAACAAACAAATAAATGAATAAATAAATAACTGACACGGACAGGACAATTTTATGCCACTTTGTGGTGTCAGACATCAATGCTTGTCCAACTTATACAATTTCCTTCCTTCCTTCCTTCCTTCCTTCCTTCCTTCCTTCCTTCCTTCCTTCCTTCCTTCCTTCCTTCCTTCCTTCCTTCCTTCCTTCCTAATTACCAGTATATATTTTTATATCTTTTAGCTTTTCATAATTTTAAAATATTTTTATTTCTATATACTGTATCTATAGGCTTTTTTCAATGACTTCAGGCTCCTTATGCTGATCTATGGCTGTAATAAGGATTTGGTTTGACTTGAACAGATTTGAAGTGCTTATGTTTTTCATGCTGGAAAGCCTTAATTATTTTTAAAATGTCAACACTAGCAATAGCACAGTTCTCATCCCCACCTCCATTTATGCCACAGCTTAATTTCATAGACATGCTGAGGGTGGAGAGAAATAGTAGCCACTAGCTAGAAAATGTTCTAGGGCAATTCTGTTTATGCTGTTTTCAAGGCAGTTTTTAAAGTAACTTTGAAAAATTTAAAGTAAAACACTTATTTCTTTAGCAATAAATGCATATTTTGCCTGTCCACTTAATAGCTCTGTCTTGACAGTTTACAAAAACACAGTAAAAATATCCATGAAAACAGTGTTAAAAGAATAACAGATATAAGAATAACAGATATTGCCGGCAGGCCTGGGGGCCATAAACTAACAACCACCATGGCCAAATCGTATGAATGGTATCAGGGGTGGGCAGCAAGCAGGACGGGGTGGAACACAGTTCCACCGGCGGAAATCAAGCTACATGTGGAGCTCCAGCTGATCAGCGGCAATCACTTTCTGGATTACCGGTCTCGGCTTGGCTCCCCCCCCCCCCCCTGCTGCTACGTGCTCCTTGCTTTTTTCCTCTTTCCTCCTTCCTGGCCTCGGTCAAGCTTCCCTTTCTCCTGCCAGGCTCCCCTCCAGCCTCACATAACCCCCTCCCAAGGCCAGTAAGGAGAAAAATGAAAAAAGTGAGGAGCACGCAGCAGTAACAGCAGCAGCAGGGGAAAAAAGGAGAGCCGCGCCACACCAAAGTGGTCTGGGCTGCTGTCTTTTTCCCTTCGTGAAGCCCTCCGCCTGCAGCTGAGGGGGAAAGGCATGATGCAGTAATAATAACCTTGTGACTTTCCCCTCCCGTCGTTCTCCTCCTCCTCAGAAAGCGGGAGGAATACCAGCACCAGCAGGAGTTGCGGGGGGCCCTTTTCCTTCCCCCTCTTTTCTCAACAGCTGATTGGCACCTGTTCGCCTAATTACCCAGCCTGAGGCGGGGGGGCGACCCAGGAAGTAGAGCATGGGAAACGCAAAGCAAATTGTCACCCCAGCGAGCAACACTAGTGAGGTTGTAAGGAGAGGACTTAACACTTCACTTGAACGATGATAGTTCAAGTCACTCCCACCTGGTCACATGACCGGCAAGCCACTCCTACCCAGTCACGTGACCATCAAGTCACACCCACAAAATAAGCCACACCCACAGTGTGGCAGTGAAAATTTTGGCTGCCCATTACTGAATGGTATGTATGCATGTTGTTGTGACTGTTCTATCATGGGTTTTTAAATGAGAGTTTTGTTTTAGATTTTATATTTGACTTCTTTTTCATTGTATTGTATTTATACTGTTCATTGTAAGCCGCCCTGAGTCCTTCGGGATTGAGCGGCATAGAAGTCGAATTAAATAAATAAATAGATAGATAAATAGATAAATAAATAAATAAACCCCCACAAACTGCAACTAAATAAGAGTTGCTTCTGTAAGATAGGTGGCCCTATAAATGGGATTAATAAATAAAATAAAAATAAAATAAATAAAATGGGGGCATTCAAAAGCCTTGATAAATAAGTGTGCTTTAAGCCTTCCTGTAAGTGGTAACAAGGAGGACTCTTGCCTCTTCTGTAAGATCAATTACCATAAAAGCATAGGATTTGTAATGATGCCTACACTATGACCATATGGTTGCATCCTTACGCTTGTCCCAAAATCAGTCAAGCTGCTTTGCCTTATGCATCATTGGCTGCAACAGGTCAGTATGCCAGGGGATTCTGAGATGGGTGTTTAGAAGAAACTCCTGTACCAAAAATTTAGGAGATGACTCAAACAGTTCACTGAAGTCCAATTAATTATCTGGAATCTGATCAGCTTCATTAAACTCTGTGAGTGGTCTGATCCTTGCTCCTGTAGAACAGTGTTTCCCAACCTTGGCAACTTGAAGACATTTGGACTTCAACTCCCAGAATTCCCCAGCAGGCATTTGCTTGCTGGAGAATTCTGGGAGTTGAAGTCCAAATAGCTTCAAGTTGCCAAGGTTGGGAAACACTGCTGTAGAAGACAATGCCTCGTGACTATTTAAAGTTCAACAGGGAGCAAATTTGTTCTTACCATAGCTACCACTTTTCAGACTCATGTTTCACTGTCAAAATACATTTGAAATATTACATTATAGCTCTGAAAAGGAATCACATACATCCCACAATTGATTGCCATTTAATGGCAATGCAGTGAATTTTGGGAAGAGACATCTGCTATAAATCGGGTAAAGGTGATAATTCTGATAGCAGCTAGTTCTTTAAGAGCTGATCTCCTTTTCCATATGTGAATATGTGGCCTCTTGTGTACTGTTACTTATACTAGCCTCCTTCTCCCTAGCACCTTCCAGATGTTGCACCACAATTTTCATCATCCTCAGCTGGCATATTTTAGTGATGAGGGAGTTTGTTGCTTGATATATCTGGAAGTGTGGTAGTGCAGAGCTGCAACTCACATGGAGGTGTTTACATGTATATACGGCAATGGTGTCACATATCAACAGACAACTACCTTTTCTGGCCAGTCTCTGGTATTACTTGAAGCAGGAAGATGCTTCTTTGCATGTTCAAATTGTGTGTGCAAAAATATCAACTGAACAGGGCTAGGTGTTGCTCTGATATGGTTTAGTGAAAACAGAGGTAACTCTGCAAACCAGAGGCAAACTTCTGCAAATCCTGGCACTGTGAATCATTCAATTTTGCAGACCAGCTGGGTCACAGCTGCATAGAAGCTAAACCAAAGTGAAAGGAAGAAATGCAGCTGTAGTGCTTGGTTTATTGCACCCTTAGGAAAAGCTCTTGCAAGTCAACCCTGTGGCTCTCCAATAATGATGTAGGGTCTATTCCCATGACCTTTTAAAGCAAATGTCAGTAAGAAGAGAAATGTATCCCATGCTGATCTTATCAGCTCCTCACTTCCCTTGAATGGAGAAAAGTTCTAGCCAATCTGACCAGAGTTTGGCTTCCTTTCGCAGGGAAGAGCACTGGAATCTTGTAGGTTTCTACAACATTTCTCTATAAATGTACAAGTTCCTTAGAGGTCAGTAAGGGCCGTGCATAAGTGCACCAGTGTGCCTTCCGTCCCCTGTCCAATTGTCTCTCTTTATCTCATTTATCTTTTCTTCCTTTCAAATGTGTTCACCTATACTTTTATATCTTTTCTTCTATTCTTTTCTTTACTTATATTATTACATATCTTTCTCTTCAATGTGTATTATGTATTGGAATAAATAAATAAATAAAATAAATAAATAAAATAAGTAGAACAGAACTGGTAACAAAGAGCATAAGCACAGCTTTGGCATACAACAGGCTTACTGTCCTACATGTACATATACGTATATATATATATACACGCACATATATATATATATACACACACACACACACACACATATATATACATACATACTTCAGCTTCAACCACAACAACACAAGAGCACACAACAGATTTAAACTTAATATTAACTGCTCCAAACTTGACTGTAAAAAATATGACTTCAGTAACCGAGTTGTCGAAGTGTGGAACTCATTACCGGACTCCATAGTGTCATCCACAAACCCCCAACACTTTACCCTTAGATTATCTACGGTTGACCTATCCAGATTCCTAAGAGGTCAGTAAGGGGCGAGTACAAGTGCACTAGAGTGCCTTCCATCCCCTGTCCTATTGCTCTCCTATATCTCCTATACCTTTCTTCTATTCCTCTCTTCTATCCTTTGGTTGATATGTTCTATTACCATATCTTCTTTTCTATTCTTTCAGAGATATATTTTACTATGAGGTATAACCTTCATCATGTATTTTACTATGTGTATATATATATATACCCACTAAAACTCTCATTGTGTATTGGAATGAATGAATGAATGAATGAATGAATGAATGTATGTATGTATGTATGTATGTATGTATGTATGTATGTATGTATGTATGTTATCCATTGAAAGAGATACCTGTGTTTCCAAGAGATATTTCAAAGTGCAGGTTATAGCTGAGCTTTCTACTACTCACTGTGCACCTCTGTTTCATTCTGCACTTTATTACAATGAGTATAAGTCACACTTCTAAGTGACGGTGGCAGGATAGAGAAAAGAATTGTGAATTATCTTTCAGAGATTCCTCTAATACATAAGTCTCAACATAAAGAAGTGTTCCTTGGCTCAGAAATTCTGGGAATTGAAGTCCACGTATCTTAAAAGTTGCCAAGATTGAGAAATGCAGCTCTAGACTGATTGACTAGTTGCAAGAAAACTTTTAAATGTGTGTATGGGGTAGAGGTGCAGTGTCAAGACCAATTTCTCATATTTTTGAAAGAAAATGTTTAAGGCTTAAAAAGGCTTTGCATGCCACTATCTCCTGTGACTTAATGCACTTGCGTTCAAATTGAACCATTTTGAGGTCAGTTTTGAATGATGCAGCCTTAAGCTTTGGCATCTGTATTCGGGAAGTTGGCTTACTACTAGTTGCTCACCATGCCATAAAAAGACCTTATTTGAACTCCAAGTCAGAGGTGGGTTCTTCCTGGTTTGGACCAGTTCTATACAACTGGTAGTAACTTGCCACACCCTGAAACTGGCTCTTTCGGTGGTGGCACCATCTTGTTTTTTTAGCACTGCACATGTGCTTCATTGTTTACCTGTGTGTCATATCACTAAGCAAACTGGCAGAAAGGAAAACCGTAACCCACCCCTGCTCAAGGTCCATCAATATGTTAGTTTTATAACAAAGGGAGCTGCTACCATGGTTTAACTAATATTTATACAGTATATCCAACTTTTAGCTAGTTCATCCATATTGAACAATGGAATAGGCATATATCGATTTCATGGCATGAATTGAGTAGAACTTCCTCAAATGTGACCAAGCAATGGAGGTTGATGGAATAAAGACAGCATCTGACTTAAAAATGTCGTGCAATAAAGCGAAAAGCTCAGCTTAGACTGAAGAGGCATGAAATTATAATTCTGCCCTATACTGAAATCATCACATAAATTTGATCCTAGTCCAATAGAAACATAGAAACATAGAAGTCTGACGGCAGAAAAAGACCTCATGGTCCATCTAGTCTGCCCTTATACTATTTTCTGTATTTTATCTTAGGATGGATATATGTTTATCCCAGGCATGTTTAAATTAAGTTACTGTGGATTTATCTGCCACGTCTGCTGGAAGTTTGTTCCAAGGATCTACTACTCTTTCAGTAAAATAATATTTTCTCATGTTGCTTTTGATCTTTCCCCCAACTAACTTCAGATTGTGTCCCCTTGTTCTTGTGTTCACTTTCCTATTAAAAATACTTCCCTCCTGAACCTTATTTAACCCTTTAACATATTTAAATATTTCGATCATGTCCCCCCTTTTCCTTCTGTCCTCCAGACTATACAGATTGAGTTCATTAAGTCTTTCCTGATACGTTTTATGCTTAAGACCTTCCACCATTCTTGTGGCTCGTCTTTGGACCCGTTCAATTTTGTCAATATCTTTTTGTAGGTGAGGTCTCCAGAACTGAACACGGTATTCCAAATGTGGTCTCACCAGCATTCTATATAGCGGGATCATGATCTCCCTCTTCCTGCTTGTTATACCTCTAGCTATGCAGCCAAGCATCCTACTTGTTTTCCCTACCGCCTGACTGCAATCTTAGTCCTAACAGAAAATAGTCACATTAGGATTGCATATAGCAGTTTTTTCTCCCTAACATACATGCACATTTCTCAGTCACATTTTTATGATGTATTTATAGGAAGTTCTATTATGGGGGAACCATTCTTTGGATTTCAGTTTCTGAAACTAACAGAAGGTGTACATCAGAATTTGATGAAACTCAGGTCCAAATGGAAAAAGAAATACTTCGTTTGAAATCATAATAATGCAATCAGATAAACAGAACCAATTCAATCTTGGCATTACAGAAATAGGGAACTGCTCCTTTTATTATTGTCACTTTCTGTATTTTTGCTTATTCTAAAAGGGAGATTCTATACCAGTTGATTAATTAGGCACAGATATTCTTATGGAACCCCACGCCTTCCCTCTTAACATTTAATGTATTATTGCTGTAAATCTAAATCTAGATCAAAATCTAGATCTAAATTACTACATGGGGGTTGAGGGAAGAATTAGATTTTCCTTCTGACATGCTAAAATCAAAAAGGCTTTGTTTTTTTTGAGTTAAGAGGGAAATCTGATCAATTGTTTGCATCTCATAGTCAAGGAAAAAAGAGGGGGAAGTGGGTTCTTTCTGAAGTTTATAGATCACTTTATAGCAAATGTGTTTACAAACAACAGATGAAGTACACCATTAAACAAAAGTAAATTACCATTTACCTTTCTCATAGGAATATGGCTGAATTTTTATGTGCAAATTGTCAAAAGCTTTTATTGCAGACTGTGATATTTAGGAAGACTTAACTATCAATCAAAATGGATGAAAAATGTTTCCATAAAAGAATTTATAAAATCTACAGTATGTTGGTTTCCTAACACATTTTTTAAAAAATACAAACACATTTCCAGGATCTACAAAAGCATAACAAAAGTTGCCATTTCCTAATTGCCAAGAGCAAATCTGATATGTTGGCTTTAGAAACAAATTTAAAAAAATATTGAATACCTTCAAGAGTGGCATTGGACGTCCTTCAAAAGTTGTTCCTATCTCTGATCGGGAAACAAGACTTGGATTTGCATTGGCCATATCAGCTGTCCAAGCATCTATCTGTCAATTAAAAAATAGATCAGAGTATTTAATGACAGAAAGAAATGATGTAAAGAATGACTTAGACTAATTGTTCATGCAGATAACTGTTGCCTAGATTGAAAATATTGAAAATATTTATATTGAAAATATTTTTTCCTTTTCTGAAGAATTCAGACCAATGTATTAGAAGTGATCAGTGCCCAGAGACTGAGTTATATATTTATCTTTCTTTGGTGCACAGCTAAAAGAGCAAAAAGTAGTAAACATTTCCCTTATCTGTTCCCTTTTACCAGGGGAAATAACTTGGACATAAGTAGGACAGTGTAAATTAGAAGTGGACAACCTAAAGCCAGAGGATTGCTACTTGTCTCCACAGCCTTGATAATTTCCAGAAGCAGCAATCAAATTCATTGCTTTAATGAGCTGGATCAGGAAATTATTAAATACATGACTAGAAACATGACTTAGTGTTGATTCAATAAAAAAGGACAATTTAATTAAATAGAGGTGTTTTTTCCCCTGGCTCCATGTTTCATTCAAAGGCCAAATGCAGCCCTTCTCCTGAAGAAGAAGCAAGCATTCGCAACATAAATGGTGTCAGCAACTTGGAAGAAAGCAGAGTGCATCATGAACATCTTGAATCACAGACTGTCACTTTTAGATGTTCATATTTGTTTTTCCAGTCTAGTTCTGTATTAATTGGTTGGAACTTCCCAGTTCTTAAAAAAGGAGACAGATCTTTCTTACCTAGGAACATGTTAACTAAAAGTTCTAGGGTTGGAATTTATGTAGAAAACGACAGTGCTACCTCTATTTACAAATTTAATTTGTTCCGTGACCAGGTTCATAAGCAGAAAAGTTTGTAAGAAGAAGCAATTTTTCCCATAGGAATCAATGTAAAAGCAAATAAGGCGTGCGATTGGGGAAACCACAGGGAGGGTGGAGGCCCTGTTTCCTCCCAGGAGATTCCTAGAGAGGCCCCACGGAGGCTTCTCCCCACCTTTTCCTGCCCTGTTTCCTCCCAGGATATTCCTAGTGAGACCCCATGGAAGCTTCTCCCTGCCTTTTACGGCCCTGTTTTCTCCCAGGAGATTCTTAGAGAGGCCCCACAGAGGCTTCTCCCTGCCTTTTCCAGGTACAGTTTCGGAGGCTCGGGTTTGGAAAATGGTTCTTGAGAAGAGGCAAAAAAATCTTGAACACCTGGTTCTTATCTAGAAACGTTCGTAAGTAGAGGTGTTCGTAGGTAGAGGTACCATTGTATGTGTTCTTTTTCTAAACCGCATGTTCTTTATGCCTGAGAAATGACCATAAGGAGCAGAGTAGTATTTTAAAGCAAAGCTGCCAAATGGAACGAAAAGGAGAGTTTTCACATGTGAATCTTCTTTACCTTTTCCCAACTATTATATTTTTCATACTGGTATCCAGCAGCCCGAGCACGATTGTCCAGTTGCCTATCAAGGGCAACCTGAAGATTATCAATTAAAATTCTGCAATGAAACAATAATACAGATTGGTCAAAATGTGTTCTTTCAATTTCTTCTTGTATTCCCCAGATTTTCTAAGATCTGATCTTTCACCCCATATTAAAGAAGCAAGTTTATGCATTGAATTTATTTTATTTGAAAATCTAATTTTGCTTTGACAGAAAGATCCTAAGCCAAGCATTCTCCAGATAGGAAGAAGAGCCAATATATTTAGGAATTCCTAACCTTAATGATAGCATATGTTGGTAGTTGTAACTCAATATATCAAGAGGGCACCAGAGTGGGAAAGGCTGGAAAATGAGCAACATCATATCCTTGTTCACTGTAATTTGCATTTGGAGAATATGAGACACACAAATTGCAGTGCAACTCAACCTTCATAATACTGTAATTAACAATCGATCTAGTTACACTGACATGATGTCAGGGTATCTCAGATGCATATCAAAGGCTCCTATCTTGAATTGTTGTAGCAAGGACACTTCTCTGAAGTTTGTCAGGGACAATCTTTCAAAGAGCTCTGTGGTGCAGGCTGAATTGTGTACATTCATCATTGGAGGAACTAGCATCTTCACACAGGGTGAAATAATTCTTTCCTTTGACACTGTGACAATCCCACACTGTCAAGGTCTACAGTACTACAAAATTACCAACCGAGAGCAAAACAATAACTCATCGGGGCATAATTAATGGATGGATTCCACCTTCCACAGCTCCGTTTTCATTTTCTATCCACTATAATTTATACTTACAGTTTTGGGGGAAAATGTAAATTATGTGTTAAATAAAGTTGATTTTGTGTTAAACTTGAGGACTTTGTTTTGTTGCTCTGTTTCTCCACCTCATTGGATGTGATATTATTGATTGATTGATTTGATTTGATTTGATTTGTATGCTGCCCCTCTCCGAGGACTCAGGGTGGCTCACAACATATCAAAACAATATACAATATACATATATAAAAAATCCAATTAATATAGCTAATTTTAAAAAAAAACTCTAGTAACATTTAAAATCGTTCATTCCCATTCACACAGCAAGACATACTACACTTGTCAGCCAGGGGTCTAGGGTCTAATGGCCCAATAGGGAGTTCGTTCCAGAGGGCTGGGGCCCCCATAGAGAAGGCTAGGTCCTGCCAAATGACATTGTTTAGTTGATGGGACCTGGAGAAGGCTAATTCTGTGGGACCTAACTGGTTGCTGGGACTCATGTGGCAGGTGGTGGTCCCAGAGGTAATCGGGTCCGATGCCATGTAGGGCTTTTTAGGTCATAACCAACACTTTGAATTGTGTCTGGAAACCAATTAGCAGCCAATGCAGTCTGTGGAGAAATATGGGTATGCCTTGGAATGCCCATAACTGCTCACACTCCTAGCTTTTTTGATATTCTCTGAGGCAAAACTCTTACTCTCTATCCCCTCCATCCTATCTTTTTTGATTGGATCCTAGAATTAATTACTACTCACATTTCTGGTTGACTGTTCTGTTCTAGATTTCAGACATATTGACTGGTCAATTTAAAAAGACCTAACAATGCAGAGATTCAGTTCTCTCTGTACGTTGAGTATATGGAATGTTTCTGGAAAAATTATACATAAGGCAACATTATATACCATAATGTATGTTAGTAGAACTATTTGGTAAAAATAGATTACTTTTGGGGACAAAGTTAAAAAATTCCAACAGTTTGAAAGTGATGTGAAAACAAAACAAATAAAATTTAAGATTTTTGGGAAAAACTAGAACTAGAGAGGGATCAAAACTGACAGATGCATTCAACTTTAATCACTATTTTTGTTGTTTTGATAGCACAATCTACATGGAACTTTGTGCACCATTGAACCACTTATACGTTATGTAATGAATACTGCAAAAACATACTCATAGTTCAACCCATGATGTTGTAGAATGCTCTCAACTTCAGAACATCTCTTGGCTTCAATTCGGAAATCAACAGTCATCTCTGCTTTCACTAGTTCAACAGAATCTGGTCGCCAAAAGTCAACCTGGACAGAAAAAACCATGTCAATAAAGAACGCATGATTTCAGGCTGGCTAAAACGTTTCCCTCAATGCTCTTATTATAGTATCCCTTGGAGTTATGTAGTGAAATGGAATAAATCATCATCATCTTTTAATGAACCCATAATCCCTTGCGGGGTGGAGTCTGGGCGACTGAATGGAGCTAGTAGAGTGTTTGCTGGGTGCCCTTCCAGTCACCAATGTGGAGTTTTGTTTAGTAGATATATTCTCAATGTGCCCAGAGAGAGAACTATCCACCTTTACCTACGATCAAACTCACAGCCTCCTGATTGAGAGGCAGGAGCTCCAGCTCTAGGCCACCAACCATTCCCAGAAATGGAATAAATGATGGGTACAATATAGTTCATTATTTGTTTATTAAATGCATGTCATATTTCCTTTAGAAATTTAAACCACTATACATCAGGGATGATGTATTTAAAAAATGATGAAGTCACACTTAGGATTTTTCGCAAGAGAATCAACTCCTTTACATTTAAACAACCCAAATTTTATTCAAGCTTGTGGAAAAGCCTGAAAAATAACATTTGGGCTACATCAAGAGCCGGGGTGGCGCAGCAGGTAGAGTGCTGTACTGCAGGCCACTGAAGCTAACTGTAGATCTGAAGGTCAGCGGTTCAAATCTCATCACCGGCTCAAGGTTGACTCAGCCTTCCATCCGTCCAAGGTGGGTAAAATGAGGACCCAGATTGTGGGGGCAATAGGCTGGCTCTGTTAAGAAGTGCTATTGCTAACATGTTGTAAGCCGCCCTGAGTCTAAGGAGAAGGGCGGCATAAAAATTGAATAAATAAAATAAAATAAATAAAATAAATCATTAAATAATAATAAGAGGGAGATTGTGATCCTGCTATATAGAGCGCTGCAGAGACCACATTTGGAATACTGTGTTCAGTTCTGGAGACCTCACCTACAAAAAGATATTGACAAAATTGAATGGGTCCAAAGACGGGCTACAAGAATGGTGGAAGGTCTTAAGCATAAAACATATCAGGAAAGACTTAATGAACTCAATCTGTATAGTCTGGAGGACAGAAGGAAAAGGGGGGACATGATCGAAACATTTAAATATGTCAAAGGGTTAAATAAGGTTCAGGAGGGAAGTGTTTTTGATAGGAAAGTGAACACAAGAACAAGGGGACATACTCAAGTTAGTTAGGGGAAAGATCAAAAGCAACATGAGAAAATATTGTTTTACTGAAAGAGTAGTAGATGCTTGGGACAAACTTCCAGCAGACATGGTTGGTAAATCCACAGTAACTGAATTTAAACATGCCTGGGATAAACATATATCCATCCTAAGATAAAATACAAAAAATAGTATAAGGGCAGACTAGATGGATCATGAGGTCTTTTTCTGCCATCAGTCTTCTATGTTTCTATGTTTCTACTGCATTCAGTAGATATCGGCTCCTGGTGTGTTGATTTCTGTGAAATGGCCCAAGAGATTACATCTGCAAGTGATACTGGCAGTGGATGAAATGGTGATATGATACGTAGAAATGGCCACAGCACAGAAAAGGGCAAGGTTAGGTAAGGGTAAAGTTTTCCTAACACTATTTGAATGGCACTGACCCTAATTGGATCACTGAAAACTTTTAAACTTTTGTAGTGCCTGGAAAGATCACAGAAAGGTCAGTGATTGTATGTTGTTGACATATGACGGTAAGTCTGTTACCTGGAGATTACATGGTCATTATGTTGGGCAGATAGCAAAAGATACCACTTTATTTTTTGTAAAAGAAAAAATGGCAGTGCAAGGACCTTTATTGAATTAGAGAAGCAAAACAGAAGTAAATTGCATTGTAAGATTATTTGGACAAAAAATGCCCAATAATTTTTTAGTAATGATAGAAAGTCTTCTCTAAGTTGATCTCATGGACAGCCTGTATAGTTTTCTTAGCAACAATATGAAGGTGGCATCTTGTAGTGCTTTTATAGGTCTTTTTTTTCTGATGCCAAGTCTAGTTTAGAAGATTGATATTTCTCAGAACTGAAACAGTTCATACAAATCATTTACAAAACACACACAAACTTATTGAATGTAGCAATACAGTATCCTTCAGATACTGTATACCCCAATAACAATAATTTAGAGAGTTAAGCTGGGATGATTTGTACAAAACCATCTGCAAACATTCATGAGTATGGATAGATTGGACTCTAGGTTTTTCTTGTCCTAGTCTAGTGTTTCACTCACCAGTCACCAGTGTTTCTCAGTTTTGACAACTTTAAGATGTCTACAGTTTAATTCCAAAATTCTGCAGCCATCAATTGCTGAAATTCTACATCCAGCTACTGCACTAAATTTGTATGTTTCAGGCTTATTAGCTCTCGTTTCTGCTTTCCTATGTTACCAATTTTTCCTAGGTAATACATATATATATAAATCTATAACGCAATTATGGTTGTATTAAAGGAGTTTTCCCTTTTCCAATATAACCCAATTTGCATACTAGGATATATAGGAGAACTGTCAACATGAGAAAATACAATCCTATAAATATCCTAACTGGAATGAGTTGAAATCATTATTTTGGCCATTAAAAGCTTCATTTCTATATTTGTTGCAAAGTATGTCTGTACATTAAAGTCCCAGAATAACTGGAATCCACAAGACCATCTTTAAAATGCCTTCCAATAAGAACTAACCCAAAGAAGTTGTTTCAGCATGGAGAAACAAATTAACAAAAATTGTATAAATATATTGCCTTATTATAGGATATACACTGCTCAAAAAAAATAAAGGAAACACTTAAACAACACAATATAACTCCAAGTAAATCAAACTTCTGTGAAATCAAACTATCCACTTAGGAAACAAAACTGATTGACAATCAATTTCATTTTGTTGTCAGCACATTCAACTTTGTATAGAACAAAGTTTTCAGTGAGAATATTTCATTCATTCAGATGTAGGATGTGTTCTTTGAGTGTTCCCTTTATTTTTTTGAGCAGTATATATTCTTTTAAATTAGAGGCTTATAGCCACTTTTCATTTGGATGTACTGAATGGTTCTTTAGAGCCTTCTTGTGACTAAAGCATTTCTGAAAGGTGCCTGGTATCTAAGCAGTGAACAAATATTATTACTTCTGGCACTGTTATCCATAAACAAGGTCAGCTGTTATCTAAATATGCCATGACAAATATGACTTTTCTTCTTAGATCATATATGGTTGCCTGAGATAACAATTAAAAATAACTATAACTCCATCCTTGCTTTTGCTGTGGCTTCACTTTATATATTTAATTTATTATTATTATTTTTACTTCACTCACAAGATTGTATCATACCTTTCCTTAAATGGGTGCTTTTTATTGAACTTCTGGTGCAATTCATTCATAGGACTAATCCAAGGTAAAATTTGTTTATCCAGAATTTATAAAAGCAAAGCAAAGCAAAGCAAAGGAAAACAAAACATCGGAAAGTTCAATGCTTTGAAAGTCAGCTTCAGTAAAACATAAATCCTAATTTATTAGAGTTTTTCATTATGGCCTGGGAAGAAGAAAGAATATATTGCTTCTAAATGTTTACTTGGAAATGATGTACTATAATGGCATTTTATTCCCAAGAAAGTACATATAGTACTGTAAATCCTTTATGTTAAAAACTATTATCTAATGGTCAAATGTATAGGTAAGAAATCAATGTACATATGCAGTATTTAAGTAAAATTTTATGAATTGTTAATGCAGAAATATTTGGAAATATTTAGTAGCGTTACGGATGCTTTAAAAATGAGTTGGAGGAAGCATTTTGGACTCTGGGTGAGTATATGTCAGCTATTAATTTTAAAAGCCTGACTTTTTAAAGTTTCTATAAACAATTTGTTTATTTTTCCCTTTTTTATCCCTTGAGTTTTAATTAAGTGCTTTGAATGTTAGCCAATTTCTCACTTCCGTACTAGGAAATCAGTGGTTATAGAAAAGAAAAAAAAGTATCAGGATAATCCAACAATTCCATCTGAATTCCTCTCATTTTCTAAAACAGGTTGATGTAGTATCTTTGCAAAATATTTATTCAGTAATTTTATTTAATGTACCAAGTCCGAACTATTTATTGAAATCTGTGTTGTTTATTTTTCTTAGACTAGATTCCGATATACAATATGAATGATAACTGAAATAGCCTCCTTCAAAATCATTGGGAACTTAAATGTAAACAAATTATAGGCAGTGTTAAATAGTGATTATTCCAATGCTGTTTCCCAGCTGAGATTGTTCTCTAATTATAGCAATTTTTCTGATAAAAGATTTAAGCACTAGAAGCACACTGATCCTACTCTGGAATGTCAGTTCCAATTACTTCTTGGACTAGAGATAAGATACCTATAATTTATAGCTTGCCAAATATTCGTTTTTGAAGCGAGTCCTTATAATTGTGAGGCCTATGGACAGTGATGGGATACTAAAAATTTTACTACCACACTGTGGGTGTGGCTTTCAGTGCAAATTGGGTGCTTTGGGGTAGAGTTCCCTTTTTGCTACCCTACTGCATCCCACCCCGTCCGGTCAACATCCCACCCCTGCCTATGGACCATCGTAACTACTTAGCAACTGGGTCATGATGATTTCTACCAAACTGTCCTGTTCTCTCATCAGATGGCTATCTAACTTTGCATGAAGTTTGTTTATCAACATACTTATAACATAATAGTGCAAATGCCTGAAACTTCAGACATGCGAAAAGCATAACTTAAGAGTTTTCAAACTATAATGTAGAATGGAGCTAGATATGGGAGAGTCCCAAAAATTCCCTGTGTTCAATGAAAAGCCCTTCTGACATCCAGATATCATTCCTAAGTCCACGTCTCATAAAGATTAGAATGTCCTTTCTTCTCCTTTGCAGCTATTTGTCAACATCAAAGCTAAGTGCTGTCTAACTGCTGTCTCTGATGGTTCTTTCTCATGCCATAATCTGGTTATATCAAGGTCAGAAAACACAAATTTGAAATGAACAAGAGGTTCACTGAGCATTCGTGGGAAAAAACCAAACAGGGGAAGCTGATAATAAGCCGAAACTTCAGCAAGCAACCCTTCAACAGCATTTGTGATGGCACAATTTCTTTGTATAGCCTATCATATTTTGGGGGGGACAGAGATCATTTTTATTCAAAAATGTAAAGCTATGAAAAGGACTATAAAGGCAGATTTTGTGCTTAATATTTTTCATTGGTTTAAAGATTGTTCGTTGTTTATTATTATTATTATTATTATTATTATTATTATTATTAATAATAATAATAATAATAATTAGATTTGTATGCAGCCCTTCTCCGTAGACTCGGGGAGGCTCACAACAGTGATAAAAACAATACATGGTAACAAATCTAATAATTAAAATCTAAAGTAACAGTTTTACATTAAAAAATCTAAAAAGAAAAAAACCCCAATAGATAAAATACATACACACACTCATATCATGCACAAAATTACATAGGCAAGGGGGGGATGTCTCAGTTCCCCCAAGCCTGACGACAGAGGTGGGTTTTAAGGAGTTTACAAAAGGCAAGGAGAGTGGGGGCAGTCCTAATCTCTGGGGGGGAGTTGATTCCAGAGGGTCGGAGCCACCACAGAGAAGGCTCTTCCCCTGGGTCTTGCTGGTCTCGTTTAGCACTGTGAGAATGCATGATGCTTTACAGAGTAATATATTGAAATACATTAGCCTGAATAAACATAAAATCCCACTTGTACATGAGGTATAATGCTAAGAGAAAATTACAGGGAAGGAATTGGCCACAAAAGAAGGATGCATTGCTAAGCAAGGTAGCTAAGTGATTTTTTTTTTTGCTCCATTTATGACTTTTCTTGCTATAGTTATTAAGTGAATCACTGCTGTTGTTAAGTTAGTGACAAGGTTGTTAAGTGAATCTTGTTACCCCAATGCTTGCCAGAAGGTTGCTAAAGGTGATCACATGACATTGCAACAGTAGTGAGTACATGTTAGTTACCAAGTGTCTCAATTTTGATCATGAGACCACAAGGAGGCTGCAATGGTTGGAAATATGAAAAATGATAATAAATCACATTTCTCAGTGCTATTGTAACTTTGAATGTTACTAAATAAATGGTTATAAATCAAGGACTACCTGTTAACACAGAGAGTTGGCCTCCTCCTCCAGGTCCCGTCGACTAAATAATACAGGTTGGCGGGGCTGCTGGGAAGGCCTTCTCTGTGGTTGCCCCAGCTCTATGGAACCAACTACCCCCTGATATCCATACTGCTCCCATCCTACTGGCCACAAAGACCTGGCTTTGGTGGTAGGCCTGGGGGACATGAATTGTACATCTTTCATGGCCAAACTGTATGAATGGCGTGTATGCATATGATTGTGACTGTTTTTTATACAAATTAATTAAATAAATCCAATTGCAATAAATCCAAATCCAATTACAATAAATCAAAATCCAATTATTACAGGGTTCAGTTTTATATATTATATTTGACTTCTTTTTATTGCTTGCATCTTTTTGTATTGTATTATATTATTTTGTAAGCCGGCCTGAGTCTTTGGGATTGGGCGGCATAGAAGTCGAATAAAAACAAACCAACAAGCAAATGTCACTGATTACAGTGGAATTACACCCAATTGTGTATAGGATTGCAATTGCAATTCTTAGATATGTTGAGATGCTCCAAACAATATTGATATTGCTCTTGAGCTCCATAGGTCAGTGACCATAATAATAAATTCTTCACTATTTTGTAAAATACAGTAGTCCCTCACCTATCGCTGGTGTTACGTTCCAGACCCGGCCGCGATAGGTGAAATCTGCGATGGGGAATTTATCGACTGATAGTACTTTAGGGGGGACGCTCCCTGCTCCCTTTCTCCTCCTTCCCACTAGCTCCGGATGCCTGGAGGCGAGCAATGGCCGGCTAACCTTTCCCCCCCACTACTACTTACTCTGCGCCTGAGGAAAAGAAGAGGAGGGGGGCAAAAGAATCACCGCCCCCGAGCATTCCCGACCCACTGCTATTCTTTGCAGCAGTTCGGCCAAACGTTGTCTTTTTTGCCTTGCCCCGGCTGGAAAGTCCCTGGTGAGCTGCCCCGGCTGGTTCTTTTTTTTTCTCTCTCTCTCTCTTTTCTTTTCTTTTTTTCCCCCCTCCACCCGCCAAGCACTTCCTCTCCCGCCCTCGAGCCCAGTCTGGAAATCCCCGCCGCGTCGCATTCCTTTCTTTGCTCGCACTCGCTCGTTCGCGTGCTGCCGGGAGCTCTTTCTACAACCCCAAGCACACCGCCGCCACCACCAACCACTAAGCGCGCCTCCAAAGACTGCCTTCTCGGCACTGGCGAGGCGGGTTGAACGAGGGGACGGGCCTCCGCCGGAGCTCAGTCCCCGCCCCGCTCATCATTCACCCAGCCGCGGGCTGCTTGGCTTGTCCTGCCCTTCCAAACTTCTAAGCGCCGTATCTGTGCCAACGCTGACTTCAAAACCCGCGATGAAGTGAAGCCGTGGTGGGTGAAGCGCAATATAGCGAGGGACTACTGTACAGAGATCTTGTATCAGGATGAGGAGAAACAAATCTCTCTGAAAGTTTTGTAGTTTCAAGACAGCATTCCAAACAGCAAATAAAATGTTACTGGGGTTGAGCTGCTACAACTCTTTAAAAAGTAAAGAGAAGTGAGTAGAATGAAATGGGATCTGCTGGTTACTTAATTTTCACTCAGTTTTCTTTTTAGAGATAAAATCCAAAACAAAGAGGAAAACCTCAATCCTTTCCTTTCCCCTTTCCCACAGGCTAGCAGAAGTATTAGGTAAAGACAATTAAAATTATTTATTTATTTATTTATTAGATTTGTATGCTGCCCCTCTCCGTAGACTCGGGGCGGCTAACAACAGTAATAAAGCAACATATAACAATAAAAATTAAGTCTTCGGAGAGGGGTGGCATACAAATCTAATAAATTATTATTATTATTATTGTTGTTGTTGTTGTTGTTATTATTATTAATTAAGAGAATTAAAATGGATCCTGCTTGTTCCTTTCTAATGGCCAAAAGGAAGAGATCTTATGAGATTGTAGAGCTGGGGAATCTCTTAAAGAACAGCTTGTCCAAGGCTTCCACAAATTTGACAATATCAACATGTTCTATTACTTAAAGTTCTAGATGTTAGTATGTGCTGCATTTCCTAGTTTAGCCATCTTTATTGCGAGAACAATGAATGGGTGACCTCATTATTTATTAGTGTGATATGCTATAAAATGAACAGTATTTTAAGCATATTTCCCTAACCATACTCCATATTGGAATTTACCTGCATAATATCGGCTAAGTAATTGAGAGCATGTACTTCATCATCATTGCGGGGTGTGACACGGTAAACCTTTTCCCTAAAGAAAACAGTGGAAAGACATTACTTATAACAGAAAAGTCATTGCGCTATTCTGAAATGTTCTTACATATTATTTAGTGTTCCTACTTACCCATCAAATCTATGAACTGTTGCTTCGGTAAGAGCTGAAGAGGCACCTATGAGAAGCAGTAAAGTCCACATCTTGCTTCTCCTGTGAAATGGTGAGGTGGCAGTGGAGTTTTTGCTTGCTTTTATAATATCACATCTCTTATCTTTCTCAAGCCCAACTGTGAAAACCAGACCATTTTCCATTGATTAATTTCCTGACCTTGTTTTGTTTGATAAACTATTTTTTAAGATAAGGCTCACCTGTGGAAATAGACAAGAAAATTCTCACATGGAAGAGATTAGAGGGTAATTTTCATCCAAAAAAAAACACAAAAAAAAACAGAGAGCTTTTGAACTAATGAAAATTATACATAAATTTAAAGATCTCAGAATTTCTTCAGTAGGCAGATTGAAGGAGTCAAATTGCTCCGAGGTGGACTGCTGGCAATGATGGACTGCTGAAACTGCTAGGAGGTAAGTCAATAACTATAAATGTCTATAGAATGTTCAAATTATTTAACTTATTTTTTAAAGACTGCTTTATTATTGTTTTAGACAACTTAACAAAACAAAGAAGCATTTCTTTATTGATTGATTGATGGATGGATGGATTGATTGATTGGACTTATATGCCACCCCTCTCCATGGACTCAGGGCGGCTTACAACATTACAATAAATAAAACATTCTAGGCCAATTAATAGGCTAATAACTTTAAAAAGTTTCTTAAAACTAAACATTTAAAATCAAAAAAGTCAAACACATACTATCACACCAGATAGATTCATTGGGCAGAGGCTGGGGTCTGATGACCCCAAGCCTGGCGGCATAAATGTGTTTTTAAATTCTTATGGAAGGCAAGGAGGGTGGGGGCGGTGCGAATCTCTGGGGCGAGCTGAATCTAGAGGGCTGGGGCTCCCACAGAGAAAGCTTTTCTCCTAGGCCCCGCCAGCCGGCATTGTCCAGTTGATGGGACCCTGAGGAGACCAACTCTGTGACACCTAACCAAACGCTGGGATTTGTACGGCAGAAGGCGGTCTCGGAGATAATCTGGTCTTATGCCATGTAGGGCTTTATAGGTGATAACCAACACTTTGAATTGTGTCCGGAAACCAATCGGCAGCCAATGCAGTCCGCGGAGTGATGGAGAGATGTGGGCATATTTTGGAAGGCCCCAAACTGCTTGCGCGGCTGCAAAGTCGTATCAAATTTAAAGATTTGGAAAAGTATAATCTGAAATGTAACAGTGTCTCTTTTAGTATTAAGATAAGGCAGCTCAGTTAAATTCTGAAATTAGTCATGTTTGGAGTACAGTAAGACCTCACCTATCGCTGGTGTTACGTTCCAGACCTGGCCGCGATAGGTGAAATCCACGATGGGGAATTTATCGACTGATAGTACTTATTTAAGTATTTATATTGTAATTGTTTGGTAAGTTTTCATTGTTTAAAGTGTTTATAAACCCTTCCCACACAGCATTTATTTTAGATACAGTATTTAAATACAGTATTTACAATTTTAGATATATTTTTTTTGAAAAACCTGCCGATCAAGTTCCGCGGGCTGTTTAAATCTGCCGATCGACTTCCTCAGAAACCCGCGAACCAGCGAAGATCCGCGAATGATTTTTCTCATTAATATTTCTTGAAAACCCACGATGAAGTGAAGCCGTAGTAGGTGAAGCGCGGTATAGCGAGGGACTACTGTAGATCTATTTAAATAATTGGGAGGAGTTAGTGTGACTACATTTAACAAAACTTTCTGTCATTAATATATTGCCATACCGTACTTTTCTCCAGTTCTTTGCTATTTTTATGGGTCAGACATACATGCACAGAACACTGTAGAAAGTGTATATATCATCTGTGCTGTTTCCTGTTTGCTGTTTGGAAAACATAGAGGTAGAGGCCTTTTTTCCTTGTTTTCCTCCCCCAAAACTAATGTGTGTCTTATCTTCCGAAAAATATGGTAAGCCAAAAACACCCTCTGAGAGCCCTTGTGAGCCAAAAATCAGCTGGCTGGCAAACACATCTATGTTGGAGCTGAGCTAGGGCAACAACTTGTGTGCCAGCAGATGTGGCTCCATGTACTACCTGTGGCACCCATGCCATAGGTTTGCATTCATTGCTATAGGGAGAGGCTTGTGTTATAGTATATAATGAAGGGCACTTAATCAAGAAGTTAATATTTCTTTTTCTTGACTTAAAAAACCCCAAAACAGTGGCAAGTGTGATTAAAGTAAACAGCAATCATACCTTACTGGAAATATTAGAGGTCATTCTACGTGTTTTCGGAGAGGGGCGGCATATAAATCCAATAAATAAAATAAATAAATAAATAAATAAGAGTAGTTACAGTAATGTGTTTGATCTGTTGACATACTTTAGAAAATTGTTTTGTTTTGTTTTTTCTTAGAAGTTTTCTTAACATATTGTGCTTCCGCAATCTTCCATCAATTTTATTCTAGCTTAGGTTTATAGTACAGGGTATCTGAAGATCAAGAGGCTGTACTGGTTTTCATCAGTACAACTCATAACTCCACAAACAAAATTTGGCTTTTTAGTCAACGGTCATCAGAAGAAAGTATGTTGCAAAATAAATAACCTCAGTGTACAGATAGTGAAGTCAGCAACCATGTGTCATATTGGCAATAATAGTGTTGTTATGAGAAAAAAGGTTAACAAGCACAGTCATATTTTCAGCTCCCTGGGTGTTTGCCAGTATATTGCACATCCATCTTAGCTAATGGGATGAGGGATCTCAAGATTAGAAATCTTAGTTTTCATATAAAAGGTTGGGTTAAAACCAAGCTTTAGTTATGTCTATGGCAACTGACCTCAGTTAACTTCTCAGTTAAAATATCCCAGAAGGGATGTTGATTACGTGGAGACAGATATTTTTTTAGCATTGATACATTAGAAAAAGAACAAGAATTTTATTATCACTTTCTCACAGGCGATGAGCAGAGATGAGGACAATATCAACAGAATACCCTACGCAACTAGACTTACAATCCTAGGTTTAGAAAGCTTAGAACTACATCACCTTAAACACGACCTAAGCATAGCCCATAAAACCATCTGCTAGAACGTCCTTCCTGTCAATGACTACTTCAGCTTCAATCACAACAACACTCGATCACACAACAGATACAAACTTAAAGTAAACCGCTCTAAGCTCCACTGCAGGAAATACGACTTTAGTAACCGAGTAGTTGATGCATGGAACTCACTACCTGACTCTGTAACATCATCACCTATCCCCCAAAACTTTACCCTTAGACTATCCACTGTTGACCTCTCCCGATTCCTAAGAGGTCAGTAAGGGGCATGCATAAGTGCACCAGACTGCCTTCCGTCCCCTGTCCTAATGTTGTTGTTGTTGTTGTTGTTGTTGTTGTTATTATTATTATTACTATTACTATTATTATTATTATATTATTATGTTAAATATTATTATATCTTTGCATACCACCAATATGTACTTGACAAAGCAAACAAACAAATAAATAAATAAAATCAGGAAGATTTAGTGTCTGAAAGTCAAATTGAGGAGCAAGAGACGAGAGATAGGAAAGATATGGTAAAATCTGAAAGAGAAGGAGCAAGAACACAAACAGAAGTATGAACGAAAGGAAGCTCAAAAACAAATACTGAACAATAAAACAGAGGAAGGAGATTTTAATTTATTGTCAATTAATATCAATGGTTTAAATTCACTCATCAAAAGAAAATGTTTATTATTGGACCTACAAAAACAAGAAATGGAGATAGTCCGCCTACAAAAGGTGCATATAAGAGAAAAAAATGTTAATTTGTTAAAATATCCAAAGTTAGGGAAATTATATTCGGTGCTTACCCAAACAAAAATAGATGAATTGCAATTTATATAAAATAATAGTTAAATTCAAAGCAGATATATATCTATTTATTTTGTACCCATACTTTTGTTGTAAGCTGCCCCGAGTCCTTTGGGATTGGGCGGCCTAGAAGTTGAACAAACAAACAAACAAACAAACAAACAAACATACATACATGCATACAAGCATACAAACATACAGACAAGGAAGGTAGGATATTAATTGTAATTTGCACTGACTGCAAAAATGAATACTATTAGTGGGGATATATGCACCAAATAAAAATCAGATTTTTTAAATTCCAAATTGCCTAAAATAATAACAGAAATAAAATGGGACAACCTATGTATGGTAAGCAAATTTAATATGATCGTAGACAATAAAAAAGTTTATAAATGTATAGACAAGAAAAAAATTAAAAGATATCTACCAAAACCTTATTCAAATATGGCTGAAGAATTGGATATATACAATGCATGGAGGAAATTAAATTCACAAAGGAGACAATACACATTTTACTCAAATCCCCACAGATTATGGTTGAGAACAGATATGGTTCAGATGAATCCAGAGCTGATGACCAAAACAGAAGCAATAGACATCTCACCAAATAAATGGACCAACCATAAACCAGTCAAAATAAAATGGAGAGGAAGGAGAAGAAAAACAGCCAGGTGGTTACTCAGTCAAAATGTTTTAAAGGGGAAAGCATATATATAAAAGAATTAGACTTCGGGTCCTATCAACTAAACAATGTCGCTTGGCGGGACCCAGGGGAAGAGCCTTCTCTGTGGTGGCCCCGACCCTCTGGAACCAACTCCCCCCAGAGATTAGAATTGCTCCCACCCTCCTTGCCTTTTGTAAGCTTCTTAAAACCCACCTCTGCCGCCAGGCATGGGGGAATTGAGATACTCTTTCCCCCTAGGCCTTTACAATTTTATGCATGGTATGTCTGTATGTATGTTGGTTTTACAATAGGGCTTTTTAACTGTTTATATTGGATTGTCATATGCTGTTTACTACTGTTGTTAGCCGCCCCGAGTATACGGAGAGGGGCGGCATACAAAGCCAATAAAATCCAAAAAAATCAATCAAGTTAAAGAGTAAGAGATATAAAAAACATAGTAAGTACATCGATATGGTATGCTGTAAATGATTTTTTAATGGTATATGGTGTTATGTAATGTTATTTTTAAATGGTGGTTTGTATTGAATGTTTTTAAAACTGTTTAATAACAACTATTTTTTTTAAAAAAAAAGAATTACTTGTCCTGAGAATTATTCGCCGATTACCATAACATATTCTGTAAAATAAACTCTTTTCAGATAATAGAGTAACACGTCTCTAATTCCATACCAGAATGGAAAAAAAAGAAGGGAGAGGTATCTTTCAGTTTTCAGAGGGTGTAGGAAAACACTTCACTACAAGTACAAAACCTTGACCCGTGGCATAACCTGCTGTTTTGCGTTTGGTGAGGAAGAGATTTTCAGTGTTGAATTGTCAAAACTCATCACTGATAAGATAAGAAACAGCAGCTTATTTTTTCTTTTACAGCATTACTCTTGAATGCACTCCAGAGGCCTCCGAGAGTTCTTTGAAGAGGCTTGCGTGTTGCTTGGGGGAGACCTCTCTACTTTTATATTATTAATAGAATCTCCTTTCAGTTCAGCTCAAAGGACACTTTATCTTTCTAACTTCAGAGTTTGGAGACCAAGATGGCCTATTTTAGTAACTTCACTGAGGTACTTTCTCCACACTGACTCATTGTGTATCAGTATAGTAATCTGTACTAAGAATACCCGTATGGCCATTGGTGCCATTGTGTCTGCTTCCTTCTGACTGGAGCAAGCTGTAAGGACTCCTTCCTTTTAAATACTTTCTATATTAAGATTACACATAAGTATTTTGCTCACACTTAGAAACATAGAAGACTGACGGCAGAAAAAGACCTCATGGTCCATCTAGTCTGCCCTTATACTATTTCCTGTATTTTATCTTACAACGGATTTATGTTTATCCCAGGCATGTTTAAATTCAGTTACTGTGGATTTACCAACCACGTCTGCTGGAAGTTTGTTCCAAGGATCTACTACTCTTTCAGTAAAAAAATATTTTCTCACGTTGCTTTTGATCTTTCCCCCAACTAACTTCAGATTGTGTCCCCTTGTTCTTGTGTTCACTATCCTATTAAAAACACTTCCCTCCTGGACCTTATTTAACCCTTTAACATATTTAAATATTTCGATCATGTCCCCCCTTTTCCTTCTGTCTTAACCAGCTGTGCCAGAGCTGCTCCTGTAAAGGCCTCTACTATATTCTTACTTTTGCATGTACTTCACTTATTTTATGATTTATTAGGGGTGGGGTGGGGTTTTTTTGCACCTTGACCAATCTTAGCACATCAGTCCTATATATATGCATATTGTATTTGGACAGCCCCTCCAAGCTAATGTCAACAAAGCATGGAAAACATGTTTAAAAAAACATTCTGCAATAAAATTAACCTGTTGTCAAATGCCTGCCCAAATAAGGACATTATGAATTTTCAGGACTAATATGCTAAGTAGAGAATTTTTGAGAGCTGGAGTTGATAGAATTATGCAATTGCTATTATAATTTTATCTTCAAAGAATTGTGCATAAATCATATAAGCAAAAACTGAGCCCACATTATTTTGCAAATATTTTATTAATCAAAGAAAATGGAATGTGTCTATCATCTCTGAGGAATATTGGCTTTGATGCTTTGTACAACTTACATCATCCTAATAGTACTTAAATTACACATTACAAATATATTCTATATCTCAGATATTTACCCATTGTGTTAAAATATGAATTAGTTATTCATTGTTTATTAAATAAACCACCATTTGCTAAACTCAATAGGGTTTTGGTGAGTTTAGAATTGAGCTTACCAAATGATGGTTTATTTAATAAACTATAGATAATGAATTCATTATTACGATGGGTAAATCTTAGAATATATCACATGAAATTTTAAGCTAAAGCCAGACAAAAACCATATATGGGTTTCATAAATGTGGAAACACAACCATTTACTTTTTGTAATAATTATGTTTTAATATTTTGAAGGTAGAAATATGCCTCATGACTCTGTAAGGGACATATGGTTTTGCTATATTGTCTAAATCTTGATTAGTCTAGAAAATGTTTAAGCAATATGAACTTTGGTATTCCCAATTTCACTAAAGCCATTTTCCTAAACCAGCATCATCCAGATATATTTTAACTCCAACAATCCCTAGCCAGCATTAGAGAAAGCCAAAATAACTCTATTATTAAAAATACCACTCATGGAGATGATCTAACACAAGGTTAGTTTGAACTCTTAAAGGTGAATGTGCACTTCCAATAATAAGACAAGGTGAACTTTGTGCAAACACACAATATTGTAATTAAATTCTTATCATCTCAGAAATGACCAAATCGTCAATGTCTCAGTGATTTTCTACACAACAATAAGGGCACTGGATCTTTAAGCAGGAATTGCCACTGCACAACTTTTTGCAAGAGATAGCTACCGGCATGGAATTCACTGTATTTTATTATTAATTTATCCAACCTCCCACCTTTTTTGATGCTGTATGGTACATTTAGCCAATTAAAAAATAACCTTCATATCAGCTGAAGTACCAGAGAATGGAAATAGATTTTGTTAGAGAAATGCTACCAATTAACTTTAACTATTTTTAAGATGGCAGGAAGGAAGGAAGGAAGGAAGGAAGGAAGGAAGGAAGGAAGGAAGGAAGGGACTTACTCTGATGAACTGCCTGTTCTCTAAGCTTAGCTGCAGGCAATAAAGGCAAGTACTGATTGGTTGTCAATTTTGTTTGAGCTGCATAAACTCATGAATTTAGGAATAGTCTATGCTCATGGCATCATGAAGACTGCAATTGATAATATAGAAAACTTCCAGCTGCATTTTACATAAAATCAGAAGATCTGTGAGATGAAACACTTGAGAATTTTCACTTTTCAGCCTAAGGACCAAACTGATCATGGATTAAGTGGACTATCCACTGGTAATGGGAATTCTATTGCCTAAAAAGTATAGAGCTAATCCAGCATGCACTCCCATACTTACCAAGTTACTACATATTTATGTACGCTCTTAGTAGGCTTTATTATGATGGTCCACGCAGAAAGGTTTGTAATCAATTCTTTCTTCCTCTTCATTGTTTAAAGCTCACTACCTTATCAGATAGATTTCACAAGCATGCAAACACATAATTGTAACAATTTCATATGATTACATATCTTTGCATGCATTACAGAGTTTCTGGCAGAATAAAGTCTAAGTAGCATTACTACATCTTAAACTATCAGCTACTACTTCTGTGGATCTAGCACAGAGAAATGGTTGAGTATCTGATGCAATAGCCTTCAACTTAGTTGAAGTCTAAGAGGTAACAGATTAAGTAATAAGTAGTGTGGACTTCACCTGATGAGAAAGAATAGCATCTCTTGCTTTTTTGGTGATTTTGAGAAACCTGGAAATAGTAAAAGGTTAAAATGTAATGTGTAATACTTTTAAAAATTTAATAAATCATATCAAAATAATTCCAGAGCTCCCAGGAAACAGATTGGCTTCCCTTGTGTCTCTTTGGAAATCCTAAAGAAACTGTAATAAACACCAAATTAATTATGAGAAATCACGAGAGATTGCAATAGGAGGGAAGGGAGATATAAAACATTTTCCTCAGGATATTGGTTGAGGGGCGGGATTTGAAATTATCTCCAAATAAAAACAAGTTTTTTCTTGGAGTAATGCTGTGCAAAATACCAATAAAAGTAATCTAGCATCTGCCAGTTTATTACTCTGTCACTAATAATAATAATGTGTCTTTTGGGAAGATAAAGATATACAGTATATATATTTACAGTCCTTTTAATTCTGTCTTAATCTATGGAATTGCTTTCTAAAATCTCCTTTCTAGGCTGATTTTAGAAAGGCTGCTAAGGTTATTAATGTAGACAGGTATCCAAGAGTCAGCCTCATATATTCCTTGGTTTATTTTCAATAAATTTAAGAATAGCCTTGCTGGATCAGGCCAAAGACTAGATTAGTCTAGAACAGGGGTAGGCAAAGTTGGCTCTTCTATGACATGTGGACTTCAACTCCCAGAATTCCTGAGCTAGCAGGAATTCTGGTAGTTGAAGTCCATGAGTCATAGAAGAGCCAATTTTGCCTACCCCTGCTTTAGCATTTTGTTTTGTTACAAGCAAGAAAACTAATATCCTAGTCCACAATTACAAAAAATTGAGTTTAAGTTTGGATAATATGCTAGGCTAATATCAGTGGTGGATTGGATTTACCTGGAAACTGATGTGCTGTGTGCGCATTTAATTCATTTGGCTGTGCCTGGCATGTATCCAAGGTTAAATTTTGCTTCCATGCATGCACAAGAAGCAAAATCTCACTGAAATCTCATTAGGGGATGTTCGCGCGTGTGTGATTTTGATGATTTTTTTGCTTCTGCGCATGCATAGAAGAAAAAAATCACTGAAATCTTGTGCAGGTGAGCATTTCCTTATGAGATTTTGCTTCTGAACATGTATGGAAAGCAAAAAACCTCACAAAATTAAGAAAAAAGATGGTTCCCGCCATGGGACTGGCATCGGAGCAGTCACGTGCAAATTGCACAATCTGGTGGCCGCAACCGATGCAGAGTCGCCTACTGCAGCAGTAGGAATTCACCATTGGCTAAAATATGGTCGTTACTTTATGTTTCTATTTTTCAATCCTGATTTGACTGGTTTTCAGGATTTTGACTCCCAGGGCATGTTGAAGCATGTTACTCTTTTCTATGTCAGGTCATTGTGCATTAATAAGAAATTCTTTCAGAACTGGAAGGAATTCAACAAAATTGTGTTAGTAGAAGTGAACATTTGGTCATGCCCTTGGGGCTCTCTGACTTGGAGTTTGAATTCCCTGTTTAGTTTTGTCTCTGTTATTTTTAACCGAATGGCTGCTTTGCAGTTCTTGTAGACATTTATATACAGTATATAGATACAAACCTTCGATTTGTGATTGGCTTTGCCTAATTGAATTTTAGCATGTGGCAATAAGGCATATATTAGCTTTGCGGTATCAGAAAATGGATTCCTACAAAATTGACTATGAAATTCCCCTTCAAACTGATCTTATGAACTGTATGCAGAGACTTATCAGTTAAAAGCAAACTTAAATTATTGACCCAAGTTACTTCTTAACAACTGCTTGGTGCTGTAAAATTTTGTTTATGTTGTATAAAATTAGTATAGGATAGAACTGTTCATAACTTTTCCTGAACTTGTATCAATTAGGACTGGCCCCACCCTCCTTGCCTTTCGTAAACTCCTTAAAACCCACCTCTGTCGTCAGGCTTGGGGGAACTGAGACATCCCCCCCTTGCCTATATAGTTTTGTGCATGATATGACTGTGTGTATGTATTTTATCTATTGGGTTTTTTTCTTTTTAGACTTTTTAATGTTAGAAGCATAGAAACATAGAAACATAGAAGTCTGACGGCAGAAAAAGACCTCATGGTCTATCTAGTCTGCCCTTTTACTATTTTCTGTATTTTATCTTAGGATGGATATATGTTTATCCCAGGCATGTTTAAATTCAGTTACTGTGGATTTATCTACCACGTCTGCTGGAAGTTTGTTCCAAGGATCTACTACTCTTTCAGTAAAATAATATTTTCTCATGTTGCTTTTGATCTTTCCCCCAACTAACTTCAGATTGTGTCCCCTTGTTCTTGTGTTCACTTTCCTATTAAAAACACTTCCCTCCTGGACCTTATTTAACCCTTTAATATATTTAAATGTTTCGATCATGTCCCCCCTTTTCCTTCTGTCCTCCAGACTATACAGATTGAGTTCATTAAGTCTTTCCTGATAAGTTTTATTGTTATATTGTGATTTTAGATTTTAATTATTAGAATTGTTACCATGTATTGTTTTTATCACTGTTGTGAGCCGCCCCGAGTCTATGGAGAGGGACGGCATACAAATCTAATTAAAAATAAATAATAAAATAATAATAATAAGCTTTCCACATTTTTCAGAACTAGGCTTATAAAATCTCCTTGAAGAGGACAAAAGCAGAAGATGACTCATTTTTCCTAAGCTGAAATTTCTCCACCTAGTTCACCATAATTTACAACTCTGTTTTGTTTTCTGTGCTAGCTGGCCTTCACAGATGATGTAAATTACAAAAGGCCTCGGCACTGTCTGTTGTTTGTGATCTGGCGGCATGATAACATTAATTGCAAGAGAAGTACCTTCAACTCCAGATAGTTTTAACATGTGATAGGTGACCTTTTCCAGGAGCCAGCTTGAGCATGGGGTCAGTCAGCAATGCAGGCTCTTGATCAGAAAATTCCTTTTTAAAGGCAAGTGAAAAGCCATTGGCACTGCTTGTAAAGAGATTCATTGAAATGAATCAGACCTCCTCATCCACAGAAGGCAAGCCTGGAGAAAGATCTTCAATGTTGTGTTTCTGCCTCTGATGAATTAAATGAATAGAGGTTCAAACTGTTGCAAAACCAAGCAAAAATCAGTAGTGTCTGCTAAGTAGACAACAAAGTCAAAATGGTGGACAAAGAACCACCCAATTTAATGTGATTGTCATATGCATATTAAAGGCAAAAAGAGATTTTATCAGGCTGTTGTGCGCTTATAACTGCCTGATCAACCTAGAACGAAGAACTAAGCAACCTAGAACTAAGGAGAAATTTCCTAACAGTGAGAACAATTTAATCAGTGGAACGGCTTGCCTTTGGAAGTGCTCTATTACAGGAGGCTTGTAAGAAGAGGCCAGACAACCACTTGTCTGGAATGGTATAGGGCAGGGGCTACTAGCTGGAACACCTAATTGGGCTCGCCTCTGCAGCTCTGGAGGTCCCGTGACTTTAAGCAGACTTATGCTGCTGCACCTGCACAGCTAGTGAAATTGTGCAATGGAGACGCAGGTCCACTTGTGTTCCGGTGAGGTTTTTTACTTTCGCGCATGCACGAAAGCATAAAACCTTGCCAGAACACGGGCGCACCTGAGTTCTCCATGCACGATTTCGCTACCTGCATGGGGGCAGCAACATAACTCTGCTCAAACTCACAGGACCTTCAGAACCGCGGAGGGAAGCCCAATCAGGCGTTCCGGCTAGTAGCCCACCACCGGTATAGGACCATGATGGCAAACCTATGACATGCCTTCCACAAGTATGCATGTGAGCTCAGGTCTTCAACTGCAATGTGTGGCAGGGATCCTCAGTCTGTGGAACTGTTAGCTGGGGACAGAGGACCCCTGCTACACCTTGCAGTCTAAGCCACCCCACTGCCCCTCACCTGCCTGAGGAAGAGAAGTCGCTACCACCGTTGGTACCTGAAGTGAGCCCTCCCCACCTGCCTGAGGTATATCTGGCAAATGGGTGACTAGGAAGGAAGGATACTGTTTACTTTGCCTACATCCTTGTGTAACTTCGCTATCTCCCCCTTTGATCTTCCTCTCCTTAATCTCTGGTGATAATCTTTATGGCTCTTTGTAAATTTATTTATTTATTTATTTATTCTTTGTCCAATATACAATACATATGGAAGAGAATAGACATTAAGTAATATATATAACGATAGAAAGTAAAAAGAAGAGAAGTAGATGGGAGGGAGAGAATATATATGATATAAGAGATGAGAGAATATATATGATATATATATAGATAAGGAGAGAATATACAGTGATACCTTGTCTTACAAACTTAATTGGTTCCAGGACGAGGTTCTTAAGGTGAAAAGTTTGTAAGACGAAACAATGTTTCCCATAGGAATCAATGGAAAAGCGATTAATGCGTGCAAGCCCAAAATTCACCCCTTTTTGCCAGCCGAAGTTCCCGTTTTTGCGCTGCTGGGATTTCCCTGAGGCTCCCCTCCATCGGAAACCCCACCTCCAGACTTCTGTGGTTTTGCGATGCTGCAGGGGAATCCCAACAGGGGAATCCCAGCATCGCAAAAACGAGTGCTTTGCTGGCAAATGAAGTCCGGAGGTGGGGTTTCCCAGTGAAGGGAGCATCAGTGAAATTGCAGCATCGCAAAAACACCGAAGTCCTCGAAACCCCACCTCCGGACCTGTGTTTTTGCGATGCTGCGATTTCGCTGAGGCTCTCCTTGCTGGGAAACCCCACCTCCTGACTTCCGTTGTCAACGAAGTGCCCGTTTTTGTGCTGCTGGGATTCCCCTGCTGGGATTTCCCTGCAGCATCGCAAAAACACAAGTCCGAAGGTGGGGTTTCCCATGGAAGGGAGCATCAGGGGAATCCCAGCAGCACAAAAACGGGTGCTTCGCTGGCAACGGAAGTCCGGAGGTGGGGCATCCCAGTGGCGGCGGTGGGTTTGTAAGGTGAAAATAGTTTGTAAGAAGAGGTGAAGGTGAAAATAGTTTGTAAGAAGAGGCAAAAAAATCTTAAACCCCGGGTTTGTATCTGAAGGTGAAAATAGTTTGTAAGAAGAGGCAAAAAAATCTTAAACCCCGGGTTTGTATCTCGAAAAGTTTGTATGATGAGGCGTTTGTAAGACGAGGTATCACTGTATATGATATATGAGATAAGGTAATAGAGCTGGGAAGTTCGAAGAGCAAGGTGGCCACAGTTAGAGGAGGACTAGCTCAGGAATCGGAGTTGAAGTCCACAAATCTTAAAGTTCCCAAGTTTGGCCTAGGGATTAGGGGTGCAAGGGTCTTGAAACTTGGCAACTTTAAGACTTGTCGACTTCAACTCCCGTTCCTAAGCTTGCACGATTGGATGAAGAATTCTGGGAGTTAGTCCACAAGTCAAAAAAGCTGTCAAGTTTGAAGTTTGTAAAAAATGTACATGGTTGTAAAAGGTATTCTGCTACACTAGTATTTTATTTTGCACCATTTGGTTCAGAATACTTTTTTCCTTGTTTTCCACCTCTAAAATCTAGGTGCATCTTATACTCTGGCGCGTCCTGTGCTCAGAAAAATAGGGTATGTTGTTTCATCCACATACAAATTGTGCTGGAATTTAAATTAACTTTTTAAAAAGTCTTTTGGGATCTACTGCAAGACTTATTTATTTATGCAATTACTATAACTATGAATAGGGAGTTTATTTCTTTTCACACATTGTTGCAATTGAAATGTGATGGGGGGAAATGGGGTTGATAACACAAAATTATTGTTTTCACATAGATAGCTATAGAATATGATCCTGTTAGATAATAAAAGCCAATAACTGCCAACTGAGATAACAATGAGATTGGACAAATTCACAGAAAATTTGACCACAAATATTATTTATGCAGAGGATAGGTTTAGAGGCAGATGACCCCAGCCTTTATTGCACACAGATGTTTAACTCAGTGACAAGCTTCCTCAAATTGGTGTCTTCTAGACCTAAGGAATTCAGCTGCCACCATGGTCTAAACCAGGGGTGTCAAAATGGTGGCCCATAGGTCGAATGCATCACACAAATGTGTCACTCCAAATCTGTGAAGGGAAAAAAAGTCACTGTTTGTTTGTTTGTTTGTTTATTTATTTATTTATTAGATTTTTATGCCGCCCTTTTCCTTAGACTCAGGGCGGCTTACAACATGTTAGCAATAGCACTTTTTTTAACAGAGCTAGGCTATTGTCCCCACAATACGGGTCCTCATTTTACCCACCTCGGAAGGATGGAAGGCTGAGTCAACCTTGAGCCGGTGATGAGATTTGAACCGCTGACCTTCAGATCTACAAGTCAGCTTCAGTGGCCTGCAGTATAGCACTCTACCTGCTGCACCACCCCGGCTCATCACATGACAGCAATGTGACAGGGCGAGTTTGACACCCATGGTCTAAACCAGGGTCTCCAACCTTGACAACTTTAACACTTGCTGACTGAGGAATTCTGGGAGTTGAAGTCCACAAGTCTTAAAGTTGCCAGGGTTGGAGGTCCCTGGTCTAAACCATGCTATCCATGCTATCCAGCAATCAGGCACTCGGCTGGCATGTCAGTTGTATAACATTCGCTTTTATACAGGTAGAGCCATTTTCAATAGGGGTATTATCAGGGGTGGGCTGCTGCCCAGATGCGGGGGTGGGGGGAATCTCAGTGGGTTAGTGAAAATGGAGCTCTATGCCAGAGCATCCAATTTGCACTGAAAAACGTTGAAAGAAAATGGAGGGCGTCCTGCATAAGCCACGCCCACAGTGCGATAGTAAAAACTTTGGTAGTCCTTCATTGGGTATTCTCCATAGTGAAGTTGAGTAAACCAGTATTGAAAATTCGTACAAGCCCTGACAAATGCAAGATGTAGAGAGATAAATATGAATCTTGCAGTTATTTGTTTTATTGGTTGCAGATTTGTTTATTTCATGGTTTATGAATACCCAGCTGCGTCTTTATAATTAAATATTTCCTCTTGTTTCCATAAACTCATAACAATATTCAGTTGACACGATGGAGCCATAACCTTTCTTCATATCTTCAGGGACTGACTTCTTCTCTTCTGCCTGATCATATACTAAGTAGCTTGTTTACAAAATGCCACATTCTTGACCTTAAAAAGAAAAAAAAAGTATAGCACAGATAATTTAACTGGCAGTTAAAATGTTCCAATTTGTACTTAAATCTATAGGGATTAATCTTGCTAAATACATATTTCCCTTCTGTCCTCCCCCATCCTCTCATAGCTGACTTTTGGCAATGAAAGTCCATCTTTCTTCTGAAAGAAGAAATAAACATTAGTGGTCTCTGACCTACTTATTACAGTTTCTTTTCCTGGGATTCCAAACAGGGAAATCTTTACTCAGAACAGTAATATGGGAAAAGGCTTCTTTCTGTTCTTTTCGCAATAAAATGTTTGGAAATGCACTGTGGGAACTCTTCTTGGCAGGGTTTCTTCACAGAACTTCATGTACTCAAGCAAAGTAAGAAATCGTCCATTTAACACAACAGTATTTCATTTTTTTAAAAAATTCAACATATGTTGAAACCTTCCTTTCCCTTCCTCCTTTATATATCTATATATCTATATATCTATATCTATCTATCTATCTCTATATCTATATCTATATATCAGACATCTGGAAACCAGCCCTCAAACGTATCCTAGCCATAGAAACTGAAATCAGATTTAGAACACACATTGCAAAACAATCAAGTAGCCTGCAAGCTCCAACTACTCAGGATATCACGCCTAATCTACAACCATTAACTAATCAGCATACCTCAGCTACATCAATGACCCCAGGTGTTACCCCACTGACTCACCAGGAAGTTTCTACACAGCAGGCAATTGCTGAGTCATCAAACCACACCCAGCCACCAGTATTTATAGAAGAAAGGCAGCTCAGGTCTCGCAGTGTTCGCCTTGGAACAAGGACAGAAACACCAGCCTGAAGATGACGAGTGGGACCTCGTCGAAACGTCGCCAGAAATTTCCAAATCCTACACGGGAAGAAACCCGAATATACCAAGACCGTCACATATTGAAAATCTCATTATATATATAAATTGCAAACAGTATTTTAGAATAATTTTCTCTTTTTCCTCTCCTCCAAGTTTTCCCTCCCTCCTTAAAATTTTCTTTTGGTTTTTTATTTATTTATTTATTTATTTATTTATTTATTTATTATTTAGATTTGTATGCCGCCCCTCTCCGCAGACTTGGGGTGGCTCACAACAGAATAAAACAATTTGCATAAGCAGTTAAAGTAATTTTAGTTAAAAGGTAGGTATGCCTTTTTTCTTTTTAAATTGGAAATCAGCTCTTAATTATTGTTGCATAACTAAATTTGTGTAGATTATTGCAATTTCATTAATTTTAATGCTCCCAGAATTAAATGATAGGTTTTTGAGGATTTTCTGTACAGGACTCAAGAGATATTATTAATCAGATAGAATTATTGTTAGGAGAAATCTCTGGCTCAGGGGGAAACCTCCCCCGCCCCCCATTAATGCCTCTACAATAGGGAGCTTAGAAATAATGAACAAACCCTGGTTTATTACTAGCTCCTGGAGCATTGAGAGGATATAAAATCTCATAATCTTTGGATATATTTTATATATAGAAATGATGGTGGTGGAATTATGGTCTAAAATTGACCATAAATGCTCAATAATATTGAGGTCTGGTTAGGTTAGGTTAGGTTTATTGGATTTATATGCCGCCCCTCTCCGCAAACTCGGGGCGGCTCACAACAATAATAAAAAACAGTACAGTACACAATACCAAATCCAATGCCCACCCATCCAGATTCCAATTGAAATTAATAATCTCATAAAAAAACAGTATATATAAAAAACAGGCACACAGTCAGTCAATCAACAAAACAACATGGGCAAGGGGGAGGTGTTTTAGTTCCCCCATGCTTGACGGCAAAGGTGGGTCTTAAGGAGTTTACGAAAGGCAGGGAGGGTGGGGGCAATCCTAATCTCAGGGGGGAGCTGGTTCCAGAGGGTCGGGGCCCCCACAGAGAAGGCTCTTCCCCTGGGTCCCGCCAGACGACATTGTTTAGTCGACGGGACCCGGAGAAGGCCAACTCTGTGGGACCTAACCGGTCGCTGGGATTCGTGCGGCAGGAGGCGGTCCCGAAGATATTCTGGTCCGGTGCCATAAAGGGCTTTATAGGTCATAACCAACACTTTGAATTGTGACCGGAAACTGATCGGCAGCCAATGCAGACTGCGGAGTGTTGGAGTGATATGGGCATACTTGGAGAAGCCCATAATTGCTCTCGCAGCTGCATTCTGCACGATCTGAAGTTTCCGAACACTTTTCAAAGGTAGCCCCATGTAGAGAGCGTTACAGTAGTCGAGCCTCGAGGTGATGAGGGCATGAGTGACTGTGAGCAATGACTCCCGGTCCAAATAGGGCCGCAACTGGCGCACCAGGCGAACCTGGGCAAACGCCCCCCTCGCCACAGCTGAAAGGTGTTTTTCTAATGTGAGCTGTGGATCGAGGAGGACGCCCAAGTTGCGGACCCTCTCTGAGGGGGTCAATAATTCCCCCCCCAGGGTAATGGACGGACAGATAGAATTGTCCTTGGGAGGCAAGACCCACAGGCACTCCGTCTTGTCTGGGTTGAGTTTGAGTTTGTTGACACCCATCCAGGCCCCAACAGCCTCCAGGCACCGGCACATCACTTCCACTGCTTCGTTGACTGGACATGGGGTGGAGATGTACAACTGGGTATCATCGGCATATTGATGATACCTCACCCCATGCCCTTGGATGATCTCACCCAGCGGTTTCATGTAGATATTAAATAGCAGGGGGGAGAGGACCGACCCCTGAGGCACCCCACAAGGGAGAAACCTCGGGGTCGACCTCTGACCCCCCACTAACACCGACTGCGACCGACCGGAGAGGTAGGAGGAGAACCACTGAAGAACAGTGCCTCCCACTCCCAACCCCTCCAGCCGGCGCAGAAGGATACCATGGTCGATGGTATCGAAAGCCGCTGAGAGGTCAAGGAGCACCAGGACAGAGGACAAGCCCCTGTCCCGGGCCCGCCAGAGATCATCCATCAACGCGACCAAAGCAGTTTCCGTGCTGTAGCCGGGCCTGAATCCAGACTGCTGAGGACCTAGATAATCGGCTTCATCCAAGGACCGCTGGAGTTGAAGTGCCACCACCTTCTCGACAACCTTCCCCATGAAGGGAAGGTTGGAGACTGGACGGTAGTTATTAAGCACGGCTGGGTCCAGGGAAGGCTTCTTGAGGAGGGGGCGCACAACCGCCTCCTTATAAAGTGGCGGAAAGGACCCCCTCCCCAAGGAGGCGTTGACAATCTCCTGGACCCAGCTCCGTGTCACCCCTCGACTGGCCGAAACCAGCCAAGAGGGACACGGATCCAGTAAACAGGTGGCGGAACTCACAGCTCCAATGGCCTTGTCCACTTCATCAGGTGTCACCAAGTCAAACTCCTCCCAGACAGATGGACAAAGACGTTTAGCCCCAGTCACCTCGACTGACTCATTGTCAGTCGACTCTGTTTCACAATTGGAGTCGAGGTCTGCTCGGATCCGGGCGATTTTATCAGCGAAAAACGTGTTAAAATCCTCGGCACTACTCTGCAAGGGCTCCCCAACTCCCCTCTGATTAAGAAGGGAGCGGGTTACCCTAAACAGAGCGGCCGGGCGGGATTCCGCTGATGCAATCAAGGCGGCATGATACGCGCATCTTGCCGCCTTGAGCGCCACTTTGTAAGTCTTAATATGAGCTCTTACAAGTGTTCGATCGGATTCGGACTTACTCTTCCTCCATCGCTTCTCCAGACGTCTCTTCTGGCGCTTCAACACCCGGAGCTCCTCGTTGAACCATGGAGCTCTACGGGGTCTAGTGCCGCGGAGAGGTCGCAACGGCGCAATCCGGTCAAGAGCCTCCCCTGCAGCCTTGTTCCAGGCCTCAGCAAGAGACTCTGCCGAACTGTGGACAAGTGTATCTGGAATAACCCCAAGCGCCATCTGGAAGCCTTCTGGATCCATCAGGCGTCTGGGGCGGAACCTCCTAATTGATTCCGCCTCCCTGCGGGGAAGGATTGGAGCCAGGAAGTTAAGCCGCAGTAGGAAATGATCTGACCACGACAAAGGCAGCACTTCTAAGCCCCTTAATCTCAGATCATTACTCAGTTGCTCAGAGAGGAATATTGGTGATTGTGGTGGCCAGATGAGATGCTGAACTTCATTAGAATGTTCGTCGTGCCATTCTTTAACAATTTTTGCTCTATGGATTGGTGCATTATCATCTTGAAAGATGGCATCCCCCTCTGGAAACAGTTCTTGAATGATAGGATGAATTTGGTCGGCCGAAATTCCTAAATAGGCTGTTAATTCTTCCATAAAGGGAAATCATTGGCCCGGTGGATTTTTAAGAAATAGCACCCCAGATCATCACTGAACCTACGCCATGTTTGATGGTTGGGAGAAGGCAGTCTGGATGAAATGATTCTTTTGGTTGTCTCCAAACATAAACACAGCTGGAGGTCGGAAAAAGAGTAAACGATGATTCGTCAGAGAAAATCACATTTTGCCACTGCTCGAGGGACCATTTCTGGTGGTTTCTACACCACTCTAAATGCTTTGAAACATTTGTCTTTAAGAGCAGAGTTTTTCTAATTGCAGCTCTTCCCTGGAATCCAGATTTGTGAAGCTCCCTTCGAACAGTTTGAGTAGTATGTGTGTTGTTTAAACTGTTTTTAAATTTTAATTTGGATTTTAAAAATTGTTCGTTTTTTCCCCCCATTGACTTCTTTTTATTATTGTTATTGTTATTGTAATTTTATACTGCTGTGAGCTGCCCTGAGTCCTTTGGGATTGGGCAGCACAGAAGTCAAATTAATTAATTAAATAATTAAATAATTAAATTAAAATAAAATAAATAAAATAAATAAAATAAATAAAATAAATAAAATAAATAAAATAAATAAAATAAATAAAATAAATAAAATAAATAAAATAAATAAAATAAATAAAATAAATAAAATAAATAAAATAAATAAAATAAATAAAATAAATAAAATAAATAAAATAATATAATAAAATAATATAATAAAATAATATAATAAAATAATATAATAAAATAAAATAAAATAATAAATAGTCCAGATCTATGCTCCACATGCTGCACCGGCTGCCAATTGGTCTTTGGACACAATTCGAGGTGTTGGTTATCACCTATCGAGCCCTACATGGCTTAGAGCCAGTCTACCTATGGGACCATCACTTGCTGCATATCTCTCAGAGACTAATTAGATCCCACAGGGTTGGCCTTCTCTGGGTCCATGGGAGAGGGCCTTCTCTTAGCTGCTCCGGAACCAACTACCCCCCAAAGTTGGTACTGTCCCCCCTCTACTGGCCTTACGGCCAAATTGCGATTTGCTTGGTACGTATGTGTGATGTATGTATGATTGTATAGCTTAGTCTAGGGGGTTTTATTGATTAGTTTAACTGTGGTTTTACTGTTTTTTACTGTTTTATATTTGACTTTTATTGTATTATTGTACTATTTTATTATTGTAAGCCACCCTGAATCCCACAGGATTGGGAAACATTCAATTAAATTAAATTAAATAATTAAATGAGAAATATTAAGGAATTTATTGATCAAAGTGAAAAAAGAAAATGCAAAAGCTGATATATCGTTCAATAATTATTAAAATCATAAGTGAGTAATAAACACCAATCCAATACAAATACATAGATATGCATTTGAAGACTATCTTCTTTGGCTCTGAAATTCACAGAATTGTGACTTTAGCCAAAAAATAAGGATATCTAGTCTGACAAATTTAAATGTTAAAATGTTAAAGTGCAGATAGTGCTGAAAGTGAACGTATGTTATATCAAGATTGTGGTTTTCACAATTATACAATACTGTATTATACACATTATGGGGAAATAATGAAAAATGGATGCATTGGAATTATGATATTATAAAAAATGTTGAAAAAGGAATAAAAAACATTTAATAATAAATGAAGTGAAAATAAGTTGTTTGAAGCATTAAAATGAAGCAAAAATTTAGATATTTTGGATATATGATGAAAAGGAAAAATATGGTGGTTAAACACTATCAATGCTGACGTAAGGATACGTCAAAACACGATATCAGAGAAACTACTAACAATTTATCTTGACAAAATTATGTCCATTAGGTCACAGATTATTGAAGGAATTAAGCCAGTGGTCCCCAACGTTTTTTCCACCAGGGACCAGTTTCAGCAAGACAATTTTTCTATGGCCCAGTGGGGGCGGAAAGGGGCGTGGTTGGGGCGGGATTAAGCATGGGGGTGCTGGTCCTCCCCGCCCCTCTTTCCCGCCATCGTCCTGTGGCCGGCAGAACCTGCCTCCCAAGCCCTCTTGCCCAGCGGGAGCTAAGCGCTGGAGAGAGGGGGTCAGGCTGGCCCTCCTGCCTCCCCCCAGCCAAAAACGCAAAAGCGCCCCGCGGCAGAAGCCAAAAGAGGCTCTCGGCTCTCGGTCCTTCCTGCCCCTCTGTCCCATCCATCGTCCTGTGGCCGGCAGAACCTGCCTCCCGAGGCCTCTTGCCCGGCGGGAGGCGAAGCGCTGGAGGGAGGGGGTGGCGGCATGAGGGCTGGCAGCTGCTGACTCCACGGACCGGTGCAACATGCCCCGCGGCCCGGTACTGGTCCGCGGCCCGGTGGTTGGGGACCCCTGAATTAAGCAACTGATCAACAAGAACATATTTCCTTTAATTTCATAACAGCAGCCAGGGCATTGTTTAGTTGTGAAATTGAGCTTATGATGTTCATAGTTTTTATGCATGATATTTGATTGTATTATCATACTAGTGGAATTAGAAAATGCTATCTTAAAACTTGACATTTTAAACTTGACACCAATGTGCCTACTGTCCTTGTCCTAATGTTTCCTCTTATCAGTAGCCATCTTATGTATATAAACAATGTTATATTTATGTATACAGCGGTGGGCTACTAGCTGGAACACTAAATTGCTCTCACCGCCGTGGCTCGTAAGTGCTTGTGGGGCCAGCGCGATTTTGCTTCTGCACCTGTAGAGATAGCAAAATCGTGCACAGAGACGCAAGCACAATTTAGTGTTTTGGCTAGTAGCCTACTGCTGTATGAATATTACAAATACAGTGATACCCCATCTTATGAACTTAATTTGTTCCATGACTAGGTTCCTAAGTAGAAAAGTTTGTAAGCCGAAGCAATTTTCCCCATAGGAATCAATGTAAAAGCAAATAATGCATGCAACCCCATCCCAAAAGTCACGCCTTTTGCCTTGCGCTGCTGGGAATCCCCGCGTCCGGACTTCCATTGCCAGACGAAGTGCCCGTTCTTGCATTGCTGGGATTTCCCTGAGCCTCCCCTTGCTGGGAAACCCCACCTCCAGACTTCCATTGCCAGCTGAAGCACACATTCTTCCATTGCTGGGATTTCCCTGAGCCCCCCCTTGCTGGGTTTCAAAGCAGGGCTGGCAAAAATGAAGGGAATCCCAGTGAGGGGAGCCTCAGGGAAATCTCAGCAATGCAAAAACGGGGGCTTCGGCTGGCAACGGAAGTCCGGCGGTGGGCTTTCCCAGCGAGGGGAGGCTCAGGGAAATCCCAGCACTTCAGCTGACAATGGAAGTCCGGAGGCAAGGCATCCCAGTGGCGGCGGCTCAGGTTCGTAAGGTGAAAATAGTTCGGAAGAAGAGGCAAAAAAATCTTAAACACCGGGTTCGTATCACAAAAAGTTTGTATGAAGAGGGGTTTGTAAGACATGGTAGCACTGTACATACTTAACATATACAGTAAATAAAATGAAATAAAATGAAATTAAATCACTCAACTTTGATTCATTATGTCTTTTTCTCAAGTTTTAAACTATATGTTAAAAGAAAGCCTTGACAAAGTAAGGCTAAATGTGATCTTGCATTTATGAAAGGTGGTGCATAAATCTAGATAAATGAAGGAATCTAGCTAGCCAGACTGTGACGTAGCCGGCCCTTGTTCAAACCTCAATTCAATGAGGCTGTGTTAGTGAAAGTGTAAAATAGACCTTGGCTTATTGAATATAAAAATAAGCTTTTATATAAATACAAATACAACAGATGTGATACCAGAGACCAGCAAATGTGCAAGTGTTTGAATCCTATGTTCTTAATGAGAGCATCTGGTTTTCTTCTCTTGCTGAGCATTGTTTTTTCTTGATTATAGTTTTTATTTGGCTTTAAAGGGTAGAATTCCATTTTTAAGAATCATGGCTCAGAAGCCAGTCTGCATCATTTAGTGGGACTTTTCCTGCATCAATTTATTTAAGATGAAACTGTAAGATTATCAAAAAACCTGCAACTATAATATGTAAGAATTTTTTTCATTGAAGAAAAAATAACAAAAAAAAGAACAGGTGCAAGTTGATTGCTTGGTTTTTAAAAAAATAAGTAATGAGGCAATTAAACAATGTTCAGAAAAATGGATATTAAGACGTTCCAAAGACAACAAAATAATTATATTAAATGCTAATTTAATAGAGCCGTGCTACCATATGTCTATGATGAAAAGCATTTCACATTTCATTTGTGAAAAAATATAGAATTAAAATTTAAGATATCAACATTCCAAAATTTCTTTAATTTTTTTAAAATTACCAATTTTTGCTATTTACAGTGTTATAAGTGTTTATTCATTAATCTATATAGGATTGCAATCTAAATATATTTTTTCTGAGAAATGAAACTCTGCTTACTTGAATTCAAGGAGAAAGAGAGAAAGGCCCATATTAGAGCACCAGGTTGAATAGTGTAATTATCCTAAAATTGTGGATGGTGGCTGAATATTAACGTTACTTTAATTTTGATTTGTACTTCTGTTGCCATCTCTCATTTAAATGACTGTTGTTTCTCTTGCTTTTTGCTGTTTTAACATGATGAACTTAATTTTGCTTTCTTCCCATTCAAGGAAACATTAATGGTTTTAAAAAACATAATAACAATAAAAATTAATGAGGAGAGACATCTTTTGTCCTCTGAACTTTGTATACTGCACGTGCATTCAGTTACTGTGGATTTATCTACCACGTCTGCTGGAAGTTTGTTCCAAGGATCTACTACTCTTTCAGTGAAATAATATTTTCTCATGTTGCTTTTGATCTTTCCCCCAACTAACTTCAGTTTGTGTCCCCTTGTTCTTGTGTTCACTTTCCTATTAAAAACACTTCCCTCCTGGACCTTATTTAACCCTTTAACATATTTAAATGTTTCGATAATGTCCCCCCCTTTTCCTTCTGTCCTCCAGACTATACAGATTGAGTTCATTAAGTCTTTCCTGATACATTTTATGCTTAAGACCTTCCACCATTCTTGTAGCCCATCTTTGGACCCGTTCAATTTTGTCAATATCTTTTTGTAGGTGAGGTCTCCAGAACTGAACACAGTATTGCAAATGTGGTCTCACCAGCACTCTATATAGCGGGATCCCTCTTCCTGCTTGTTATACCTCTAGCTATGCAGCCAAGCATCCTACTTGTTTCCCCTACTGCCTGACTGCACTGTTCACTTATTTTGAGACTGTCAGTAATCATATCCCTAAATCCTTTTCTTCTGAAGTTTTTGCTAACACAGCACTGCCATTGCAATACTCAGATTGAGGATTCCTTTTCCCCAAGTGCATTATTTTACATTTGGAAACATTAAACTGCAGTTTCCATTGCTTTGACCATTTATATAGTAAAGCTAAATCATTTACCATATTACAGACCCCTCCAGGAATATCAACCCTATTGCACACTTTAGAGTCATCGGCAAAAAGGCAAACCTTCCCCTATGTCACTCACAAACATATTAAACAGAATAGGACCCAGAACAGACCCTTGTGGCACACCGCTTGTAACCTCTGCTCAGTCTCTGCTCAGAATACTCGCTCAGAATACTCGCCCTTAACAATAACTCTCTGATGTCTACGCTTCAGCGTCCATATTCTTGCTTCCATAATAATAACAACTACGTGCTTTTTCCCAAATCTATGTTGTCCCATATTACTATATCTATACCATTTATATTTGTTTGAATATGTACTTCAGTTCATTGCCTCATATATGTGTCATTATGGTCATCATATATGTTTGTCCATAAACATTGCACAAAGAAAATGAAATGCTCAAAATCCATAATTTCCTCCAGATCAGTTCCACGGAGCATGACCATTCTCTTCTTGCAGCTGTTCATTTCTAGGAGGTGGTAACCCTTTATCAAAGAGCTTAAAATGCTGGTATTAAAATCTTGCTATTTTTGTGGGGCTTGTTCATAGAGTAACGTGATATGGTAGGCAGGAATGGATCTGTCAGATTACATCAGCCATCTATGTCCTATTATCTCGAATAACAAATCCCCCATTGGTTTTAATAACTACCTTAGGTATTACATCTTGTAGGGACAATCTTGAGCTTTATCATAGTCATGCAATGAAGCCAGCTGTCTGTTTGTAGAACTGTGTTAACCCCAAAACTGGGTATTTGGTCTTTTCAATCTTCTACACGTGATCTTCACGGCAACAAATTATGCAAAACTTGTAAATAAACAACTAGAAAGTTGTGGTGCTTGCAGAATTGATATAAATTATCTGGAGGTTTTCAAAGCTAGGCAAGGGGTTTTTTGCTTGTCACAAGCATGTTTTGGTAAGAAAGCAACCAAATAGTTAGTAATATGTGAAGAGTTTGGGGGTAAATCTACTAAATATCTTGTGAGCTACCAGATTTAAGCTGCACTACCCGATGGTAGCAAAAATACTGCTGTCATTTAATGTGATCTGGGTTTTAGATGTTCTAAATCAGGGCTGCTAACTCCCAGCCCACAGGACGGATGATTTAGCTTTACTAGATAAATGGTCAAAGCAATGGAAACTTCAGTTTAATGTTTCCAAATGTAAAATAATGCACTTGGGGAAAAGGAATCCTCAATCTGAGTATTGTATTGGCAGTTCTGTGTTAGCAAAAACTTCAGAAGAAAAGATATTTAGGGGTAGTGATTTCTGACAGTCTCAAAATGGGTGAACGGTGCAGTCAGGCGGTAGGGAAAGGAAGTAGGATGCTTGGCTGCATAGCTAGAGGTATAACAATCAGGAAGAGGGAGATTCTGATCCCTCTATATAGAGTGCTGGTGAGACCACATTTGGAATACTGTGTTCAGTTCTGGAGACCTCACCTACAAAAAGATATTGACAAAATTGAATGGGTCCAAAGACGGGCTACAAGAATGGTGGAAGGTCTTAAGCATAAAACGTATCAGGAAAGACTTAATGAACTCAATCTGTATAGTCTGGAGGACAGAAGGAAAAGGGGGGACATGATCGAAACATTTAAATATGTCAAAGGGTTAAATAAGGTCCAGGAGGGAAGTGTTTTTAATAGGAAAGTGAACACAAGAACAAGGGGACACAATCTGAAGTTAGTTGGGGGATAGATCAAAAGCAACATGAGAAAATATTATTTTACTGAAAGAGTAGTAGATCCTTGGAACAAACTTCCAGCAGACGTGATAGATAAATCCACAGTAACTGAATTTAAACATGCCTGGGATAAACATATATCAATCCTAAGATAAAATACAGAAAATAGTATAAGGGCAGACTAGATGGACCATGAGGTCTTTTTCTGCCGGCAGACTTCTATGTTTCTATGTGTCATACACTGGCCATGTCTATGCTCAGCTTAGCAAACGGGTATGTCAGGTGATGCCGCTGTGACGATGTGAGTTTGACAACCCTGTTCTATATGCTTTGGATTCTGCTAATCCAGCTAGTTTGGTCAAGGTTCCAGGAAATAGTTCTAAATATCTAGAGGTAGTAGTAAATGGAATTCTTCCACAGATTTTATGGGAGCAATCTGAATTCACTTCTAAATTAATGACAGGAATGAAATGAATTCATTTGCTGGAGTTGAGGAGATAAACATCCCTGCCACCCATTTGTTTGTATAACATAAATCTTGAAAATAAATTTATGAAAGCTGTTTACGAAGAGCTTCTATTTACATATATCTGTGTTGTTTGGTATGTTGTACTACACACCTTTCAGGGTTAAATAAGGTCCAGGAGGTAAGTGTTTTTAATAGGAAAGTGAACACAAGAACAAGGGGACACAATCTGAATTTAGTTGGGGGATAGATCAAAAGCAACATGAGAAAATATTATTTTACTGAAAGAGTAGTAGATCCTTGGAACAAACTTCCAATATTGCCGCCAATATTTCTTTGTTAGGGAAAAATTGTAACAACCTATTAAGATAAACATATTGTTGTGGCATATCTTCCTTCGCCACTTTGGCTCAGAAATTTCCTAAATAAGAGTACAAATAAGATATTGACTTAGATTTAATTTCCATAAGAAATAATAACTCAAAATCATTTGTGAGAGACATTGACAACAAACATGAAACAGAATTTATGATACACTGACCTTTCTTTCAGTTTTCTTTTTTTGCCAACACATCTCTTTGCTTTACTTGATAATGTTTTCACTTCTGCTGCCCCGTATATTCTTTTCTCTTTATTTGGGTTACGCGTTTGCCACCTTTTATGACACAATATTAGTGCTGAGCAGTAAAGTGAATGTTATTGCTTCAAAGAAGCATTACTTGCTGACAAGAATTAATTAGAATTCTAAATTGTTACTGAAGTCTTCTATTGTACAGTGAGAGCTTTAGTGAAATGATGGAAATGGATAATTAGCACTGCTATTCTGTCTGTTCAGTTTGGATAGTCCATAAAAGATCTGATGCTTCCTTTTCCTGAAATAAACAAAACCAGCTTCAGAACTGTCAGAAAAACAACAGCAGTTCTTGAAGGCTAATCATTAGCAGCTTTTGTCATGGACATATAATTATTTCACAAATTCTGCTTCAATCAGGAAAAAATATGCTTAAGTGCCAACAAAGTTTTAAACCTAGCATATATATTTTTTTCACTGAATGAGGGAAACACATTTTTCCACTGAGATGGGGAGAACACTTTTTAAAATACATTTTCTATATAGTATACATTAGAGAGTTTTCTCTAATCTGATTCCTTCCAGATGGATTGAACAATCTAGCAAGCATGCTGGCTGGGGATTCTGACAATTATTTTTAAGCAACTGGAAGCACATTATATGGCTAGTGGATTTGGTCAAATAGGTTTGTTAAATCCAGCTCTTCTAAAACAAATATGATCCTCAACAAGGATCACGTTAATTTTGTCCTTGGCAAAACAGCACAGCTGAAACAGAAAATCTGTCAAGAATTCTTCAGCTTTATACATGAATTTTGATTTGCCCTGCATGAAAGATCTTTTGGTAATCTTTTGTACTTTTGTAACACATATGTTTAAATCCATGAAAATGATGAGTATAATGATGTGCCCTTATACTATTTCCTGTATTTTATCTTACAATGGATATATGTTTATCCCAGGCATGTTTAAATCCAGTTACTGTGGATTTACCAACGTCTGCTGGAAGTTTGTTCCAAGGATCTACTACTCTTTCATTGAAATAATATTTTCTCACGTTGCTTTTGATCTTTCCCCCAACTAACTTCAGATTGTGTCCCCTTGTTCTTGTTTTCACTTTCCTATTAAAAACACTTCCCTCCTGAACCTTGTTTAACCCTTTAACATATTTAAATGTTTCGATCATGTCCCCCCTTTTCCTTCTGTCCTCCAGACTATACAGATTGAGTTCATGAAGTCTTTCATGCTTAAGACCTTCCATCATTCTTGTAGCCCGTCTTTGGACCCGTTCAATTTTGTCAATATCTTTCAAAGAAGGAGCCAGGATAAAAACCACATTTTAAATATATATATACAAAATATCTAAATTCTTAACTTCTATAGTATCTCTAATAAAACCGTGTAGTTCTTGTGTACTTGTGCCTCTTGTCTCCACATTTTGAATCTGAAATAGCTACCATTGTTCCTATGAAATAAAAACGGCTGCCAATATCTTGCTCAACCCCTTTATCAAAAATGAAAGGAAAAAGGATCTTTCTGACTCTAGAAACAAAAAGTGGACACATTACATCATACATTACATTACATTACATTACATCATATCAAATCTAGTGAAGAATGTTCAGCCCTAGATCAAGTTTTTAATCTGTATGGAACATAATAAAAATGCTAACAAATCATGTAATGCATTCTAACTTCTTTGTATGCCATAATATTCTTCCATATCAAGAGTTCATCTGAATTTGAAGAAAATGCTTTCACTGTACATAAGGGAGATAAAAATGTTTGAGTAATGTGTTTAAGAATAAGTTAAAATTTATGAGTACATTTCTCAATGCATTTGGATTGCAACATTTGACACCAATCACCTAATCCTATTTTTCCACTGATTCAAGGTTTCATTATATGCAAGGTTTTTCAAAACCTATCAATTAAGTGAAATAAATCTGTTCTGGGAGCATTTTTCTGTATTTTGAACTTAGTATTTCTTTAGTTTGCTTTTTCTCCACTTCAAATTCCACTTGTGGAGTTCAATTCCTAGAATTGCTCAACCTAGAAGTTGAAGTTGAAAAGCTGGACACCACTTGTTTACAGACATAGATCCAAACTCAAAATATGAGGAAATTTCAAGTTTATGAGAATCAATTTACAGTGGAACAGCTAGTTTTCTACTGTTATAGGTGATCCATCATTGGATGTTTTTGAACAAAGATTAGACAGCTGTTTGCTGGGGAAGGGAATTGGACTATAATATTTCTTCCTATCTTATTGTTTTATGAGTCTCTTTACATAATGTCTTCCCAATATTCAAGTGGATTAGAAAAAATAAATTGCCATGGGTAGCAAGCACAATGTCAGTTCTGGAAGCCATTATTTCTGTTTGTTTTCAGCTGCCACATATTTTAGCCTGGGAAATTGGGAGAGGTTTTTTTGTTGGAGTGGTTGAAATTTAGTGATAACAAGATTATTTACTCAAGGGCAAATGCCTGTGTGGAAACAGTATCCAGTTGAGTGTGATTGGACCATGCCATGAGCTTGTAGGTGTGGGGCATGGTTGTGAACTTTCAACTGGAAGATTTCAGATTTGAGGTTCCCCAGATGTGCCAGTATGACATCTGTAATTGATTGGAACTTTAAGGAATTTCTAGCCTCAGAGTTTTGTTTCATTGGGGGTGTTTTCTGGAACACTGACATACAGCATGAGTTTGGGTGTTTTTCTATCCCTTTTACCAGCAGTAGATATGAATATTTCAGCTCTCTCCTTGTGTGGCTTATATGTGTACAAAATCAGTAAGACCCTACTTGATAAAATTATACACTGGGACTGTAATAAACAATTATCATATTTTCTTCAGGGTACAAATATATATGTAGTTTCTAGAACCGCTAAGTTTATAGTCAGGACTGTTCAGATGAGAATACGTTTTATAGAACGTATTGGGTTGGCATGCAAAGGAGATGAACTCACTTAAGAATATTTTATATCAGTATCTTAGATTTGTTTAATATAATCCTTTGCACGAGTTATATTCTCATGTTTTACTACTCAATTTTAGCATATTATACTGCATTTTAACAATTATTTATTCGAATTCCCTCTATTTTAGCCAATTTTATTGTATTTTAACCAGTCACAGTTTTATGACGACCGATGTGGTCCTTTTCCTCGCTTTGATATGGTCAATTGACTAATCAAGTAAAGTTGATATTGATGTCGATTGATTGTGTACAAAACCACAACATGTAGTGCATATGCTATTTTGCCGCCTACCAAACACCTACACCATATTTGGTCTTGGTTTTTTTTCATTTTTTAAAAAATTAGCCAGCTCAAAAAGAGAATCTCAATATTTTTTCCAGCTTTTATTTTCAACATTCAATTGGATTGGGATGATTAAGAATCATGCTACTTGGACATTCAGTAAAAATATGCAGAACAGCATAAGACGCATCTGGGACCTGTGTGTGAAATGGGTCAATCTGTCAAAAGCTGTGCTGTCCTGTTGTGATACAAACCTAGCCCCCTTTGTACATATCATTACTTGGTGTAATTGTCCAAAAGGCGAGAAAAGCTGTGATAGTGCAGTGATGCTTTCATCACTTTCTTGAGAGTAGTAGCAGCTGCAAATTCCCATGATACACAATGTGTAACTGGAAGAGTTCCAACCTAATGGTTTAAACATAGAAACATAGAAGACTGACGGCAGAAAAAAACCTCATGGTCCATCTAGTCTGCCCTTATACTATTTCCTGTATATTTATCTTAGGATGGATATATATTTATCCCAGGTATGTTTAAATTCAGTTACTGTGGATTTACCAACCACGTTTGCTGGAAGTTTGTTCCAAGGATCTACTACTCTTTCAGTAAAATAATATTTTCTCATGTTGTTTTCGATCTTTCCCCCAACTAACTTCAGATTGTGTCCCCTTGTTCTTGTGTTCACTTTCCTATTAAAATGGGTAATCTGTTTTAGAACTGAGATGCAGCTCAGTGGATTTCCTGGGGATTATAGAGAAATACTAAAGTACTATCAATAAAGTCATATTCTACTAAATCCCTGAACCTATATTCTGATGTTATTTTCTTTTTCCTTTATGGTTTCTGCTGTTATGTTTTTGTTTCATTTGAACAGAAACTTGTGGGGTATACTCAATTGTTGTCTTTTACTCCTTCATTTGGTAATAGTATTTGCTCAACGGTGGCAAAGAAATGACACACATATGTATATATATATACTGTATAACAGAAACTAGCATTTCAGAATAACAGACTATACTTGTGATTATATGACACAAATAATCTTGTTTTAGTTACTGTAGCCAAAGATGATTTGTCAATTTGAAAATGTGTGGACTACAACTCCCAGAGTTTCTCAGCAGCAATATCTTCAAGTTGGCCAGGTTGAGATATCGGACAAACTGGAGTTTGATCCTGATGGACTCAAGGTTGACTCAGCTTCTCATTCTCCCGAGGTTGGTAAAATGAGAGACCCAGATTGTTGGATGCAATAATATTGATGTTATAAACTGCTTAGAAAATGTTGTAAAGCACTGTGGAGCGGTAAATAAGTCCACTGAGAGGGGCGGCATACAAATCCAGTAAGTAAGTAAGTAAGTAAGTAAGTAAGTAAGTAAGTAAGTAAGTAAGTAAGTAAGTAAGTCTAAGTGCTATGGCTATTTTATTCTCTGTCAAGTTTCAATGACATTCTAGATCAGTGATGGCGAACCTATGGCATGGGTGCCCAAGGTGGCATGGAGCCATATCTGGTAGCATGCGAGCAGTTGCCCTAGCTCAGCTCCAACGTGCATGTGTGTGCTGGCCAGCTGATTTTTGGCTTGGACAGAGGCTCTGGGAGGGCGTTTTTGGCTTCTAGAGAGCCTCTGAATGGATGGGGGAGGGCATTTTTACCTTTGGAACCTGGGGAGGGGAAACACGAGCCTACTGGGCCCATGAGAAGTTGGGAAACAGGCCATTACTGGCCTCCAGAGGTTGGGAGAAGCTGTTTCCAATCATTGAATTATGGGTGTGGGCACTCACGCATGCACAAGCTCATGTTCTTTCGGCACCCGAGGAAAAAAGGGGTTGCCATCACTGTCCTAGATCCAAGTATATTGTGGTTGTTCCAAAATAGCATTGGCTGGCTTTGGACTTAGTAATTCATAGTAACGCAAATGTGGCAACAATTATGATATTTTGAAATACAAATATATATGAATTTTATTTTTCACAGCTTTTGTAAGATATAGAATCTATATTATACACATGGCGGTGTATGCTATGCATGTGAACATTAGATACAACATACTGAGCCAACAAAGGAAACTAAAAACATTAACAATTTGTTTGCTTTTGATGTTAGATGTATCAAACATGAAACTGAATTTCAGGTACAATGAACATTCTTATATGTGCAAGGGTGAAACTATTAAAAGAAATTTAAATCTATTGATAATTCATAAATACTTTCAACAGACTTCTAACATCAGTGTTTTCAAATATATACTATTGTGGAATCACTAATAAAATATCATTTAAAAATACATTTCTTTTTGCATTTTTCTGTACCATCAACTGATTGCTACCTTTCTGCAAGTTAATCCATTCTGTGGATGTTTATATTTTATACTAAATTAGCAAGAAAGCGCTTTACATCCATGATGGAAAGAAATAAGTACAATAAAGTACTGTTATTAATAAATATAAATAAATATGATTTCATTTACAAATTCAACAAGCCAACATTTAAAAATGATTCTGCCAGCAGAAAAAAAGTGTTAGATGTGGCAATAATTGAAAATAAAATGTATTCCTGTGTTAGTTGATGTATACGTTTTCTGTTTAAACAGCAAACAGAAAACAGCAAGATGATAATTCTGAAATGAAGATGACAATAAAAGTAAATGCATAATTTTATATTGGTTCTTTATGAAACAAATGCAGATATTCAGCAGGAATCATAAAAGACAACTGCACTGACATTTGAAGTTGACTACCTCTTGCCATGTGAACAAATATTTTAATAAAATGTCTTAGCTTATGAAAATAGTTCTATTTCCACTGATGTAAGCATCCTACTTTTTCTTCAGACTTTCCAGCAGAACATCTAGACATACTATTCTAACTTTTCTCTATGTAATTTGAGTCCTTTATGTTTGGAGAATCCTTATGCAACAGAATGCTTTGGACATTATACCTTAATGACTTATGGCAGTGCAATGCATCTTTTTATTAAACATGTTGCTAAACTATACTCTTAACAGCTCTAGTTAATATCACCAATAGTGAAGAGTTGGTAACCTAACAGGTGAAGGAACACAATGTTTTAATTAAAGGTCTTAAGGTAATGTTTTAATTAAAGGTCTTAAAACATTAATAAAGGATCGGTCTACTACTATCTTTCTAGTGTCATGATGGCTGGATGCATCATGTGCTGACTAGAGTTTAGCCAAGGGGGGAAAAGTCCCAATATGTCACATGACATCAGTGAGGACCTGAGTTTGAGACCACTGTTCTACCATCTTTAAAGCAGATGTCATCAGAATATATATTTTTCATAAAGGAAAGTTGTAATATACTATTAAATCAATGTTAAGCAAGTAATCCATATCCTTTGACTGTTTGGCAATGCAGGACAGACCACCTGGAGAGTAAGATAGCAAGTTTTATATAGTCTTAGAAGCATCGATCCTATGTTCTGTTAAAAAGACAGAGATTAGTCCAACAGTGGCTATGACTATTAATCTCATCTTCTTTGCTTGCAGTTATTTGACCATTATCTGATACTGAATTAAAATATTGGATATAAATTCTCATTATGATCAAGAGTATTTGTAATTAATGTAAAATTATAACTGCATGATTTTCTTTCCATGAAATAAGTTTTACAGATGTAAAAATATCCAAAATATATACACAGAGATATAGTGATTAGGAGCTCTGGGATTGATGCTAAAAGAATCTAGACTCGCATATGTTCTTAATTTGCAATTAGAAAAGAAATCCATCTGATTTTAATACCTACTGATCCTAACAGAGGTTCTATACTGTACAATGCCTCTTTCTTTTTACTACTGCCATAGCCATAGACCAGGCCTGTGAAACTGGTGGCCCATGGCCTGGATACATCATACATAGGCCATGTCAACCTCATCTCCATAAAGCCAAAAAAGTCACGATACGTCATGATCCAGCCTGTTATTAAGTTTGACACCCAGACTCTGAGTATTCTTTTGGTTCATTTCTTGTATACTTTAATGACACCATCTTGTTCATATATTATAGAATATTAATATAGCATGTCTATTTATTTGTGCAAACACATGTCTATTTTGATAGGGATGGTGGATGAGTAGGAGTTGTCAAATTTGGCAACTTTTAAGATACATAAAGTTCAACCTCCCAGAATTTCCAAATGCACATCTACCACATGCAATTTTGAGTATGTGTGAGAAATTTTCTTTGTATCAAGTTGGCCTGTGACTTTCTTCTCCCTTGAATATAAGTATCTAAAACTGAATCTGATGGTTCTGGTAGTTATATGAATCTCAAGATTGTTGCATGTTGAATTTATGCCCTGCAAGTTGTATTGGTTGCCAGTTGCTTCTGAATTCAGTACAAGTGCAGTCAAGGTGCAGGTTATGATCTATAAAGTGTCTTCTAGATACATTGCACTGAGCTGACGGTACAGTAGTCATTACAGTTGTAAAATGGGTCATCTAGAACAGTGTTTCCCACCCTTGGCAACTTGAAGATATGTGGACTTCAACTCCCAGAATTCTGGGAGTTGAAGTCCAAATATCTTCAAGTTGCCAAGGTTGGGAAACACTGATCTAGAAGATACCAGTTTAGGAAAGGCTGTATTATCAAAGCTTTTCTGTATCAACGGTCATTTGGAAAGGAACTGAACTACATAAACAATAGTAGTGATGCACTCCCTAAAGGCAGTTAAAATTGTATGAAAATAAACAGACTCTTTCCACAGATATATTTTGCCAAGAGCTCACAGAGAAGGAAATAACTTCGGAATGAAGTTTTTGTTCAACTACATTTAGAAACAGTGCTATATTTGGAATGTGGTACATTTAGTTGTATATGTAGCAAGTGTTACTTGAACATGGAAAAATATTTTATCTAAATGTGGATTCGTTCTACATTGCATTACCCTTTTACTCTCATTTCAAAATTATATGGGTATTAATGATATATATGAGTTCAGTTCTGGCGCTTTTCAGGCTCTGAAGAAGATGAGTGTTATGTAATAAAATGTAGTACAAGGAGGATTTGATTATAGTTATACAGGGAGTTCTTTTACTTTGTTGAAATACACCTTTCCTTCCTTTCCTTCCTTTCCTTTCTTTCCTTTTCCCCCCCTTTCCTTCTTTCATTTCTGGATTCTGAAATAAGTCTTCTATATAACACCTGCTTATAAGCCAATGCAAGATAATTTCAGAGATTCTTCTATATGTAGTTGGATTAGATATTCTATCACATATTATTTCCCACCAAGCTCTGACACTGGAAGGCATGATGCCTGCATGCTTTGTTTAAGATATTCCTCTTCATAACATGACAGGAAGGTAGGCCCCAGTTTTCACAAGGGTGAAGTATTTCAGATGGTCCAACACTGCAGAAGAGGAGCATTGTTGTTTTGAGCAACTAACAGCAAAAAACTTACTGCTATACTATCACTCAGCAACCAAAGTCCCTTTTTTTCTGGTAGCGCGTATTAAGTCTTCTGAGGGTCGATATGAAAGCGAAGTCATCTTTGTTGACAAAGTGGAATGCCTGACACTTGGAGGGATGTATTTGAGTAGCTGAAGGAAGTATTTTCTAAAGTTCTTTCCCCAAAAGCCATAAAAGACAGGATTCAGGCAGTTGTTAAAGTAAGCTAAGCAGATTGTGAAGGGCATAGCTGTGTCCACAATATCTTCAATATCACAGTTCTTAATCACATCAAGCTGAATCAGCACATCTATAAAAGTAAATATTTGATGAGGAATCCAAGAAAAAAAGAAAAACAGGACTATTGCAACTATCAACTTAAAGATGTCATCACCTCTGCCATTATTCTTCTGAAACTGGTAAGCCTTTTTCAGAGTTTTCCAGATTAATATATAGCTTATTAAAATGACCACAAAAGGAATAAAGAAGCCCAGAATATTTTTGGATAGGCCTAATCCAATGTTGATGGTCATGTGGTTGGTTGAATTCCTGCGTGTGTCATACCAAAAAGCACATACTGTGATGTTCTCATTTTCAAGGACATATGCTCGGCGGTGAATCCCAACAGGTAAGCTGGCAAGGACTGCCAACAGCCAGATGAGGATGCAAGTTACCCGGGCAATGAGCATTGTGCGTCGGAGGCGGGCCTTCATGGGATGCACTATTGTTAAATAACGATCTACGCTGAGGCACGTCAAGAGAAAGACGCTGGCATACATATTGAAGGTTGCTGCAACTGAAGCGATCTTACACAAGCAGTTGCCAAAGGGCCAATGATACTTCATGGCTGTTGTAGCCGCCCATAATGGTAGAGTTACTAGGAAACACAGATCTGCCAGGGCTAAATTAAACAGAAATACACTGGCCACAGTTTTCATCTTCATGTAGAAGTAGATGATTATCACAACCAAGCTGTTTCCAAATATGCCAATGATGAAGATAATGATGTAAACGGTTGGAACCATAACAAAAATGTAAGAGTGTCTTCCCAAAAAGAAACAGTCGATGGGATTCTTTTTATCAGTCTCTTCTGCAGAGATATTTAGGATCATTGTGATTCTGTTAGAGGCTATGTGTGGAACTGATACCAACAGCACCTGAGAAGGAAAAATTAAAAGGTTGTTATTCTTGTTTTTTAGTGCAATATATTAAAATCACTCATCGGTTCTTTAAAACCATTTTAATAGATCTTTGAACTGCTATAATACATCAGGTCTCTTGGATGGTAAGATACTTTTTTATCCAGTAATTTTGTCTCCTTTGGTATATAAACTCTTTTGGCATATAAGCTGTCATTGGGCAAAAACCATATTAAAGTAGCTGTCTGAGTATGCCTAGCAATATCCCTGAAGCAACACTTTTGCTTAATATTACATTGCATTTCATGGTTTCTTCCCATTCATCTATTTATTGGTATATCAGATTAATTAGAATATAGGGTTTTAGCCTTAGATTGAAGTCTGTGGCCTTAGTAATAGTAAATATTTATTGAATTTAGGCATAACCAGTGCTTTTTAAAAAATATTTCACACTAGAACAAAAGGTGACCCTGTAATCCAGATAAACTGTATTATTTATTTATTTTATTTATTAGTTGGACTTGTATGCCGCCCCTCTCCGAAGACTGTAGCACGAAATAAATGAGATGTTTAGTGTTCTGTTATCCATGCTAAAATTAAATATAGCACGGTTGCTAGATTCCAAATTCCTTAGAGTTCTGTATCTGTTATATTAGGAAGGGATTTAGTAAGCATCCAAGTAAGTTTGTCTGATTAGTCTTTGAATACTAAGACAAAGAACACAATTAAATGCGCTTTTTAATGGCTCTCTAAAAGCATTGTCTGAGATAACAGAGGTTAGCAGACATTAAGATAATTCTTTCCTTCCTGTGTCCACACACCATTCTCATTCAGGACCTAGTGACTATGTTTATATTAAGTGATTAGTGTTAAGCTTGGTTGTGATTTTTGTGGCTTAGCCACTTTTGCAAACACAGATTGGCTAGTGACTTCAAAATACTGTGTGAATTAAAAAGATGGTTAAATCAGAGACAAGATTACATATAAACCTGCACATTTTCTGCAGTTACGCTAACTTTCATACCATCCAGTAATTAGTGATGTGATTGATTTTAATAAAAAATCTTTAGCTGGCTTTTGAGGAAGAAAAAAAAAATCAAGGTTGGCAGTTTTGCACTGCCATTAGCAGAGAGAAGCAGTCACCTGGTCCTAACTGTCAGCTGATCTACTAGCTGGAAAAATAGGGACATTGTAAATGGATACAAGGAACTTATTTTCTTCTCTTTTTATAAAGGAAAATAAGGGGAGCTGATTCTTAATTCACAAAGCACTTGGAAGGTTTGGATATTTCTTCAATTCTTTACAGTCAGATATTGGCTATGTTAAAAATGAACAATATTTAGTTCTGACTCTGTATGCTTCAGATTCATTATTCCAAGCAATAATATTTTGAAAACTGCAGACAGTAAAAAACCTTGTAGAGAAACTCTAGGTTGGTTTTAGAGTGCATTTATGAATTATTAGTAAGTGGAAGATTAGTCCTGTGGCTGCTTTCTAATGTTGGGTTGATTCAGAGGTAGGTTCCTCCTGGTTCGGACTGGTTCACCCAAACCAGTAGTGACCTGCTGGTGACATGATGATGTCACGGAACTGGTTCAATTGGTGACGGTCCATAGGCGCCACCATTGTTTTATTGTTGTAATGAGCCGCCCCGAGTCTACGGAGGGGGCAGCATACAAATCTAATGAATAAATAAATAAATAAATAAATAAATAAATAAATAAAAATATCTTTTTTTGAATTTTTTTGGGGGGATTTTTCTTCCTCTGAGCATGCGCAGAAGCCAGGTTTCTGGCATGGCGCATGCATCACCATCTTGTTTTCAGCTTTTTTTTTTTAAAAAAAGTTGGCACTGTACACATGTGCATGCTTTGTGCAAATGCACCCACACGGCATGGTCATGTGGCGTGGAAGGAAGGAAGTGAACTGGCAGTGAGATAAGTCAGAACCCACACCTGGATAGATAGTGGTGAAAAAGATACAATTTTTGTGGATTTTGTAGTCAGCTATGAAAGAAAGAGAGTTTAACAAATATTTTCAGTGGAGATTGTTTATACATTTTATGGCAAAACTGAGTTCTTCTTGAGTGACTTTGCTTCATGTTCTAGTAGTCTGAAAATAACCAATCACTATATGAAGCAGCATAAATTAATATCAATTAAATAAAATGTTCACTTTTGAATGTAGCATGCCATATGCTAGCCTTTCCCAATATATTGCTCTCTGTTATCCCAAATTGCAACTCTAAGAATTAACAACCATCACACAGGAAACTTCACATGAACAATTTATTCAAACAGAAACAGATTTACAAAAAATATTTGAAGTTTTTGGATTTTGGAAATTAGTTGAAAACGTGGATGCGTGTTCTATATTTTCAACTAAAATAGAGAACATGGAAACTATTTTTTTCATTTTACATTTTATGGTTTCTTTTCTGAATGAGCTATCAAGTGACTGACTCTTCAACTCAACATGTTCTTCAAAATGATTTTGACTACAACTCCCAACAAATGTAAAACACAACTCTTATGACAGTCAGTTGTGTTTCACAACATGTGAAGAACATCAAGCTCAGTGGTTCTCAACCTTTCTAATGCCGTGACCCCTTGATACAGTTCCTCATGATGTGTTGGCCCCCAACCATAAGTCGAGCGCCAATTCTCCCAATAAAGCTTTAAGCTGATTGGCAGGAACACCCCTAATGTAAATGCCTGATTGGTCAGATTCTAAAAATATGTTCCAAGGCGCCAGAATAGAAGCTTTCATTCCTAACACCACGGGAAATTTGTCTTTTCCAGGTCTTAGGCGACCCCTGTGAAACGGCCATTCGACCCCCAAAGGGGTCCCGACTCCCAGGTTGAGAACCACCGATCAAACTGCTCTCAGTAATTTATACTGATTGCTACTGTTTGTTGTTCAAGAACTTTCATTTGACATCATGGAATCCTAAAAAGTAACACCTGTATAATTTTCTCATGATAAGGTAACAGTGAAATATATTCATAACCTTATCTTACCTTAACCTTGGCAGTTATTTATTTGACATTTTTCATATCTTTCAGATACAACAGCCCAATACCTAAGCTGCATGCAGGAACCACTGCTAAATCCAAATTGGATTTTGTATCAAAAGGGAACTTCTAACATTTTGAAAGAAATGTGTTGAAATTCACAGCAATAGCACTAGTATAGAAAATTGAAAAACAAGTACTGTACAGAGAGTGAGAATTAATCAATATATATTCTTGTTAAACTGGAAAATCAAGATGTCAGCTAAAGGAGAAAGGATGGCAAATTAAAGCTCTGAAAATAATTTTGTTTGTCATTAAGTTATTCCTGTTCCTTGCTAAAAATAATAAAAATTACAACATGCCCCCTTTAAAAAGAGCAATATCTACTTAAGAACTATTTAATTTGTCTAGCATCAATCAAGAAAAAAATGTTTAAAAACCCTAAATAATGTATGAAATATGTTTAAAAGTAAAGAATTTCACATGGTTATAAATGATTCTTTGCCCTATTTAGAATGTCACTTGCTGTGGCAGATTATTTAACAGCATTGATTTTAGCTAATCAAAATACAATTGGGATTAAACCTGGCTCAAGTAAAGCAATCAGTTGAAGTTCTATTTTCATTAGAACATGCATTGTGGAAATTTGTTATCTTCTTTTGATTTTTATCAGCTATAAAAATGCAAATAATACAGTTTGGCCTTGACCTTTTTCTTTTACTCATATATAACATTTTAAAAAATCCCTCTGTTTGGTAAATCACAATATGATTAATTATTATCAGGAATTCAACGTGAAAACCCTTGCAAAGCTGAATATTTAATTAACCTGAAGAAATTAGGAAAAGACACTTCGTTTATTTGCGCCTTCTTTGATCAGAGTTCATATTATGCTACCATTTTGCTGATTGCCTTTAACAAACAGATTTCATGTTTTAAAAAGAGATAGGAATTACTCAAATCTTCCTCTCTCCCTCCCTATCCTCTCTCTCTCTCCCTCCCTCCTTTCCTGCCTCTCTTGAAATAAAACAGTACATTAGCAAACGAAAATAACAAATGTGTGTGTTGGAATCAACAGTGCCAGAAATCATTAATACTGTAAATTCCAGTAGGATAATGTTTGTCATTATCCACCTCTGTATATTCAAACAGTAATGCATGAATGCTTGACAAAATAGAATTCTTGACGGTGAGGAGTCTTCATTTGCACTGAAGGGAATGCCTGGAGAAATTATTTGCAATGTTTCTGAGCTCAGCGTAAGAAGATGTTTTGCCAATATCAGGGCAGTAATCAGGTGTCCAGACAATTGCTTCTTTTGGATCCAGAAACCATCAGCATCTGCCGCACGAATCCCAGCGACCAGTTAGGTCCCACAGAGTTGGCCTTCTCCGGGTCCCGTCAACTAAACAATGTTGTTTGGCGGGACCCAGGGGAAGAGCCTTCTCTGTGGCGGCCCCGACTCTTTGGAACCAACTCCCCCCAGATATCAGAGTTGCCCCCACCCTCCTTGCCTTTCGTAAACTCCTTAAAACCCACCTCTGTCGTCAGGCATGGGGGAATTGACATTTTCCCTCCCCCTAGGCTTATAAAATTTATGCATGGTATGCTAGTATGTATGATTGGTTTCTAAATTGGGGTTTTTTAAATTAACTTAAATATTAGATTTGTTTATATTGTATTATTATTGCTGTGAGCTGCCCCGAGTCTGCGGAGAGGGGCGGCATACAAATCTGATTAATAAATGAATAAATAAAAGCATAGAAGTAAGTAAAAGGGATTTAAGCTTCATTGTTAGCTCGGAAATCAAGATTAAAAAACAAAACATAAAAAGCAAACATGCCAAGCCAGATGATGTCTAAATCTCTTACAGAAGCTCCTTAATGATACAAGAGATACCCAGTTTCTACAGGGCCCAGTTTCAAGTTTCATCTGTGCAGAAGCTCACAACAACCCCAAGGTTTTAAATTTAAAACTTGGCTAATTTCATGGCCCTGTTATCTTCAGTAGATCACAAGACATAAGAGTTACTGGGATGAGAATTGAAAGTCTAAGACTTTCAATGAAAAAACTTTGAAGCTACATAATTATCACCCCACCTTGTTTAGTCAGTAAAAATCCAAGCATGCTACATGCAGTTTAATGTTTCCAAATGTAAAATAATGCACTTGGGGAAAAGGAACCCTCAATCTGAGTATTGTATTGGCAGTTCTGTGTTAGCAAAAACTTCAGAAGAGAAGGATTTAGGGGTAGTGATTTCTGACAGTCTCAAAATGGGTGAACAGTGCAGTCAGGCGGTAGGGAAAGCAAGTAGGATGCTTGGCTGCATAGCTAGAGGTATAACAAGCAGGAAGAGGGAGATTATGATCCCGCTATATAGAATGCTGGTGAGACCACATTTGGAATACTGTGTTCAGTTCTGGAGACCTCACCTACAAAAAGATATTGACAAAATTGAACGGGTCCAAAGACGGGCTACAAGAATGGTGGAAGGTCTTAAGCATAAAACATATCAGGAAAGACTTAATGAACTCAATCTGTATAGTCTGGAGGACAGAAGGAAAAGGGGGGATATGATCGAAACATTTAAATATGTTAAAGGGTTAAATAAGGTCCAGGAGGGAAGTGTTTTTAATAGGAAAGTGAACACAAGAACAAGGGGACACAATCTGAAGTTAGTTGGGGGATAGATCAAAAGTAACATGAGAAAATATTATTTTACTGAAAGAGTAGTAGATCCTTGGAACAAACTTCCAGCAGACGTGGTTGATAAATACAAGTAACTGAATTTAAACAAGCCTGGGATAAACATATATCCATCCTAAGATAAAATACAGAAAATAGTATAAGGGCAGACTAGATGGATCATGAGGTCTTTTTCTGCTGTCAGTCTTCTATGTTTCTTTGTTTCTACCTCAAATGATTTTTCTTAATATGAAGGAGAAATCAAAATGTTACTAAACTTCTCAAAACTAACAAGACTCTTCTGCATTTTCACTACAGAAGATAATGAATGTTACAGATGACCTTGATACCCCGCTAGACCACTGTTGGTGAACCTATGGCACGGGTGCCACAGGTGGCACTCGAAGCCATATCTGCTGGCACATGAGCCTTTGCCCTAGGGCAGCTCCAACATGCATGTCTGTACCAGCCAGCTGATTTTTGACCCTCACAGAGGCTCTGGGTGGGCGTTTTTAGCTTCCAGAGAGCCTCCAGGGGGATGGGGGAAGTCTTTAGAACCTGGGAAGGGAGAAACATAAGCCTACTGGGCCAACCAGAAGTTGGGAAACAGGCTGTTTCCAGCTTCCAGAGGGCCTCTGGGGGGCAGGAGAAGCTGTTTTTGCCTTGCCCATGCATTGAATCATGATAGCGTGCATGCATGCTCTTTCTGCACCCGAGGAGAAAAAGGTTCGCCACCACTGCCCTAAGCATTACTGATCAATAGCTTAATAGAATAAGACAGTGTTTCTTGATATTCGGGTTGGGGATTTGGGGGAGTTGAACTTAGAGTTGCTAAGTTGAGAAGCATTGGTGTCAGACACAGACATCTAGAAAAAGGTTTTCTGTATCACCAGGGAGAGGAAGAAGAACCCCTGTCTGAAATTCAGGGACAACAGAGTTTGAGAGGCCAATGGTATGAATCAGTTTGAATTCATATAATGCTTAAGTAACACTACGTTTTAAACATAATCCATTAACAAGCCATTGTGGCCTGGATATCATACATGAGCTAGAGTTGCAAGTTCATACACCCTACTTAGCCAAACCAAATAAACCGCATGTATGATTTTTAAGTTCAGCTTGTATAAGGAAGCTTCCCATATCGCGCTCAGATCAAATACAATTCTCATGAAATGTCTACTTTTTAAGCCGGGTAAATATTGTGACAAACATCAAAGCTATAGCTACCAAATTGCTGTTTCTGTACTATTGTAACTTGCTGGAGTTGTTGTGGTAGATTTTTCCATAAATGCCAGTGGGAGCTTGGCAACAGTGCTAGATTGTGGCCTGACCTCCCTAACACTGCCAGGTAAAAGTAGCTCTCATTCAAGGGGCATACAATGTGATGATCACTCAAGGCTCAGCCTTTCATCAAATTATATGGAGAACTGCTAATCCCTGTTGCATATAACTGTCCTGGCTGACCTTTTATTTTCTTTTTTAATTGCAATGATTATAATAAGTCACTGATGAGAATGTGCTGTTGCTTCATACTGTTCCACCAACTATTATTTAGCACTATGCTCATTTCCTATGTTGGATGATCATACTTCTAATTAAACTGCCTGGGATAACGGAGAAGGATGCTGCTGGGCCTCTCTACAAGGTAAACAGCACTTTGCTGAAATGAAAAACTAGATGAGATACTGGTGGCTGCAGCTTCCTGTGACAACTTCATTAACAGCAATCATGTAAGCAAGAATCGTAAGCCAGATTTCAAGGAAAAATAATTTTTCATCATTTGCTTTCCAACAAGGGCCTTCTTGACAGTAAGTGGATACGCTCTGTAAAAAGGTCACCTGAACATCTTATCTGGTGGACTATTTCATTGCTAAATCTCTAAATATTTGCTCTTTTGCAAATGGAATAAAATTATAGCTTTATTTTTGTATATTTTTTTGGCATAAATTAATTCTCATGTATGATTTATACTCTTCTACAATTTCTTTAGGAATTGAAAATATCTGGGAATATGACTTTAAAGAAAATAAAACTGGAGATAAAAAGCACATTCATCACTTTCTTTCCAGCAAGTTCTTGCACAATTTGGTTGAGATTATGAAGCTGTTTAGTTTTGCAGTTAATTCATCGATGCTTGGATTTATTCATTTGTTGAATAACAAATAGGGAAACAGAACATGAATGGCTTCCTGTTCCTTTCTCATATGGGATGAAAATTTAGATATTGATGCAGTTAAGTCCATTCATTACTTGCAGAGTATATGGTGGCTCACTGCAGTTAATTTGGCTCAGCATTAGTTTGGAACAACATAATTTCTTATAAAGATACTTTTAACTCTTCATTTGGTGAGACCACACTTGGAGTACTGTGTACAGTTCTGGTCACCGCACCTCAAGAAGGATATAATGCAATGGGAAAAGGTGCAAAAAAGGGCAACAAGAATGATCAAGGGAATGGAGCATCTCCCTTATCAAACCAGGTTGCAATGCCTTGGTCTCTTCAGCCCGGAAAGATGGCATTTAAGGGGTGACTTGATCGAAGTGTATAAAATCATGCATGGGATGGAAAAGATGGATAGAGAAAAATTCTTGACTCTATCCATACTAGGACAAGGGGGCATTCCCTAAAGCTCATAGATAAGAAAGGACAAATCAAGGGAAATATTTCTTCACCCAGAGGGTCATTGGTTTGTGGAATTCACTTCCAGAAGAGGTTGTGACAGCTGTCATCCTTGATAGCTTCAAGGCAGGATTAGACAGATTCATGGATGCCAAGTGTATCGGTGGTTATTGAAACAGATGTCCATGTGCCGCTTCTATGTTGGTTGAGGCAGGCAGGATTCCCTTGAGTATCATTTGTTGGGGGTCAGGGAAAAGGGAGGGTTTTGCCTTCTCTTTCTGCTCAAGATTCCCATGCACAATTGGTGGGCCACTGTGTGACACAGAATGCTGGACTTGGTGAGTTTTGGCCTGATTCAGCATGACTCTTCTTATGTTCTTATGTTCTTAAGCAATAATAGCCCTAAGCCTATATTGCCCTGGTTCACTGTGATTTCTAAGAGTAGCTTCTGTTTTAATATCATACTTATTGAATTGATGTGCTGACTGATTTGAACTGTTTTGTTTCAGTAAGACAAAGCATGCTATGAGAAGGGTTAAGAGTAATTAAGATAAAAAGTGAACACAAGACCTCATTTTTGCCTTGGAGAACAATTCAATTCATTTTACTTTCACTTTCAAAAATTCTAACCGCTGCTTCTTTTATCCACAGGAAATTGTTCACACCTTGATTTCCTCTCTGCCTTAAAGTATCTGAGGCAAAATACATAGATGAAATACTAGACATAAAAACCCATCAGGAAGCTGCAGGACAGATTAAACACCGCTAATGATGACATCAGTGGTAGGTACGAATGAGGCCTTGCTCAACTTGAAGAGACAATTCTGTATTTGAAGCCCAACTAGACTGAGTGGGGTGGGGGACTTACCCTGTCATGTCTGAGATTGTATTAATGTGAGCAAATTATCTCACCGCCTCTTACTCTTTCTATACATTTCCTCTTTTTCTCTGGGGATCAAACTAGTTATGAAACAATTCATGAAACTATGTGAAAGTGTTTGTAAAAGAATGGGGATGTACTCCAGGCATTTGCAACATTTCCGAATCGGATTTTAAAAGTGTTTCTATGTTTCTAGTTTCATCTGCAACTCCTTAAAGCAGCTCAATGAGAAACCAGATAAAGAGCCACAACCAAGATAAGATAAATCTGAATCCAAAGCAGGAATGGAGATGGAAAAAGTGTATCACAATTTCCCTTTCTAGTTCACTGAAAAATAAAGGCAGGGGGGCATCCGGATTTGCAAGATTCTGTTACTGTAACCTTGTAATAAAATTAGTAGCATTCGTTACTTTGTTTTCCTAATCTGGTCTACCTCAATAAACTGTCATGATGGCATGTGGGGGGGTCAGAGGTCGACCTCTAGGTCTCTCCCTTGTGGGGTGCCTCAGGGGTCGGTCCTCTCCCCCCTGCTATTTAATATCTACATGAAACCGCTGGGTGAGATCATCCAAAGGCATGGGGTGAGGTATCATCAATATGCGGATGATACCCAGTTGTACATCTCCACCCCATGTCCAGTCAACGAAGCAGTGGAAGTGATGTGCCGGTGCCTGGAGGCTGTTGGCGTCTGGATGGGTGTCAACAAGCTCAAACTCAATCCAGACAAGACGAAGTGGCTGGGAGTTTTGCCTCCCAAGGACAATTCCATTTGTCCGTCCATTACCCTGGGGGGTGGGGAATTATTGACCCCCTCAGAGAGGGTTCGCAACTTGGGCGTCCTCCTCGATCTACAGCTAACATTGGAACACCATCTTTCGGCTGTGGCGAGGAGGGCGTTTGCCCAGGTTCGTCTGGTGCACCAGTTGTGGCCCTATTTGGACAGGGAGTCATTGCTCACAGTCGCTCATGCCCTTATCACCTCGAGGTTCGACTACTGCAACGCTCTCTACATGGGGCTACCTTTGAAAAATGTTCGGAAACTTCAGATCGTGCAGAACGCGGCCGTGAGAGCTATCGTGGGGCTTCCTAGATTCACCCACTTTTCTACAACACTCCGTGGCCTGCACTGGACAAGGGCAAGCTTCATTTGACTTCTATAGAAATAATGGGTGCATTTGAGTGAGGGAAAGATATTATTTGTCAGGATTCCAGTTTGGGGTAAAGGCTGATGTCAACCCCACTTCAAGATTCTAACTTTACTCTTGTAGTGTCCTTTGAAAAACAGCTTTTATCAAATTGCTAATTACTGAACCACAGCATTGTAGAAAAGCAATATCATTTATCCTTTTGTCCCTCTATTATATTAGCCTAAAAAAGATTGGAAGATCTGACTTAAGAAAACAGAATTTTAAGAGGGTTTTTTTATGTTTAAACTATCCAGGAAGCAAAATAGCTTAAATGTCAGTAACTAAAACTCTCAGGGGAAACAAGATTGTTTCATTTTTACCACTAATCATCATGGGGTGCCTTTGAAAGGGCCTTCTAGCTGCTGTGTGTAGGGTGCTGCTGGACGGACAAAGAGGACTATTTAAAAACCTTTGTGGAAGTGTGAAAAAAAAATAAAGCGTCTGACACTTTCAAATAAATGTAATTTTGATTGCTTTGTGTGAAAATATCTGCTGGAAGCATGACTAGAAACAGTTGAAAAAAAATAAAGCTATTTTCTATTAGATTATTCTATATTTGTTCCCTGAAGATGATTTCAGTAGAAAATGAAGGTATTTATATTACAGAGAATGAAATGGTTTTATTTGGTTCAAAATGTACTTCTCAACAAATACCGCTAGAGGTCTGTATAACATATTTATTTTTAGAAAAAGAATTTACCATTACTCAGTAGTATCTATACTTTTAACGAATTTCTTCATTTTCCAAAATTAATAGCAGAAAGGAGGATAAACTTTATTTCTTGTGTAGATTAGAGGATAATAATAGATCTTTTCCTTTCCTAAATGCTGCTATTTTAGTATGTTTTTGATTTGCTGACATTTAACCTAATATCCTGCTATAGTAAATCATGGATTTAGATTTTGACATCTGTTGCTATAAGGTCACATGAAGCTTGCAATCCATAAGCATACTGAATCCAGTTATGAAAAAGTGGGTGTAAATAAAAATTAAGGAAAAATGAAGAACTCACTTGAGTTGCAAAATGAGCACACTGCCCCAGAAATTATTTTTCAGACATACAGCACATTTCTTCCAAACCACTTTTCAATTCTGAGAAATTAGAGGATATAAAGTTTGAGGTCCCTTCCTGATTCTTTTCCTTCAATGCATATTCTATCAATCTCATCATTTCTCTGTTACCTTTGATGCTAAAATCAATGGTCCAAAAAATAGAAATATTGGTATGTAGGAAATCCCACATTCTGAAACAATTGTTTTTCTAAGAATGATCTAATGCCAGGCATGAAAAATCGGAATCCCATGTGAAGTTCCAATTAAACTGATTTATTCTTACTCATGCCTATGCATAGGAATCAACTGCTGGTTAGCAGTATTGTGGCACTAGATACAGGTTAATGCAATTCAAGAGCAGGTTGGACTTAGTACTTATTTATTTTTTTATTTATTTATTTATTTATTTATTTTATTCATTTGTCCAATACACAAATACATAGGAAGAAAAATAGACATGTAGTAATATATATAAGGGTAAAGTGAACTTAGAGGAGAGGATATATGAAAGAAAGAAAATATATATAAGTGAGAGAAAGGAAAGACAATTGGACAGGGGACGAAAGGCACACCAGTGCACTTATGTACGCCCCTTACTGGCTTCTTAGGAACCTGGAAAGGTCAATCGTGGAGAGTCTAAGGGAGAAATGTTGGGGGTCAGGGGTTGACACAATTGTGTCAATGTGGCTATATAGAGATTATCTATATATGTGGCTATATAGAGATTATAGGCTGATTCCTTTTTTGACCCCTGCCCCTAGGTTCTCCCACTTCTTCTTCTACATAGTTTTATTATATTGAATTAATCATATAATAAATTAAGACCCCCTTAATCTGATAATTAGGTAAATTCCCCTTGGCCTAATCAATCAATAGGACCTGGTCATGCCAATTATAAAACTTTGATTTTTCTTACCAATATAGTACAAATTCATTTTTCATTATTTAAAATGTCAAGAAATGTAGTAGAAAAGGTAAACATTCCTTTCATGTCAATTATTAATCCATGGTACTGAGTCTTCTTATATTCAAGATGGTGATAAATTTCATCCAGAATACCAGATAGTAGCTCTTTCTCCTCCTGTTTTCGTCTTCTTCTTTATAAAATATTTATATATTTTAATGTATTTATTTATTATGTTTCTAATCTATATATACACCTTATCATGTTTTTATTTTTTTAAATATTTTTTGTGCATCTTAATACAATCTTTGTGTGAAAAGAAAATGTATGTATGAATAGTCAGTGTGTATACGGATAATATCATTACAGTCTAATCCAAGAACAGCACATAGCAAGGTAATCTACATTAAAATCGTATTAAACCCTGCACCTGTAAACAGCAGTGTCTCCCAAGGTAGCGTTTTAGGTGCCACACTTTACATAAATGACCTTTGCAATCATATTATAAGCAATTGTGTTTTCTTTGCTGATGATGTAAAACTATTTAACACCACTGACAGTGCTGCTACTCTACAAAAAGACCTTGTCTATGTGTCAGAATGGTCAGACAATTGGCAATTCCAAATCTCAATCAACAAATGCTTTGTGTTACATATTGGCAAAAAAACACACCCCGGAACACAAAATACAAGCTGGGCAGATACAAAGTAGTAGATGACCCTCACTCTGTCAAAGACTTTGGAATACTCATCTCAAATTATCAAAGCTCACTGTAACAGCATTACCAAAAAAGCACTAAGCGTTGTTAACCTAATCTTACATAGTTTCTTCTCCAGTAATATTGAACTGCTAACTAGGGCATACAAAACTTTTGCTAGATCGATTCTTGAATACCATCTGTCTGGAACCCACACTACATATCGGACATTAGTACAATCAAACAAGTCCAGAGATATTTCACAGGAAGAATCTCCACTCATCTGCTCACAACAGAATACCTTATGCCAGTGTTTCCCAACCTTGGCAACTTGAAGATATTTGGACTTCAACTCCCAGAATTCCCCAGCCAGCATTTGCGAAACACTGCCTTATGCCACCACATTTGAAATGTTGGGCTTAGATAACTTAGACCTTTGCCATCTTCAGTCCGACCTAAGCGAAATACATCAAATCATCTGCTACAATGTTCTTCCTGTCAATAAATACTTCAGATTCAACCAAAACAATACAAGAGTACACCAAAGGTACAAACTGCTCCAAATAATTCAGTAAGAGTTATCCATGCCTGGAATGCACTGCCTGACTCCGTGGTTTCTTCTCCCCAAAACTTTAACCTTAGACGGTTTACTGTAGACCTCACCCCATTACTAAGAGGTCTTTAAGGGGCCTGAATAAGCTCCTTGCCTACCGTCCGTTCCTTTTATACATATCCATTTCATGTAGTCATAATCATGTTTGTACTTATATCAGTTCTCTAATACATGCTTGATGAAAATAAATAAATGAGTCCATTTTGGAATGAGTGGAATATAAATGCAATCAATCAATCAATCAATCAATCCATCAATCAATCAACCAACCAATAAACAAACAAATAAGCATATAAATAAGCAAATCAATAAGCAAATAAGCTAAAATAAAATAAATCAAACCAGCCATAGCCTTTCAGTTTAGGGATCTGAAATACCATGTTATAAAGAGTATTGTTATGACAGCAGTTATTATTCTTTACAGAAACTAAACAAGTGCCTAACCTATGTAGTAAGAAAAATATAATGAATCACCAGCACCATTTTGTCATACCAGAAAAACTTTCATATTATTTTTCTAAATTTTCATCACCTTCTCTCATATTTATATAAATTATGGAACATTTATTTTGTCTTCTAATAGGGAATTTATTCTCAGAAAGAGAAAAAAAAGCCACAGATTTTCCCCAAGATTGGGAAAAAAAGAGGAATGTTTTTTGGGGGGGGGAAAGGAATGTTTTGGGGAAACGAGGAATGTTTTGGGAGAAAAAGAGGAACATTTTGGGGAAAATGAGGAATGTTTTGGGGGGAAAGAGGAACATTTTGGGGGGAAATGAGGAATGTTTTGGGGAAAAAAGAGGAATGTTTTGGGGGGAAAAGAGGAACGTTTTGGGGGGGAAAGGAATATTTTGGGGGGGAAAGAGGAATGTTTTGGGGAAAAATGAGGAATGTTTTGGGGGGAAAGAGGAACATTTTGGGGGGAAATGAGGAATGTTTTGGGGAAAAATGAGGAATGTTTTGGGGAAAAAGAGGAACATTTTGGGGAAAAATGAGGAATGTTTTGGGGGGAAAGAGGAACATTTTGGGGGAAAATGAGGAATGTTTTGGGGGGAAAAGAGGAACGTTTTGGGGAAAAACAAGGAATGTTTTGGGGAAAAACAAGGAATGTTTTGGGGAAAAACGAGGAATGTTTTGGGGAAAAAAGAGAAATGTTTTGGGAAAAAAGAATGAAAAATAATGAAAACTGCAAATCTGTGGTCTAACAAGGGAATAAGTGAAATTAGGGAAAAAGAAGAACTTAACACTCAAATATGGGCATTTCCCCAGTTTCTAATAAGAAAATGATGGGGACAGAAGAAAAACATGCATTTCCTGAAGTGTCAGAAAATGATATCATTACATGACATATGGCACCAGAGATGTATTGTATCCACTGTTCCAGAGTTGTCAACACATATTTTGCCCATTTGTAGAAACTGAAAGCTATAAGGATTTCCCCTCCCCCCCCTTTACTCACATTCTTTGTACACTAGGAAATATTCAGCATAAAGATTGCAACTAGGAAGAATAATATAAAATAGATTTTTTAAAAAATATTAGACGTTGGCTAAATGAGAAGGTTGAAAGGTATTGAGACTCATCCTATGCAACTACAGTGGTACCTCTACCTGAGAACCCCTCTTCTTACAAACTTTTCTAGATAAGAACTGGGGGTTCAAGATTTTTTTGCCTCTTCTCAAGAACTCGAGCCTCCGAAACTGTAACCGGAAAAGGCAGGGGGAAGCCTCCGTGGGGCCTCTCTAGGAATCTCCTGGGAGGAAACAGAGCCGGAAAAGGTGGGGAGAAGCCTCTGTGGGGCCTCTCTAGGAATCTCCTGGGAGGAAACAGGGCTGGAATAGGCGTGGTTTCCCCAATCGCATGCATTATTTGCTTTTACATTGATTCCTATGGGAAAAATCGCTTCTTCTTACAAACTTTTCTACTTAAGAACTTGGTCACGGAACGAATTAAGTTTGTAGTAGAGATACCACTGTATATTAGCATTCTGGTGTTAATTGATATTGACTGGTTAATGTTGACTGTTTCAACTATTTCCTTTTTTGGGTCACTCTTGAATCCTGGTGACTATGTGGACAGGTTCATGCAGTTGTTATGGAAAATATCCCCCCCAAAATAGTTTCCCATTGCCTTCTTGCTAGAGATGACAGTGATTGGCCTAAGATCACCCAGCTAACTTGCCCCTCGGGTGGACTAGACCTCATGGATTCCTGATTTCTACTTCAGTGCCTTAACCACCACATCAAGCTGGTTCTTCTTCAATCACAGGATCTTATAAGCTGATTTTAAAAAGAGGATTTGAGTATCGAATTAAGAACAATTGTAGCAGCACCTTCTTCAAAGGAAGAAGATTGGTATATAAGTTACCTAGGTTACCATCTTGCAAGGATTAATAACATACTGAGGAAAACAGCCTATTTACTAGATATAATACGAAGGAACCAGGCCTTAAAAGGAAGACAATTGAATTCTTATTAGAAGACGAAGGACACAATTCACTGGTACACAATATGCCTAAATTCACAGATTTCACCAGCTATACAGGTTAGCACCAAACAGAACATTGAAGAGTTTGGAAGCTGCATCTGATCTGTGTAGACAAATTTTATTAAGAAAAATGGATTGATAATATGATTATTTGTTGCAAGGCAACTTTCTGTATTAATTTCTTGAGTTAAAAACAAATCATTAAAGAATCTATACTCTATTGATTAATAGAACATAACACACTGAAGTAACACTGAAGTAGAATATTTGTAGATCAGGATTGTAATGAGGGTTTTTGGTGCTTTTTTGGTTGCTGCAGATATTTCATGACACAACCTAGGCCAGTGATTTCCTTTCTTTCCTCGGGTGCCAAAAGAGCATGGGCACACACTATCGCACATGCCCGAGTGCCCATACCCATAAGTCAATGCCTGGGGTGGGCAAAAACAGTTTCATTCCACTCTCCAGAGGCCCTCTGTAGGCCAGAAACTGACTGATTCCCAACTTCTGCTAGGCCTAGAAGGCTCATGTTTCGCCCTCCCCAGGCTCCAAAGGCTTTCCTGGAGCCAGGGAAGGGTAAACATACCCTCTCCTATCCTACTAGAGGCTCTCTGGAAACCAAAAATGCCCTCCAGAGCCTCTGTGTGAGCCAAAAATCAGTTGGCCAGCACACACATGCACGTTGGAGCTCAGTTAGGGCAACACTCATTGGGGCTACCTTTGAAAAGTGTTCGGAAACTTCAGATCATGCAGAACGCAGCCGCGAGAGCCGTCATGGGGCTTCCAAGATTCGCCCATGTTTCTTCAACACTCTGTGGCTTGCATTGGCTGCCGATCAGTTTCCGGTCACAATTCAAAGTGCTGGTCATGACCTTTAAAGCCCTACATGGCATTGGACCAGATTACCTCCGGAACCGCCTGCTACCGCACGAATCCCAGCGACCGATAAGGTCCCACAGAGTTGGCCTTCTCCGGGTCCCGTCAACTAAACAATGTCATTTGGTGGGCCCCAGGGGAAGAGCCTTCTCTGTGGCGGCCCCTCTGGAACCAACTCCCCCCGGAGATTAGAACTGCCCCCACCCTCCCTGTCTTTCATAAACTACTCAACACTCACTTATGCCGCCAGGCATGGGGGAGTTAAGATATTCCTTCCCCCTAGGCCATTACAAGTTATGCATGGTATGTTTGTGTGTATGTTTGGTTTTATAATAAACTAAAAATTAGTTGTTTTATTAATTGGATTGTTACATGTTGTTGTTTATCATTGTTGTTAGCCGCCCTGAGTCTACGGGGAGGGTGGCATACAAATCCAATAAATAAATAAATAAATAAAATAAATAAATAAACAGCTCACGTGTCCCACAGTTATGGCTCCACATGCCACCTGTGGCACCCGTGCATAGGTTCACCATCACTGACCTAGGCAATATCATCATTGCTAACTCTGGCCTACCACTGATGATATTATTTATGTTGGCTAATGAAATGTCTGCATGAAAACAACCTAACTCAAAGAGCACTAAGGACCACTGATACTGCTGAAAAACAAAACCATTTCTCAATGAAATGAAGGATAATATACTAGTCCAGCAGTTCCGTCTTCCATCTATAACTGATATTTATGGAGATTCTCAGTCATCCCAGTTCTGGTTGTTGCAAAAGTGCTTTTGAAAGAATAGAAGGGGAGGGATAATAGAGGGGGAGTGATACATCATCATCTATCTCCAGTGTACAACACAGTCCTTTCAACAGTTCCAAGAAGGCTCCACATACATTTTTACCACCCAGGCGATCCTGATGACAGAAATAAACTACCAGGTGACCTTAATGACTTGCTAAAGGAATACAAATGACCAGTTGTCTGCAAGAAGTATAACTCCTTCCATTCCCCACCATCCAGTCAGAGTTGTGGATGAACGTAAAATGTCTTCAAAGAAAAACCAGAAAGTCAAGTTGCCTGTTGAAAAAGTACCTTTGGGATTATAACAAATTTTATTTGTAGTATCAGATTCGGGATTGTGCCTGCACACATTAAATTCATTATTGGATGCTTCAGCAATTGAATCACAAACATAACTGTAAGCTTGACAAAATTCCAGATAATGATTACCTGACCTAAGACCAACAGGTAAAATTTGTTAGAAAATAACAGCATAATCCTTTGCCAAGCAAAAAGCAAGCAAGTAGAACCATCAATTTCCTGGCAAGCTTACTTCAAAAGCCAGAGGAAACAAAACAGCGGTAACAAGAGATCTTAACCACTAAAAGTGTTTGTTTTGTTTGTTATTTTAAAAAATCATTTTAATATTAATATTGAACAATACAGTAGTCCCTCACCTATCGCTGGTGTTACGTTCCAGACCTGGCCGCGATAGGTGAAATCCGCGATGGGGAATTTATCGACTGATAGTACTTATTTAAGTATTTATATTGTAATTGTTTGGTAAGTTTTCATTGTTTTAAGTGTTTATAAACCCTTCCCACACAGTATTTATTTTAGATACAGTATTTAAATACAGTATTTACAATTTTAGATTATTTTTTGGGGGGGAAAAACCTGCCGATCGAGTTCGGCGGGCTGTTTAAATCTGCCGATCGACTTCCTCAGAAACCCGCGATGAAGCGAAGCCGCAGTAGGTGAAGCGCGGTATAGCGAGGGACTACTGTAATGCCATTTTTCAGTGCATAGTCAGTCATGAAAGCAGAAGCAGAATAAAATTTCTTTGTTTTAGTCCCAGGAGTATTTGGAGGTTTACATAATGAGGTATTAAGCAAAAAAAGCTACTATTGGATCAATGATGTTAAGTAAACAGAACATCAGGTGCAAATACCAGGTAAACCAAATAAACAAATTCTAGGTAAAAATGACACTAACCTGGCTGGAATGCCAAAAGACAAGCTCAGCATCTAAAAAAGATTTTGACAGACTTGAACAATGGGCTTTTTAAGATATACCTTTTCAGATACAATCAAGGAAGGCAACATTTTGCTGAGAAAGCTTTCCAAAAAACCCTTGAACAATGGGCCCTATCCAACAACATAAATTTGATGTGGACAAAAGCAAGGTTTTACACTTAGGCAGGAAAAACCAAAGCACTGATTAGGTTAAGCCTGACTCATAAACAGTAACTCTGAGATGGACCTTGGAATTCTAGTGGACAATCACTTAAATATGAGGTAGCAGTGTGCAACAGCAGCCAAAAAAAGCCAATACACTCCTTGGTTATATAAACAGAAGCATAGAATCAAAATCACGTGAAGTATTAATACTGTTTTATAAAGTCTTAGTAAGTTTGGAACAGTTTACATTTACTTTGAATTGATTGTGTGCTCATGTATTGTTGTGGTTGAAGCCAGTGGTGGGTTCCTACCGGTGCAAACCAGAGCAGCACACTGTAGAAACCCATTGATGATGCCATGTTGGAAGAAGCCCTCCTGCCTGGCCTTGTCTTAACGCTGACCTTTATTCTTCATCTGGAACACAGCTGAGAAGCTCCTCAGCTGTGTTTTGGCTTGTAATGTGGTACGAATCATGGGGGGGGGGGAAAGTGAAATTGCGTGATAGGACATGTGCACGCATGCACACCGGTAGCAAAAGTCATCTGGGACCTGCCCCTGGTTGAAGCTGAAGAAATTATTGTCAGGTAGGCATTATGGTAAATAATTTTGTGAACTACATTTAGGTCAGATTGAAGGCGACAAAGTTCTAGGCTAATGATGGCAAACCTTTTTTTTCTCGGGTGCCGAAAGAGCATGCGTGCACACTATAGCGCATGTGCATGACCACACCCATAATTCAATCCCTGGGGAGGGCAAAAACAGCTTACCCCGCCCCCAGGAGGCCCCCTGGAGGCTGGAAACAGCCTGTTTCCCAACTTCTGGGGGGCCCATAGGCTTGTGTTTCGCCCTCCCTAGGCTCTAAAGGCTTCCCTGGCAGGGGAGGGTAAAATGCCACCCCCTACCCGCCCGGAGGCTCTCTAGAAGCCAAAAATGCCCTTCCAGAGCCTCCGTGTCAGCCAAAAATCAGCTGGTGTGGACACGTTTGCACACTGGAAATGACCTCGCGTAACGGATCACATGCCAACAGATATGGCTCCGTATGCCGCCTATGGCACCTGTGTCATAGGTTCGCCATCACTGTTCTAGGCTATGTAAGCCCAAAATTTCAAAAACTTTCAAAATTTCTTCTTCTGAAAAACACATGGAAGCTATTTAATAAAAGGTGTGTGCCTTCCCTTCTTTGCATTTTTTTGCATGTAGCGTAGCAAACTAAGAAAAACAGTACTTGTTTTTGTCTGTAGTATCTACCCAAAAGTTTGCAAATTAACAAAGAAAAAGAATAAAGATAAATGATAAAGGAATCAATATGTTTAATGTAGAATCCAATCTGGGACACATCTATTTACCTTCATTTGTGAATATGTTTAGTCTCCAAAATGTTACTCTAAGATGCACATTCAGTAATTAATTCTGTATGAGCAACAAGAATATAGCACGTCTCTTTAGACAACTAAGTTTGTAACTTTCAAGTATTGTTTAGTTACTAAATATTGAATACGAGGTGAGTCAGAGTGGAACTTGTTGAATAAAGGCTCAAATAAACTTAGCCAATGGTTACACTAAATTCACATTGTAAAAGGACATGAACAATTGACTCAATTACCTGATCCACACAGAACGCCATGGGGAATCACATTCATGCAGGCTTCTAGAAAGTGCCTATCAATACTTGAGATAATTAAGTGAGCACAAGTTAAACCGCTTGAAACTCTTCCAAGATTCTCCGAAAGACTGATACAGCTTTGAGATTTGATTTAAATTATTTTGAGATTCCATGTCCTAAATCTGCTGTATGATAAGAATGTTAGTATTTTCTAACCTTACAGGAATACATACTTGGTAAGAGACAGCATGAAAACAATTTATTTATACTGTTTTTCTATCTCTGACGTATAATTACCAAGATGTATGGAAGCATCCCAGTTGGATCTAAGTTCATTTTTATCCAGGCAAATAGAGTAACTAACCAAATATTGGCTTTGATTCTTGGCAATAGAGCAACTAGTCTTAAAATCACATTCGAGATAACTGTAAATATAAAAATCCAAAATATTTTAAAACTATTCTTCTTTTTCTTTTTTCTTTTAATATGAATTTAACAGACAAATGTAGAAAAAAAGAATAAATAAAAAATATAAATTTGAATAAGGATATTCAAAATAAAATTAAGTAAAGGTTATATACAAAATAGTCTTAACTGTTAATAGAATTGAACCAACAATCAATATTTAATAAAGTAACCAAAATAATAATTGTCTATCAAATACACACCTATCAGTTTTAGAAAATCCATCCTAATGAAAAATAGATTAAAAACACTATATTTAATATTTTATGTAAAAAAACCACAAATTCAGATATGATACACATCAATGTATGGAATTATTCTCCAGAAATGATTTATAAAGCAAATTAAATTCCCTAGGCAACAAACATATTTCTGAAATTGATATTGCTTCCCTAACATAGTGTGCCATTCGCTAAAGCAGAGTTAATGTGTGATTTCCATTAAGAAGTGTTAAATATGTTGTTGGTGGTTATTACACAAAAAACAATTTATGGATGGAGCAGTATATTTTGCAAAAAGAAAGAAAGAAAAGAAAATAGATTCAATCATTAAGATTTGCTTGTCATTTATTTGAATAGTCTTCCAGAATTTGTGTCTTTAAAATATGTCATCACAATGGAAGAAAAAAAAAATTAGACCTGATTGGTACATTTTGACTGATTTTTGGAATTTAAAAAAGTCCAGTTGTGCTTTTTCAAATGATCCAAAGTTGGAATAAGAGCAAAATTGTGCTCTATACAATAAATGTGTGACTGAGTTCAAAACAAATGATCTGATGGCATCTGGAATTAAATTCTTTTCCTGATGTACTCTTAGAATTGTTACAATATTTGTTCTGAACTGTATTCTGTTATCATTTTCTCGGGGCAAGGCAAAGTGTGAGGATTTAGTGCATACAGCGAAAAGGTGCTTCAGGAAATTGTCCTCCTATCTCCAAGAGTTAAAAACATATCCAGTTTTGTGATTTATCATTCCTTCCCATGCTCTTCCCTGATAGCACTGTTCTTTCCAATGGTTTTTAATGGAGGACTATCCAAGAATGATTTTCATCTTAAATGAGTGAACATCTTGTTGCAATCAAACAGAATAACAATTTAATGATGCCTTAGTGTATTGGTAAGAACATCATATATCAATTTCTGACACCATTTAAATGTGGGAATTTCATAAGTAAAAATTATGTCATCAATAAGAATTGGGGAGGGGGGGGGTAGGAATCACATCCATCCATCCAACCTACGCCTATGCCTGTTTTTCCTTTGTTTTGAACATTGCTCTAAAGTCATGAATGGAAAATCCCCATTTTTTAAGCTGTATTTTTGCCAATACTCACAATGTGAATTTTTTCATGAAGCTGCATTCATGTGTAACAGCACTGCCACACCTCAAAATTGCATGTAGCAATAGATGACATGCTGCCATCCAGATGTTTTAGACTTCAATTTCTATTAGCTTCAGTTAGCATGGCTAATAAAGGGATTGAAGTCCAAGATGTCTGGAAGGACCAGGATTCCTAAGCTTGGGAGAATGGTTTAGAATATTATCATAAATATATTTATTTGTTTATTTTTATTTATTTCTTTTGTCCAATACACAATACATATTGAAGAGGGTAGACATGAAATATTATATATAAAGAAAAGATATAAAAGTAGAGGAGAAGATATATGAAAGGAAGAAAAGATATATGATATATGGGATAAGGAGAGACCATTGGACAGGGGATGAAAGGCACACTAGTGCACATATGTACGCCCCTTACTGACCTCTTAGGAACCTGGAGGGGTCAATTGTGGATAGTCTAAGGGAGAAATGTTGGGGATTAGGGGTTGACACTACTGAGTCCGGTAATGAGTTCCACGCTTCGACAACTCGATTACTAAAGTCATATTTTTTACAGTCAAGCTTGGAGCGATTAATATTAAGTTTGAATTTGTTGCGTGCTCTTGTGTTGTTGCGGTTGAAGCTGAAGTAGTCATTGACAGGCAGGACGTTGCAGCATATGATTTTGTGGGCAATACTTAGATCGTGTTTTAGGTGTCGTAGTTCTAAGCTTTCTAGACATATAATAGAATATATAATAATAATAATAATATAATATATAATATAATAATAATATATAATATAATAGAAACTAAGAATACTTTTAAGCAAGAGGGAGGGAGGGAGGGAGGGAGGGAGGAAACAGTGACTAATTCCAGGCCAATTTATCTGAAAACACGTATCAATGTTTCCTGGACTAACCTTAAGAGAATTTGAGCATTACATATTTTAAATACATTTGATTTTGAAGCATGTGGTCAGGGGTTCAGTCTATGTGCTATCTGAAATGCGGATGGACTGATAAAACACAACATTCCCAAGGAAGCGAAAAGATAAGGAGGAAATTTGTGATAAGCTTTTACTGCACTTTAAAAAGAAAAAATAGTTAAAAGCAGTTGGGGAGTAGAAAGAACTGAATATGACTGAGGCTTCAGTACTAAAAGAAAGGGCTTAATTTAACATAAATTTGTTATATTTCTTTAGGATTTTGTTTGTATGAGTATATTTAAAGGTTAAATACATACCATCATGGAGAAAAACTATGCGTCATTAAAAGTCGACACCAACTTGATGGCCCACAATCAATAAAATACAATGGCTTCTGATTGGATGGTATAAAAAATGGTGAGAAAAGTCAGAGACGAGCAGTGTGTGTGTGTGTGTGTTTGGTGTTTGTCTCCTCTATTTTGTTCAAGCATACGCTAGTCAGTTATCTGTGTGGGAGACATTAATCTGCATTCCTGCATGAGCAAGGAACTCATAGACTCTTCTAAGTCTATGATATTGTGAAGAACCTGGCATGCAATCGGTACATTTAAGGAGAGATGGAATATAAATATAATACTTCAGTAAAATAACTTATAGTCAACTATTACACAGCAAAAATATATGGACCTCAAAACCTGACCAGAGCAAAACAATAGACGCAATTTATAGTAAAACCTTTCACTCAGTGGTTCATTATTATTATTATTATTTATTATATTTGTATGCCGCCCCTCTCCGAAGACTCGTGATAAACATTCAGGATAAACTACTTCTGAAACTGAAATCCTATGGCATTATAACTGCGTTCCTGTCAAACAGACAACAAGTGGTCAAAATAGGAAGTGCCCTATCTAATCCCATTCCTGTTTACAGCGGTGTTCCCCAAGGCAGCATACTAGGACCAACACTCTTTATACTCTACAGTGATCCCTCGATTATCGCGGGGGTTACGTTCCAAGACCTCCTGTGATAATCGATTTTCCGCGATATAGCGGCGCGGAAGTAAAAACACCATCTGCGCTTGCGCGCCCTTTTTCCATGGCCGCGCAAGGGCTTGCAGGTGGAGGCGGGGAGCGACGAAAGTGCGGAAGCCGACAAAGATTGCTTTGAATGTCGGCTGCCCCCGCTCCCCCCGCACCCGCCCGCCCGCCATTCACCCACCCACCCGCCCAGCCGCTCGCTCGCCGCTCGCCCATTCGCCCGCTCACCCGCCCGCCCGGCCGCTTGCTCGCCCGTTCACCCGCCCGCTCGCTCACCGCTTGCCCGCTCGCCCGCCCGCCGCCCGCCCGCCACCCGCCATTCGCCCGGCCGCTCGCTCACCGCTCGCTCGAGGGAGGAAGAGGGAGGAAAAGAGTGTGAGAGAGGAAGAAGCAAGATAGAGAAAGAGAGAGAGAAAGAAAGATGAGAAAGGAAGGAAGAGAGTGAGAGAGAGGAAGAAAGAGAGAGAGAGAAGAGTGGAAGGAAGAGAGAGAGAAATAGAAAAAAGGGGAGAAAAAAAGAGAAATGAGAAAATGATTGAAGCAGAGAATGACAGGAAAGAAAGAGAAAGAGACAGAGAAGTGACTCTTGGTGATGACGTATGACATCATCGGGTGGGAAAAACCGTGGTATAGCAAAAAAACCGTGGAGTATTTTTTAATTAATATTTTTTGAAAAACCGTGGTACTGTATAGCATTTCGCGAAGTTTGAAGCCGCGAAAATCGAGGGATCACTGTATATAAATGATCTTTGTGATCACATTACAAGTGACTGCGTTCTCTTTGCCAATGATGTAAAACTCTTCATCACCACCAACAACATGGCTATCTTCCAAAGAGACTTGACTTTGTGTCAGAATGGTCAAACATCTGGCAACTCCAAATCTCAACCAACAAATGCTCTGCCTGCACATTGGCAAAAAAAATTAGAACTCAAAGTGAACCCCTACCTCTCAAACATAACTCTAGAAAATACAACTTTAGCAAAAGAGTGGTTAATGCCTGGAACTCACTCTCTAACTCTGTGGTTTTGTCAGCAAACCCACAAAACTTTATTCTTAGATTGTCTACTGTTGACTTCACCCGATTCCTAAGAAGTCTGTAAGGGTCGTGCATAAGCGCACAGCATGCCTACAGTACCTGTCCAATTGTTCCTTCTTTTCAGTTCCCATCTTATATATATAAACAGTGTTATATCTATGCATATTACATAGAAACATAGAAGATTAACAGCAGAAAAAGACCTCATCTAGGCTGCCCTTATACTATTTCCTGTTACAAATACATACTTGAATAAACAAACAAACAAACAAAATTTGTTAGGGAAGTTTTGCCCATTTTATGACTTTTCTTCTCACATTTGTTAAGTGAATGACTGCAGTTGTTAAATTAATAATACTAACAATATATAACAACAGTTAAGTAAATCCGGTTTTCCCAGTGACTTCCTTGTCTGAAGGTCACAAAAGAGGATCACATGACCCTGAGGCATAAATGTGAGTCAGTTTATTTATTTATTTATTGCATTTATATGCCGCTCACTCCAAACGGACTCTGTGTCAACAAAGGCACTTGATATCAAAATGGATGAGACTGTGCAATCAAAACTTCCATGTAATGTTTTTAGATTATGTTTGTATTAAGTGTTAGCCCTTACAGTAGATGAGAAGCCATATAAATCAGATAATTGATAGATTTATTTATTTATTAGATTTGCATGCCGCCCCTCTCTGAAGACTCGGAGTGGCTCACAACAGGACACAATACAAATCCAATGATTAAAACCCTTAATATAAAAAACAACCATACATCTCATACAGACCATACATAAAACGGAAACGGCCCAGGGGAATCGATGATAGATACTATCTACACTGCTCAAAAAAATAAAGGGAACACTTAAATAACAGAGCATAACTCCAAGTATTCAATGAGAATATTTAATTCATTCAGATCTAGGATGTATTATTTGAGTGTTCCCTTAATTTTTTTGAGCAGTACAGTATATTATACTGACATGTTATATTAGACACTGTAATCACAATTATTCATCTAGTTTTTATTGAAACTCCTTAAATTGACCGATACTACATTGGATTTCATGCTATACTTCATCTCTGAAAGTTCTCATTTAAAAATGTCACTACCCTAAATTAGAAAGGCTATTGTGAAAGATTTTTAAAATGCCAAATGAGAAGGCAGGCTAAAGCATATTTTCATAAGCATAGCTGTGATGTAGTCTGCTAGTACATAGTCAAATTCAATCACAAGGAAATATTTTGGTGGTTGCTAACAACAAATAGACCAATCTTACTAAGTATTCATAAATCAACATGAAACATTTTGATTAGATCCAATTAAGTTAAATTAAAGTGCATCCTACTGGACTAAAGCAAATTAGTTGTATCCGTCACAGTTTTAGACTTCATCTGGAACATCATAAAGTATAATTTTGCCACATTGTAAGACACCAGAGTTGGATTGCTATATCAAAATGATGAATAAATAAATACATTGTAACCTGTTTGTTCACATATTGGAAATATTAGCTGAATGTAAAGGGTTTTTTTTGTGGGAGGGGTTATTTTATCCACCCGGGGAACAAACATGAAAAAGTACCAAAGTACCATATTATCCACCAGGGGAACAAACATATGAAAAAGTACCATATTTAGAGACAAATATCCCATCAATTTTTTAAACAATAATCTCCAAATTATTTTGCCTATTAGTAATATCCTAGAAGCAATTTTAGAAAATTAGACAATACCCCTCTTGATTTTCAAATGTTCTAAACAATCACTATATTTCATAGACCTCGATCAAAGTAGATTTTATCATTCCTGCAGTTTCTCATTTTTCCGTGCAGATGTTTTAAATAATGTATCAATTTACTTCTCAAACTGTTGCTGAAAACATGTTCCTTTTTATAACTATTAAGATCCATTTCCCTAAAATTATTAATTTTACTATGAAAAATGTAAAACAGTTCTTCTGACTCATTAACTTAAAGCCGGAGGAAAATACAAACATAAATAGTTTTTGTGAGTCCATATGCAGTGATATGAATTGTTTAAAATTATACTGAAAATTGAACTAAATACATTTTAAAACCCATATAAAGTATTGCAGTTTCTTATTTCTTCCCTTGCACATGGACTTCCAAATACATATAAATATTCCAAAATGGCTGAAATGCTATTTTAAAACTCCTAGGTGTAATCTCTACTGAAGTATTTGCAGTTAGTTTTCAGTATGAAATTACACCAACTATTCTACAGTGAAGTTTGGGCATATAGACCAAAGTTAAAATTTTTATTTTAAAATTAATATTTCCACTGTTCTGCTTATAATTGTTCCTTAGAAGATGATTCAGTAATTATAAGATAGATAGACTTTCCCACTGCAATAGAGTTGATGATCCAACTTCGAAGGGGGGAAAAATCTTCATTTATTCTGAAACCTTCTGCATTTTGTACTTTTCCAGTGTTGGAGCTTCAAAATGGGAGGAGGAGAATGGAGAAGTAATGGTACTGCCAAGGACGAGAGGGCTCTTGGCAAAAGATTCTAGACTTCTACATATTCCTGGAGACCCTCATACTCCCTTCTGTTTTTCTCTTCCTCCTTCCTTGTTATACAATATGTGTCACTTTGCTACTTCTCTCCTCCCATACTCCTTAACAAGAAGTAAGTGAGTTTGTTTGTTTGTTTGTTTATTAGAGTTGAAAAAGATCTTGCAGGTCATCAAGTCCAATCCCCTGCTCAAGCAGGAAACCCTACACCGCCCCAGCCAGATGGCAGTCCAATTTCCTTTTGAATGTGGAGAGTGATAGAATATTCACAACCTCAGCTGGCAGGCCCTTTCACTGGTTGATTGCTCTCACCATCAGAAAGTTCTTCCTTATTTTCAGGTTGAATCTATCCTTAGTCAGTTTCCATCCGTTACCCCTGGTCTTTATTATTTGTTAACAAGAATAAGATCGTGATCAAGCCTTTTCGTTCTTGTTCTTTAAAAGGATTGGAGGCACTACCAAAGAAAACTTCAAGCCAACATCATCTTTTCTCTGATCAGTTTTTAGGATGGGAAAGTTCATCCAGGTCTTCCCATGCATATTGGGGTTAAGTGGTACCATCCTCACTATTGAAAGTATATGTATGTTGTGCACAACACAAAAGGTTTTGGGATTTTCAGACCAAAACCTGCTTCTCCTCACCAATAATCTACTTAGCCTTATAGCTGACATAAATTTATTTCTTCTCTGATTTCAATGAGAGAGAATTTGTTAAAAATGAACAAATTACAAGATGGCAATAGCATTTAGCCTTATGTACTGCTTTATGGTGCTTTTTCAGCCTTGTCTAAGCGGTTTACAGAATCCGCTGGGGGCGGATTGTTGGGGCCAACAATCTGGGTCCTCGTTTAACTGACCTTGGAAGGATGGAAGGCTGAGTCAACTTTGAGCCTACTGAGATTCAATCTGCCAAACTGCTGGTAACCGGTGATCAGCAAAAGTAGCTTGCAGTACTGCACCACCGAAGCTCTTAGTCAGGAAAAGCAGAACATCACTGCAGAACATACTTAACTTTCTCTACTAGACACACATTTTTAATGGGATCCATAATGGTTTGGCATAAAAATTAGCTGAGAATTTTGGCAAAGGATAGCATATAAAAGTGTTTTTATAAAGCACAGAATGGCAGGTACTGACATATTTTACAGCGAAGAGGTATCTGCAGTAAAATGGTGTAAATATAGCTACTGCATTAAATTGCTTTTACTATTGATGTAAACACTGATGACCACTGGAAAATTTAATAAACACTAAGCTTTTGTAATGAGAGATCTTAATTAAAAAGAAACATCAGGAGAATGTAATGATCACTCATGCTGAATAACCAGTATTATGTGAACTCAAATTCAAAATAATTTAAAAATAGCAAACTAGATGAAAAATAAAATTTATAAAAAGACTGCTCCCACCCCTAGTTTATGCACACATTAATGCAATGTCTGTATTTTCCATTTTTCCATATGGTAAGGTAGCACATGCATTTCCAGAAGTTATTGGACTATGTCTCCGACAATTCTCAATATTTTCTGAGGCTGATAGCAAGAATGAATTCATCACAGAATGCTCTGTAACATGGAACATTTAATATTCTGCCATATGCAGAATACAAAGTGATGTTTATGGAAATATAAGCAAGAAAGCATGAGAGTACATAAATAATAATAACTACATCAACCTGTAGTTCTCATAATGTTGACATCTGCAGGGTGCATTAAAAAAGTCAAGTGTGTGACTGAATTAAATCTCACATACACAATATGCAACTCACGTACACAACATGCAACTCATTTTTCCTGATTTTAGATCAAGTCTCTCTCGTCCTTCACCTGTCTATGTTCCACCGTATCATTTCATATTGTATCAGAAAGAAATACATAGGAAATGTCTTTGAAGCCTGTTTCTCTTCATAGTAATTTCAGAATCAACCCTTCAAAAATTATGAGAAAAAGATTATATGCTACCAACTTTTCCCCATGCATGCCATTCATTGAGATAATACCTTTTACAGAACATGTCTCCACTCTAAAAACTATTAATAACATGAATTTCCATTAAAAACAAAGGAAAACAAGTTGAACCTGTAAAAAAAAAAATCCTCAAGGTGCTATGTTTAATTTTCCATCCTCCTCTTTCAGGCCATCAACATTTTATTTTATTTCGTTGTTTGTTTATTTAGTCAAGCATGTATTAGATAACATATATAAGTATATGATTATGAATGCATGAAATGGATAAAACAAAAATGGAATATTAGGACAGGGATGGTAGGCATGCTGGTGAGTTTATGCGCACCCCTTAAAGACCTCTTAGGAGTGGGATGAGATCAACAGTAGACAGTTTAAGATTAAAGTATTGGGAATTTGGGGAAGAAACCACAGAGAACTTTGTTACTGAACTCGTATTTTCTACATCAAGTTTGGAGCCGTTTACCATAAGTTTGTATTTATTGTGTGCTCATGTATTGTTGTGGTTGAAGCTAAAGTATTTATTGATAGGAAAATATTGTAGCAGAAATTTTATGTACCACCCTTAGATCAGATTGAAGATGGTGAAGTTCAAAGTTGTCTAAGCCCAACATTTCAAGTCTGGTAGCATAAGGTATTTTGTTGCGAGCAGAGGAGTGTATGACTCTTGTTATGAAATATCTCTGGATGAATTTTATTGTATTAATGTCTAATATGCAGTGTGGATTCCAGACAGATGAACTGTATTCAAGAATTGCTCTAGCAAAAGTTTTGTATGCTCTAGTTTGCAGTTCAATATTACTGGAGAAGAAGCTACACAAGATTAGATTAACAAATTATTATTATTATTATTATTATTATTATTATTATTATTATTATTATTATTATTATTATTATTATTATTTAGATTTGTATGCCGCCCCTCTCCAAAGATTAATGCTTTTTTGGTAATGCTGTTACAGTGAGCTTTGGCACTTAGATTATTTGAGATGAGTATTCCAAGGTCCTTGAAAGAATGAGGATTGTCTACGAGGTTGTATCCACCCAGCTTGTATTTTGTGTTCTGATTTTTTTTTGACAATGTGTAATTTGTTGGTTGAGATTTGGGGTTGCCAATTATTTGACCATTCTGACACATAGTCAATGTCTTTTTGTTAGGTAACAACTTTGCCAGTGATGTAGAATAGTTTTACATCCTCAGCAAAGAGAATGTAGTTGCTTATAATATGAACACAAACGTTATTTTTATATAATATATATTGTGGGTCCTAAAACACTATCTTGGGGGGAGACTGCTGTTAACAGGTATAAGGTTTGAGAGAGCATTCCCAAGCATAGCTTGTTGCCTCTTATGCAGGGAACTGGAAATGCATAAGATTTTAGTTTTAGAAGTACTGTAGTTTGTCGTGTACCACTGAATCAAAGGCTTTATAGAAGCCTATAGAAATTGCGTCTATTGCTTTTCCTGGTCAAATTGTGAAGTCTATATGTTTTTGCAATGTAAGAATTGCAAATTGCAGGACAATATTTTTCTGAAGCCAAACTGTTTGTTAGAGGGTAGATTGTTTGTGTCTAAGTAGAGGGTAATTGATTGGTTTTTGATTGATTCCATGACTTGGCAGGTGAACATTTGGTGGTCATTCAGCATCATTAGTTCTTGCATTTCTGCCTAAAAAATGTACAACCCAGTGTTACAAATTGTACAACCAAATTACAGCAGTATAAGTTTGATGGGTTTCAGAACTGGTAAAAATGAGGAAACAAGTCAAATACAGATCGTAAATAACAGATGTCTCACTTGTTTTAGGATGATTATTCTCCGTGCTCAAACTCTGTTAACTATCCTGAAACCTACTCAACTTGAGTATGGACAATGCTATTTTATTGACTATGACATGATTCAGTGATGCCTTCCCAAGGATGAGAAAAAGAAAACATTTATATTTGCTTTATTGCTACAAACTTTTTCTTGGCTGCTATTAAAATTGGAATACTTTTCTATCAAGATTAATAAACAAACAAAAATAGCAATATTCATGGGACATTTTAAAAAAGATAAATTTATTATAGTATAATAATAGATCAGTTGGTCTCAAAAAAGCCACTGAGAGCTAGTGAGCTTAACTTTGTCTTCTCTTTATTCAAGTGCACTTTGGAGAACATGAGCAATTCTACTTCTCCTCCTCCCTTATCAATACATAAATGACAACCCAAATGATCACATTTCTTAAATTATAGCTTATAAATCTCCATAGAGAAATAGCTTATAAAATTAGGTTCAGTATGTTTTGTACCACAAAACCATTGGATTTCTGCTATAGCCATTTCAATAACCAAAATTAGATCACTCATCACTATCGTTGGCATATACTGAATATTTAATGTTCTTTCACTAAGCATTCTGAACAACTTTTGCTTATTTTTACAAATTTACTACACTTGTAATTTGCTATTGATAATTAAGTATTTTGCAATTTATCCTTTTATTAGCCAATGGACAAAGTACAGTACAAAATTCTAGCTCTTTGTATTTTGAAACAGAAAATGCCTAAATATACAGTATAAATAATATGTGTAATAAATTATCAGCAACAAATTGCACATTAATGTCTGCTATTGAATAGTGAATATATCGAGTATTAAATCAACATTCCAAATCTGAATTTTTTTAAAAAAAAACAGCACTGAAAGGTATAGTCATTTGTCAACATAAAAGAGAAATTTTATTACAAAAAGTAGGAAATGGGCTTGAATAAAATTTGTCAATAATTGTCAAAATTGAAGTCAATAATGACTACAATATTACTGTTCATTTTATCACACTCCAAATTAAATTTGCCATGATAAAGTCCTTATGGGTTTTTTTATGGTTTGTCATCTTGCAATGAAACATTGACTAAAGAATACTTCAGAGATGAGATGGAAAAACAGTGACTTCCCTCCACGTATGGCTGAATTAGAACTATTTGACCAAAATCTAATTCTAGAGTCACTTGGCCCCAAGCCTGTCGGCAGAGATAAGTTTCCATAAGATAAAGATTTATGGAAGGCCGGGAGGGTGGTGGTAGTATGAATCTCTGCAGGACCTGGAGTAGGCCAACTCTGTGGCACCTGACCGATCACTGGGATTCATGAGGCATTGGAGTGGTATTGAAATATGGGTGTACCTTGGAAGTTCCTTGATAGCTTGATTTTGCCATGGCTGCATTTTGCATTAACTGAAGTCTCCAAACGTTCTTTAAAGGTAGCCCCTTGTAGAGGGCATTGCAGTAATCGAACCTTGAGGTGATGAGGGTATGAGCGACTGTGAGAAGAGTCTCCCTGTCCAAATAGGGCTGCAACTGGTGCACCAGGCAAACCTTTGCAAACGCCCCCCATGCCACAGCTGAAAGTTAGCTGTGGATCTAGGAGGACTCCCAAGTAGCGGACCCTCTCTGAGTGGGTCAAAAGTACCTCCCTCCTGGATAATAGGTGTGATTGTCCTTGGGAGGCAAAACCCACAGTAACTCCATCTTGTCAGGATTGAGTCTGAGCCTGTTAATACCCATCCAGACCCTAACAGCCTCAGACACTGGCACATCATCTCCACTGCTTCGCTGAATTGACATGGGTGGAGATGTACAGCTGAGAATTGTCAGCTTACTGATGATAGAAACATAGAAGACTGATGGAAGAAAAAGACCTCACGATCCATCTAGTCTGCCCTTATACTATTTTCTGTATTTTATCTTGGGATTTTTTATCCTTTTTAGGATAAAAAAATATATGTTTATCCCAGGCATGTTTAAATTCAGTTATACGTCTGCTGGAAGTTTGTTCCAAGGATCTACTATTCTTTCAGTAAAATAATATTTTCTCATGTTGCTTTTGATCTTTTCCCCAACTAACTTCAGATTGTGTCCCCTTGTTCTTGTGTTCACTTTCCTATTAAAAACACTTCCCTCCTGGACCTTATTTAACCCTTTAACGCATTTAAATGTTTCGATCATGTCCCCCCTTTTCCTTCTGTCCTCCAGACTATACAGATTGAGTTGATTAATTCTTTCCTCATACGTTTTATGCTTAAGACCTTCCATCATTCTTGTAGCCCGTCTTTGGACCTCACTCCATGTCATTGGATGATCTCACCCAGTGGCTTCATGTAGATATTAAACAGCAGGGGGAGAGGACCGACTCCTAAGGGACCCCTCAAAGGAAGGACGTAGGAGTCAACATCTGATCCCCTGCCAACACCGATTGCATCTCACCAGAGAGGTAGGAGGAGAACCACCGTAAGATAGTGCCTCCCACTGCCAATCACTCCAGTCAGCACAGAAGGATACCATGGTTGATGGTATTGAAAGCTGCTGAGAGGACAAGAATCACCAGGATAGAAGAATGACTCCTATCTCTGGTCTGCAAGAGATCATCCATCAATGAGACTAAAGAGTTTCAGTGCTGTAGCAGGGCCTGAAACCAGACTGACGAGGGCCTAGATAATCGGTTTTATCCAAGGACCATTCAAGCTGGAGCTCCACCACCTTCTCAACAATCTTCCCCCAAAAGGGAAGGTTGGAGACTGGTGATAGTTATTTAAAATACCTGGATCCAGGGAAGGCTTCTTGAGGAGGGGACGCACCACTGCCTCTTTTAATAGAGATGGAAAGTACCCCTGTATCAATGAAGCGTTCGTAGCTGCCTGGATCCAGTCTTGTGTGACCTCCTTACTGGATGAGATTGGATACAGGTCCAATAAACAGGTGGAGGCGCTCACAGCTCCAATGGCCTTGTACACTTCATCAGGTGTCACCAGGTCAAACTCTTCCCACTTAACCAGACTAAAACAGGTCCCTGTCACCTTGACTGTCTCATCAGTCGAAACTGCATTCCAATCGGAGTCCAGGTCTGTCTGGATCTGAGTGACTTCATCAGTGAAAAACCTATTGAAGTCTGCAACACTGCCCTGTAAAGGATCATCCACCCCTTCCCCAAGTCAAGTCATCCTAAACAGGGTGGCTGGGCAGGATTCCACTGATGCAATCAAGAAGTTGAATTAGGACTAGTGTCTGCTTCCAATGATATTTTACTCATCTGGAAAAGTTTTAGGACTCTTTGTCATCAAGACACTGGTATAGGAAATACAAATAAACAAAATACATAAACAGGCAATCAAATAGAGTCATGCTTTCATATTATGTTGTTCAGAAAAGGACTATGTCATCAAAATGGAACCTCCCACCCAACCAGCTCTCTTTCAGCTTCACATGCAACTGTAACTCTGGTTTTTTTTTGGGCGGAGGTGTTTATAGTTTTTATTTTGTGGGTGTTTTATTTGGCTTATATACTTTATGTAAATTGCTAAGATTCTCTTGACTGCAGTGAGGTAGGAATGTAAAAAATCATCAATCAATTACTCTGGCAAGCAGAACATGCAACCAGGGATACACTTTAAGAAAACTTGGAAGTCTATGGAGTATTTCACAGATGTTGCCTACCAGATGTTTGGATAATATCTTATATGGACAGATTGTGCAGTATACAATAAACCTTAGAATCTATGAAAATATAATATATATTCCTACCAGATGTTACGATAACACTACATATTATCCCAACATCTGTTTTTATGCAAACAAGAAAGCCTTTATTTTATTGCAATGCATCCCTGTATAATGCAAAACAAACAGATATATACAGGAAGCAGATTATGGAAAGTGTGAAAATGGAGAATAAAATCTTTTTTCTCATAAGGGCTTACTGTTACGATGAACATTTCACTTGACTATATAATCAGTAAATTATTTTACCAATTACCTAGTGAAATACACCTTTCCATTCAAAATGAAATGGCGGTTAGGTATCTTCTTGTCTATCTCTAAACGTTTTCTGGTGTGGTACATATTCACACATCCAAGTTCATCTTATCTTCTCCTTCATATGCTGCCCCACCTAGATGAACCTGAAGGTGAGGATGAATAATGCACAATACCGTCACTGTTCAGAATATGCGGTGGTTAGCAATTATGATACAATACTTAAAATTAGGAAGAACACATAATTTTTCTTTTATTTCTCCTTTTCTGTCTCTACTTCTCTCCCATCTCTCCCTCCCTCCCTCCCTCTATCCATCCACCCATCCACCCATCCACCCATCCATCCATCCATCCATCCATCATCCATCCATTATCCATCCATCCACCCATCCATCCATCCATCCCTTCCTCAGATTTGATATTCATTTTATATTTTCAGTTTTGTTCCAACAATTATAATGAATTTCTTGATTTTTATTTACATGAAGCAGCTTGCTTTATAGTCTTCAGCCAATAGAGTAATTTCTGGATTTTGTATGGATTATATGTGGTCATTCTAAAAAGTAGCCTTGTCCATGAGAAAGATTTCATTGTTTTCACTTTATTTTGCCATGAGATGGTTGGTTTCCAGTTTCCTTCCTGATCCAATTCAGAAAACTGATTGTAACCTTTCAAGCCTTTCATGGCATGGCGTGGCTGAGAGATATCTTCTCCATGGTTACATCAGCATGCTAAGTTAGGTCTTGCAGAAAAGGCATGATGCAGGTAGTTTCGTAGCTTATAGTATGGTGGAATATGTAATTAATATTTACTTTACTTTTTATAAATGAATATTTTCATATCCAATTTATGAGATATAACTAGGCAGTATTATGAAATTAAGATTATTTTTTTATTTTGCCTTAAAATTAAGGAGAAAGTAATTTCATTTCTCCTTTCATTTGCACATCTGTGACATTCAAGAAAGTTTTTTTTTTAAATCAACAACAAAGGTTTGTGACTGACAACCCTGAAATGATCTCCTTCTCTATATTTTTTAATGTAAATTCTAAATAGTGTAAGAGCCTTGCCTGGGATCTTGTCTGGTTAAGTAATCTTGCCTTGGATGATCCATGTTCCTGTCTAATGTAACTTCAGGGCATCCAGTTGAGGACTCTGAATGTAAAATTCATTTCCCTTCTTTTCCATTTTAAATTAAATCCTAGCAGTGAAATGCTTAGGCTGTTATGGTGGTTTTACAATTGTCTTTGAATGATAGGCTTTTATTGCTTCAGTTTCTTCTGGTTGGTTATAGAAATATAAATCAACCAATAAATGTAATGTTTTATAAAGGTTTATAAAGAAATGGAATTTTAATGTACATAGTATATTAAAATTCAAATTATATTATAATTATATTATAATTATTAAAAATACTAGACAACACAGTATCAACAGTAGAGACCTTCAAATTTCTAGGTTCTATCATATCTCAAGACCTAAAATGGTCACCTAACATCAAAAACATCATCAAAAAAGCACAACAAAAATGTTCTTTCTGCGCCAGCTCAGGAAGCTCAAACTGCCCAAGGAGCTGCTGATACAGAGGAATCATTGTCATCTGCACCTCTATAACTGTCTGGTTTGGTGCTGCAACCCAACAGGACTGACACAGACTTCAGAGGATAATCAGAACTGCAGAAAAAACAATTGCTGCCAACCTGCCTTCCATTGAGGACCTGTATACTGCATGAGTCAAAAAGAGGGCGGGGAAAATATTTACTGACCCCTCACATCCTGGACACAAATTGTTTCAACTCCTACCCTCAAAATATCGCTACAGAGCACTGCACACCAAGACAACTAGAGACAAGAACAGTTTTTTTCCTAATGCCATCACTCTACTAAACAAATAATTCCCTCAACACTGTCAGACTTTCTACTAAATCTGCACTTCTATTCTACTAGTTTTTCTCATCATTTCACCCATTTCCTCCCATGTTGACTGTATGACTGTAACTTGTTGCTTATATCCTAAGATTTGTATTAATATTGTTTCTTCATTGCTTATTTGACCCCTATGACAATCATTGTGCTGTACCACATGATTCTTGACAAATGTATATTTTATTTTATGTACGCTGAGAGCATATGCAACAAGACAAATTCCTTGTGTGTCCAATCACACTTGGCCAATAAAAATTCTATTGTATTCTATTCTATATTAATATAAATAGTTATCATAACACATGCAGGAGACTCAAGAAATTATTTTCATTTTCCAAAGGAAATGTTCATAAGAGCATCTTCTTTCACAAGGACAATGCTGGGAAATAGGGACAGCTGGGGATTATCCCCCAAACTTGTCTCATGGGCCTCAGAAAGTATTGTTCGAATCTCATTCTATTTCTTCCCTCTCTCACATCCCAAGCCAAATACAAGTGGAATATGCACGCAATTGGCACAATCTTCTGAATCCTTAAACAGAGTTTCTAATGCTTCCCTCTCTTTTATTTTAGGTGGGAGGGCATATATCTCATTGGGTATACCTGCTTGAATGAGTAAAATAAAAACCAAAACTGAGTTCAGTTTTTAATGACTACATAAGGGCAGCCCTACAATCTTTTGGGGAAGGGATAGAACTGCTGTTGTTGTGATAAAATGAATGGAAATCTCCATCTAAGCATTGAACGGAGAGAATACACAGGAAATATAATTTAGCTTCCTTGGATCAAAAATTGTTCACTTTGGCAATTCTGAAATCAAACACATTATAATGGTTAACATGAATGTAGTCTGGAAAAGTAGAGTTATTGATATAAATTTAAAAGCAGGCTAGTTAGAACAATAATCTTCCCTGTAATGATGTATGGGTGTGAAAGTTGGACACCAAGAATGTCTGATTGAAGAAGAATTGTAGTCTTTGAACTGTGGTGCTGGTATAAATTATTGTATATATCATGGACAACCAGAATAATAGAGAGGTGCTAAATCATATAAAATCAGACACAACATTAGATGCTAAAATCATAAGACTATGTCTGATTTACTTTGGCCATGTCATACGTGCAAATTCATTGGAGAAGTCAGTGCTAGGAATGGTTAGTGGAACAAGAAGAAGGGCCAAGCAAAGAACATGCTGTCTTGATACATCAAATCTGATTCAAAGATGAGCATCGAACAACTGAAAAAAGTTGTGCTTGACAGGGAAGCATGTGGAACACTTGCTTATAAAATTGTCAAAAGTCAGACATTACTGAATGGTTACAACCACAACAAATCAATATTATCTGTGGGATTTAAAAAAAAAAAAAACAAGCTCACTTTTTGGTAATTTTCATGTAATTTCCTTAAAAATAAAAGAAGAATGCATCATTGCTTCAGTAAACATAGCCGCTTTGTTTATTTTATTTGTTTATTATCAATCTAATTAAAATTTCTTCTTTGTTGATTTTAAACATCCCATATCCATTAGCAGCTGTTATCATTATCCTTGACTGGTTGGTTACATATCATCAATTTGGTGTCAACTCTTAACCACCACATAGATAGATGTCTTCCAAAATGATCAGATGACACAGGAAATTTTCAGAGTTATTATTTGAGTTATCATGTTTTCTGCAAAATTAGGAGAATTTTGGCAAAAATAGAGAGCAGGACATTCCTTTAAGAAAGGTCACCCTGATGAATGTCTTAGTTTTGTACCACTGTGAGTTACCAGACATCATCTTTGTTTTAGACAATGTATTGCCTTAATGTAGCAAGAAAAATAGGCGGAGGAATTTCTGAAGTCTGAAGAGCAGGTTTTAATTTTAATTCTATTAACTAGTGTTTCACAATATGCCAAGGAACATTGCAGAAGCCAATAGAATATAATTCTAATTCAATGAAGATATGATATGTGAACACATGATTGGTATTGTTTTATAGAACAATTTGTAAACAATAATTCTAGATTTAAAATAAGATCATTTAATCGGGGTTACTAGTATCCTGATGATAACTATACAGAAAGTTCTGACTCTTTGCTGCTAGAAGAAGCCCAGATGTTTACAGTGCATTTAAGAGAAATATCTCACACCAGTTCTAATTATAAAATGTGCAAGGAGGCTAGCAATGCAACATATATACCTAAAACAAGAAATGTGTTTTTAAATGTAATACATAGCAATATTGCTTCCAAAATCAAAGAGACAAACCTATACACATTCACTTGAAAGCTGCACAGTTATGATTTGTTTCTAACATTGCTATGATAACAGTGGGAGATTAACAAGACTGCATGTTGACAAAAATCTTCTGCCAATAGTAATTCCTTCTGTGTTATGGCTTACCTTGTGGATATTACTGGTTTAAGCACAAAACTATGGCTATTAGAAAACTATTGTAAAGACTTATCTGTCTATTCATCCAGCCATCTCATTTTTTTTTCAAATGAATGTTGTTCAGATATGCTGGACTACAAATCTCATAAGCAGAGTGAACAATATTAATTCTCTTTCTCCCTCTCTTTCTTTCTCTGCAATTCTCTGGGCCAATAGCTGAAATGTAGTGTCCACTTATCTCTTGACAGGGACATGCCATGTTCTCATGATCACCTCACCTTCAGGTATTCCTTTTCAGTGGACAATAAGTTGTGCAGTTTTGCAATCTAACGCACTTTGAGGCTGTATGTTAAAACTGGGATAAATAAGATGGTAATCTTTCTGCAATGTCCCACTGCAATTTTTCCCAGTGTCAGTTTTTGAACAAAAATTTGCCAGAATGATCCTTCCCTATAAAATTCACTGGAACTCAACAGTGATTAAATCATCTATGAAGTGCTCATTGCAAAACTGCACAGATGATGATGATGATGATGATGATGATTATTATTATTATTATTATTATTATCATCTAAAAAGGAATACCTGGAGATGAGATGACTCTAACATCATGAGAACATGGTAGGGGAAAAACTCTTCTAGAATTCTATTAAAAGGACCCCAATAGGTATCTCTGGTATGGCAAATGTTTTTGCAGTTGATGCTCAGGGATATTTTAGATATGAGTTTAGTCCTGTTCCAGAATAACCTAAAGCCTATTTATAGCAATTCAGTTAGAAGCTCATCATTGATTGCATTCACACAAAACACTTTAATCAGAATTAATGGTGACAGACAGCTAAAAGTACTGGTCTAGCTATCTTCAAATCTTGTCTCTCATATTAATTAATGGTTATTTTACCATTGGAAGGTAACATTTGATAGGAATGGACGATATCATAACTGGGGAGCCCACCAATTTCCATTGTTACTACACCTTAAATAAAAACAGCACTACAGTATTTGCTGGCATTGTGCCTCTGGCAGAGTAGGATTGTCAATAGACACAGCAAGTTATAGTTTTCTAAAAACTCAAGGACAGGTGGGTAGCACTTTAGCTCAGCTGTCAGGAAGAACTGTAGGATAAACAAACTCATAGTAATGCCTCTATAAAATCTGCACACTAGTTTTAAACACAGGGCAAATAAATGAATTTTGCAATAATGTCAGCCTAAAACTCAGGGAAGAAAAATAATCCAGCAAACTAAAAGGCATGGAAATCTCTCTCTCTCTCTCTTTCTCTCGCTCAATCATTTCTATTTCTAACTTTTTTATTATCTACTTATCTATATTCCTACCTACCTATCTTGGAATGCAAGATTTTAGGATAGATGAGACCAGCCTGCTCTGTAACCAATATTGTCTGAAGAGATAATAAAATGCTACTGAATGTGCATCAGTTTCATAAAACCTAGGCAGAGAACTTTCCAGTTATATTATTCTATCTGATCAATCAACAAGGCTTGTTTCTGTCTTATCTGACATTGATCTCATCCCTATAATTCTTTAAGAAGCCAGTTTATGAAATCATACAGATTACTAATTCAAGTTTGTGTATTTTACACGGAGCAATTCTTAAACAGAGGCCTTACTGAACATTGCAAAGTTTATATAAACTACTGTTTTATATATAAAACATGTGCTCTACTACTAATCTTCTCTTCCCATAATGAAATATATTATTAAATATTCTGATTTATTGAATTTCTGAAGTCCAGATAAATTTCTACATGGGTTTGGGTCACGAGGATTTTTTCAGTCATTTTTTTGCTCTGAGTAACAGAAACTCAGAGTAACAGAAACTTATTCTAGTTAAATAGTTGAATTTTATATATTACTGTTGTGATAATTCTAATTAGTTCAACATTATAGTTTAGGGGTTACACCATAACTTCCCTTCCCTGGCATCCTTTGGAAGTGACTCCAGCCCCCAGACAACCAAATCCTTTTTCTGCTGTCAATCTTCTATGTTTCTATGTTAATATGTCAAAACTGTGTTTATGAGGCACCTTCTTCCTTCAACTCATGACTCCTTAAAAATATCAAAAGAAACCAAATTTGCTTTGTATCCACCTAAATTGTAGGAGGTAAGAACTAGATGACTGCATTTATTTCTCTTTCAATTTCCTTTTTCCTCAGTATCTCAGTAAACTGAAGGTCTCTTCACATGCCAGAACTGTTCCTTTGTTCTTGTGAGAAGTTTGTTTTGTATATTATGAAAGCTAAGGGGTCTCTGGTATTGCCCCTTGCAATCATAGTAAATCCTTTTCCTATCTAGATTCCTATCATGTTCACATACATACTTTCCACAGATGAAAAAGTGATCAACATTCCATTTGGAGAATTCCCACCGTTTTCTCTGTCTATGTTTCCCAAGCATTTTTCTCCCTTTTCAAATGTCTGCTTTCTCTTCTCTTCTCATCTCTTCTCTCTTCTCTTATACATCAAAGGTCATGGAGCAAATCTTCCCAAGTCTACTCAAGCAATAGCATTCATTTCAGTTTAAAAGCAGAGACAGACAAGAGTTGATTTTTAATCTTTCATGCATGTTTATCTGTATATATCCTAAATCATGTAATGTTTATTCTGGCTGCTTTAGACATAGCAAAAAAACAAAAACAAAAACAAAAACCAGTATTAGACAGACTTTATGTAGCGTGATTCACTCTTTACTTTTATATGGTAATGGAAATATCCACACAGATAGGCCCCATACTGGTAATGTTTGACACAGAGTTGTTTTACAATTTTCTTCTACCTGATATCAAATATTGCCATTTCTATGTTGAGGGACCCAAGATTAGTATAATCCTTAGTTTTTCTTAATCAGAATTTTACATATTTTTAAGTTCTGACCTACACTTGCAATAAATGACAGATTCTTCCAATTATTATGACTCTATTAATACTATCAATTTCAATCCGCTTAGCAAGATTGCAGTGTTAAGAAATCATTCCTCATTCTACCCACATAAACCAACTTATGTATTCAACAATATATAATGGAATGTTGATCACATACCAAGCAGCCAAATGCGGATAAAATATGTTTGGAAGAGTCAAGAGTAGTTGGGTAGCTAAATTAAACATATCCATGGAGTTTTCCAAGTGCAAAGTACATTAAAGTACACATTCCTATTAATGCTGGACTTTTATTTACGTCAGACTTTGATAATAATCAGGGGACAAGAGAAAGCACCGAAGGTCATAGAATGGGGTGAGTTTCCTAACAAAACATGTGACTGTGTTTGGCTATTCAAATACCACTGAATTCAATGAACTTTAACCAACCCAACCAAATAGAAAAAGCTTCCCTTTCTATTTGGTGGGTGTTTAACTGCAAAGAGCCAATGCACAAAGCTAATGCATTGAAGTCCCCCCAGAAATCAGTACCTTATAAACATCTTATGAGAGAAAATCAAGAAAAACACAGCAATAGTTAAGATACAATACTGGCATGACATTATTTCAATGTTCAGAAGAGAACATACTGTGAATTCCATTGTTTATTTTTTAGATCCAAGCAAAAATATAACTTTTTCCATTGGACGTTGCGATAAGTTGGAAAATTTGCCCCTTGTACAGTAAAGGGCTGGTAGTCTACAATGTTAAGTGATGGTTTGGAGGTGCTGATAAGAGGACAAAGACAAGAGGATTCATATGATGAGGCCAAAAGCGTACAGACCCTTTCTCATTTGTACACAGCATTGTTTCTGTGGCATTGTTTCAAACTAGCCTTGGAACAGTACTACTCCTTTCATTGAGGGGCCCAGTTGTTATTGTGAACTGATTAATGCAATCCCACTTTCAAAGTTTTCTGAACAGAGTGTACAACCTCCCCAAAACTGCTTATATAATGCTGTATATATGCATCTTAAAATATATACTTTGTATTGAGCTTCACCAGAAAAAGAAGTAGCAATGCAAATAATTATAAATCTTAAACGGAATACTTTATCCTAAAAACAATGTCAATCTTTAAATATTGCAGAAAGTTAAGTATCTCAATTTTTTAAAAAAAGATTTTAAGTATTCCAGAATTATGATACAATGCAATACCCAAGTTTAGCCAAGTACTATGAATTTCAGAAATCAAGTTGCTGGATTTTGATTGCAACTGTCTGATGTTTTTTAAAGCAAAGAACGGAGACGATGAAATAACAATACCCAACTCCTAGTATTACTACCTCAATCTGCACCACTGTTCCTAGTATTACTACCGCATCTGCACCTCGCAGGAGCAGCCTCCGCTCATCGGTGTTGCAACACCAGTATCCCTCAAGTCGTAACTACTCAGACTTTTCCATTTTACCTGATCCTACAGATATGGGTGTCTAGAAAGTTGAAATAGCGCTGAAAAAGTGGAGGGGAAAGAAACTTACAGGAGCGCCTCCGTGCGTGTAATGCAAGGCGAGGAGGTGGTAGCGGTGGTGCACCTACGGATTGGTGGAGCTTTCTTCTCTTCTCCCTTAGTTCGGTCTCTCTGCCCGCTACGAGCCCTTCTCTTCGCCTTCCGAGCACACTGGTGCTACTATTGCTAGAAGGCGGAGGCTCAGCTCAACCCAGTCCCCTGGGTAACTGGAAGGGAGTGTCATGAGGCTTGGATTTGTCCGGTGTTAGTTCTGGATTTATAGGAAGGGACGTTTGCCCGCTTGTTTCCCATCTAACTCACTCCACCCGCCCCATTCCCTCCTAGGAGACCCCCGCCTGGCCATCTCGCTTTCTTCCCCCGCCCCGCCGCCACTCCCAGCGCGTGATTCAGCCTGCCTTCCAACCTCCACGGTTTTCTTCCCGGCCCCCGGTAATGAAATCGGTGCGTGAAAGGACACGCGTGTGCCTCAGCTTCGCCTTCTCAGCGCTTGAAGCCAAGGCATCAACAGCGCGCCTGCCTCCCCCGCTTCCCTCCGTCAGCATCTTCAAGATGTAGAAGAAAGAGGAGATACAGTCGGGAACGATTCCCTCGGTTGGAAGAGAGTCCTTTGCAAAGTTTTACGTTCTTTCGACCGGTGGGGAAACTAAAATTTAATTGAGTGGTTTACTTTTTTTATTGTTTGCGTTTATCCGACGGAAGCAGCGCTTTCCCCTTGGATAACACCCCCACCCCCATTTCCAGAGGCCCTCCCCAGCAGAAAGCGAACAGCTTGTTCACATTTTCGAGGGGGGGGGCTCATGGGAGCAATTACTTGAGGCACAGCTCAGAATTGGTCTGGGCGTTGAACCAGGAGTGTGGGAATTGCAGAGAATTTCCCTAATTCTTAACATGGTATGCATATATGTGCCTCTCTGTGTTTTGTGGGATGGGATATTCTTCCCACATAGGGATATACAGTGTTCAAAACTTTTCTTGATAGTTCTCAAACCTCGACTCTAGAACTTCTAGATGTCTGGGATTAAATTAACCCATTCACTGCTGTTGGTAGGAATCAATGTAAAAAGTTTGTGGCAATGTATCCAAAAGATCTGGTGGATACCAGATTGCTTTCTTCACTCAACATCATCTTCAAATCAAATGCAGAGAGCTGGCCGCAAAGCACACAAAGCATACAATTTAAGTGGACATCTCTTTTGATTGGTCAGTTTAGTTTCTGGTTTGCATTTTGCAGGGATTTCATTTTGGATTTGAACCTAGACTAAACCATATGGTGTCTTGCTCCACTGCAAGCATGCCTCATCCTTCATTTTAAGAGTTCGGGTATGCACAAACTTCTGCATGTAACCCACAATCATCTTCTAGGATAGGCTTTTGTGGTCTACAGCAAAATAGACCACAAGTCACTGTATGAAGGCACTGTGTTTTCAAGTCACTGTGTGGAGGCAATGAACCCTGCATTGATGGGTGCTGGGAAGGTAGCAATAGCACTAGACTTATATACAGCTTCATATTGCTTTACATCCCTCTCTAAATGGTTTACAGAACCAGCATATTGCCTCCAATAATCTGGGTCCTCTTTTTACCCACCTATGTAAGGATATTTCTTTCATCTCTTCCATTGGTCTTGCCATGGTATACCCTGGTCCTTTACTACTTTCTCTGCTCTTTGGTGTTCCTATGCCTGTACAGTCAAGTGGAGTGCTTCATGCCATAGAGGTTCATGTTTTTTTAATCTATATTTTTATTATCTTTTTGGAGAAATGACAAATGACATACAGACACAGCCAACTATTTATTGCTTTTGTAAAACAAAAGCCTCAGATGCGCTACATCTTACCTATATAGTGGTACCTCTACTTATGAACTTAATTCATTCCATACAAAAGTGTGTAAGAAGAAGCAATTTTTCCCAAAGGAATCAATGTAAAAGCAAATAATATGTGTGATTGGGGAAACCACAGGGAGAGTGGAGGCCCTGTTTCCTCCCAGGAGATTCCTACAGAGGCCCCACGGAGGCTTCTCCCTGCTTTTTTTTGTCCCTGTTTCCTCCCAGGAGATTCCTAGAGTGGTCCCACGGAGGTTTCTCCCTGCCTTTTCTGGTTACAGTTTCAGAGGCTCGGGTTTGTAAGTGGAAAATGGTTCTTGAGAAGAGGCAAAAAAAATCTTGAACACTCGAGTTAGTTGCCAAGCATCTGAATTTTGATCATATGACCACAGGGAGGCTGCCACAGTCGTAAGTGTGAAAATTGTCAGCAGTCATTTTTTTTCGTGCCATTGTAATTTCAAACAGTCACTAAATGAACTGTTGTAAGGCCAGGACTTTCTATAATTTTCTGTCAGCTGCCTTTCCCTCCACTTCACACAATACCATAAAGGTTTGTTTGTTTGTTTGCTTATTTAATTTGACTTCTATGCTGCCCAATCCCAAAGAATTCAGGGCAGCTTACAACAGTATAAAATTACAAATAACAGCAACAATAAAAAGAAGTCAAGAAAAAAACCTAATTTCTAAAATCCTAATTAAAATTTAAGACAATTCAACAGCATATGTAATTCATACCAGTTCAGACACATGGACAAACTAGTGGTTGATTTAGGGCCCCTAAGTTAGTGGATGGGTGGTAGCTTTCTCTAATACAAGTTGCACATCTCTGCCTGTAACCATGTAAAATTCATCTAGAGTTGCAGAGATATCTGTTCAAAGACTTCCTTCTTGAGATCATGCCCAATGTACTAGTCTTCACCTAGAAAGAGTAGCTGGTGGCTGGTAATAAGCAATGCCTTTTAGCCTGACTGCAGGACCAACCTCAAGAGGAGTTTTCAATGCACACCAACCTTAACAGTTGTGGTCCAGTCCATGAGAAGCCCAGAGATAATCGACCTCTAGAAATTTGCAAAAGCATAACAAAATGCACAACCTTTATTGAAATCATTTTGTAACATAATTTAAAATTGAGTAGTTGACACTGACTGTAAAGCAGAGGACAGAGTTCACAGTAATTGGATAGTCCATGGATGCATGTATTGAAAATGGCAGTGGAAAACCTGAAAACATTGGCAAAAGGGAAGATAGTATTGGCAAAATGAAAGAGGAATTGAAAGAAGTGAAAGGATTGATGGAAAAAACAAACAATGTCTACAGAAAATTTAAAGTAAAATTGAAGTAACTGAGAAAAAGATGAATGAAATGGACAATCAGCTTACAGAAACAGGTAAAAGATAAGAGAGGACAACTATAACACTGGAAATGGATTGATGTGAATATTATTTACGATTTCAAAATGTGGCAGAAAAAAAGAGCGAAAACCTGAGATGATGGCAGAAATTTTGGCAGATGGAGAAACCAAAGAAAAGATGTTTAATTATATTGATGAAATTTACAGAATCCATACCAGATATGATAGTCCATACCAGATATCCTGTCCAGAGAGTTTCATATTAGATTCACAAAGAAATTGCTTCGAATAGAAATTTTGCATAAGTTAAGGAACATTACAACCAAGTAAAAAGAAACGGAGATAGTGACATTGAAACAAATCCCAAGAAGGGTGACTTGAGAATACCAATTCTTGACAAAGAGATTGATTGAAAGAGGAAATTTCAGATGGTTGATACCAGAAGAGATAATAGTGATCTGGCATGAACAAGATACAGATTAGATACAGTAGAAAAGGTCAAAATATTTTATTACCAGCATTTTGAACAAGGCCGAGAAGAGAAAGAGAGGTTAGATTCCAAGAAGACATTAAGGATGAGACAAAACTACAAATAAGTCAACACACCAAAGAGACAGAAGAGAAAGAACTAGAAGGAGCAATGGTGAGGTAAACGACCGAAGAGATATACGGCTGACAGATCAGCTAAGACATTGAAATGAACAAGGAAGAAGAGATTCAGATAATTTTGATAAAAATAAATGGATTGAATTCGGCTAAAAATTTTGGAGAGACATAATTTACATATAGGCTGGCATGCATCTTTATGGTATGGAAGAGGTAAAATACACAGCTATTTCCAGAGACACTGCATAAAGAATTCTTCATATATGGTGCGGAAAAGGTAAAAGAGAAATATTATTTTAAAATATTGTATTGGTTATCAATAATATGGACTTTAAACAGAGGATATTAATTTAGGAAAAAACCAGAATTAGAAATACAGGAATATGATTGGATGAAAAATGAATATGTATAGAAGACAAATAAGCCAAATAAAGTTGAAGAAAATAAGAATTTAATGTTGTTAGACCCAGGTGACAAAATTAGGCAGTTAAGGAGGCAGTATTAAAATAATAATAAAATGTATACCTAGAGAAAACAATATGTATATAAATATGGGCATAGAAAAAAAAAAGTTTAATTAAGTGAAGTTAGGGATATGTACTCCCTGTCTATTAATTATAAGGTGGATTATAAATGAATACACTCAAGGAAGGCTCAATGAAAATGGCATGAAACAAGCAGTCTTCCTGGTCTTCTGCTTCGTGCCGGGTGCTGAGATGTCATCCACCATCACCAGAAAACTATATCACAAGTGTCCCTCACCTCCCAGACATCCTCACCTCCATCCCGTGTTCCGTTCTTCTCCAGTTTCCATGTGTTCACCCCTGTTTCTCTTACCCCCCCCCCCCCAAGTGTGTGTGTGTGTCAAGCCCTGGATTGATACTCAACAGTACAGTGGTACCTCTACCTAAGAACGCCTCTACTTATGGATTTTTCTAGATAAGAACTGGGTGTTCAAGATTTTTTTTTGCCTCTTCTCAAGAACCATGTTCCACTTACAAACCTGAGCCTCCGAAACTGTAACCGGAAAAGGCAGGAAGAAGCCTCCTTGGGGCCTGTCTAGGAATCTCCTGGGAGGCAACAGGGCTGGAAAAGGTGGGAAGATGCCTCTGTCGGGTCTCTCTAGGAATCTGTACGGCTTCCATCCTCTGTGGGGCCTCCTTCCCTTCCTGTGGTTTCCCCAATCAGACACATTATTTGTTTTTACATTGATTCCTATGGGAAAAAATTATTCTTCTTACAAACTTTTCTACTTAAGAACCTTGTCACGGAACGAATTAAGTTCGTAAGTAGAAGTACCACTCTATCTGTATAACTTCCATCTTCTAACTCCAATTTTTAAACTGCAACATCGTATTATACTGAATGTGTGTAGGAAAAAATATACATTGAGATATATTATTTCTTTATTATTTATTTAATGCAATTGTCAAAGTTCAAGCTGAACAGCAAAATAAATATAATTTCAATAAATTACAGTTACTGTAGGATATGGTCAAAATCCAAATATAGATAGTCCTCGACTTACAACAGTTCATTTAGTGACCATTTAAATTTACAATACTTCTGAAAAAATGACTTACAGTATGGTCATTTTTCACACTTATGACTGTTGCAGAATCTCCAAGGTCATGTGAACAAAATGCTTCCTATTTGTGAGGGTTGCAGTATCCTAGGATCCTGTGATCATCTTTTGTGACCTTATTGCAAACAAATTCAATGAGAAATCAGATTCACTTAACAACCGTGTTACTAACTTAACAATTGGAGTGTTACTAACTTAACAAACAATTCATTTAACACCTATGCTGAGAAAGGTCATAAAATGGAACAAAGTTCACTTAACAAATGTTTCATATAGCAAAAAAATCTTTGGACTCAATTATGGTAATAAATGGGGGCTTATTTCTATTTCTACTATAATGTGTAAATGAACTGTAGAAGAGAAAATGTTGTAGGAAAATACAGAGTTGCATTAAAATAATAAGAATAAGAATCTAATGGGAAATCCCAGAGTCTATATTGAGAATACTACTGGAATATTAAAATCATAACATGCTGTGACAGGAGTCGAACATCAATCTTGTCCCTCCCACTTCAGCTGTCTTTTACATTTTTAAAATTTCGCTTGGTGACAAGTACTTGAAAACTCAGTAATGTGAAAGCTATTTGTAAACTTTCAGTCAATGTAATACAGATGTTGCCTCTGGAACAGATCATATAATTAAAAAGAAAAAAAACTGTAAATGGATAGATTCATTTAACCCTAGTTCTTGATTTCAAAAAAAAAATCGTTCAGATGTTGTTTCAGTAACATTGGTGTTTCTAACCATAGGTGATCCTAATTATAATGATGCCAAAATGTAGACATAAGCTTTGACATGCAAACCACTGTACTTTTCTATTTGGGTTATGATATCTCATTCAACCCATAAGAGGAAGATATATAGGCGAGACCAGTGGTCTTCAAACTTGGCAATTTTAAGACTTGTGGACTTCAACTCCCAGAATTCTCCAGCCCACTTAGCTGGCTAGAGAATTCTGGGAGTTGAAGTCCACAAATCTTAAACTTGCCAAGTTTGGGGACCCCTGGGCGAGACAGAGAGATACTGTATACTTAAAAGACATCTGATTGGTCCCCATTCGAGGCCTATATAAGATAAAATTTCTTTAATGAACACTTACATTATTTTTAAGCTTAATAATTATGATGATGGTGATGGTTGTGGAGAGGATAGATGGTTGCCATTATGCACTTGCAAGTGCACCTTTTCAACTCCCTCTTAATTTTGAAACAGGAGTGACATATGTTTCTCAGCAGCTGTTCATGTATATTCAATGGAGAACAGTCTGGCAGTTGATTGCTTGCACATCTGTTTACCAAGTCAGAAATTCAAAGACATTCAGAACGACGTCCAAAGAGCGTTAAGAGAAGTTGGAATTTTTTTTGTTCCACTCAACAGTATACACACTACTTCAACTCATAACTGAGTTGGGTATTGTTGGCCTAATTTTGTTCAGATTCTACTTATCAATTTAAAGCACCGTTATTCTATTCTTCAAGGCTGACATTATGATGCTCCAGATAACTGGGCTAAATGAAGGATATCTTTTCACATGATAAATTCCAGAAAGCAGAATTGTCTAGTTTGTGCACTATGTAATATATAAGGCTGGCGTAATATTCAAATATGTGGGGGGGGGGGGAAATCTAATTTTGACTGGCATTATACAAAGAGATACTAATTAGATTAGAATTATAGATTAGATTAGATTAGATTTATTGGATTTATATGCCGCCCCTCTCCGAAAACTCGGGGCGGCTCACAGCAAGACAAAAACAATACATAATGACAATCCAATACCCACCAATCCAATGACAATTTTAAGCTAAAATTCATAAAAAACAACCCCAGAGTATTAAAACAAATAAACAAAACACGCATACAATCAATCTAATACCAAAACAACATGGGCAAGGGGGAGATGTTTCAGTTCCCCCATGCCTGACAGCAGAGGTGGGTTTTAAGAAGTTTGCGAAAGGCAAGGAGGGTGGGGGCAATCCTAATCTCAGGGGGGAGCTGGTTCCAGAGGGTCGGAGCTGCCACAGAGAAGGCTCTTCCCTTGGGTCCCGCCAGACGACATTGTTTAGTCGACGGGACCCAGAGAAGGCCAACTCTGTGGGACCGAACCGGTCGCTGGGATTCGTGCGGCAGAAGGCGGTCCCGAAGGTATTCTGGTCCAGTGCCATGAAGGGCTTTATAGGTCATAACCAACACTTTGAATTGTGACCGGAAACTGATCGGCAACCAATGCAGACTGCGGAGTGTTGGAGTGATATGGGCATACTTAGAGAAGCCCATAATTGCTCTCGCAGCTGCATTCTGCACGATCTGAAGTTTCCGATATAGAATTATACAAAAAAAGACCTTCCCTTTCTTTAAAACGTGTCAGTACCATAAGGTTCATCTTTGTAACAATTTCACTAGCTTCCATACAACAGAAATGTGTTTTTATTATAAGTGAAAGTGCTTATCCAAAACTGCAGATGTGGTTGAATTTCTTGTTAGCGATATCACTGGTATGAAAAAGGAATGTGCCGACATTCTTTTTCTGTATTGTCTCTGCATGATCAGCATTTTCTGACTAAAGTCATGTTGGCTGCATGTAAGAGAAGAGGAAAAAGGAAGTTGTATCAAAATCCACATGTCTGGAATTTTTGCCTGTCATTAAGCTGTGGGAGAGCTTTTTATGTATTCCTAACTGTAGCTGAATGTCTATGGAGATTCTCAGTCAGGCCGGTCATAGTTGTCTTTGTTTTTCCTTAAAGATGTCTTACTTCTCATCCAAGAATCTTCTGCAGTTTTCTAGAACTTCTCCAGAACTGAAGAAACTTCTTGGATGAGAAGTTGTTTTCAAGGAAAAACAAAGAGAGCCCAGTTGCCTTTTAAAAAAGAATCCTTGAGATTAACTGCAGCTGTTAATTCAATACAACCACTGTAGCGGTGAGTTGCTCCTGGTTTGGACTGGTTCTTAGAACTGGTAGTACCAGTAGATAGATAAATAGATGAATGAACGGGCAGACATAGATAAATAGGAAGATGGATGGCCAATGACTAGAAGAGAAGAGCTGGTAAAAACAAGGAAAGGTGTGGCAGTTCAAATGGTTGGAATCATTTCTGCTAAAAAGCATGGATACCTTGAAAGATTAGCTGATCCTTAGTTTTAGCAATATACTCGCTAAAGCTAATCCTCTCTCTCTCTCTCCATCCATCCATCCATCCATCCATCCATCCATCCATCCATCCATCCATCTATCTGCCACCCCTGTCTTTTGTATAACATCTAAACTGGACTCTTCTCTCTTTTGTTTTATTGCAAATCTGCTTTGCTATTTTCATGCCTCATTTCCATCCATTGTTTCTTCTCTTCCCTCTATCCATCCTTTCCCTCTATCCATCCTTGCTGAAGGACAGAGGGGGTACTGGTATATATACAGTATATTTCTATTTGAGAGAACGATTTGTGTATAAGAAATCTCATGCAGATGGAGGGTTAATTAATTGGTTATAAAAATAGAAACTTACAGGGGTGATATGTTCCTGGTTCAGGTGTGCCTGTCGGTCATCGGAAAGCCTGTAGTGACGGCAGCATGAGGCTTCACCCATCTGCCTGGATGCAGTCTTTTGAGAGGGGTGGCATGCAAATCTAATGAATTATTATTATTATTATTATTAGTAGTAGTAGTAGTAGTAGTAGTAGTAGTAGTATTTTTATTATTAGTATTAGTATTAGTATTATTAGGGTTCTTTTACCCTGTGTGCATGCACAAAGCAGTCTGTTCATGCGCAGAGGGTAAAACAACCCAAATGGTGGTGTCCGGGTAGATGGGCAAAGTCTTGCGCAGCATTTTATTAGGACTAAGAATGGGTGAGCTAAAGGGAAGACTCTCTGATATCATACTTTTGCATTTATTTTAAGAATATAGGAAGCTGTTCTGCACCAAGAAATTCTATTTGGCCATCTAGTCCACTGTGATTAGATTCAGAAGTCAGCACTGGAAGAAATTCTTACTCCCAAATCTGGCCTCTCTTTAATATAAACCACATGTTCTCTTACTGTTCTTAGATGTCTTGGTAATTTGGCTTAAAGAAAACTAAGCAGCTTTCTCAGACAGGTATTCCTCTTTGTTAAGAACCATAAGACCCAAACTTTCATCAAATGTATATTAAAAACATGAAACCAGATTATCTCAGGGATCGCCTTCTGCTGCACGAATCCCAGCGACCAGTTAGGTCCCACAAAGTGGGTCTTCTCCTGGTCCCGTCAACTAAACAATGTCGCTTGGAGGGACCCAGGAGAAGAGCCTTCTCTGTGGCGGCCCCGGCCCTCTGGAACCAACTCCCCCCAGAGATTAGAATTGCCCCCACCCTCCTTGCCTTTCGTAAGCTTCTTAAAACCCACCTCTGCCGCTAGCATGGGGGAACTGAGATACTCTTTCCCCCTAGGCCTTTATAATTTTATGCATGGTATGTCTGTATGTATGTTTGGTTTTATAATAAGGGTTTTTAACTGTTTTAATATTGGATTGCTATATGCTGTTTTTATTACTGTTGTTAGCTGCCTTGAGTCTACGGAGAGGGGCAGCATACAAATCCAATAAATAAATATATAATAAATAAATAAATGAAGGGCGCATTGCGAATAATGTTAAGAATTTACACATTCCATTTATTTGAACAAGAATAAACTAGACATTGGTTTAATTCTCCCACTACAGTTAATTGGATGTGCTGAACTTCAGCAGGAATATCTATCTATCTCTGAAGTACACTTGCATTGTTTTCAATTAATTACTGGTAATATGTTGTGTTATATTTTATTCTGGAGTGATTTTCTGATTATTATTTAAAGTATTTTTCCCAGTATTTGTACTATGCAGAGTTGTTGACAATTTCTTCAACCTTTGTTTTATCACATCCTGAAGATAGGCATAATTGCTGTAATTGTTTCCTCGCACTTCACTGTGGTTGGTCTGGTTCACTCTGTTATTTTTCTGTTGCGGCTGAATTAAACAGGGCATCCATTATTTGTAAATAAGACTGGGCTAAACTAATGCTAGATGAAGGCCTGCTGGAGAAACTTGAGTGACTATCTTCCTATCTCTAATCTGCCCCTTTTGTCAAATTGCTTATTGAAACATTATCATTGAAATTAAACATTTCAATGTTTAAACGTAATTAAACATTGATTATAATCATACAGATAGATTTCTCCAAGTGAACGTTTTTCTTTCAGTGACTCTTAATGTCCTTTGTCAAACTGATAAGGAACAATGTATAGTTAACTTTTTATTCCTAACATTTTAGATCATAAGAAATGAGACTGTTCTTTGATTAACAGTTGTTTATTTATGTAACTTTTCTTGTATTTCCCCACTTTAAATTTGGGATGTGTAATTTGCACTAGTGGCTTTCTTCATATACTGTGACACCGTTGTTGTATGCCTTGATCTGTTACTTGTGAGCTTCCTAGAAGCATGTAGTCGTCTACCATGTGAGATGGAGGGCTGCCTAGAAGAACCTAGGTCAAGAGTCTATTTAGCAAGGTTCTTCTCCAATTGGGTGGGTTTTCTCTTGGGTAAGCGTCAGTGAAGGGCTACCAAATTTTTTACTACCACACTGTGGATGTCGCTTATGCAGGATGCCCTGCATTTTCTTTCAACATCTTTCAGTGCAAATTGCATGCTCTGGGGTGAAGTTCCATTTTTGCTACTGTACTGTGTTCCACCCCGTCCGGGCAGCAGCCCTCTCCCGGTAAGCATGTAGTGTTTATACAATCATAAAGATGCATAGCATTATTCATTGATTCAGTCATCATATTTATACTGCTGCCCTTCTCACGAAAGTGATTTGGAGCAGTGTATATTAACATTATATAAAACAGTAAATGATAAATTGAAATATTCATATTACAAATAAAAGACAGGAAGATATCTGCATATATTAATAACAGTGGAACCACCTGAGCAACTCACCAAATATAGACATGTAGAAAAATGTATATTATTATTATTATTATTATTATTATTATTATTATTATTATTATTATTATTATTATTGTAGGCTGTCCAGGTCATTCTTTCTGGGTCAAAGAATTCAGGTGGCTGGACTACCGATGGAGTAGACATGATAGCACACGGAGGGTCGGTTTCCTCGTCTCCAATGTAATAACTCTCAAAGCAAGGTTGAATCAAGCAAGGTTTATTTCGCTAACAGGACAAGGAAGTCAATTCAGTCAAGAAGCAATGGAGTATTGAGAGCTCTATACAATGACAGTTCTCCTATTTATACAATCTAGCCCAGCAACAGGGCAGTTTTACAAAGATACAGTTTAAGCACCAAAAGAAGGCAACCAATCAACATGCAATAAACCAATCTGAACTTTTGACTTTTACCCTGTCTGGGTAGGTCACCCAGGCAAATATCTAACATTATTTATTTATTTATTATTATTATTTTTTATTATTATTTATTATTATTATGTATGCCACCCCTCTCCGTAGACTCGGGGCGGCTCACAACAGTAACAAAGACAATGTAAGAACAAATATAATAATTTAAAAAACACTAAAAACCCCATTATTAAAAGCAAGCATACACACAAACATACCATGTATAAACTGTATAGGCCCGGGCGAGATGTCACAGTTCCCCCATGCCTGATGGCAGAGATGGGTCTTAAGAACTTTACGAAAGGCAAGGAGGGTGGGGGCAGTTCTGATCTCCAGGGGGAGCTGGTTCCAGAGGGTCAGGGCCGCCACAGAGAAGGCTCTTCTCCTGGGTCCCGCCAAACGACATTGTTTAGTTGACGGGACCCAGAGAAGGCCAACTCTGTGGGACCTAACCGGTCGCTGGGATTCGTGCGGCAGATATATTTCTTGTTTCTTTTTTTCATATTAGAAAGGGATGGCTGCCAAGTATGTTTAAAAAAAAGTTAATATGGGCCACAATGCATATAAAAGCACCAATCACATCATTGTGTCCTTCTTGTGATTTCTTTTACCATATCATATAAATACACTGGTTATAGAATTCAGTATTCCACGCCAACTCTGCCCATAGTCAGGAGTTCGATCCTGATTGGCTCAAGCCTTCCATCTTTCCAAGATAGGTAAAATGAGGACCCAAATTGTTGAGGGCTATATGCTGACATTGCAAAACACTCAGAGATTATTATAAAGCATTATGTAGCAGTATATAACTCAGAGTACTATTGCTATTTTGCTTCCCATTATCTGGTTCCTTCATTTGTCCTTCTTTCCTTTCTTTTTCCTTTTTGTTAAAGTTAAGATAATAAGCTAATTGGAGCCAAGATCAGTTTGTTCTGCTCCCTACAATAATATTGTACAGTATGAAGTATGGAAATGTCAAAATAAAGTTGACAGTAACATGGATACCTCTAAGAGGATGTGGCATCCCTGCATGGGAATTCCCTGCACCTCCTTTAAAAAAAATAGTAGTTAGCGTTTTTGTTTTTTTCTTTGTTATATCTCACCTTGAATAATGTGTCTGTTCTGGATATGAGGTTTAAAAAAGTAGTCAAACCTAGAAACAATTTGAAAAAGAGCACCACTGATAATCAGAAAACTGGGAACAAACTCCTTAAGGAGAAATGGAAGAAACCAGGATGAAAGGTGGAGCTATGATAGCCCTCATCAAGTACCTAAAGACCTGTTTTAGTGCAAAGGGCCAGCCCCATATTTCTGGCATCCCATGATACAGAACAACGAATAATGATAAAATCTTGCCAGATTTGGCCTTTTTTGCACAAGTCTTCATAATATTTCAGGGCTAAAATCTTTGAAATTTCACGACGTGGTGATTTCAGAAGATTTCAGATGTTTTTAGTTTTGAGAGAAGGCATCCTATTGCAGAACTTTGTATAAGGGTATCCGATGCCTGAAAAGGCTATAAAGAACAGCTTTGCTTAGAGTAAACTTATTTATTTATTTATTTATTTATTTATTTATTTATTTATTTATTTATTTATTTATTTATTTATTTATTTATTTATTTATTTATTTTATTTATTTATTTATTTATTTATACAACAGTGATAAAAACAGAATGTAAAAATCCAATTCTAAAACAGCTAAAAACCCTTGTTATAAAACCAATCATACATACACACATACCATGCATAAATTGTAGAAGCCTAGGGGGAAAGATTATCTTAGTTCCCCCAGGCCTGACGGCAGAGGTGGGTTTTGAGGAGCTTACGAAAGGCAAGGAGGGTGGGGGCTATTCTAATCTCTGGGGTGAGTTGGTTCCAAAGGACCAGGGCCGCCACAGAGAAGGCTCTTTCCCTGGGCCCCGCCAACCGACATTGTTTAGTTGATGGGACCCGGAGAAGGCCCACTCTGTGGGACCTAACTGGTCACTGGGATTCGTGCGGCAGAAGGCGGTTCCTGAGATAATCTGGTCCGGTGTCATGAAGGGCTTTATAGGTCATAACCAACACTTTGAATTGTGACCGGAAACTGATCGGCAACCAATGCAGACTGCGGAGTGTTGGTGTGACATGGGCATACTTAGGGAAGCCCATGATTGCTCTCGCAGCTGCATTCTGCATGATCTGAAATTTCTGAACACTTTTCAAAGGTAGCCCCAGGTAGAGAGCATTACAGTAGTTGAGCCTCGAGGTGATGAGGGCATGATTGACTGTGAGCAGTGACTCCCGGTCCAAATAGGGCCACAACTGGTGCACCAGGCGAACCTGCGCAAACGCTCCCCTCGCCATAGCTGAAATATGTTTTTCTAATGTGAGCTGTGGATCGAGGAGGACGCCCAAGTTGCGGACGCCCAATTTGCGGACCCAGGGTAATGGATGGACAGATGGAATTGTCCTTGGGAGGCAAAAGCCACAGCCACTTCGTTTTATCAGGGTTGACATACTTTCTCCCCCCGATAATCTTTGCCGTGTCTGCCTTAATTAGACCTATGAATCATGCATATACAAGGTGCAATTTTGAGGTGTTCAGACATACTTCTCCTTACACTTTTTAAATTGCAGAATAGATGGATGGTTATCAGAGATATTGTATTTCTCTGGTAGCTTCCATATATGGTGACTTTACTTTTAGCCTGGGGGTAGAGTGTCATCTTCTTGGAGTTCAGCATGAGAAATCTCTTTTAACTGTTTGATCTGCTATTTTATTTTTAATTCATGTTTTTGTTTGCATTCTATTTCTTTAAATCTTTTTTATACTTCTACATTTTATATAAGCCATTTTGAAGCTGTTGTGAATGAGGGAAGGAAATATGGAAATAAATCACTTAGCGATGCATGTAACTCCACGTGTTAATCATTCCAATGTTTATTATATTATCTCCATCTGAGTACAAACTTAACAGACTAAATCGTCCCTAATAACAATAATGCTTTATTTATAAAAAATTCACACTATGAGATAATGTAAGAAAAATAAGTAAACTGCAAAAATAGAATTCATTCTCCCACAAAGTGAAATTTGCATAATGCAGGAGTAAACTGAAGAATTTTTTTCATTACTTTAGATACATTTTTGACTATTTCCTCCAAAGCTGTTATAATAAGGACTTTGAAGATCACTGAAATTACCATATTTTTTAAAAAGATTATTTTAAAGCTCATTTCAAAGTACCTTTAAATATGTGTAAGACATTATACTACATCTTTTCTGTGCTGCAAGAACTTAAACTGAATGTTATCCAATAAAATATGTAACAGAATTCTTGGCACATGCTTCTGTTTCAAGAGGAGTAATTTAGAGCCAAGATGTCGGGAAGGAAGGGGAGAACAGTGTGTGCTCTTAATGCTTTTCCCTGCTGGTCATTTGTCTATTACATCTCCCTCAGCTGTTATTTCTTGCTCAATTCAAGATTCACACTGATATAGCACAATGGAGTTGGAGAGAAGAATGGAAACAGAAATGGCAGGGACAAAATTGTAGGCCCTTTCTTTTCCATCTACCAGTTCTTTACTCCAGATCTCCATGAGTAATTTTACTAAATGAGTAGTAGTCATGTTTAATTAAATCTCTATTAGTCAAGTTGTTCTTTATCTTTAGTTTTCTTTTTAGACCAAGAATTTGAAACAGACCATCTGTTTCTTAATCCATGCTGAGTTATTTATTTTCCTATTTTTGCCAAGACAGAGTTGCTGTATGTACACTTGTCAATAATGGAAGGATGTGAAAGTGCAGCTAGATAAATTAAGAAATAATAGAATTTTCAGATTAAAATATATACGTTGTTCAATAATGAACAGTCATCTTGATGACTTATATTGATTCATAAAAAGTTAGAAAAATTATCAGCATTTGGGTTGTATTTTATAAAATAGAATCATATAAAAGTCATGGAAATGTAAAAATATATTAGTTTAGTTTAGTTTTATTCGATTTATATGCCGCCCCTCTCCGAAAACTCGGGGCGGCTAACAACAATCATGAAAATATACAATAAAATCCAATACTAAAAGCAAATTAAACCCCCTTAATATATAAAAACCAAACATACATACAAACATACCATGTATACAGTTGTAACGGCGGGGGAGAAAAAAGTCTTAATTCCCCCATGCCTGGCGGCAGAGGTGGGTTTTAAGTAGCTTACGAAAGGCAAGGAGGGTGGGGGCAATTCTAATCTCTGGGGGGAGTTGGTTCCAGAGGGTCGGGGCCGCCACAGAGAAGGCTCTTCTCCTGGGTCCCGCCAAGCGGCATTGTTTAGTTGACGGGACCCGGAGAAGACCCACTCTGTGGGACCTAACTGGCCGCTGGGATTCGTGCGGCAGAAGGCGGTCCCTGAGGTAATCTGGTCCGGTGCCATGAAGGGCTTTATAGGTCATAACCAACACTTTGAATTGTGACCGGAAACTGATCGGCAACCGATCAGTTAATATAATGACTCAATATAAAATGACTGATGAAAAATTAGAAATATACTTAAAAAAATATTAAGCTGCAAACGAGGAACTGTGGAATAAGCTTGTAGTCCAATATGCTTAGCACAAGACATAAAGAAAATGTTAAACATATTCATTTTTAATAGCACCTGGAGATTATTCTGGCCTCTGTGTTTGATTTAATGTATTAATCTGTTCCCTCCTCCCCACCCTCTTTCAGTTTTGTACACTTCCCAAAGTCCACCGGAGTTAAGGGGCCACTAAATTTAATAAATAATAATGATTAATCTAATAAACTTAATAATGTATATTTATATATTTATAAATATAAATATGTGTAATATTTTTATTTTAAATATATAATAAAAATGTTATAAACTTCCCTAAGAAAAAAGAGCCTTTGACTCAACCATGCCCAGTAAATCCTTCAGTATTTTTTTGTATCATCTCAGGTGCAATAACAGGAAGCTCAGAAAATTGTTCCTATTGCTACACCATCCAATTTGAACATGTGGTATTTGTAGATTTATAAATGTTCTATTAGCTTTGGCAATCTTTTCTGAATATGAATGTATTTTAACTCCTTTATGGCTGTTTCTGTCAGAACTGAGAATACCCCACTCATAAAGAGTGTCAATATCAGAATTTTCATTAAGAAGTATTCTATTCCATGAACGCATCATATTTTCCCCATTGCCAAATAGTTCTTGTTGCTCAATACAGTTACTCTAAGCAGTTCATTTAAAGGATGCAGGACGTCCTACATGATATTCCAAAGCATTGCACCATAGCCTTGAATTTCTTTAAATCAACAACAGATGGTGGGGGGTGGAAGGTATTAATTCCTAAAATACTTTAACTTTCTTTCAATGAGAACTCACTCCATGTGAATTTATACAATGACACTGATCTGTGTGCTTCTTTTTTTGTTAATTGATAAGGGGCATTTTTTGTGTTTAGTTTTCAATCTGCAGCTTTTGAACTTGCAGACTTTGGGAAGTCTTTGGAGAGGTTCATCTTAAATTAACCCTGAAAATTTAAATTCTTACAACTGTTTACATACTGTTCTGCCGGGCTCTCTGATAGTAGCCTCCCGAAAATTCAAGGATACAAATTTCAGACACACACACGTTTGAAAATTCCAAACAATGTTCTTTATCACAAAAGCCAAAATAAACTAAGCACTCTTTTTGTATTGCAAAGAGCACTCTTCCCAAAACAACGAGGTAGTCTGTACAATTTCCCTTAAGCAGTCATTAAGTACTTAGCCAGCAGCTGTGGAGAAACTTCACACCCCTTCTTCTTCCAATGAAGGGAGACACACACACACGCTGCTCTGCTTTGGTTTAAAAGGCGTGAAAAAGCAACAAAGTCCAGCACACAAGATTCCTGACGAAACTGCAACAGATATTCTTCCACAATGGCCAAACCCACATGCTGCTATTTATAGCAGCAGCCCTAATTACTGGAGCCCCACCCAAACACAGGTGGCCTTCCTTATTTCCTGTAATATGTTCTTACTTGGTCTCTTCTACGCATAATTCTGCCCTTGCATGGGTCTAAAACATCATCATCTGAAGCTATAGAAGATAAGGAAGATTGACTGCCTTGGCTGTGTGCCAAGCCCTCCTCTGCCGAATCACTCCCACCTTCTTCTTCATCTGAGGAAACTAAACTCTGAACTGATTCTGTCGGCAATAACAGAGGCCTGAGACATTTTGAAGTTTCCCCTGCATCCACCTCACCATTCCCTCGGGCAGGAGCTGGGCCAGAGACAACCACAACACATATTCATTTGGAATATCCTGGGAGCCAGTGAAGGGGTACCAACATTTTTACTACCACACTGTGGGCGTGGCTTTTGCATTTTCTTTCAACATCTTTCAGTGCAAATTGGGTACCGTGGGGTGGAGCTCCATTTTTGCTATTCCACTGTTGGGAGCACTAGAAACCCTAAATGTTATTCTTTTATAAAGATTTTGATTTTGAAGATAAAGATTTTATAAAGTCTGCACTTCTATTTCTACTAGTTTTTTCTCATCATTCCTATCATCCTTTTCCTCCCACTTAGGACTGTACAACTTGTTGCTTGTATCCTTAAGATTTTTATTAATATTGATTGTTTCTTCATTGTTAATTTGACCCCTATGACAATCATTAAGTGTTGTACCACATGATTGTTGCCAAATGTATCTTTTTCTTTTATGTGCACTGAGAGCATATGCACCAAGACAAATTCCTTGTGTGTCCAATCACACTTGGCCAATAAAGAATTCTATTCTATTTAGCTAATTATGTAGTAAAGATAGGTTAATATACAATGTGGCATAGTTAGCTTTTCTAAAACACAGGAGTAGATCAGGCAGCAAAAATACTGTACTTGTACACAAGCAAATAATCATGGAACAGCATTTATATTGTAGTAGGAAGGAAGTATCTATCCCTTCTCATGTTTTTTCCCCCAATTCTTCACATGAGTGACTTGTTTCACTTTTATTGGGCACATTTATTTAGTATGACTAGTCCTCTAGTTCATTACTTGCTTCATTCAATTTACATGGCACTATTATTCTGAAATTATTATTATTATTATTATTATTATTATTATTATTATTATTATTATTAATTAGATTTGTATGCTGCCCCCCTCCGCAGAATTGGGGTGGCTCACAGCAATGATTAAAACAATATACAGTAACAAATCTAATATTAAAGTTTAAAATAACAATTTTACATTAAAAACCCTAAAATCCCCGGTATATAAAAAAGCATACACATAAACATATCATACATACAGCTACATAGGCAAGGGGGGATGTCTGAGTTCCCCCATGCCTGATGGCAGAGGTGGGTTTTAAGAAGTTTACGAAAGGCAAGGAGGGTGGGGGCAGTCCTGATCTCTGGGGGGAGCTGGTTCCAGAGGGTCGGGGTCGCCACAGAGAAGGCTCTTACCCTGGGTCCCGCCAGACGACACTGTTTAGTCGATGGGACCCGGAGAAGTCCAACTCTGTGGGACCTAACAGGCTGCTGGGATTCGGGCGGCAGAAGGCGGTCCCCGAGATATTCTGGTCCGGTGCCATGAAGGGCTTTTACTTTAAGACTAATATTATCCTAACTGTTGAACTTTTGTGTTGGAGAAGACTCCTGGGAATACCAAAGAAATGGATTGAACACATCAATCCTTAAGAAAACCTACTTGAGGCATAACTGATCAAACTCAAATTATTCTCTTTCAGAATTATGTGAAGAGCCATGTCTCTGGAGAAAGGTCTAAAGCTGGAAAACCTGAAACAAAAGAGAAAAAGATGACAAGAATAACAGCAAATTCAACTACAGTGGGAATAAGTGCATATCTGGAAGATTTGAAATAACAGATTAAGGACAGATCATCATGGAGAACATCCATCTATATTGTTGTTATGATTTGACAATGACTTGATGTCATATAAAGCCCTACATGGCATCGGACCAGAATACCTTCGGGACAGTCTTCTGCCCCACGAATCCGAGTGGCCGATAAGGTCCCACAGAGTTGGCCTTCTCCCAGTCCCGTCGACTAAACAATGTTGTCTGGCGGGCCCCAGGGGAAGAGCTTTCTCTGTGGTGGCCCTGGCCCTCTGGAATCAACTCCCCCCAGAGATTAGAACCACCCCCACCCTCCTTGTTTTTCGCAAGTTACCGTAGACCCACCTATGCCGCTAGGCATGGAGTACTTGAGGTATCCCAGGCTAATGTGATTTACTTATGTATGGTATGATTGAATTTATTTATCTTATTTGTTATTTATTTATTATTTGGATGTGTATGCCGCCCCTCTCCGAAGACTCGGGGCGGCTCACAACAAGTGAAAACAAATCATAAATAATCCAATTAATTAAAATATTTAAAGATTTAAAAAACCCCATATACTAACAGACACACACACAAGCATACCATGTATAAATTAAACGTGCCCAGGGGGAGATGTTTAATTTCCCCATGCCTGATGGCAAAGGTGGGTTTTGAGGAGTTTACGGAAGGCAGGAAGAGTAGGGGCAGTTCTGATCTCTGGGGGGAGTTGGTTCCAGAGAGCCGGTGCCGCCACAGAGAAGGCTCTTCCCCTGGGGCCCGCCAACCGACATTGTTTAGTTGACGGGACCCAGAGGAGGCCCACTCTGTGGGACCTAATTGGTCACTGGGATTCGTGCGGTATGGTTTTTTATGATATGGGTTTTTAGATGTTGTTTTTAAGTATTGGATTTGTCACCTTGTTGTTGCTGTTATGAGCCGCTCCGAGTCTTCGGAGAGGGGCGGCATACAAATCTAATAAATAATAATAGTAGTAGTAATAATAATAATAATAATAATAAATAATAATAATAATAATAATAATAATAATAATAATAATAATAAATAATTCCTTCTAAAGCCACATTTTTTTCAGAGGGATGTCTAAGGCTTTTGTTCTTTGTTGGGCTACATGGAGACTTATATCACATTGCACATTAGTTCTATTGTTGGAGCTGCCTCTTATCTAAGAGTGTTTATCTGTCCAGGAGAATGCATATTTTAAATTCACATTCACTGCTTATGGGCTGTGTACTGGCTATAAATATCCTAAGTACATTTTTCCAGCCAGTGTTTCCAACAATATTCTTGGAGATGAGCAAGCTCTGGAAATTTCCATAGAAATATATTAAAAATGTGATTATATCCTATTCTGTGCCAATTGTAAAACCACCCAGTATGGCTATTGACTTGTCAAGATACATCTAGAAAATGTAGTAGTTACCAAAGCAAACAACTGATTCCTCCCACTCCACAAATGTTTGTGTTATCACCATGAGTTGCAATGTTGCAACTTCTCTTATCTCTCTATTACAAAGCATCGTAGCCTTAGCAGGACACGCTGTCCTTTCTTGTGCAATTTTTTTTTACCAATGAATCTTAAAGCAACGTAAAGCAAACTTAAGGTCTTAAAGCAAATTTAAATGATATATACAATGAATGCATTAGGTATATTTTCATAAACTTTACCTGACAAGGTAATCAGACAGCCCATCTTTTGAAATGCATTTTAAGTATACAGTACTTTCAAATCAGGAACATTTTCCAGATTTCAAGATCTCCAGCTTGCTGATAATAATAGTGTGCGATTGGGGAAACCACAGAAGGGTGGAGGCCCTGTTTCCTCCCAGGAGATTCCTAGAGAGGCCCCATGGAGGCTTCTCCTTGTCTTTTCTGGCCCCGTTTCCTCCTAGGAGATTTCTAGAGAGGCTACACGGAGGCTTCTCCCCACCTTTATTATTATTATTATTATTATTATTATTATTATTATTATTATTAATTAGATTTATATGCTCATTGCAAAACTGCACAGATTATTATTATTATTATTATTTTGATGGTCTTTGACTGTAATAAAGGTCTATTTAATTTAATACTAATTTAATTTAATATCACTAAAGTTTATTGAAAGCTCATTGTTCCTTCCCACTTCCAGACTTGTGTCTAGGATCAGAGTAACATCCAAAAATCTATTTTGGATAAACTTCATATAAGAAAACCTTTCCTTGCCCAAGCAGTCTTCATAATACATGTTAGGTATGCACTCTTTTCCTTACTTAAATTAGCTTAAATATGGATTTGAAAACATTTAAAAAATCATTTTCCATGGGAGGAAAAAACAAATAGCAAATTCTCATATTTTCTTAATGATATCATTATGTTATGTTCTTTGGATACTTATGAATGCCATCATTATTAAATTCGTTGCAATATTTTTATACCTATTTCTATTCAGAATTAATTTAATGAATTTAATGATGATGTAAAATAACAAAAAAGGAGGCAAAAACCAGAGTCTTGAGCCATCAAAACTGGGAATTTGCTCAGTTTAAATGCTCTTGTCCATCCACAATAACATTTGGTTCATTACACAGCACTGCCTTGACATTAACAACCAATTAAATGCAAAAGATGGTAAACAACCAAGATAAAAAGGAATTATAGGAAGCTACTGTGCTTTTCTGACACATTTCTATCAAGTCTTAGAAGGCCTGCAAAAACCAAGATGCAGAACTTTTTGTTCTTTATAAATCCATTCCAGGAAAGTGATAAGCTCCTAATTAAAACAGCTAGCGAAATCCTCTCTCTAAACAATGCCTGCTGAATGGGGGAAAATTGGGGTTGCTGTAAGACAGGAATAAACACACCAACACAAAAATACACATTTAATTTGTGTACTTCTTTAAAGAATCTTGGAAAAAATACAAGTTGCATGGCAATCATTAAGCCCTCTTTGCTTGCAATTTAAAATAGCATCTGAATGACCTAACAAATGATATTCTTAACAATGATGACCTTATTTTGTCCTGGCTCATACTTTAAATCTTATTATCCAATTGTTTTGTGATCTTCGAAATACTGGAACTTGCTTTCTTAAACTGCTACATTGCATCCAATGTAATGTTTGCTTTATAAATAAAAGCCATATACTGTACATTTAATAAATAACATAAGCTAAGAGCCTTCCTCTCTTATCCCCCCAGATGTGTTTATATTTATTTTATTTTTATTTATTTATTTTGTCCAATACACAATGAGGGTTTTAGTGGGTATATATCTATATACACATAGTAAAATACATGATGAAGGTTATAGAGGAGATACTCATAGTAAAATATATCTAAGAAATAATAGAAAAGAAGGTATAGTAATAAAACATATAAATGAAAGAATAGAAGAAGAGTTATAGGAATAGTAGAAAGGTATAGGAGATATCGGAGAGCAATAGGACAGGGGATGGAAGGCACTCTAGTGTACTTGTATTCGCCCCTTACTGACCTCTTAGGAATCTGGATAGGTCACCTGTAGATAATCTAAGGGTAAAGTGTTGGGGGTTTGGGGATGACACTATGGAGTCTGGTAATGAGTTCCACGCTTCGACAACTTGATTACTGAAGTCATATTTTTTACAGTCAAGTTTGGAGTGGTTAATATTAAGTTTAAATCTGTTGTGTGCTCTTGTGTTGTTTTGGTTGAAGCTGAAGTAGTCGCTGACAGGCAGGATGTTGCAGCAGATGATCTTGTGGGCAATACTTAGATCTTGTTTAAGGCGTCTTCTAAACTTTCTAGGCCCAGGATTGAAAGTCTAATCTCGTAGGGTATCTATATATTTCATCTTAACAATCTAGGTATTGGTTATTTATTAGCTAATTGCTGCCTCCCAAACTCTGTCTCTATAGAGAAGATATTTGAAATGATGATAGTTAGATTATGAACTATGTTGTCTTAAACAAGACCGAAACATAGCCCATAAAATCATCTGCTACAACGTCCTTCCTGTCAATGACTACTTAGCTTCAACCAGAGATGCAAGGGTGCCCATTTTTCGGCACAGTTTTTTATTTCCATCTTCCAGCAAAAAAAGTGCCGAAGAATGGGTGCACCTGTGTCTCCACCTGGGATTTTGCTACCTGCACAGGTGCAGTAGCATAATTGCGCTGGACTCTGCTAGCACTCAGAAGGGGGGGCGAGCACATGTCACCATTCCAACTTAGCAGCTCACCTCTGTTTCCAGCACATCTGCAGAATAGCAGGTTAGGAAAATCTAATTTTGTTAAATATGTTGTTAACAATTCCTACATAAGAGGAAGGAATTTCTGATTTTGTTGCCACTTCAATTCATTAAAGAAGAATGGTACAGAAGCAGAGTTGCAAATATTTATAAACATACTTAAAATGAAAAATTTGTGTTTTTTGACAGACGTAGAAGGCAGTTTGTTTATACTATACCCACAGAGCAATCTGTCTGATGATAAATGATATTTATGAATATTCATCAGTAGCTCCAAGGTCCTTCCTCCATTTGATGGAACCTTTTGGGATATTCAGAAAAACAGAACTGTGAAGGTTGCGTGGAGCAGTGGAACCATGCCTTCTGAAGCCTATGTTTCCAGGATGGTTGTGAAGTTACACAGTGTAATGGTCCATCTGGTCAGTCTGGGTTGCCTTTATGAAGGAAAGGGTAGGCTAAATGACCAGAAGGCTTGTTCTGCCATTGAGAGACCTTGTCAACAACAATTGGGCTTTTGAGTTGAGACTTTGTTAGCACCTCCTTGTGGAGTTAGCCAGTTCAAAAGAGTTTGGCTTATACAAACTAAGTTTAGATAACTTTCATGTATGACAAGGCAAAAGTAAAAGAAGATTGGGTGAACATTTATTGTTCAGAATTAAGACCTGAGACACAGGTGACATTAGTTGCTCTAGCTGATGACCTATTTCAGGATTTAAAAGAAGGAATGAACCTGCCCTCACCATATTGAAATTCTCAGTGGCTTTCAGTATCATTTATCTTGGTATCTTTCCCATTGGAAATCAGAGAGCCCGGTTCCTCTCCTTCCCCAATGGGCATCTATAAACATATCTTCTAATGTAGTAGATGAGCTACCAAGAAAAAAACAGTGAAGAATTTTGGCTTTAAAGATTTTAAGAACTTGTGCTATTAACTAATTCTAAGATGTAATTAGAGGTGTATTTTGAAAATGTCAAATGGCTGGTGGCAATGAACAGGGCCACTTTGAAAACTAGAATGAGATTAAACTGCCTTATTGTTATAAAATTATCTGATTATACATGTGCATATAAATATATATATTTATTTATAAAGAAATACTGCTGGCTTAAGGCAAACATTTTGCCTAGCATCTTTGCCACTTACAATAATGATTGCAAATAGAACAAAACTGAGCACTTAATAACCCAAGTTGCAATGATTTCCTTGGGTTCAAGAAAAGAATACAGAAACCCTTTCTCTTTAGTTTTCCTTTGCTCCTTTTAAAATCTTTAGTAAAATGTTGGAACCAAATTAAATGGTGCATTTTCACTCCAGATTGCAGGACACAGAGTAATTGCTTTAAATTACAGGGAAGCAAATTTCACTTGAATGTTAGCAGGGAAGACCCAACAGGCAGAACAATTTCAGAAAACCCAACCATCAAGGAAAGTGGTAAACTTCCTCTTTTAAATGTTTTTAAGAGGCACTTGATAAATATCTGCAAGGGATGTTTTAACTATAATGAGGAGAGATTGACTGGGTAGTTCAACTGTCTTTTCCAACTCTATGCTTCTATAAATGCAGGACAAGTAAAACCTGGGTTGTGATATATAGGTAATCCTTGACTTACAACTATTTGTTTAGTGACCATTGGAAGTTACAACAGCACTGAAAAAAGTGACTTACAACTGGTTTTCAGACTTACAACCATTACAGCATCCCCATGATCATGTGGAAAAAAAAATCAGGCAACTGGCATGTATTTATAACAGTTCCAGTGTCCTGGGATCAGGTGATCATTATTATTATTATTATTTATTGGATTTGTATGCCGCCCCTCTCCGCAGACTCGGGGCGGCTAACAACAATGATAAAAAAACAACATGTAACAATCCAATTTAATAAAACAACTAAAAACCCTTATTATAAAAACCAAACATACACACAAACATACCATACATAACTTGTAATGGCCTAGGGGAAGGAATATCCTAACTCCCCCATGCCTGGTGACAAAGGTGGGTATTGAGTAATTTGTGAAAGACAAGGAGGGTGGGGGCCATTCTAATCTCTGGGGGGAGTTGATTCCAGAGGGCTGGGGCCGCCAGAGAGAAGGCTCTTCCCCTGGGGCCCGCCAAACGACATTGTTTGGTTGACGGGACCGGGAGAAGGCCAACTCTGTGGGACCTTATCAGCCGCTGGGATTCGTGCGGTAGAAGGTGGTTCCGGATGTATTCATCATAAAAAAAGGCCCAAAGATTTAAAAAAAGAAAGAAAAAAAGATGGCACCGCCCATCAGACTGTTTAAGGCGGCACCGGAGTGGTTGCGTGCAAATTGTGCAATCTGGCGGGCGCTATTGGAACGGAGCTACAGGGCATACTGGTAGCAACCCACCACTGACCTGAACAGTAGAAGAAAAAAAGGAACATGATCTCCAGGCAGTTCATTCACTTTAAGTAATATGTCAGATTATTTTAAAATGAAAGAGGAATGGCAGTCATATTTCTTCATGGATTTGCTGGTTGCAAAACGCTCAAATTTGTTCTCACCCTAAAATCACTAAATCACTCAATTTTATATTGCTTTTTCCCTTATTTGTCTCATTTTTTTTGTAGCATCAGATTGTATTTCTTCGCTGATTTTTTTTAGATGAAAATAAATAAAGCTCCCTTCCCTTTGTTCCTAAGTAGCTTCTGCTCTGGCAATCTCACACTACTTACTAGAGCTTACAAAACTTTTGCCAGACCCATCCTCGAATACAGCTCATCTGTTTGGAACCTATATCGCATCTCAGACATTAACACCCTTGAAAATGTTCAAAGATACTTCACCAGAAGAGCCCTTCACTCCTCCACTCGAAATAGAATACCCTATGAGACTAGACTTTCAATCCTGGGCCTAGAAAGTTTAGAACTAAGACGCCTTAAACAAGATCTAAGTATTGCCCACAAGATCATATGCTGCAACGTCCTGCCTGTCGGCGACTACTTCAGCTTCAACCACAACAACACAAGAGCACACAACAGATTTAAACTTAATATTAACCGCTCCAAACTTGACTGTAAAAAATATGACTTCAGTAACAGAGTTGTCGAAGCGTGGAACTCATTACCGGACTCCATAGTGTCATCCCCAAACCCCCAACACTTTACCCTTAGATTATCTACGGTTGACCTATCCAGATACCTAAGAGGTCAGTAAGGGGCGAGTACAAGTGCACTAGAGTGCCTTCCGTCCCCTGTCCTATTACTCTCCTATATCTCCTATATCTCTTCTTCTATTCTTTCATGATATACTCTATTCCTATATATATATGTATCTATATGTATGTATATATATATGTATATATATATATACATACATATATATGTATATGTATATATATATATATATATATGTGTGTGTGTGTATGTATATATGTATATACAGTATATATATATATTCTGTTACTAAATTCTATATATTCTATATATTCTATTCCTATATATTCTATTCCTATATCTTCTTTTCTATTCTTTCTTAGATATATTTTACTATGAGTATCCCCTCTATAACCTTCATCATGTATTTTACTATGTTTATATTGATATATACTCACTAAAACCCTCATTGTGTATTGGACAAAATAAATAAATAAATAAATAAATAAAAATAAAATGTTTCTCTCTTCCAAAACAGATTTTTTTCTTTTTATTTAAATCGTTTTTATTAAAACTATTCATGTGTTTATGTGTATGTATTTATGTGTGTGTGTGTGTGTGTAAGAATTATATGTGTACATACCTATTTGATATATTAAGATGGATACATATTACATACTATAAATATGCATGCAACTTGCTTTCTTTAGATTTCAGCAGCTTCTAATTTATATTGAAAACCTCATGGAATATCTCCAAATGGCCTTGAATGAATAGGCATTGACATACTGGCAAACACAATTAATGTACATAAAGATTTTAAACATATGTTCTTCATTAATAATGTCATTGTGAGAATATTATATGCACTGTAACCAGTATCGAATACGATACATTTAACATCTAATATCCAAAAATAGAATAGAATAGAATAGAATTTTTATTGGCCAAGTGTGATTGGACACACAAGGAATTTGTCTTGGTGCATATGCTCTCAGCGTACATAAAATAAAATATACATTTGTCAAGAATCATGTGGTACAACACTTAATGATTGCCATAGGGGTCAAATAAGCAATGAAGAAGCAATATTAATAAAAATACAAATCGAAAGGGACAAAAAATAAAAGCAGAAAACAAATGTAATTTCCAAAAGGGATTTATAAAGTTAAAAAGTTCATATGAAATATAATTGCAATCTTTTCTAATGTTGATATCCTAATTAAAATGATACCTTTGAGGCAAGCTATACCAGGAAATAATTGATTTAGATAGTTTCAGCTAAAGATGTCTTTAGTTAGCTCTTTTCAAGTTGAGTTCTTCAGGATAAAAGCAATTATTTTAGGATTCCTTCTTTTAAACATTATACAAATTACCTATTATCCAAATACCCTCATCCAAGTCTTAGTCACAAGGAAATTGTATATAGGCATTTATACTACACTCAAGAACTGTAAATTTAAACAGAAAAAGTCAAATGTAGGCATAATATTGATTAATTTGTCACAGCTTTGATAAAACAGAGAAAATTTGTTGATCAGATTTGCTATATCATCTTCATGATCTAGGAAAACTAATATTTTAAAACCTAAAACCTAATATAACATTATAACTCAAGATATATTAAATATTTTGTTGTAAGCATGAAGTATTTTGTTCAATATTTTATTTTTTTCAGATATACTCAGTGAAGGCAACATTTCATTGAGAAAGCAGTCTAAGTATTTGAGTTTTTTACAGTATTAGAAACATTATGAATGTTTTGATATGATGGTATATGTACAGTGGTACCTCTACTTATGAACTTAATTCGTTCCATGACCAGGTTCTTAAGTAGAAAAGTTTGTAAGAAGAAGCATTTTTTCCCATAGGAATCAATGTAAAAGCAAATAATGTGTGTGATTGGGAAACCACAGGAAGGGCGGAGGCCCTGTTTCCTCCCAGGATATTTCTAGAGGCCCCATGAAGGCTTCTGACCACCTTTTCCAGCCCTGTTTCCTCACAGGAGATTACTAAAGAGGCCCCACGGAGGCTTCTCCCTACCTTTTCCAGCCCTGTTTCCTCCCAGGAGATTCCTATAGAGGCCCCACAGAGGCTTCTCCCTTTTTCGGTAAAAGTTTTGGAGGCTCAGGTTTGTAAGTGGAAAATGGTTCTTGAGAAGAGGCAAAAAATCTCGAATATTCTTATCTAGAAAAGTTCGTAAGTAGAGGCGTTCTTAGGTAGAGGTACCACTGTATGTAAGTTCAATGGGGGGAAAAAGAAAGCCCAGGTCCCTTCCCCTACATCCACATGCAGGCGTGGGTTCCAACTTACCTTGCTGATGGTTTGCTTCCTCCTGTGCTGCGTGGCCATGCCTCATGGGTGCGCATGTGCAAAGCCTTTGTGATGATGATGATGATAATAATAATAATAATAATAATAATTTATTAGATTTATTAGACTTGTATGCCACTCCTCTCTGAGGACTTGAAGTGGCTATGTGTAGTGCAACCCCCCCCCCCAAAATTAAGAAAAAATATGCCAAAAACAATGCGACATATGCGCAGTTCCGGATACTCCGCATTTTTGCATTCACAGAAGAAAAAAAGAAATAAATAAAATTCAAGAAAATAAAACAAAAAAAAAATTCAACAAAAAGATGGTGGCATCCATGGACTGGCACTGACTGATCTGCTTCGGTGATGTCATTGTGATGTCATCAGCAGGTTATTACCAAGTCTGGTGAACCAGTCCAAACTGGAAGGAACCCTTCTCTGCCCACATGCCCATCACATTCATTCATTCATTCATTCATTCATTCATTCATTCATTCATTCATTCATTCATTCATGTATGTATGTATGTATGTATGTATGTATGTATGTATGTATGTATGTATGTATTTATTATTTGTTTTTTGTCAAGTACCTGTTGGTAGCATACAAATATATAAAAATGTTTATATACATGATACTAGTAAGAGAAAAACATTAGGACAGGGGATGGAAGGCACGCTGGTGCACTTATGCACGCCCCTTACTGACCTCTTAGGACAGGGGTCCCCAAACTTGGCCACTTGAAGACTTGTGGACTTCAACTCCCAGAATTCTCCAGCCAGCTATTCTGGCTGGAGAATTTTGGGAGTTGAAGTCCACAAGTCTACAAGTGGCCATGTTTGATGACTTCTGTCTTAGGAATTGGGAGAGGTCAACAGTGAATTCAATCAATGCACCGTCCCAACTGGAGATGCCTCCCAGTCATGCCACTCCAAGTGCAGGCTGAATGTCCTTGCCTCCCAAGAAAGAGATGTTGTTATGGCTAAATATTGCCTGCAAGTCCCTGAAACCCCCATTCCCAATTTTCCAGAGCATTAAGTGTGGCAGCCCTGAAGATCCAAGGAAAAGACAGCCTCCACACATGGTTCAGAGTTGCATTTCCTTACTTGTGAAGAAAAAAGGAGACATATATCCATTTCCCCCTAATAAATAAACATTTTTGTTTTAGACAGAAAGGGAGGAAATTGAGCTGGGAATCAATGAAACAGGCTACAAGGCCAAAATGATACGAGTCCTTTTGATTAAATGCAATTATATTTGACGCTATGCACATAATAGTGTCCTGTAAATGGGAAGTTAGACATGCTTTTTAATAACATTTGTTAATCTGAAAATGTGCTGTCAGAGTGCTTGCAATTTAAGGATATAAAAATAGCTGATTGATTCAGGGTGATATTTACACAAGGTCCTGGTTTAGGCATATGCAGTAAGTAGACTCACCGTTCAAAAGCAGAATCCTACTATGGTAATATTCCCTTGTAAGAACTGATGCAATTAAAATCTTAGCTGTGTCTTTAATAGCCTATACTTAATTTTAACCACAATGCAATGCACTGATATTTTCTTTTTTCTGTAAATTACTGTAGTCAAAACAGCTTTAGAAGCAACTATTAAATATTGTATGGTGTTTCTGCCCTTGAACCTTTTGGAGAAAAGGCATATACACTGCAAATAGTTTCAGTGTCAAAAGAAAGTTTTTCTCTAATCAAACTCAGTTCCTACTGACTGCAGATAATCTAATTTACAGACCTAACATTTCTTGGTGATTCGTAATTTTTAAGAATGAAACATGCTTAACTTTTTGAGACAGGCAAGTCTGACTATATAGTATGACTACTACAATTTTAAATCAACTTAGTCGGTTGGCAATGGCCTGAGACTGTTAATTAAAAGACAAACTGCTGTACATAGTAACTTAATTAGTGATTAATAAAATATTATTAACATGTAAATCATTCAATATATTTTATGTATCAAAAGTCCCTGGAGTATCTTCTATTTGGGTATTACAAGATTGAGACTTATTTTCTTTCAATAAGGTTAATACATTATTTTCTCGTTCTGATTGGGTCAACCACAGTTTATTGAATAAACCATAACTGGCTCAAGTTTTTATAATTTGTTAATCTTTCAAATAATGGAATATGGTTTAGAAGAATATATCAATTGGTCTCAGATTATTCCATGATTCTTCTTCTGTTAAATACACCATTTCATTAAGTCTTCTCCCATTATTGTCACTATTGCTGCCACTACAATTATTATTAAGTTCATTTACCGTTTTGTTGATGTATAAGACACACCTTTTTCCTCCTTAAAAGAGGCTGATAATTTGGGTGCTTCTTATACTCTAAATGTAGCTTTTTTTCAGCCCTAACTAGCTGCTAACGATCTTCCCAGTTCTTACCTTGCAGGCTCTTTAATTGTTTCTCTCTGCGAATAATGTTTTCCAAGCCCTAAGTCTTTGCAGGGTTTTTTTCATTACTGTAACTTGCTCTGAGTAAGTTTTTTCCAGCCCTAACCAGGTACTAATAATATTCCCACCTCTTCTCAGCTTGCAAGCTCTTTCATTGTTACTTTCTGCAAAGAATGTTTTCCAAACCCTGTCTTTGATTTTTTTTTCCATTCTCTATTTGCTCCAAATGTTTCCTTGCAGCCCTAACCAGGTGCTAACAATGTTCGCAGCTTTTACCGGCTTGCAAGCTCTTTCATTGTTACTCTCTGCGAATAATATTTTCCAAGCCCTAAGTCTTTGCAGCGTTTTTTCCATTGCTCTACTTGCTCAGACTGTTTCTTTCCAGGTGCTAATGATGTTCCAAGCTCTTACTGGCTTGCAAGCTCTTTCAGTGTTACTCTCTCAGAATAATTTTTTTAAACCCTTAACCAGGGGATAAAAATAATGCTCTGAAGCTGACCAGACTAAGGACGCTAGCAAGATGAATACATGGTAAGCAGATTCTTTTCCTTATTTTCTTGCCCAAAAACTAAGGTGTGTTTTATATTCCGGTGCGTTTTATAATCTGAAAAATGCAATATATCCCATTTTTATTATTTTATAAATAACTCAAGGCAATAAACATACGAATAGTCCTTCCTTCATCTATTTTCCACACAGTGACAAGTTTTTGGGTTGAGAGAGAGTGGTGACCTAAAATTATCCACCTGGTTTTCATGCCTGAAGTGTGACTAGAACAGTCTCCTAGTTTCTATCCTGGTGCCCCAACTGACCCAACTGACCATCACCACCATGTCCTCTTTTTCTGTCTCACCCCTCACCCCACACTAGTTTAACTGCCCCAGAATACTTTTTGTCCTGACTTGGAGAAATATTTTAGAAAATAACATCTTATCTAGTTTTATAAGAAAGTAAAAGAAATTGTCAGTGATTGAATTGAGATTAGACATTCCCTTTTGTTGTTAAGCAGTCTGGGATTACTTGTGGTCATCTAAGATTTAATTTGGATAAAAGAAATTTGAGTAATTCTGGATGAAAAGCTATCCAAAGATAGCTTTTTTGTTATCTTCGAAATAAAATAAAATAATGCAATATTAACAAGGCAGTTTGATTTGTTTTTCAAAATATTTCAAAGACCGGACTTTGTAATTGGAGGGACAGTATGGGATAATGAATGTGACATGCCCACATGTCATCTTTTCCCAAAAGTGTTAATATATTATTTATTGTAAAACTGTATCCAAAAATTCATTCATCCTTTCATCCCTCTGTCTGAATAAATTATCTCCCTTCCAATCTTATACTATTTACATTCATTTTTGTTAACCACATTATTCTCTTCCTATTCAGCTGCATTAACAGGGGATTGTAATAGCCTAGTGGAAAATAATCACACAATTACTGGGGATTCGAAATAACTATTAGACCCTAACTGGAAGGCCAGATATCTAACACTAACAAGATAAGGACATTTAGGGTAACTTTTTTGCTGGTTCAGTCTACCAGATTTTTGCCTCCTTTCAATGGGCTCTCCTACTCCCAGTTAATCTTTCAGGGGGGGTCACTCTCCAAGTTCCTCAGAACTCCAGGGGAGATTTCCATGCTGGGAGCAGATCTTAGCTAGGCTCCTAAGGGCTGTTGGCACACGCTGAGCTCCAGGGCAGATTTGCTGGGCCACAACTCAGCTGGGCATTGGGAATTAAACACTCTGGGCTCCAGGGGAGATTATCTCATTGGGGCAGAATGCAGCTGGGCATCAGAAATTATTCGCTCCTCCAGGAGACCAGCTGGGCGTTGGGAATTAGTTGCTCTGCCAGGGGATTGCATAACGGGCACCATAGTGCTCTGCTGTGGAATCTCTTTGCTCACAGAAATTACTTGCAGGAATCTTATTTAAAACAATTACCATAGAATCACCATGTAATCAAGGTTCGCCTGGTGCACCAGTTGTGGCCCTATCTGGACCGGGACTCACTGCTCACAGTCAGTCATGCCCTCATCATCTCGAGATTCGACTACTGTAATGCTCTCTACATGGTGCTACCTTTGAAAAGTGTTCAGAAACTTCAGATCGTGCAGAATGTAGCTGCGAGAGCAATCATGGGCTTCCCTAGGTATGCCCATGTTACACCAACACTCCGCAGTCTGCATTGGTTGCAGATCAGTTTCTGGTCAGAATTCGAAGTGTTGGTTATGACCTATAAAGCCCATCATGGCATCGGACCAGAATATCTCCAGGACCGCCTTCTGCCGCACGAATCCCAGCGACCAGTCAGGTCCCACAGAGTCGATCTTCTCTGGGTCCCGTTGACTAAACAATGTCGTCTGGCGGGACCCAGGGGAAGAGTCTTCTCTGTGGTGGCCCTGACCCTCTCGAACCAACTCCCCCCAGAGATTAGGATTGCACCCACCCTCCTTGCCTTTCGTAAACTTCTTAAAACCCACCTTTGCCATCAGACATGGGGGAACTGAGACATCTTCCCCAGGCCTATATAGTTTATGTATGGTATGTTGTGTGCATCTTTTTTAAATTATGGGTTTTTAACTTTGTAATATTAGATTTGTATTGTACAGTATATTGTTTTCTATTGCTGCTGTGAGCCCCCCCCCCCGAGTCTGCGGAGAGGGGCAGCATACAAATTTAATAAATAAATAAATAAATAATAATAATAAATAAATAAATAAATAAAGAAAGAAAGAAAGAAAGAAAGAAAGAAAGAAAGAAAGAAAGAAAGAAAGAAAGAAAGAAAGAAAGTGCTCTGGTGTCTCTCTGTCATGTCGGAGTATTCAACCTCTGGCACTTAGGGTGTGTGAGCAAGGTAGTCTCAGTTTTCCACTGGTCTTTTTCTCAGATGGCATCAATTTCCTTGTGGTTTATCATTTTTTCAATTTTACAATATGGTTATGCTGGTCCTAGATCCTAATTATTATATTAATATTTAGGACTTAATCTAATTCTGTTTTCTTAGTTTAGTTGTTTCTAATCTTGTCTCTAACCCAAATATTTTTGTTATTTTCCCTATTACTATTCTCCAGCAAAGTGGCTAGGCCTTTGCCTTGGTCACCATCTTACCAGATACATGAATATCTTCAAGTTCTACTGGCATAAAGTTCTTGGATAGTCCACCAACTTCAGATTACTTCAATTATTTGCTTTGGTGTCTATTATATGTATTTCCAGATAAATCATTAGGTTCCCATTGTTTAGATTCCAACGAGAATATAATGGTGCTCTTGTTAGTAACTAAGTTGCCCAATTGTTCAATGTATGGCTTTTCCTATCAAAGAAACTTTAACATTTCAACTTGTGGAGGCTGTCATATATCATGCCTATACATGGCATAGGTCTGAGGAGAGGCATAGAATACAAAACAGTTGGCACATTAGAGGTACCCTCTAAACCTGCAGAGTAAAAACAAAGATATTAGAAACCAGACTGTGGTGAGAAAGGAGGCAGTATATGCACACAATTATTGGCACTGATTATGGTACATGATGTTACTATCTGTCATTATGGACGGATTGAGTCCTATGATGAGACAGGAATGTAGAAGCACGTGGAGAGTCATTCCATTATATTATTAGCTATTACATTTCGGCTGTAAAGGTCACTGTTTAATGTACATAGTTTCTTTATCATTCCCTTATAACGTTTCTTAGGGAATTTAAGTCCTAAAACTTGCCAGGTTTGGAGCTCTTTTGTATTCTGCTGACCCAGACTCTAGTGAACATTTTAGTTGTCTTTTCACATATGTGTCTGTGTCGATATTACATTTTCTGTTGCTGAGCAGAAGTGCTTTTAAGAGCATAGCAACTGATTGTAAAGGCAATTGCCTGTTTTAATATGGTAAAAACATTGCATAAACTCTCTTTGTTACCAAATGGATATTTTTGGTTTGGAGTAAATATCGTATAAAAATTATGATTACACAATAGATTCTGAGTAAATTTGTAAGCATTACTGAACACTATTCCAGTTATTTTCAGAGGAATATGCATTGGACTATTCTATTAGCCTATTTTTATATGTCCAAACAGTTCTTTATAGTAGTGTGAGTAAAATTAAATATTTGATTTCTAGGACAGTGTTATGATACACTTTAATTCATAAATTACATTCCCTTTACATCTCCAAATAAGTAGCATTTCCTTGCATATAACCAAATTTTGATATTACAATCAAAATATTTTTTGTTCTTTCTGTGTCTTCTTGACAAGCAACCTCATGTCTCATCATTATAAGCATAACACTATGCTTTTAAATTATGTTTTTGATTTTGTTTAATATGTACAATGCATTTAATATCCTTTTATGTAGTGAGAAGTTTATATGCAATCTTTCTATACTATATAATCATTTTTTTGATTAATTGAGCTTTGGAATAATAATATTCTATGCTAATAACCACAGCTTTAAGTCCTACCAGAATAAGGTTGGATAAGACAAAACCAAGGATAAAACTTAAAGAATTAATCAAGAAAATCACAGATAAGAGATTATTCATTTTGTTTTTATGTATGCATTAAAGTAATATGCCACTCGTTTTATGGTGACTTTTGGCATCTTACAATCTGATAAAACAATATTATGAAAGATTAAAACAGTAAAATGAGAAATATAAATTAGCATGAATTTTTCCATTTACAGCTTAACCTGTTTAAATCAGAGGTCCCCAACCTTTTTTGCACCAGGGACCGGCTTTAAGCTAGACCAGTTTTCCATGGCCCGGTGGGGGGGGGGGGAGCTAGCTGTCAGCGGCGCCGTAAAAGGGGCGATCAAGAGAGGAATGGGTGAATGAATGGACGGAGGGTGGGAAGGAAGGAAGGAAAGAGGGAAGGGACAGGAACTGAAGAAGGGTGCAAAGGAAGCAAGGAAAGGTGTGAAAGGGGAGAGTAAGAGAGGAAGGAGTGAAAGAAGGGAATGAGGGAGGAAAGAAGGGAGGAAGGAAAAGGAAAGCAAGAAATGGAGGGAGGAAAGGAAGGAAGGAAAGAAAGAAAGAAGGGGGGAAGGGACAGGAACAGAGGAAGGAAGCAAGGAAACTTATGAAAGGAGAGAGTAAGGGAAGAAGGTAGGAAGGAGAAAGAAAAGAAGAAATAGAGGAAGGGAAGGTAAAAGAGAGAAAGAAAAAGAGCAAGAAAGAAAGCAAGAAAGAGAAAGAAAGAAAGAAAGAAAGAAAGAAAGAAAGAAAGAAAGGCAACTTCAAAGAAAGGCTCACTGAGCATCTCTCACTCTCTCTCTCTTTCTATCCCTCTTTCTTCCTTTCTCTTCCTTTCTCTCTCTCCTCTTCCTTTATCTCCTCTCTCTCTCCCTCTCTCTTTCTCTCCCCCCTCTCTCCCCTTTCCCTCTCTCTTTCTCTCTCTCCCTCTCTTGCTATCTCTCCCCCCTTTCCCTCTCTCTTTCTCTCTCTCCCTCTCTTGCTATCTCTCCCCCCTCTCCCTCTCTCTTTCTCCCTCTCCCTCTCTTTCTCTCTCTCTCCCCCTCTTTCTCTCTCTTCTTCTCACTTTCTCTCTCTTGTTTTCTTTCTGTCTCTTTTGCTTTCTCTCTCTCTCACTCTTTCTTGTTTTCTTTCTCACGCTCTTTCTCTCTCTTGTTCTCTCTCTTGCTATCTCTTTCTCCCCCCTTTCTCTCACTCTCTCTTTCTCACTTTCTCTCTATCTTGCTGTCTGTTGCTATCACTCACTCTCGTTCTCCGTTCTTCTCAGCGGTGACGCGCGCACGCCCTGCCCGCCTCACCTTTGCGAGAGCACTTTCGCCCCGGGCTCTCAGCAAGGGGGTTTGCAGGAGAGGTGGGGCCGGCGAAGGTGATATTCAATGTCGGGGGCGCACAGGCGGTTGCACGCGCTCCCTATCTCCCTGCTAGCCCACTCGGAATATTCAAAATAAGAAAAGCCTTCGCCGGCAAAGGTTTTTCTTATTTTGAATACTCCGAGTGGGCTAGCAGGGAGATAGGGAGCGCGTGCAACCGCCCGTGCGCCCCCGACATTGAAGACCTCCGCTGAGAAAAGCCTTTGCCGGCATTTCCTCTCAGCGTCAAGGAGGCGCAGCGGCGGGCGGAGAGAGGGAAGGGGGGGCAGCGGCGTCCCTCCTGGCCTTGGCGGGCCGCCCGACCCTCCCCACCTCCTGCAAACGCGGCGGGCGGCGGGGGGGGAGAGCGAGGAGCCGGTTCCGGCGGGCGCGGGGCTTGGCTGGCTGGCGGGGGGAGCGCCGCTGGTGGTGCGGAAAGGCCGAGGGGGCCCTGGCGCCGCGGACCGGCTGAAAACCCCCAACGGCCCGGTGCCGGTCCGCGGACCGGCGGTTGGGGACCTCTGGTTTAAATCATATAAAGCAATTGAGCTATCCTCCAACAAACCTTACAACTAAAACCAAAGTTTTAAAAAGATAACAAAATTGATAGTGAAACACCTGCATCAGCCAATATGATAAAAATGGGTCAAATTGAAATGCAGATCAAGCCTAGATAATATTTTGCAACCTTTCCTTGGATTTTTCAAGGAAAAGTTAATAGCAAGAAGAGAGGACAAAAGAAGCAGTATCTGTGAAGGAAGAGCCTGAACAGGTGAGACTGGCAGAGTGAGAAAGAAAAGGTGGAGAAGAACAGAGCAGTAAGTGAGGAATCGAAATAGAACCTCAACAAGGAGAAGGCAACTTGGAGTGAGAGAGTGGGAATAAGAAGGAACAAACGGAGGAAGAAAAGTCAAGCAAGAGGTGGAAAAAGTTCAGAAGAATATTCAAAACAACAGAAGTATGAAGTTGTGGTTATGGGTCAATATCCAGGCATTGCTCTAAACTGCCAAATATGTGGAAACTGAAAACACTGTTTTTCTTGTGCATGCCTCTTTTAAAAACAAAGTGATGTTAATCTCCCATGGGTGAATTAGAAAGCAATAGAGACTGAAAGAATTGCTAGCATAATTTTGGTCTGAAAAATAACTTAATGGGAACTGTCGTAATGCTGTAGTATTAATGTTTCAACACTTTACTTTCTACGGTATAACCAGAGTTAGTAATAAATCTTTTTCTGTTCACAACCCTGTTGCAATTTCACTAATTTGCCTTTCAAAAATAAGGATTAGAGGGGATTTATTTCATTTTTGCCAAGTTGTGATCCTGGCAGAGATAATGCTAGTTTTATTTTAAAGAGCTTACAAGAAGTTGAAGAAGTCTCAATACGATCTTTGGAATAGAATTATTCCAAATATTTAGGAGTCTTCTGAAACCAGAAGACTCCTATATTATTAATTGATTGATTGATTGGATTTCTATGCCTTCCCTCTCCGTGGACTCGGGGCAGCTCAAACATATCAATGACCAAACAGTATACAATAACACAGTTAGATCCAATTAATATAAACAGTTAATTAAAACATTATAAGAAAGCTAAACATTAAAATCATTCATACGATTACAACTGTAAGCATACTAACCATTCAATGGCCGGAGGCTGAGATCTGATGCGCCCATGCCTGACGGCATAAATACGTTTTCAGGTTCTTACGAAAGGCAAGGAGGGTGGGGGCAGAAGTTAGATTGTTATAGCAGTATTTTCCACCAGAGGGCAGATTTTTCTATGGACCAAAGGGGTGCATGTGGTTTTGAGCACTGCCTGTATCTCATGTGTGGGCGCAGATAGGGCTTTGCTCATTTGCATGGCCAAGTTTCTGGCGTGCCATGGACTGGTGTGGATCCGTGGCCCAGAAGTTGGGGACTCCTGTTGAATATATGCAGCCTTTTCTCACAGTATGTATGTAGGGTTAGGATTTTATTTATGCCATGAGAATAAATAAGTAATTAATCATCAATCTGTCATTCACTACAGCAGATCATGGGGCACAAATATGAGCAATGATAATATCTTCAGATAAATTCAATTTGTGAAATTACATGTTTTTTTTCCCAATCTTTTTTTCAACTGGGAATTTTGTTTCTTTTGAAAAGTTGCTTGCTCATGGTGACCATCTGCTAATTCAATTTGTAGAAATAAAGAATGTAGAAAGATAACTATTATTTATCACGTAGAATCAGAACAGACAGAAATTGCAAGACAATATTTGGAAACGGTCCAATCTAACATGCAACATAAGCACTATAAATCAATTAGCTTTGTCATAGGTTTGCCATCACAGCTATAGTAGATTTGGTGTATCACAAATAGACAATCATTGTATATTTTTATTAGTACTATGCAGTGCTTTGGATACAACTTCTATTCTTCCGAGTATAAGCAGTCACAAGTTCAGTGGCACCTCTACCTAAGAACGCTTCTACTTACAAACTTTTATAGATAAGAACCGGGTGTTCAAGATTTTTTTTGCCTCTTCTCAAGAACCATTTTCCACTTACAAACCTGAGCCTCTGAAACTGTAAATGGAAAAGGCGGAGAGAAACCTCTGTGGGGCCTCTTTAGGAATTTCCTGGGAGGAAACAGGGCCAGAAAAGGTGGGGAGAAGCCTCCATGGGGGCCTCTTTAGGAATCTCCTGGGAGGAAACAGGGCCTCCACCCTCCCTGTGGTTTCCCAAATCGCATGCATCATTTGCTTTTACATTGATTCCTATGGGAAAAATTGCTTCTTCTTACAAACTTTTCTATTTAAGAACCTGGTCATGGAACGAATTAAGTTCATAAGTAGAGGTACCACTGTATTTGCTTCCTGCTCTTTAAAGCAATGAGAATTTCCCCTTCAGGCTATGGTAGGACCACATGAGAGCAAGCAAACAAAAATAAAATAAATGGTACACCAAGACTCAACCATTTTCAAATTGTCTGTAGAACAAATCTAAGAAATGTAGTTCCAGAAGTTTTTTATTGATATAAAATTTTCACAAAGGTTTTGCATTTTTCACAAAACCCAAAATGAACAGTGTTGGTATAGTATAAGCTATATTTCTACCACTAAATGGCTCACTGAATATACAACATCAAAAGTTGCTGTGCCCTCCCACCTCTTATATTGCTCGTTCTCAGCACCACACAAACTTACTTTTCTTGCATTTTTTAAAGTAGAAATGTGATTGCACTGGTCTTTCTACAGTACTTTGTAGATGAGAGCAAACATCATGAATTGTAAAGTAAATGTAGCAGAAATGTGGCAGAGGTTGCTTCATCCCTAATGGTTGCTTGGAAATAAAAATATGGGCATGCAACATAAAACTTAATCTTTCATTTCAAAGAAAGTTCTCTTCATACATTGTTTATATATTAAATAATTTAGAAAAAAAGAAACACATCTCTTTTCACAGTGTCTATTTAAAATATACCCTAGCAAATAGACATTTAAAAAGAACAAAATAATTGGCATGTTCAACACTGCATGGTAAACATTTGCAGTATTAGAAGATAATTAAAGAATGTCAAATACTTTATCATGAGAAATCATGGACCTTATAGCAAATAAAATGCTATTTCCATTACAACAGAACATTTTTTCTCATTCCTAGCAATTTCATCAACCTCAGAAACTGACTGAGGAATTCTGGGAGTTGAATCCCACACTTGTTACATTGCCAACTTGAGAAACACTGCAATTCAATCTTTACACAAGCTATGTTTTTCTTTTTCTTTTTTTAAAATAATTTTTATTGACGTATTTATATTAAAAACAAAACATTAAAAACATTGAAAACACACAATATAGCATAGAAAAAAAAGAAAGAAAGAAGAAAAAAGAACAAAAAAGGGGAAAAAAGATAGAAAAAAGTTCATCAATTAATTAATCAATTTGTACATATCCATTAAACACATTGAATAATTAGTTATTTCAATGGCTATAAGTTTTTCAGGATTACCAAAACTGTTTCTAAAAACAGCAGCCATTTTGTCATAAATCTAAATTATTCTAATGCCTGTAGACAATGTTTTTGGAGTGACAAAAGCACTATTGCTTATTGACATAGATCTTATAACTGTTAATATATTTACAGCAATTCTTCAGATACAGTAGAAATTGAATATGTCCAAAATACAAACTGGTGAGCAGATTCAATTAAAAATCCAATGGGAGAACCATTCAGTGAGATTATCGCTGTGGTGACATTTATTCTAGATATTAACTGTCATCCTTGTCACCAAACCCTTAGCCAAAATGTGTTCTACGGCAGAGTTTCACAAAATCTTAGAGTTTTGTGATAGCTTGATGAAATTCCATTAAAGACCATGGGCGAAATGACAAAAGATGTCCTTTAATATAGTCAGGGAGAGTCATGGAATTTTTGTGTGTGAATGTGTGTGAAAGTGGGGCTTGTCACTGGCATTTAGATCCCTCTTTCAGTTGTATTTGTGCTTGTGATTTATTGCTTTGCCTCATGATCAAGAGTTCTAGGAATTTATTTTATTAACCAGCAGGTTCCATACCCTTAAAACCATATGACAAATTATTAAATTGGAGAAAGAGAATATTTGTATAGTAGGAGATTTTAATGCTGTAACAGATATTTAAAAAGACTACAAAGGAAAAGGAAAAAATAAAAAGAGAAAAGAGTTACCTCCAGAATTTATAGATATGATAAATTAATTTAAATTAAAAGATATATGGAAGAAGAGACATCCAGAAGAGGAAAAATATACTTATTTCTCCAATCCCCACAAATCGTGGTCCAGACTTGATATGGTCTGGACCAATATAGAATTACAAAAAGATATACTTGCAATCGAAATAGAACCCAATTTGTGGGTGGACCATAACCCTATATCATTAGTGATTAAAGGATAACCAAAAAAAGAGAAATAGATGCACAATGTCCTGTTACTTACATTAAATAAATTTAAAAAATCTTATTTAGATAATTATTGTAAATCTTAACATGGGGAAAATGAAGATGCTATCGATAAAGATCTTTAGTGTTGAAAAGATAGATAAGAAATAAATGTAAATTGTTTTTTAAAAAAAGCAGTGCTAGGACAGGTATATAGGGATATTCTTTAAACATATTGTTAGAAAAGATATTGTATTAGGGTTTATGCTTTGAAAATCATTGCGTCTGATTCTTCAGCTAAGAATTCTCTCCTTTAGTCTGCCTTAATGTTTTGGTGTTATTTTTCAAACTGTTAAAAAAATGCATGAAGCTGTTTTGTTTCAGGCTCATTTTTAAAAACAAACAATATTAGCAGCAGCAGCAATTAGTCCTTTTGAAATATTTTTAGGAATGAATGAATGAATATAGCAAATAATGAAGACCTTAATGTTTCTGTTTTGCTTTCTTTCTTTTTACTAATAAGATCTAATCCAATAAACAGTTCCATTATCCCCAATGTTTAACTCATTTAAGAGCTGTCATGTTGACTCTATCCTTCATAAAATCTGCATTTTAGTTTCATTTTGCAAATACAGACAAGTGCAAACTCTTGTTTGAAGATTAAATCAGTTTTTGTTTCAAGTTGCTTAAAGAAAGTTTTTTATATTTTCGCATTCCTCCGGCAGCTCCTTTCGTTTTCCAATTAGTGTGTGGTCTAATTTAGCACTTTTTCCAATAGAGTATTACATACAGCTTCTGGAAAAGATCTTATACAAGTGTAGTCATTATTGCATAAGAAAACATGTGATTTATGCTACAAATCTTAATGTACTTCATATGTTATATTTTGTGGTTCTTGGGAGTACTCCAGAAATACTGATCAACTTATTACAGAGTAAGACATTATCTTCACTCAAATCACCCAGTTTATCAACCAGATGCAAAGATTACACAATTCTCTACAATTCTCACTGATAGGTAAATTTCAAGGGATATTGTACACATTATATTTCAATCAATCCATCAAGCAAACAAACAGAGCAGAAACTCCTACATTGCAGTTGTGTTATGGGTCAGTCCTGAATGAATCCTTAGAGAAGAAAAGCTTGACAGGTTTTAATTATGTACCTTAGGACAGTGTTTTTCAACCAGTGTGCCGCAGCACACTAGTGTGCCGTGAGACATGGTCAGGTGTGCTATGGGGAAATTAAACATGGGTCCCCAAACTACAGCCCGCATGCCGGATATGGCCCGTGGAGGCAATTTATCAGGCCAGCCACCTTCATCCGAACATAAACATTCCCCTCACAATCCCTTCAGCTATCAACGACAGGAAGAGTGGAGGCACAGGGAACGCTCACTGACCAATCACCTTCTAGGATTCATCCCGACCACTAGCGATGAACCAATAGCAGGCCACCTTTCATCCACTCCCAGGAAGGTCCCCGCTCGGGCTGCCGCACACTTGGTCATTGTGTGGCTGCAGCAAGTAGTTGAAGCTGCTACTCCTCCCCATGGTCCCAATTTCTAATCCTGGTCAGGACTGGAGGTAAATGTTGCCACCATTCCTGCCAGGATATCCCTTTTGCGTTCATCGAAACAGGCCCAGGTTTCACACTGAGTATAAATACATTTAGAAACTATATTATTAACTGCAGTATATGTATAATATGTACTGTGTTAGAGTATCATTTTGTGTCATTTTGGTTGGTGGTGTGCCCCAGGATTTTGTAAATGTAAAAAATATGCCGCGGCTCAAAAAAGGTTGAAAATCACTGCCTTAGTAACCTGTAGGTTTCCATATATCTATAGATGAGATTCAGAAAGAAAGGGCCTGTTCGAGCATGAATCCGCTTTTCTGGAGCAATCTGTAACCAATCAAACTCCCACCCCTGAGCATAGGATTAGATAATATGATTAGCACAAATTGGAGCCACGTTTTTGTTATTTTAATGTTTTACATTTAAACTGGTTGAATTTTACAGTTTTAAAAATGATTTCTTTTTTAAGAGATGGGGGGCGCTGTATAAATAATTGAGAAAGGGATCAGTCACGGAGTTAAAATCACTAACAGCTACAAAAGTGATGATAATACAAGGTGTGGCTTAGACATTGACATTTGCTATTGTGTTGCAAATTCTGCAAACTACATAAATTCATTTGTCCATCAGTGTCTTTAGATCTGTGGTAAATGTTTTGTAACAATTCTGATCTTCTTTAGAATAGAATAGAATAGAATAGAATTTCATTGGCCAAGTGTGATTGGACACACAAGGAATTTGTCTTGGTGCATATGCTCTCAGCGTACATAAAATAAAATATACATTTATCAAGAATCATGTGGTACAACACTTAATGATTGTCATAGGGGTCAAATAAGCAATGAAGAAGCAATATTAATAAAAATCTTAGGATATAAGCAACAAGTTACAGTCATACAGTCAACATGGGAGGAAATGGGTGATAGGATTGATGAGAAAAACTAGTAGAATAGAAGTGCAGATTTAGTAGAAAGTCTGACAGTGTTGAGGGAATTATTTGTTTAGTAGAGTGATGGCGTTCTGAAAAAAACTGTTCTTGTGTCTACTTGTCTTGGTGTGCAGTGCTCTGTGGTGATGTTTTGAGGGTAGGAGTTGAAACAGTTTGTGTCCCGGATGTGAGGGGTCAGTAAATATTTTCCCCACCCTCTTTTTGACTCGTGCAGTATACAGGTCCTCAATGGAAGGCAGGTTGGCAGCAATTGCTTTTTCTGCAGTTCTGATTGTCCTCTGAAGTCTGTGTCGGTCCTGTTGGGTTGCAGCACCAAACCAGACAGTTATAGAGGTGCATGTTATGTATTTGTTGTTCCAGACTAAAATTAGTCTGCATATGAGATCCAGTTCCTCAATTGTCTTGGTGAGCCAAATGAGAGCAGGAAGTAGCAAGACTTCAGACTTCAGAAACCTTCACCTTCCTTCGAACCCCGCCCCCCAAACTGAAGTCATTAATTTGTCTATGCAAAACTAAATAGAGAAGGCTAGCCTCTTTCTTTCACTGAATGACAAATGTAACCTAATACAGGATGCAAATGGGAATCTTGCTTTATGTCTTTTTGTCCACGAGAGAACAGAACATGTTAGATTGTCTTTATGTTATCCATAGACAAATCCCATTCTCTCACCTGTAATGATTAGCTTCAATTGTTCATACTTTCTTCCACCAGGAAGGAAAAGATAGGTGAAAAACCAGCTCATTTGTGTAGTTCATGCTTCTGATATTGCATGGGTGATGGAAAAGCAACATGGAAGAAACCCTAATGCATGTTTTTGTACACAACTCAGATTACATTTATAAAACAGAGGCTTATAATTTATCTCGATCCATTGTGCACTTGCTTTAACTGTGTGAAATCATATGTATAAGAACCATTCCAAATCAAATATAATAAATTGTGTGTCCTTTTCATCAAATCTTCATATAACAGAGTTGGACGGGTCCTTGGAGGTCTTCTAGTCCAACCCCCTCCTCAAGCAGGAAACCCTATCATTTCAGACAAACAGCTAATAAAATCTCTTCTTTAAAGTATTGGGGTATTAAAAGTAAGCCAGTTTGGAGCTTCAGCGGCTTCAGCTTCTTAACTGAATAAGTTTCTTGGATGAGAAGGAAGGAAACAATGAGTCAGTCGAGGTGACTGGGGCCCGTACTTGTCCACCTGTCTGGGAAGAGTTTGATCTGGTGACACCTGATGAAGTGGACAAGGCCATTGGAGCTGTGAGTTCCGCCACCTGCTTACTGGATCTGTGTCCCTCCTGCCTGGTTTTGGCCAGCAGGGAGGTGACACGGAGCTGGGTCCAGGAGATTGTCAACGCTTCCTTGGGGAGGGGGTCTTTTCCAACAACCTATAAAGAGGCGCTTGTGCGCCCCATCCTCAAGAAGCCTTCCCTGGACCCAGCCGTACTTAATAACTACCGTCTAGTCTCCAACCTTCCCTTTATGGGGAAGGTTGTCTAGAAGGTGGTGGCGCTCCAGCTCCAGCGGTCCTTGGAAGAAGCCGATTATCTAGGTCCCCAGCAGTCGGGTTTCAGGCCCGGTTACAGCACGGAAACTGCTTTGGTCGCGTTGATGGATGATCTTTGGCGGGCCCGGGACAGGGGTTTATCCTCTGACCTGGTGCTTCTTGACCTCTCAGCGGCTTTCGATACCATCGACCATGGTATCCTTCTGCGCCAGCTGGAGGGGTTGGGAGTGGGAGGCACTGTTCTTCAGTGGTTCTGCTCCTACCTCTCCGGCCGGTCGTAGTTGGTGTTAGTGGAGGGTCAGAGGTCGACTCCGAGGTCTCTCCCTTGTGGGGTGCCTCAGGGGTCGGTCCTCTCCCTCCTGCTATTCAATATGGACATGAAACCGCTGGGTGAGATCATCCAAGGACATGGGGTGAGGTATCATCAGTAGGCTGATGATACCCAGCTTTACATCTCCACCCCATGTCCAATCAATGAAGCAGTGGAAGTGATTGTATATTATTAGATTTGTTATGAATTTTTTATTGTGTTGTGATCCGCCCCGAGTCCACGGAAAGGGGCGGCATACAAATCTAATAAATAATAATAATTTAAAAAAACAAAGTCCAGTTGCCTTTTGAAAAAGCACATTTGGGATAATCATGACTTGGATGATTGACACTTCCCATAGAGTGACACAGACACTCCATAGGCACAGTATATAAATTTAATAAATGAACAAACCTTGGATGTATTTATTTTATTTATTTATTTTGTCAAGTATGTATTGGTAATATACATAGATATAACATGTGTCCCTTTCATCAACGCTTCATATAACAGAGTTGGATGGGACCTTGGAGATCTTCTAGTCCAACCTCCTACTGACATTTTTTATATACATGAAATGGATACTGATAAGAGGGAACATTAGGACAGGGATGGTAGCCACGCTGGTGATTTATGCATGCCCCTTACTAACCTTTTAGGAATTGGGTGAGATCAACAGTGGACAGCCTAAGGGTAAATTTTGGGGGTTTGGTGACAAAACTACAGAGTCAGATAGTGAATTCCCAGCATTAATCACTCGGTTGCTACATTGTATTTTCTATAGTCAAGTTTGGAGCGGTTCACATTTGAGTTTTTTATCTGTTGTGTGCTCATGTGTTGTTGTGGTTGAAGCTGAAGTTGTTGTTGACAGGTAGGACGTTGTATCTTTCCCAAATAAATGTATCTTTCCAAAATAAATCATTTTGGTACACAGCTTTTCCAAAACGAATGCATTTTTGCCTACCGAATGCATTTCCATCCGTAATACTGAAAATGTTACCCAGTTTGGGTATTGCAACATCCGCCTGAAAACAATCAAGCTCAGAGATCACCAAGGAGTCCTTATTTCAATCCTGAGCTACAAATATTCTCCTTTGTTGAAATATATTTTCCCAAATATAAATGCATTGCACATAACTCTATGTATTTTAGAGACAATTTTTCAGCAAGTAAAAATGTAGTGGTGGAGTCTAGCAGACTCTATGAATTAAAATGTTCATTTATACCGTGATGGATTCCATGTTGATAAATCACAGTGTTTTATTTGATAAGCCATCAAAGCTAGATTTTTCTCTGGCGTCCCGTCTCTTAATTGTGAGGGATGGGGAAGCTATGGATTTGAATGTTTGTTTCCTTTAGTTCCTGGAAATCTCAATCAGCAAGTTAATTATTAGCAATAAGGGAAGTAAAGTTGAATGTCCCCACTGCCCCTTGAGATAGCCAGACTGCGTAGCTTAAGAAAATAATCCAAACTATTCCATGTTTTGATATTGTTACTTTGTGTTGCTGTTCCATTGCCTTTCTCCCTCTTTACTGGCTTTCCTTACTATAGAAATTTTGTAACTTTAAGAATTGGCCCTTTTCCGCCTGTCTTTCCTTGTGTCAATATTATTTGCTGGGAAAGCAGAAATGTACTGTTACATTCACTTCATATTTGTGGATTTCCTTAAACCATTTTATTGGATGCATGGAAGCAAGGTGTCGGATGAGACAAGTTTTGGTCTAATCCTACAACACTTTTCTTATGTCTTTATATGCTGTATGTCTTGATTTCTGAAATGGAGCAAAATACAAACAATTCAGGGAAGTAAAATGTGACACTGAGCTGATGCCTTACTCATAAAACATTTTTTCTCAGGGGAAATAAACCCAAGAACTATTGTCCAAGTTTCAGTTGAGGCTGTGTGGGAAAGTCATGTTGACTAAATGATTTCACTGCGGTTACAGAGCATAAAAGAAGGTGAAAGGAAGTTTAAGTTTTGAAGTTTACAGCCCCTTCAGAGCAATGGTTGTGTAAACAGTTGTAGAGCTGCAGCAAGCTGCTCTCACCAAACAAAATGTCATTAAAACTTCAGAAGAGAGTAGCATTTTTTACAACGTTAATCATATACAACTGCCGTCCCATATGCAGTAGTAGTTATGATATGCACACAAATCTGTACTCTCACGAGGGCAATGCCAATAAATTATTTGTAATGTACTTCTTAGGTAAGAAAAGAACGGCACTAATATCTTCCTTCCTAGATATCAGACACACATCTTTAATATTCTTCAAATGCATATCCCAGTCAATTATTTCGGAAAATGTGAAACAGATTCTGCGGAATCAGTTTCCTGTTTAAAATCATGTGCATCAAAGCAAATATCACAGACATTGCATACTCTTTGAATTGCAGCCGGCAGTATTTATTTCCTTTTAATAGTCTTTTCCTTTTTTTTCAGTGTTTTGGTTTAGATTTGTTTTGTTTTCCTGTTTAGTGATATAGATGTGCTGTGCAGATTTTCTGTCTGAGCATAACAGCTCTGTTTTTGCCCATTCCATGATCAGCAAAGTTGCTTTATTACAAATGCTAAGATTTAAATATGTCCAGATGAAGTTTGTTCAGGAATTGAATCAAAAGCTAATTTCTCCAAAGCAAAAATGAGAGAATTTCACTTCCTTTCACTTCCCTTCCCTCTACCTCAATCTCTCTTCTTTTATATTAACAAACTAGATGGGTTATTTTTCAGGTCCAGCTTGCCTCTTATGCAGGGACTATACTGCTCAAAAAAAAGAAAGGGAACACTTAAAAACAGAATATAACTTCAAATAAATCAAACTTCTGTGAAATCAAACTGTCTACTTAGGAAGCAACACTGATTGGCAATCGATTTCACATACTGTTGTGCAAATGGAATAGTTGTGCAAATGAAATATTCAATGAGAATATTTCATTCATTCAGATCTAGGATGTGTTATTTGAGTGTTCCCTTTGGTTTTTTGAGCAGTATATTTTATTTTTACTATTTATTTTGTGGCTCCCAATGAAGAAGCAGTAGCTGTTGCCATTGCTATTGTACCAGCAGTTATGTTGGAAAGTTTCCCTTTCTTTTTTGGATTATCACTTATTTATCTCCTTTACACTCTCCTCTTCCCAATTTATTATTTTGTCCCCCAGTGTGCAAACTAATCATTTGATCAGATAATACATATGCTTGGCTAAAAAAAGTTTTTATTTGTATTCTGGCTTTATTGTTTTTTCAATAACTCAAGGTGGCGAATAAATCCAGTATATTTCCTCTCTGTTTTTGAAATGGTTGAGCTGAGAGAGGGTGACTGGCCCAAGATCACCTTGTTGACTTTCATGGCTAAAATGATATTTGAACTCAAAATCTCCTGTCTACCAGCCTTAACCACTAGACCACACTGGTTCTCTTTTTGTCTAAGCATGCTATTTGAAGAATAAGTAGGGGTACATATTCCCATCAAAATACAACTGTACTATTTTCTCCTGATTTCTGCTGAAACTAAGCTCTCTCAGCAACAAGGATTTTAACATCCCACAACATGTTAAAATCTTCTTTTCAAGCAGTGAGGGAGGACATTGACTGAAATGTTAAAATTGCCAGGTATATAAAAATAACATTGCAAAACTATATTTAACTATATAAAAGGCAAATAGAAATGAATTAAGGTTAACATGTCACCCATAATTATATTTCCCACAGTGAACAGGAAATAAATTCCTAGTATTGGAATACACATATGCATATAAGTACACACACACACAAAAGAGAGAGAGAGAGAGAGAGAGAGAGAGAGAGAGAGAGAGAGAGAGAGAGAGAGAGAGAGAGAGAGAAGCTTCTGGTTTCTAGACAATTGATGGACAACTTCCCTTTTTCATCTCTCATAAGCATTAAAGGTCAGCAATACAGTTTAAATTGATGAAAACAGAAGAAGTTCAGATCATGGGACTAGTAAAATATGCCAAACTGTTTTTGGAGAGGAATAAATAAAGAACAACCTACAGTATAGTAAACATTAGAAAGTCACAGAATTCACACAAAGCTGTCATTAATGTTCACTAGGTTTGATTGTTGGATAAAATAAATTAAAATAATTGTATACCTGTATTAATAATTCTTGGAAGTTGTACTTCTATTTCAGAAGGTGTTATTATCTGGAAATTTAAATAAAGCAGGCTTTTTGAATCTTAGAAAAGTTGCTATTACGAATTACAAAATAGCAATAGCACTTAGACTTTTATATTGCTTCATAATTCTTTCCAGCCATCTCTAAGTCAGCATATTACTCCCAACTATCTGGGTCCTCATTTTACCCACCTTGGAAGGATGGAAGGCTGAGTCAACCTTGAGTCAGTCATGATAGAACTGCTGGCAGTTGGCAGAGTTAGCCTTTCAAGACTGGTACTTTCAATTCAAGTAATGAATTCTTGAGGTTATAATCCATCAGTTTGGAGGATATCAGTTTGAGAAAAGGTGAAAAAGAAATGGCAGTTATGGTGAGACACTACTAAAATCCACTATATTATTGATGCATTTATAAGGATTTTCATATGAAGAAAGGTCATTGAAGATTTATTTTGTAATATTGAAATGTTGTACATATTTAAGAAGAACTGGAGTGCATAATGTTTTGAAGCTAAGAGCCATACTTGGTCTCTAAATACTATACTAAGTGAAACAGCAGAGAATCAATTTGCTGTGCTGATGAAGACATCAAGCTAGAAATTAGGATTATTTTTTCTGAAGAATATGGACATGGAATCAATAATGTGATATAGTTTTGGAAATTAGAAACCAATAAAACTCACTACTGATCATTTTAATATTCCTTTTAATTAATGTAAGACAGAAGAAGTAACTGAATATGATCACATCACTTTCTATAAATACAGATGAATATAGTAAATTGTTGTCTGACTACTGATTTTATTTATGAAATTTATTTCTTTTTTGTTCTGTGTTCTCCTATACTGTATATGTTGAGGATTATTGGCTAAGACTCTTCATTAACTTTGTATGCTAAAATATTCAGTTTATTTTTGATCACAGAAATCCTGAAACATGAACTGGGTTCTTTAATCATATTGAGTATGAATACCAAAGAAATCATAATTAGTTGTGTTCACAACTCAAACATCAGGCCCAGGAGACAAGCCTTGTTTTGTTATTTGTGCAACCTATGGATCTCTCGCCATATTTGCCAAAATGCAACATTACCACAAGATGGCATTCATTTGAAAAGATTTGAAAAGTAGGCCCTGCTCCAAACAGGGAAAAACTCTAGGAATGTGATGGTGATGAAGCTTGTTCACAAATAACAAAAATCATCTTATTGTCATGCTTTTTTCCAGTGCATGACTTATTTCATAAAGTAACACATGACATTCTGAAAATTTGTAAATCTACAAAAGCCATGATGCCATAAAATTTCAAACATCCTCCTGGCTTATCTCACCCCCCACCTCCATTCACAAAACAACAGATGATAGAAGTGACATGAGTCAGATGAAAGATACCTTGTAATTATCAATTGTTTAGGATTGTGAAAACTTTAACACTTCTTTAGGTAAGAAAAAAGTATCAGGCAATTATTTTGCTTATTTATGATTTCTACTGCAAATGCCATATGTACAAAAATTATTCAAAATCCTTAGTGGATAAGAGATTAAAATCAATTAGAATAATCTAAATTACAATTTTAACAGATGTATCTGTTCTTGCGAAGTAAACACTTCGTGAAAGAAAGGTTGCATAATTACTTTCTATTGGCAGTTCTGAACTTAAGTTTTGATTGATAAAATAGTCTGTGGGTAGATAATTCCGAAACCAGGTGTTTTGTTTATTAGGCTTTAAAAAAAAAGAAAAAGACAGTCATGAAGCAGTGTTCCCTCTAATTTTTTTGGGGGGTGGGCGGAAAAGTATAGTGTCTGAGCGGCAGTCCCTACGGGACTGGGCGGCACTCTTTCCCTCTCACTCTTTCCCTCTCGGCTTCTGGGCAGGTTTGAAAAACTCTGAGTTGATGATGATTTTTAAGTGAGCCATTGCTTACTGCTCAGCTTAGAGGAAACTATGTCATGAAGGGAATTTTAATTTCATGTAACAAATAATACTGTGATGGAATGCCTAACAGGCCTTCAGTACACAGAGGACTCAGTGAGAGAGTTAAGGGTACTACAGAAGACATTCTTCAATTTCAGGAAGGAGAAAGCTTGAGAAAGAGATTCAGCATAACTCTGCCTTTTTTACACCGAGTCTAGGTCAGTGATAGTGAACTTTTTTGGTTCACGTGCCAAAAATGTGTGTGTGTGTGTGTGTGTGTGTGTGTGTGTTTGTGTGTATGCCCACATCCATTCCCACCTCCACATATGCACCCCCCACTGCCTCCTGCACATGCTCATGTGCCCAGGTTGGTGGGTGGAACCTCATGCTACCTCCGCGACCAGTCCTCCAAACCAAGCATCCTCGCCACTAATGGCTCATGCTTGCAGGACAGAACCAGGAGGATTTCACCACTGCATGAAACTATTCAACATAAAAGCACAGTGAGTTATATGAGATGGGTCAAGTCTATCCCTAATATTACGAGGGTCGCCCAGAAAGTAATGCACCACATTTTTTTCTTCGACAAGAAAAAAGAGGGGCGGCATGGAAATCCAGTTAATAATATTTATTGAATACAATGAAACTTACATACAAGAAAGAACAATATTTCTTTTACATTCCCTATTTTTTCACCTAATCTCCATCCTGTTCTATGGCCTTCCTCCAGCGAGACACAAGGGTGTGTATGCCCTTTTGGTACCACTCCTTGTTCTGGTCATGAAGCCATTTCTACATTATGCGAATCACCTCTTTGTCATCCTCAAAATGTCTTCCGCGAATGGATCCTTTAATGGCCCAAACAAGTGGAAGTCCGAGGGAGGAAACATTTGTGAATGTTCCCAACAGTTTCTTTCTCTGCAGAGAGAAATTGAATGATCACATGCTGCTTGTAATGTACATCACTTACAGAAACCATTTTAAAACACTGTTGCAGCTACGTTATCTGTCTGAAGAATGCAAAATTTGCACACACATTCCTGATAATTCAAATACAGTGGTACCTTGTCATATGAACCCCTCGTCACACGAACTTTTTGAGATACAAACCCAGGATTCGGATTTTTTTTGCCACTTCTTACGAACTTTTTTCGCCTTACAAACCCACTGCCGCTGGTAGGATGCCCCGCCTCCGGACTTCCGTTGCCAGCGGAGCACCCGTTTTTGCGATCCTGGGATTTCCCTGAGGCTCCCCTGCATGGGAAACCCCACCTCCTGACTTCTGCATTTTTCCGATGCTGTAGGGAAATCCCAGGAGAGAAGTCTCAGGATTGCAAAAACGGGCACTCTGCGGGTAACGGAAGACCGGAGGTGGGGTTTCCCAGTGAGGGAAGTCTCAGCGAAATCGCACCATCGCAAAAACACAGAAATACTTGAAACCCCACCTCCGGACTTCTGTGTTTTTGTGATGGTGCGATTTCGCTGAGGCTTCCCTCGCTGGGAAACCCCACCTCTGGACTTCCGTTGCCGGCAGAGCACCCGTTTTTGCGATCCTGGGATTCCCCTCCTGGGATTTCCCTACAGCATCGCAAAAACATGGAAGTCCAGAGGTGGGGTTTCCCATGGAGGGGAATCCCACCAGAACAAAAATGGGTGCTTTGGCTTGAAAAAGGGGTAAATTTTGGGCTTGCACGCATTAATCGGTTTTCCATTTATTCCTATGGAAAACATTGTTTCGTCTTACAAACTTTTCACCTTACGAACCTCCTTCCGGAACCAATTAAGTTCATAAGAACAAGTATCACTGTAATGTATATTTAAAGTTTCACATTCATACCCCATTACTGTAGGCTGAGAAAAAAAAAACCTCTGGTGCATTACTTGTTTGTATTTAGAATTGAATAGATGTCTCAGGCAACAGTGCCTTGAAGACAGTAGTGGAGCTGCATAGCTAAGGTCCTAATCCTTCTCCTCTCTTGGAAACTGGAAACTTTATATTTGCAACTGTTCCAGGCAAGTGTCTAAGTCATGAATGAAAAGGGCACCATGTTTACTTTTAATCTTGCTGCTGAAAAGCTAAAGATGAGTTACAGGTGTGAAAGTAAAAGTCAAATGGTAAATTTCTGGTTATTTTACAAAGGATTAGATAAATCTTTTTTTTGAAAAATTGAAATGCTTCTGTATCAGTGCCTGCAATATAATTATATTATAATTTAAAAAAGCTAACCAACCATGTCAGCAATGTTAGACAGGTAGACTTTTTGATTCAATAAACATCTTGTTTTCATCTTGTAATTTCTAGTTCATTGCTTTGTCATTTGTCATTATTTCTTAACTTTGCTGAATATTTACCATATAATTTATAGTTCCTTTTCCTATTCTTTCTGACTTTGAGAAAATGAGAAGCATATCAAATTCTACAGTATTTCTTTCTGTTTTATTGTAACATGTATTATATGTCTTAATTTACTGAAGACTTTATCACACATTTCCTAGACATAATTAATGTCACATCTCCATTGACACAACAGTGTCTCACATGGAATGCTGCTTTGCAGTCACATATTTGTACATGTTACATCTGAGTTCATGCAATTTGTGCTGAGATTGAGAAGTGTTCCTTAAGTTTATCCTGCTTTTCTCGAGGTATTAGCAAGCATGTTTCCTGAGCTCAGCGTATCCCTAATTCAGGTAGCCCTTGACTTATAATCATTAGTTTAACAACCATTTGAAGTTATAATAAAATTGGAAAAAGTGACTTTTAACTGTTACTTGTACTTCCAACCCTCACAGTGTCCTCACCAACACGTGATCAAAATTCCAGATACTTTTCAAGTGGCATATATTTACAATAGTTGCAGTGTTCTGGGGTAATGCAATCACATTTTATGACCTTCCCAGGAGGTTTCCAAATCAATGGGGGAGGTTTCCAAATCAATGGGGGATGCAGAATTCAGTTATTGATTTACCAAAAAAGTGGTCATAAAATTGTGTGTGACTGTTCTATCCTGGGCCAATGCAGATTGAAAACAAAGGAGAAATCCATGTGCTGAGATTTTTAAATCAAACTTTTATATAGAAATCATCATTTATACAAGCCAAATTCATGCAGGTGAGTTCATCTTGGCAGTTTCTCAGTGAGAGGAGTTAAAAGATAACAGTCCAGCAGCTAGGCTGCTGCCGAAGATCAAATCTAATTGTGCATTCCTTTATGAGATAAAGTGTCTCCGGTTTCACTGACTTACAGTTGCAGCTTCCCAGACTCTCCACAGAAAAGGCACTTTTACTCCAAGGATTTTAGCTGAGAAATAACAGTTGGCTAGCGTAACATGGATAGAACCCCAAACATCAACTTACTCCTTTACAAAACATTGAAACTCCACCCCGAATTTCCCATGAGCCACCCTTAAATACCTATGGGGAATGGTCAACAATTCCCTAGAGTTAGCAAACTATAGACTACTTCTTTTTCCCATACAAGTATTCTTGTCTTTTTCTTAGTCTTCTAAAGCGGGCACCTAACAAAGGCTCATTGTCTTCTTCTTGTTCTTCTTCTTGTTCTTCTTGTTTTTCTTGTTCTTGTTCTTGTTTTTCTTGTTCTTGTTCTTCTTCTTGTTCTTCTCCTTTTTCTTGTTCTTGTTCTTCTTGTTCTTCTTGTTCTTCTTGTTCTTCTTGTTCTTCTTGTTCTTCTTGTTCTTCTTGTTCTTCTTGTTCTTCTTGTTCTTCTTGTTCTTCTTGTTCTTCTTGTTCTTCTTGTTCTTCTTGTTCTTCTTGTTCTTCTTGTTCTTCTTGTTCTTCTTGTTCTTCTTGTTCTTCTTGTTCTTCTTGTTCTTCTTGTTCTTCTTGTTCTTCTTGTTCTTCTTGTTCTTCTTGTTCTTCTTGTTCTTCTTGTTCTTCTTCTCCTTTTCCTTCCTTCTCCTCCTCTAAATCAGACCCTACTGTCATTGGCATATCTGCTACTTCTGGTGGTCTTTCAGGTACATCCAGGTCTATTTCTCCCCCACTCTCACTCTCTGCCTCAGCTGGCAAAATGACTGCCACAATGTACCAAGATGGGCCTGGCTCATCCTTCTCAGAATCTATCATTACTAGAGTTGGTTGAGGACCACTTTACAACAGTAACTTACTTATTGCATTGCTTAGGGACAGAAGTTCATGTTTCAATTGCAGTAATAAGTTGAAGACTATCTCTACACAATGGCCAAGGAAAGCTTTATCAAACTTATTTGATTTGTCTATTTCTTAAAATAAAGAATTTGTTAGCAATAGAAGTGCTTCCTCCCTATTTTTTTTACTATAAGCATATCCCTTCCAAAGTATTGTATTAACTGCTCTCCCTTCCATGCTGCACCAGATAATTCTGTAAAATGTAAACAAGATTAGAATAAGCCTCTTCTTCACTGATCAGAATGCAGGGTTATCAACATCCTCCTAGCCATGTGGAAATAATTTGTTTATTGAACTCTGGGGGGAATATCATATTTCCTATGACTCTTCATTTTTAAAATTCCACAAAATTAATCAAGCTGATATACTGTTGAGCCATTTCTCCTCTTCTTTCTTTCCAGACAATTCCTATGTATTTACACTAGGCTATGATCTCTGAATGGTCTTCCAAGATTGAACTCCAATTAAGGGAATGGCCAGGACTGCACTCCAATTAAGGGAATGGCCAAGATAAACATGAAATGAATTAAATTTTGATGCCCTTTTGAATATTGTTTTATGTATTTAATTGTTTCCATTTTCTGGCATGCCATAATGTCAAAATTTTGGTTTGATTACCACTTTTAGGAGGCTTAGAGAAGATACATTCAAAACTTTTGCAATAAATGTTACTATTCTAGATGGACATTCTTATATCTAAATTATATTTTATCTTTTTAGTAAAAATATGTTTATTGGTTATATACATTAAAAACAGGGTACAGAAAAGTAAAGGGAATATATATAATATACATTCTAGCAATTATAGTTTACTTATATAGCATGCATGATTGGGGAAGGAGAGAGAAAGAAAGGAAAAAGAATTTAGAAAGAAGGGAAAGAAATACAAGAGGAGGATGAATGGAAAAATAGAGCCAGAAAAGAGTAGCAAGAAGAGTGTGGGGGGCCAGCGTTAGAGCTGGGGCTTCTATGCTTTGCAGCCTGTGGTTTAAGCATATAGGTGGTGTAGATTTTCCTGAAGTTTTATCCATATGTATTTGACGTAGATGCTAGTGCCATCATTTATCAGTGATTTATTTTATCTTTTATATTAACTATAATGATACTGTTTTCTAATTCAGAACTAAGTGTGGAAGATGTGGTTTGTATTTTGATTCATAATGGTACAATATTAGTCTAGGGGCAGATATAAGATAAAGGTTGAGTCAAGATCCATGGCCATGCACTGATCTTGGCAACAGTATTAAAAATACTATAAGTAGTAAAGAAAGTCACTCTTCTACCAGAATATTTTTCTCAACTTCCAAGTGCACTCTAAAGCCCTGGATTGCTATGTTCTTTCATCTAAGTACTATTAAACTTAAAACTAATTAGTAACTTGAAGTAGCACTAAATACTATTGAATCTACACAGCTTTGCAGATTAGACAAAACCAGCTAAGAGTTGCCACTCACTGGAGACTGGAAGGAATATGTAGGAGAATTTAAGCTTTGCCTGCTTGTAATCTGTAACATGTTTTATGCAAAGATATATTTTCCCCCAATAAAATTGCAACCAAATCCCTTGCAAAGCTTGGGTCCACCAGAAAGCCGTTCTCCTATTCTTTAATTATCATCCATCAGCCACTCCATCTTACTATAACAAGGCAAATACAAAAAACACTTTCAATCCATTTAAGAAGCCAATAATATAGAGAAAGGAAAATTGCCTGTAACCTTGTCCTACGTTTTTAATGACCATAAACTCATCCAGTATTATTATTATTATTATTATTATTATTATTATTATTATTATTGAGATTTGTATGCCACCCTTCTCTGAAAAAGAACTAGATGGAGGGTTGTGTGGATGGATAAAGTACATGAAAGTTTATGATGCTGACATAAGGCAAATTTAGAATAAGTTGAAAGTCTGAATCAGAAATGAAGTTATTTTCTGGTTTGGGTTATGTCACATAGCAGCAGAATTCCAATCAGAAATATCTGCATTTATTACCAGTAAGAAACTATAATTTGGCAGGGTCTTTTTAAAAAAAAAAACTATTTCCTAGGAAATCTGGCTTGCTGAAATCAAGCTCTGGAACAAAATGATCGCATCTTTGTTGTAACTCTTAGGTACAATATATACCATTTGAATATTTGAAACAAGTCAGAATGTAGGATGGATTTAGACTATTCAAATTATTTTTATTAAATCTGAGCCAGTTTGAGTCAAACATAGCACACTCTTTCCCAACTTTCAGATGTGGGGACTTCAATTCCCAGAATTCATCAACCAGAACTTCAACTTGCAGAATTCCCTAGCCAGCCATTGGAAAGTTGCCAAAATTGAGAAATTCAGCTCTTAACGTCATCTATCTTTGCAAGATGGAAGAGACATGAATGGAGTGCCAAAATAAGAATATTGGAAAAATGACATCTTTTCCACAATGTTGTGGTTCAGCCTGATGCTGCTCAGGGACCGGCTGCGTTTCTGCTGGCTCCATGCCCGGAGGAGGATGACAGCGCAGAGGAGGGGGCTGAACAGTCGGACGGTGGAGAGGAGAGTCAGGAATGGGATGAAGGAGAACAGCATGAGAGCCCCGGGGGGGGGGGGGCTCTCCCCAGCCAGTAGCTTGGAGTCATTAGGTGATGACGCACAAGCTGTCATTGACATGAGACAGAGACGTTCAGAGCAACGAAAGGAGCAGTTAAAGAGATATTATCACCATTGACTTAGAAACAGCTGGGTTTGGGTGTGGTCCTCCTCAGCAGGGTTTAAAAGGCAGGCAAGCCCTTGAAGCCACGTGGAGTGTTATCAATTGGAGTTGCGGTAACCTGCTTTGATTCTCAGCGTCTCTGATCTTGGCTTGTGGCCTAGCAGTCTGGAAGACTCATGGGAGGCGTATGTTTGCTATCTACAGCTTCGTTTTGGCAGCAAGAATCTGGTATTGCTTCATGGACTATTGCCTTCGTGTATATCTTTGAAGATACAGCATTTTCTTGTTTGTAAGGACATTTTCTGTTACCTGTGTTTTTCTTGACTTTTATAAAACTGCCTTTGCCTTTTACCAGTGTGTCTGGCTTCTCTTTTTGGGTTGGTATTGGCTTCTGGAGTGACCCAGACAGAACACACAATAACTTTAAAAAAAAAAAAAAACCCAGAACAAAGAAATGCTCATTTTCCTGGGCTGAATTTTCTTCCTCTAACCTTAGATCAGCTGTGACAGGGAAACTCACACAACCAAGCACAATTCTTTGAATGAATGAAATGCCAGCTGTTTCTAAGGAAGACTGTTAGAAGAAATAGACTGTCTGGAGATTTATGAATATCCATGATAGATTTATTATGCAAAGAATGTATGAATCTCAGGGGTTCCCTCAATTTCAATATTTAAAAGTAGAAAGTATTAGACATTCACTGGGAAAAGTACACATGGAGGACAGAACGGTGCTTTGATTGCTTTCTTTCTAAGTCATCATTTTTAGATTATAAAGAAAGAAATCGCATGTTCAAACTTGCACTCTTTCTCAACTGAATAAGGTTGTATGTTGTATCTCGTTTATTTCCTCATTTGCTTCAGATGACATTAAGAACTGAAATTGCGGGAATTAGTTTCTGAAATGGTGAATCAGCCAACAAGAAATCCCTTGGGAATTGTAAAATGTTTGCACGTCATTGTCTTTGTATTGTAATATCAATAAACTGAATTGAGGGTTTCCTTTTTAAAGATTCTATGATTATAGAGATAGTTAATGTAGTGGTTAAAGTATCAAATTAGAAAATGGGAAATCATGTTTTCTAGTCCTGCCTTAGCCATGAAAGCTAGTTGGCTGACCTTGGGCCAGTCACTTTCTCTTAGATCTAAGGAGGAGACAACAGCAATAGCAAACTGCTTCTGAAAAATCTCTGAAAAAAATAGACTTGTTCGGGCAGTCTTTGGGAATCAGACATGATTGAATTGGGGTTAAAAATAGAAGAGAGAATCATAATTTATTAGGATTTTGGGAAATACCTGTAGAACTGTAGGCTAAATATCTATCCAATCACCAGAATTTGAGCTTGACTGCATATTAGGAGTTGGAAAAATTAAAAGTACTGAAATAATTATTGGCGTAGTTATTTTTACTATTTGAAATATTAATGTGACCATTTCAAATACCGAAGGTAACTTTGTAGAGAATCTGGAGAAATTACTTTGATTGTCTCCAAGCCTTAGGACTTGAAATTGGATTCACAATTGGTCTTTATTTAAAATCTACTACATCTACTGCCAAACTCGATCATGTTATTGTACGTAGCGTAGCAGTACAATGTTTTTTACTTTTGTGGACCTGGAATGGGTATGGCCTGAGCATGATACATCTATCATGACACATCTGAGCATGAATGAGCATGACTTGGGTCTCCTTATTTGAAGATAGGGATGACTGTGGCTTGTGACCATAAGTAAGAGGCTAGTCCTGAAGGATTTTTCAAAAATTATACTTAGAGGTCCAGTTATGGTTGTAGAGAACTTTTTAAAAAAAATATGCACATAAACGATCAGGTCCAATAGATAGAAATGGTTTTAGGTTGTGTAATGCTTTTCTGACATCATCTTCTGTAAAATCTACTTGTGCTAGATTGTTGCAGTTATTTGTGATATGACTTGGAAATATTGGCATGAGCCATTGCTGTTTACAAAGACGGAGCTGAAGAATGAGTTAAAGAGATCGGCTTTAACGGCTTCATCAAAATAATAATAATAATAATAATAATAATAATAATAATAATAATAATAATAATAGTAATAATAATTTATTAGATTTGTATGCTGCCCCTCTACGAAGACTCAGGGCAGCTCACAACAACAATACATAATATACAAATCCAATATTAAAAAACAATTTAAAAACCCTTATAAAAAACAATCATACAACCAGACAAACCATACATAAATCGGAACAGCTAGGAGTATATCAGTTTTCCCCATGCCTGGTGACATAGGTGGGTTTTCAGGAGTTTGCGAAAGGCAAGGAAGGTGGGGACAGTCCTAATCTCTGGGGGGAGTTGATTCCAGAAGGCCGGGGCTGCCAAAGAGAAGGCTCTTCCCCTGGGTCCCGCCAGACAACATTGTTTTGTTGATGGGACCCAGAGAAGGCCGACTCTGTGGCACCTAATCAGTTACTGGGATTTGATATATTCTCTACCATTTGGTCCTTTGAGGGATGGGATGGATCTCATGTCTTTGAGTTAGTTGTTTACAAAGTTATAGATCTTTGTATCTTCTTAACTTAACTTAATGAAGTTATCTTCTTAACTTGATCTATTAATTGTCAGGATTAAGCAATATCCTGAGGTAATATCCCAATGCAAAAGGAAGGGCTACAAAGAGAATGTTGAGTCATTCTGAGGCAAGTAAGCATGCAGAAACCTGATTGGGTGATAAATATATAAATATGTAAGAGCTTTTGTATTGCTCGCTCTGTTCTCTGATCTGCTCTCTCTTCTCTGCTTTCTGATCTCTGATGCTCTCTTATGTTCCTGTTCCTGTATTGCTGTATTGGTCTGTTGGTTCCTGTGAGTTGCTTTAATTGAGATAGTTGTAGTGATATACTAGTGATATACTAGTGTGGTGTAAGGTAAGGTAGAATAAAGATAGTAGTGTAAATAAGAAGTAAATATATTTTTTCAAGACTTTCTGCTGCTGCTGTGTTTCATTGAAGACTTCAACTCTATATCTATTGGTCTGTGGCTGGCTGGTTGGGCTGGCTAGCTTTCAAAAGTGCAGCTTGGACATTAATTTCATCCTTCACTAATATAAGCAGATCTGAAATATTTACAAATGAAGTATTCCAGCTGAGGATTCCAGCCAACCAGCCATTCTTCTATCATGTGCTCGCTTCAGTCATTTCTTTCTTTTCTCCAATTTTCTTGTTCCTTCAGCAATCGACTAGAGCCCTTTCAACATGCTACCTTCCTGCAGATTTAGTCTTTTCTCCGTAAAAATTTGGGCATAATTTTTAAAGGCTGGACTTTTACCAAGACTTCTGCAACCTCCTTTTCATGTTTGAATGATGCCGTTTTGGCTACGTCAGGAGATGTATTCAGAGAATGAATTTGCAATTAGTATATAGAACAAGCATGTTTTGCTCACAAGGAAATATGGCTTTTCTTTTTGTAAGACTGTCCCATTCATTAATATTTTCTGGCTAACTTAATGAATACCATCTGTCCTAGAATTACGTGACTGAAACCAGATACTGGGAACTGAAATGTAACTCATAAAATTGTTTCAGTGAAGAGGGAAAAAAATTGTATAGGAAAAAAAATACATACATACATTGCTTTTTCTCAGGAAAAAATATCTGATCACAGATTCTAAAGAAAATCAAACTCAGAAAATGGATGAACAGTATTAGTCATGGACAGTTATGGAAACATTTAGCCATATCCATGTGCCACCTATATATATGCATGTGAGGTATTGCTTTATGTCAACTCCAGTGTGACATGTGCATGCTGGGCTACTGATTTTCAGCCTTCCAGAGGGCAAGGGGAGGCTATTTCTGCTCTCCCCAACCTTCAGAAGAACCTCCGGAGCCTGTGGAGGGTGAAAAACGGACCCAACAGGCCTACTGGAAGTTTGTAGGTTTCAGTGAGGCCTGTGAGCATGCACAGGGGGGGGCAGTTTGGTGAGTTGTGCATACATGCACAAAGCATTGCATTATGGGTGTGTGCACGCATGCTATTGTGCCTGTGCGTACACATACAGCCTTTTGGCACCCAAGCAAAAAAAGATGTGGCATCACCGTTCTAGCTTATCAGAGCACATGACTCTGATAATAAAATAGTATCTTCCCATTTCCAAAATCACAAAAACAAAGCCCAAATATAGTGATTAGAATGCGCATGCTCTCTTGTTTTGCTTGCATATTAGTTGCACTTAAAAAAACCCCAAGAATGTATTTTTGGAATGCAGTTTTCAAAATTTGCCTATTTATTTATTTATTTGTTTGTTTGTTTGTTTGTTTACGTACTTACTTACTTACTTACTTACTTACCTACCTACCTACCTACCTACCTAACTACATCTCTATCTATCTATCTATCTATCTATCTATCTATCTATCTATCTATCTATCTATCTATCTATCTATCTATCTATCTATCTATCTATTTAAATTTATATGCCACCGGACTCCCAAAGGACTTGGGCAACAGAATAAAGTATTTAAAACATTTAAAACATTAAAACCCTTTAAAAGCCATACATATCATTCTATGGCCAGATCTCGCCAATTACAGCTGTGAGATCAATGGCCCCAGACCTGCTAGAAAAGCCAGGTCTTAACTGCTTTTCAGAAGGCAATAGTGAGGGGGAAGTCCTGATCTCTGGAGCTAACTGGTTCCAGAGAACCGGGACAGCCACAGAGAAAGCCCTCCATCGCAGGCTCACCAGCCGACACTGTTTAGCTGACAGGACTTGGAAGAGACCAACTCTGTGGGACATCACCAGTCGTTGGGAGTTGTGTGGCAGAAGGCAGTCTCGAAGATAACCTTGCCCTAGGCTTCCCTGTTCCATCCTTGCCTCAATAATCATACTGTTGACTCCAGAATTTGAAATATTTTATTATGTGCATTCCGTTTTATATTTAAATCTACCTTTGTACAGCTATGTATAGTATAGTATAATATAATAGTACATTATTACTATTATTATTATTATTATTATTATTATTATTATTATTATTATTATTATTATGTCAATGCAACACAGCAAACGAGATCACTATGCTGGATTTCGTATTTCATCATTAGTCGGGCGCTTCCCAAGCACCTAGGACTGTGTGATGTAGTGGCGAATTATGTTTGCCGATCCCAGTAAAGTGGCCTTTTGCAATTGACAGATGGAGATTTTACACATTAACAGTGTAAAACAAATATTACTGTTACGAGAAAACAGGACAATAAGGGAAAAAGAGGAGGGAGAGCAAATAGCGGAATGTAATGTACTCACCACTGTGACATGTGCCTTGGTTAAATCCAGGATGAGATTAGTATAATATACTCTACGTGCATTCCAAAACTTCAACTGATTAAAAAAATTGCAGCTGTAGGAATACTAATAGAGCTGAGTCTTCAGAATATATCACCAAGTACAAATATTTAGAATTGTATATTGCTTGGTTTTTGAACCCAACTTAAAGTCCTGATTTTATCTGTCAAAGACACAAACCAGGGACATTATTTTTTTCCCAACAACCCAGCCTGTTGCTATCTTCGCCCAAAATCAGAGTGCAGACCACCAGATAGACAAACTTTTTATTTATTTTATTGTTTTGTCAAGTACATATTGGTGGTATACAAAGATATAACAATGTTTATATACATGATATTAGTAAAATAGAAACATTAGGAAAGGGGACGGAAGGCACGGTCGTGCACTATGAACGCCCCTTATTGACCTCTTAGGAATTGGGAGAGGTCAACAGTGGATAGTCAACAGGTAAATTTTTGGGGGTTAGGTGATGAAACTACAGAGTCAGGTAATGAGTTCCATGCATCAACTACTTGGTTACTAAACTTTAATTTCCTGCAGTCGAGTTTAGAACAGTTTACTTAAAGTTTGTATCTGTTGTGGTTGAAGCTGAAGTAGTCATTGATAAGGACATTGTAGCAGATGATTTTATGGGCTATGCTTAGGTCATGTTTAAGGTGACGTAGTTCGAAGCTTTCTAAATTTAGGATTGTAAGTCTAATTACGTAGGGTATTCTGCTGCAAGTGGAGAAGTAGAGGGCTCTTCTAGTAAAGTACAGTGATCCCTCGATTATCGCGAGGGTTACGTTCCAAGACCTCTCGCGATAATCGATTTTCCGCAGTATAGTGGTGCGGAAGTAAAAACACCATCTGCGCATACACACCTTTTTTTCCATGGCCGCGCATGCGCAGATGGTGGAGGCGGGGAGTGACGAGAGTGCGGAAGCCGACAGATTGCTTTGAATGCCAGCTGCCCCCGCCTCCCCAGCACCCGCCCGGCCGCCGTTTGCCGCTCGCCTGTTCACCCGCCCGGCCGCCGTTTGCCGCTCGCCTGTTCACCCAGCCGCCCGGCCGCCATTTGCCGCTCGCTTGTTCACCCGGCCGCCTGGCCGCCGTTTGCCGCTCGAGAGCAAGAGGGGGAGAGATAGAGAAAGAGAGAGAAGAAAAGAAAGAGATGAGAGAGGGAGGAAGAGAGTGTGAGAGAGGAAGAAGCAAGATAGAGAAAGAGAGAGAGAAAGAAAGATGAGAAAGGAAGGAAGACAGTGAGAGAGAGGAAGAAAGAGAGAGAGAGAAGAGTGGAAGGAAGAGAGAGAGAAATGATAGAAAAAAGTGGAGAAAAAAAGAGAAATGAGAAAATGATTGAAGCAGAGAATGACAGGAAAGAAAGAGAAAGAGACAGAGAAGTGACTCTTGGTGATGACGTATGACGTCATCGGGTGGGAAAAACCGTGGTATAGCAAAAAAACCGTGGAGTATTTTTTAATTAATATTTTTTGAAAAATCGTGGTATAGCGTTTCGCGATAATCGAGATCGTGAAAATCGAGGGATCACTGTATCTCTGGACAAACTGATAAGCACCCCTGGATCTCTTTTTCTAATAGTCCATTGACTAGAATAAAAATACTTCTATGAGAGTTGTGGTTTATGGGATGGCGTCTTTTACTTGATGAACTTAGAATAAAAAAGTACAAAAGGAATTGGAATTAATGGGTTAAAAAAATAATAATTAAGCCTTGCCCGCTTTGTGTTTGTGTGAACACCCTTCACAAAGAAATTTGGTTTCTGATTATAACCATCACCTTGATTTTTTTTTGGGGGGGGGGGGCTCTCTTCACTACATTTGCAGGCTCCTATTCAGGCTTTAGCTTTTATTCACTGATCATATTCTGGTCTGCAAAAATCTGGATGGCTACTATATGGTGCAAAAAGAAATATAAAACTGTTAGATAATCTAATACTTTTGAAAATATATTAGAGTTTTACCAAGAACATATCATTTCCAACAGTGTGATTTAATTTTTTCTTGGGAATGAACAAATTCATGGAAAATTTAAAGTTATAAACATGTTTATTTTACTCATTGCTATCAATCCCACCCCACTTTATTTTGCCCTAGATATTAGTATTAATGTAATACTGTATGTAGTAGCCATTCTCATAGACAATAGATTTATCCTATGGTAATCTATTTACCATAATATTGGCTTGATTATGATTTATCTAGTGTTTTATATTCAAGTTTTTAAATACATGAATCTTCCTGTCTGAAAGCAAAACTATTTGTTCCATTGTTTGTTAAATGGTTAATTTGATGGTTTATAGGGACTCTGTAGGTGGTGAACACTCAGCTTTCATAAACATTAATTGGGCATCAATTTTAATCATCACCTCAAAAAAGTGATATACCTGCATAATTTTCGATGTGGAAATAGGTATTCAGATGTGACTCATCTATGTGTTTTATCTAAAAGGAGAACATAATGTGTTGGTGTCATTTAGACATCCATGCAGTTAATTTGTTTGAAAAATGCATTATAAAATGGGTTGTTATTTATTATTGATAAAGAAGGAGGAGGAGCAATTAAAGAATTTAGCAGTCCAATGATGGAAATCTTATTCACTGCTGAAAGGCAATATACTGGAAAGAGAACATAACTTAGACTTCTCCCAATGTCAGTCTTATGATTATAAATGAATAGGCATGTAGTTCTACTAGATAAAACACATCTGGAGGGAAGTAGGCTTTTGAAGATTTTATTTTTATCATTTTAAATTATTTGGAGTGGAACATTGGACAGAATTATATGGAGGCAAAGCAAATTCTTTTCCTAAAATGCACTGAATTTCAGTTATTTTTTCAACTGTATCCAAAATAGTAGCATATAAAAATTCTATTTTTTTAAAAAAAGTATTTATCAAACATCAGGTCTTTCTTTCTTTCTTTCTTTCTTTCTTTCTTTCTTTCTTTCTTCCTTCCTTCCTTCCTTCCTTCCCTCCCTCCCTTCCTTCCTGTTATGGTTGGATCAGCTCCTTTACTTACAGATTCTGAAGAGGAGGAACCGGGTCTGTGTGAGCATCATATGTGTGGCTGTTAGAGGAATCAGATAGTGAGGGTGAGGAAGAGATGGAGATTGAGGGTCCTGTAGAGAATAAAGAACACCCAGCTATGGCCTTATCTGGGTCTGATGAGGAGGGGGGAATTGTGGATCCTATTTTAGATGCATGGCTAAGAAGAATGCGTGGGAGACAAGAGCAGCTACACGGTGTAGAGGGAGGCCTTGAATACTGTTGTTTAAAAGGGGAGGAGACTGGGAGGTTCCCTTTGCAGGAAATCAATGTTTATACCTACAAGAGGGAAAGAGCAAGTTCAGAGTTTCAAATATTGTTGCAGTCTTGAAAAAATATAGTTTTGAGCAGTCTGTGAGTATTTCTGCTTCAACCAAGCCAAAGGTTTTAAGTTACAATTCTCTTTTGGAACATTCCTTATCAGTTTTGCCGCTTGCTTTGAATTTTGGCAGTTGCCAGACATTCTTGGCTTTAAGTTGTGGTTTTCAACAAGTTTGCTTGTACAATACACTATTATACTTCCCAACTCTGTGTCTGAGGATTAATTGGGATCCAATTGTTGGCTGGTCATCAAGCCAGACAGAAAATTCCCTCCCTCCCTCAATCCCCCCCTTCCCCTTCCTTTCCCTGCCTCCTCCCTCCCCTCCTTCCTTCCTCCCTTCCCTTCCCTTCCCTTCCTCCTTCTTTCCTTCCTTCCATAGTTCACTTGCTACCGGATCCCTTAAACCGAAGATGCCAGGAACAGGCTCTGCTCAGTGCAATATATGCTTGAAAGTATGACTTGCAGTTCTCCTACTACTGTATATTAATTCCATGGAGATCAGACTAGGAGTTCTATTGATCTGATCCTGGCTTTAAAGGAACATCTATTTGGGTAGCTACTGGATGGATCTTCAAAAACAAATGAAAAAGCAAATAATTTTTATTGCAATTTTTTGTCATCTTCCCCAAACGTACATATTTTATGAACAAAGTGTTGTTTGGACCAATTTAACATACTTTTTCATATACATAATCCATTTCATATCATCTCTCTGTTTTCAATTTCAGCCAAGATATTTTCTTTACATGTTTATTTATCTTAACATACAGCATTTTCTTTTAATACATATACAATATTACTAATTGTCCTAAATTCCTAATCCCTTACAAACATCAATTAACTATCTTATTTACTACATGAATTTCTCTGATTTTCTATCCCACTGTATTTCAACCTCATCTCATAATTTAATTAACTCCATTTGATTTAAGTTGTCTTTAATAATAAAAGAAATTACCCTTTCACATTTCCTCTGCTGTTCTATTTTACTGTAAACAACATTCATCTTCATCTTCAAATCTTATATAAAACCCTTTAATTTAATTAACTGTCCACAATTAAGATTATATCAAATTTCCCATCCCATTTTTAAAAACCTGTTTTGCCATAAACAATATCCATCATCATATAGCTTAATTACTGTTGATCTATTTTACCATAAACAATATACATCATCATATTCAAATCTAAAAATCCTTTAACTTAATTGAGAAACCAAGGAATTTGCCTGCTCCTCTAGGTCATCAGAGACACCTCTTCTTCTTCACAATCCCTTTAGCAGTTTGTCAGCCTGGGTTTTTGTGAAGCTTGTCGGAGCTCGCTATTTCCCAACCTGTCTTGTCACAATGCTTCCAGTTTCCTCTCTGCTACATGATGGACTTTGTTGGGTTTCAGGCGGAGCTTGGGTTTTTTGCCATGAATTGTTAGACACTTCTGACTAGACAAGTCCCAATAAGTTGCCTAACCAACAGTTTTGTAATGTTATTGGGACTGTGTTTGATTCTGTTATATCTAAGAAAGTGGAAGAGCCCCCTTTGTCTTTTAGTCACATGTTTGTTACATTTATGTATGTATGTATGTATGTATGTATGTATGTATGTATGTATTTATTTATTGTTATAGTTGGAAGGGACCATGCAGGTCATCAAGTCCAACCCCTTGCCTAAGCAAGAACCCCATAGCATCCCAGCCAAATGGCAGTCCAATTTCCTCTTAAAAATGTCCAGAGTATTGAGGTTCACAATGTCTGCTGGTAGGTTGTTCCACTGGTTGATTGTTCTGACCGTCAGGAAGTTCTTCCTTATTTCCAGGTTGAATCTCTCCTTGGTCAACTTCCAGCCGTTGTTCCTCATCCGGCCCTCCAGTGCCCTGGAGAATAAAGTGATCCCCTCCTCTCTGTGGCAACCCCTCGTATACCTGTATACTGCTATCATGTCCGCTCTGGCCTTCCTTTTCTCTAGGCTATCCATGCCCAGTTCCCACAGTCTCTCTTCGTAAGTCTTGGTTTCTAGTCCCCTGATCATTTTGGTTGCTCTTTTCTGCACCTTCTCCAGAGTTTCAATGTCTTTTTTGAAGTGTGGTGACCAGAACTGAACACAGTACTCCAGGTGTGGTCTGACCAGGGTGTAGTAGAGTGGTATCTACCTGGGTTATTAAAGTAGCCAGACTCCTGAAAACAAAATGATAACATTTATATACAAGAAACATCACCAAATAATTCACACAATTTTCACAATTACATCGTGATGTACTTAACAACATTGGGGATTGTAAAGCAAATCTGTGATAGTATTGTGAATGCTCCACTATAATGTAATTCCTTTCAGTTTGTCTTACTGTTGTGAAAAGACGCAGCCATTGTGCTTATGGCTACTCAACAGAGAAAAACCATGGTTTAATGCAGTGTGTGAAAGTCCAGAGCTTTTGAATATTTCAGACACTCTGAAGGAGTTAGTATAATCTTTGCAATAACCTTCTAAGGCAAATCAGTATTTGTTTTTTGTATTGAATATTGAACCTCAGAGCTTAAAATGTGGTTTAATGATAACATAAAGGGTGATAAAAGCAGCTGACTGAGAAGATTGCAGCAACATGCTTTATTGAGATTGTAATAAATATTTTACTAAATAGATCCTAAATCGATTTCTTTTACCACTTTGTTTCCATTTTACTTTACAGAGCACACAGTCAAAATTACAAAAAAAGTGATTAAAGTCCATTAGAACATTAACCCCGCGGAGGCGATAGATGAAAACTTTAGTCATTTGTTCAAAACAAGATTTCTTTTATTATAAAAGTAGAAAAATAAAACATGTCTCGAGGGACAACACAACAAATATGTCTTCACATGATAGAGGTAAAAAGAGAATGGAGTTTTAGGATGAAAAGAAGGAAGTGATGTTAGATTTGGCAGGCTATTACATCATAATAGGAGGATCTTAGTAAGGCACACAAAGTTAACTCTTTAATTACTAAATGTCTCTGCGGCTGGCAATATTTAGCGTGACACTTATAACTCTGAGTAAACTCATTTATAACAAATATGAAGTAAGAAATTAGAAAAACAGTTACAGGTACAGGCCTTGTTTAAATGTTTTACAGCTTCATTTTCTCTGAATGATTATTTTTTTATTCTTTTAAAGACTATTTAGACTTTCTTGTGTCTCCTTTCTGCCTTTCCTCAGAACTCTGTGTTCCTTGATTACAATGCTATATAAAAACAAGTTCCTTGGAGAAATAAGGGACAGAACTAGTTTGCTTCTGTGCATACTCTAATTCCTTTTGAAAATGGTAATCTCATGGGGAAACAAGACCCAGCAAAGGTCACAGGATGAATTTTCCTCTCACAAAACCATACACAAAAAGATACTACATTATACTATGTCTTAGTTCATTAGCAGCTACTTAAATCTGCCCTATTTGGAAACATACAGGAAGCAGCAAGAAGCAATGTTCGGGTTTTTTAAAAATGAACATCAGAGTTTAGGTTTACAATCTGCATCATGACATTCAACATGCTACATAAGAAAAAACAACCCTACAAGCTGAAGAAAGTACTGCAGGAAAGGACCTCGCCTCATGAAGTGACGAACTGAAATTGGCAGTCTTTTTTCCCCCTTTGATCGTGCACATTGCTCAATGGATGTGAGGCAGGCTGGCCTAATCTAGTAGCTTTCTTCCTCTTGTGAAGACAACAATTAGTGGAGCCTGGCGACAAAATAGAAACATAGAAACATAGAAGACTGACGGCAGAAAAAGACCCCATGGTCCATCTAGTCTGCCCTTTTACTATTTCCTGTATTTTATCTTACAATGGATATATGTTTATCCCAGGCATGTTTAAATTCGGTTACTGTGGATTTACCAACCACGTCTGCTGGAAGTTTGTTCCAAGGATCTACTACTCTTTCAGTAAAATAATACTTTCTCATGTTGCCTTTGATCTTTCCCCCAACTAACTTCAGATTGTGTCCCCTTGATCTTGTGTTCACTTTCCTGTTAAAAACACTTCCCTCCTGAACCCTATTTAACCCTTTAACATATTTAAATGTTTCGATCATGTCCCCCCTTTTCCTTCTGTCCTCCAGACTATACAGATTGAGTTCATTAAGTCTTTCCTGATACGTTTTATACTTCAGACCTTCCACCATTCTTGTAGCCCGTCTTTGGACCCGTTCAATTTTGTCAATATCTTTTTGTAGGTGAGGTCTCCAGAACTGAACACAGTACTCCAAATGTGGTCTCACCAGCGCTCTATATAAGGGGATCACAATCTCCCTCTTCCTGCTTGTTATACCTCTAGCTATGCAGCCAAGCATCCTACTTGCCTTTCCTACTGCCCGACCACACTGCTCACCCATTTTGAGACTGTCAGAAATCACTACCCCTAAATCCTTCTCTTCTGAAGTTTTTGCTAACACAGAACTGCCAATGCAATACTCAGATTTAGGATTCCTTTTCCCCAAGTGCATTATTTTACATTTGGAAACATTAAAGTGCAGTTTCCATTGCTTTGACCATTTATCTAGTAACGCTAAATCATTTACCATATTACAGACCCCTCCAGGAATATCAACCCTATTGCACACTTTAGAGTCATCGGCAAATCGGCAAATAGACCACAGAAATATGGGCGGCGAGTGCTGGCCTGAGGGGCCAAAGCCCCTATGCCGGAGGGTTGATGACAATGAGCAGCTCAAGCATGATAGCTTCTGTGGTGAAAGGCAGGGGTGGGCTACTGCATGGACGGGGGGGGGGGATGTAGTAGGGTAGCGAAAATGGAGCTCCACCCCTCAACACCCAATTTGCACTGAAAGATGTTGAAAGAAAATGCAGGGCATCCTGCATAAGCCATGCCCACAGTGTGGTGGTAAAAATTTTGGTAGCCCTTCACTGGTTAGAACCTATTCCTAATAATAAGTATGAACCAGGTGCCAAGCATCTGAATTTGGATCACATGACCATGGAGATACTACAAAGGTTATACCTGTGAAAAATGATCCTAAGTTGCTTTTTTAAAGCTGTTGTAACTTAGAATAGTCACTAAATGAACTGTTGTAAGTCAAGGACTATTTGTACTTAATCCTAAATGAACTGTTGTAAGTCAAGGACTATTTGTACTTAACAGAAGGATTTCCCAGTAGATTCTTTCTAGAAGTTTGGACTGAGTAGGCATATTCAATGACTCCAGACCTATTCCACCACTCATAGGACCCAATAACAAAGAATACCATGATGACCCATCCAAAGCAAACCTCTTCAACTCTTTTTTTGGTTCTGTTTTTGTTAACAGCAATGGCTCTTCCCCGATCTTCGCAAATCGCACCTCAAACCCACTAAAAAACCTAACCCAAACCGTCTTCACTGTAGACCGCGTAGAAAAAGCAATCAGTGACCTCAAACCTTCCCTATCTGCCGGACCAGACGGTCTCTGTGCATACTTCCTAAGGAAACTTTCTTCTGCTCTTGCTGAACCCCTAAGCGTTATCTTCCAAAAATCCTTCAGGACCAGCACGCTCCCCAAGCTGTGGTCAAAAGCAGTAGTCATCCCCATTTTCAAAAAAGGAGACCCTTCACTAGTGACTACTTCAGCTTCAACCACAACAACACAAGAGCACGCAACAGATTCAAACTTAATACGAACCGCTCCAAACTTGACTGTAAAAAATATGATTTCAACAATCGAGTTATCGAAGCGTGGAACTCATTACCGGACTCAATTGTGTCAACCCCTAAGCCCCAACATTTCTCCCTTAGACTCTCCACGATTGACCTCTCCAGGTTCCTAAGAGGCCAGTAAGGGGCGTACATAAGTGCACTGGTGTGCCTTTCGTCCCCTGTCCAATTGTCTTTCCTTTCTCTCACTTATCATATATATTCTCTTCCTTTCATATATCCTCTCCTCTAAGTTCATTTTTACCCTTATATATATTACTACATGTCTATTTTTCTTCCTATGTATTTGTGTATTGGACAAATGAATAAATAAATAAAATAAATAAATAAATTCAATTCTGCATGCAAATGTCAATAAAGACCTATCCAGCATCCCTACATTTCTCAGGGGAGGAAGCTTGTGATCCTGTCTTCCTTTCTCTAGACTGGATTTTGGTAATTTTGAATTCAGAACCTTGCACTGTCCATGCCCTACTGCTTTTTTGCACCCACAATTATCTAAAACTATAAAGAAAATTTCCATTTCATTCCCTTAGCTGATATGATACAAATGATGACGAATGAATTATCTTTTTTCTTTCTGTAAGAATTCATAAACATCTGGAGATAGTACAACAGAACATTGGCTTTTGCCAAGATCTACAGTAGTTTCAAGTGCTGGAAGCAGGATACAGGGTTCTTTTATAATTTGGATTCTATTGAGAATACTATTAAACATATTATCAGACTTGTATATTATTTGCTGGTGTAAATTGTAAAAACTTTATACAATTTTTTTTTGTATCAGTAGATATGACGGATGTTAAAATCACTGTTGCAGAAGAGCAAGAGCTATGTTTCCAGATTTTACTTTAGCAGGAGATTAAAAGCAGGAGATTTGAAATGTCAAAATTCTTTCCCAGATCACATTTCTACAATAATTTATTGAAATCTAAAGTGGAACAAATGATTTTTCAACCTTATTACCGATTCTTGAGTTGCAAACATAACCTTTGATACATTTTTGCATTTCTTCATTCTGGCATTGTTGTGAGCTCAGATTTTATGTGCTGTCATCAGAACTAAGCTTTACCATGTGTGTAAAATGTTTTCCTACCCCATAATTTCCCTCCCTCAAAAAAGCAAAAAAAGAGAGAACAAAGAAGAACTCTGAGCTTGACATTTTTATTTTGCTAAAAAAAATTTTTAATGCCACTTCAGAAATGAATTCACTAGATTTAGTAACAAGACTAGAATTTCTAGACTAGGACAGATTCGGTATGTACTAGTTGTGGGCAATGCATTTGACAGTAGGGAAAAGAACAGCTAAATGTGAATAATTAAGTAGAAAAAAATATTGTGCTATGCTATGGAATATTTTAATTTTAGTATAGCTACTGTAAAATAATAATAATAATAATAATAATAATAATAATAATAATAATAATAATTTTTAGATCGCACAGACTGACTACAAGCATAGACATGATGCTGTGGCACAGATGATCCACTGGAACATGTGCTGGAACTACCATTTACCAGTGGCAAAGAACTGGTGGGATCATAAGCCCGAAAAAGTGGTCGAAAATGAGCAAGCAAAACTACTGTGGGACTTCCGACTTCCGACTGACCGAATTCTGAAGCATAACACACCAGACATTGTGATCGTGGAGAAAAAGAAAGTATGGATCATCGACATCACAATCCCAGGAGACAGCAGAATTGAGGAGAAGCAGCTAGAGAAATTAGTGAAATACGAAGATGTAAAAATCGAGCTGCAACGACTCTGGCATAAGCCAGTGAAAGTGGTCCCAGTGGTACTTGGCATGCTGGGCGCAGTACCAAAGGATCTCAGCGGACATTTGAAAACCATCGGAATTGACAAAATCTCCATCTGTCAATTGCAAAAGGCCGCTTTACTGGGATCGGCAAACATAATTCGTCGCTACATCACGCAGTCCTATGTGCTTGGGAAGCGCCCGACTGGTGATGAAATACGAAATCCAGCATAGTGATCTCGTTTGCTGTGTTGTACTGACATAATAATAATAATAATAATAATAATAATAATAATAATAATAATAATAATAATATACTAGATTTGTATGCCGCCCCTCTCCGAAGACTTGGGGCAGCTCACAACAATGATAAAAACAATATTATAGTGACACAAATCCAATATTAAAAGAAATAACTAAAACCCTATCATATTAAAACCAGACAACACATACATACCAAACATAAATTATAAGGAGCCTGGGGGAACGATGTCTCAAATCCCCCATGCCTGGCGGTATAGGTGGGCCTTGAGTAGTTTACGAAAGACAAGGAGAGTGGGAGCAGTTCTAATCTCCGGGGAGAGTTGATTCCAGAGGAACGGGGCCACCACAGAGAAGGCTCTTCCCCTGGGGCCCACCAGACGACATTGTTTAGTCGACGGGACCCAGAGAAGGCCAACTCTTTTGTAACATTGGACATATTGAAAGTTATTTTTCAACAATGGGCCCATAAGTTAACTTAAAGAGTGACTGTCTCTCTAGATAGACTGTATTTGAAAAATGCTATAGAAGAGGAATGCGTTTTATTGGATATGACTTTGCTTTTTTCCCCCTATTCATTCTTTTCTGTACTTTCTATTTTTCTTTTAATTCTTTTTAATTTGTATTCATTTTATTTTAATAGTAATTTTTAATATACCTTGTGTATTAAAAAAAGAAAACCCCCCAAACCAAACTGAGTAAATATTTTATTTTATACTCATCATTATTTACAATTTTAAAGAGTAGAACTAAAATGGATGCATATATTTTATTCTTGCCCTACTCCTGCTATATTTTTATTTTTTGAACTTCAAAGTAATCTTTATTTCATCCATATTCTTCCCCAAAATGAAAAAAAAATGACACAACTTGGTAAAACATTTAGAATGGTGAGTTGTATGAGCAAATACATATTTATGATAGGTGAAATACAGTAGTCGCATCCAATTTCCAAATTAGATACATAGGAGAAGCAGCACACAGTACTTGAACTTCTGTACGAGTCACAAAACAAAAGGTCAAGTGTTACAAAACACCCAAGAGATGTGCTATCCTTTTTATTTTTATAACATGAACATTTTGTTGTGAATTTGAAATGATGGATGCACATGAAAGCACCCATATATAAAAGCCTCTCTGCCTACATTTTTCTTAAAATCAAAATGTCTTTGGAGTGTACCGTTTTTAGAAGTGAATCAAAAAGTCATTTTATTATATTCTGACATATTTTTAGGATAAATTTTATGAGAATTCTTTTCAATTCTGACTTGTTTGAAATATGTCAGTAAGCCTCCCATAAAAAATAACAAAAAAATTACAAAGTTGCATTTCTTGACTAGCTGCTGGTCTGATACATCCAAATCATACACAAGTTACTGGTAGTTGTGAATTTTAGTGAGAAGCATTGTAATTTGCCTACAAAAAAGTGCCACCAATTCTGCTGCCAATTGACTTCCAATGCAATCATCTACAGCAGTGATGGCTAATCTATGGCATGGGTGCCAAAGGTGGCACGTGGAGCCATATCTGCTGGCATGTGAGCCGTTGCCCTAGCTCACCTCCAATGTACATGTGTGTGTTGGTCAGCTGATTTTTGGCTCACATAGAAGCTCTGGGAGGGTGTTTTTGGTTTCCAGTGAGCCTCCGGGGGGATGGGGGAAGATGTTTTTACCCTCCCTTGGCTCCAGGGAATCCTTCGGAGCCTGGGGAGAATGAAACACGAACCTAATGGGCCCACAAGAAGTGGGAAACAGGGCATTTCTGGCCTCCAGAGGCCCTCTGGAGGGGTGAGGAAAACTCTTTCACCCTCCCCAGGAATTGAATTATGGATGTGGGCACTTGCACATGCGTGATAGCATGCGTGCATGCTCTTTCAGCACCCACGGCAAAAAGGTTCACCATCACTGATCTACAGTACTTTTACCTTACTTCCTTTGGCTCAACAAACAAATATACTGTATATGTGTTTATTAGATTATGTTGCAAGGTAAATTGAATACCTGAAAAGGTATCTAGAAAATATAGGACTTCAGTGGCTTATCATTTTTGTACAAGCCAATACAGTCATCAAGTTCCCACATCCAGACAGAAGAAAAAGAAAGAAAGAGATAAATAGCTATAATTAGAAATTTTTGGTCAGTTACTTACAAAATAGAGATGACTGTTATCTTTACTCTTCCGTGATATTTGATGTCAAGGTATGAGCAACATTGATGATTCACAATTGTTTTATTCTGCTAGAGTATGCTATGTCATGACCCTCTGTCTTCCATTCAAAAACATCAGATATTGCTTTCAAAAACAGTGGAATGTTCACCCCCATCGATTGAGTCAACTTGATAGGAATTTCAAACTGATTAACTGTGATACCATTCCAGTCATGACAACCAATGTTATCCTTAGTTTTATGCTCTGGTAGTTTATTCCTTTGTTTATTTATGGTTACAATTCTTATAGTTATTTGTCTGTTTATTAAATTTAGGTGCCACACATCCCATTCTTAGAATGACCTTAAACAATGTACAATTAAAAGCATGAAATAGTTAAAAAAAATAAAAATACAATATATTTTGTATTTGTATTAAAGGAGCCAGATTAAAAACAAAGAGTAAAAGTAAAAAAAGGGGGGGGCAGGATGGCCGTCGTGGCATCAGCCATCCCCACGTTTACCATATTGTTTAATGACCCCATGCAAGTTGCCAGAGCCAGATCAAATTCTTCTAAAAGCTCAGGATATTGGAGGGCGGGGGGCCATTCAGTTCTCTAGAAGAAGGCTATTCCAGAGGCCAGAGGCAGTTAAAAAATATTATGTGCTGTTAATATCTTTATTTCAATAATCATTGTTAAGATATTGGAAATTGAAAATCTTATGCTTCCCAAGAAGCCTGAAAACACACATTGTACAACTGCAAACTCAAAGAGCCATGAATGACATGCAGAGTTACTTTAGAGTAATTTATTTATTGTTGTTCACCTACAGACAGAATCTTTCCAGATTGAAGCAACTATCTGCACAATTGTTAGATATACATTGTGAATTGCTAGGCTCCATATATTGCAGGCTCAATAGCCGGGACCTAGGGGAAGAGCCAGCGGTAGGCTATAAGCCGGAATGCTAAATTGCGCTCGCCACTGCAGCTCATAAGTTCTTGTGGGACCAGCGCGATTTTACTGTTGCACCTATAGAGGCAGCAAAATCATGCATGGAACTGCAGGTGCGCCCATGTTTTGGCGAGGTATTTTTTGCTGAAACATGGGTGCACCTGCGGCTCCATGCATGATTTTACTGCCTCCACAGGTGCAGCAGTAAAATTGCACTGGTCCTGCAAGAACATACGAGCTGTGGCAGCGAGTGCAATTTAGCATTCCGGCTCGTAGCCCACTGGGATATGAAGCACTGTGAAGTGGTATATAAGTCTAAATGCTATTGCGATTGCCAAACTGCTGCCAGTCGGATATGGAAAGTGAATGTACTTTTTTCTTTCTAACAGTAGTAACACATCTCCCCAAATGTTATAAGTTATGCATGGTATGTTTGTGTGTATGTCTGGTTTTATAATAAGGGTTTTTAGTTGTTTTATTAATTGGATTGTTCCATGTTGTTTTTTATCATTGTTGTTAGCCGCCCCGAGTCTACGGAGAGGGGCGGCATACAAATCAAATAACTAACTAACTAACTAACTAACTAACTAACTAACTAACTAACTAACTAACTAACTAACTAACTAACTAAATAAATAAATAAATAAATACATAAATAAATAAAATGAAAAATTTGAGCTTCTTATCATTTGCTTGTGCACTCTTTTATTATCCCCCCTCCACTTCTGACAGATATATAACTTAAAGTGTGGGAGTATGCAGCAAATAGTTAATGTTAAACACAGGTGCTAAAAATCACAGCCAGTGCGGTAATAATACTTTGATTAGGTTATTGCAATTCATGGACACGTTAACTGCTCTAGAGGTAAGCTGTTAAATTGTTGCTTGATACATAAAAGAAGAAATTCTCTTTATGTACATGTATCATAGGTCTCTCAAAAATAATACTTGCATAATACCTACAAAAAAAACCCGAGCCTAGAAAATGAGCTAGCTGATGCAGAAAACATTGGCAGTACTACTGAATTAATATAATTTATAGCAATGTGGAAACCTTGATGATTGTCCTGAGAAGAAACAGATTTAAAGAGCTTATCAAAATCAACATCCAAATCCAGCCTTTCCACAATTTATAGCATAAATGGAATCACAGCAATTCACACGCAGGACAGTCTGAGTTCAAAGTTTATTCACTAGATGATTCTTTTGGTGTTTCATTTTTGCTGTCTTGCTGTTTAATAACTAGATGAACATTTGCTTTTTGTCAACCTCGTTTGACTTGCTATATATTTAAACACAACTTCTAAAGCATTTGTACTGGCTGACAGGAACATTTGTGCTTTGTTTTTGCTCCATGATTTAATGAAAAGAAGTAATCAAACTTATCTCTGCACATGGTCACTGCCAATATTTTAATTGGCTAGTTTTTTAAAATTTCTTTCAACAGATTGTTAAATCCTTAGAAGGATATTCTTGAATAATATGATCCTTCTTTCAATTCAATAATGAGTGGCAGAAAACTGTTAGCTCACCACGTTAAAGATTGCACTATTTCATATTAACAAAATGGAATAATCACCAAAATGTAACCCATCTTGGTATAAATGATCACTTAATTCATGGAGATTGCTACTAGGCATCTTATCATATACAGTGTTCCCTCGATTTTTGCAGGTTTGAACTTCGCAAATAGTCTATACCACCGTTTTGCAAAAAATACTAATTAAAAAATACTTCATGGGTTTTTTCCTATACCATGCTTTTTCCTGCCCGATGACATCATACGTCATCGCCAAACTAATAACAAAAAGAATTGTTAATAAATAATTATGTTTATAAATATCAGTATTACTAAGTGTCTTATTCAACGATGAGTACCAGTAATAATGATGAGTAAATGTTTGTTAAGGGAATGGGAAATGGTAATTTAGGGGTTTAAAGTGTTAAGGGAAGGCTTGTGATACTGTCCATAGCTAAAAATGGTGTATTTACTTCCGCATCTCTACTTTGCGGAAATTCAACTTTCGCGGGCGGTCTCGGAACGCATCCCCCGTGGAAATCGAGGGAACACTGTAACTCTGTTTAAGATTAGTACCACATCACACATATAGCTATATGGGATATGTTATATTAAAATTATATAGTATACCATAATGCTTTAGCATTCACTGTGTAGTTTACAGATTCAGCATATTGTCCCCAACAATCTGGATCTTCATTATACAGACCTTGGAAGGATAGAAGACTGAGTCAACCTTGAGCTTTGTCAGAATTGAACTCCAAGCTGTGGACAGAGTTTTCTTGCAATATTGCATTCTAACTACTGTATCACCAGGCTTCCTGGTGGCACTGTGGTTTTTAGAGAATCTGTAATCATTCCAATCCAAAATGTATGCAAAATTTTCAGAGTCATTTGAGGAAGATGATTACAACAAAGTATATATTAAGGATTTTTAGATACAAACCTAGGAGGAAATATTGCATGAATCCAGTAACAACGATTTAAATGTTCCCCAAATATTTGATGGAATACTTGAATGCATGCTCTACTGGGACAGATCTGCTTTAAGCTATATCTTTTAGTGGTAACAATGTATGGCACTGACAATGGTATCACCAATTAAAAAAGAGAACAATGCCTGAAAGATGGGACAGAGATTACAGAGACCATTAGTTTCATTCCTCCAATATTTTGGGGATTTTAGGGAATCTTAACATAGCGTTGCAGAGATACAGCAGAGTACAGTTACATTGGCAGCGCTGTTGAGAATTACTGGATGGAAAGAAGATAGCTATAACTGTCTGCCTTGATGCCTTTAAAATCAGATTATTAAAATAAATTGTCCCACAAATGAATATTTGTGGCTTGCTACCTTCCCAAACAAGGGTGGTATTATCAGTGGCCATTCTGTGTGGATCATCTTGTACTATACATATTTACATTCCACATTTATATAAACAACTTCATCTGACTGGATTTTGGACCCCAATAGGGAGATCTCGTTTTATGGATAATGTATTTGAAAAACAAAAAAGGAATAAGGGCAGAAATAGAAAGAAGCAGTTATCCCTTTTATAGTGTTCTGTCGGGCTCTCTGGTAGAATCCTCCCAAAAATTCACAGGTACAAATTTCAGACACACACACGTTTGAAAATTCAAAACAACGTTCTTGATAATGAAAATTCACTTAAACGAAGCCCTCTTTTAGTATAGCAAAGAGCACTGGTCTCCAAACAAACTGGTAATTTGTACAAGTCCCTTATCAGTTCTGTGATACTTAGCTTGCAGCTGTGAGGCAATTCACAGTCCTTCTTTCACAAAGTGAAACACACTTGGCTCTGGTTTAGTTTCAAAGCGGGGAAAAATCAGCACACACAAAAAGTCAGTCAGTAAAGCAGTCACGAAACACAACGATCAGATAATCCTCCACAATGGCCAAACCCACAGGCTGCTATTTATAGCAGCCTCACTAATTACCACAGCTCCACCCAACCACAGGTGGCCTCATTTTCTTTGATAATAATCTCTCAGTTGTTTTTGCCTATGCATCGCTCTCCGCATGTGTGGCTGTATCATTAACTCTTGTTCTGAATCCAAGGAGGAGCTAGATAATTGATCTCCTTCTGAGATGTCTGCCACACTCTCCTCCTCCCTGTCCATCATGTCTTCTTGGTCAGAGGAGTCTTAATCAGCAGATTCCACCGGGGTCTCCCCCACATCCACAGTCCTTGGGGCAGGAGCTGGGCCAGAGCTAACCACAACATATAGAAAGTATGGTAAGAAAATATTTTTTTAGGAGTGATGTGAAATAGAAGCATGAAATGGTTTTAATATAATAATATGCCAGTGTTAACATGAAAAGTAATTACATGAGTGGTCACATGCAGAAGTGGGTTCCATTTCTCTTCACTACTGGTTCACATTGCAATGGAAGTGCATGTCCCATCACATTATGCAAATGACCCTCTGTGCATGCGCAGAAGCTACTGTGCATGCGCAGAGGGTTGTTTGCCAACCACGGTGACTGGAGAATCAGTTTGGGGGTATGGACAGCTGGCCATCACTGCTGGTTTGGCAAGTATGAGCAAGTTTTCACCACCAGTACAGGTGAATTGGTGCAAAATGGCAGTAACCCACCACTTGTTACATATAAAAAAATGGTTCCATAAAATATACTCATCTTTCCAAGTCACATTGTTTATTCATCTAAGAAATTTCAGTTCAGTAGTCAGATTTAAAGTACAATCAGCCTGTGTAGTCTGCATCTAATGACCACTTGTCCAGTGACTGTTCAAATGAATAGCATTTATTCCTGGTTCTTGAAGTTCTGGCCATTGCAGTGTCCCCAGGCCTGGTCAAAATTCAGGCATTTAGCAGCCCATTCCCACTTAGGAACTTAGAAAGTCATTTTTACCATGTTCTCCAATAGATTATTATACCATCTCTCTCTCTCTCTCTTTCTCTCTCCCTCTCCCCTTGCCTTCTCTCTCTCTCCCCTAATCAAGATTCTATTCTCTCAGCATTGTATTTTACGGACCTAGATAAACCTATGAAAGACCGCATATACTGGTTTATAAAGTAGTATACGATTTGGAAGAACAAAGAATGCAAAGCATTCTCTATAAAATCAGGTAAATGGAATTAATTAACTCTGTTTTAAATTATTAATTCTTCTGAGGCACAGATGGGCTGAAATTTCAGAAGCATTATTTATATATATTATGCTTCTGTCAAATGCTTTGTTGCTTTATGTCTTCAAAGTCTGGCAAAGTCAAAGATCAGGGCTAACAGTCAAAACTCTGCACCTTTTAAAGTTCCCTTTATATCCTCTGAAATTTCTGTAGCTTTCTCCTTGTTTTAATTCTTTTTCTTCTGAACCTTTAAAGTTCCAAATTCTTTTCCCAGTGTGTCCTTTGTGTTATTATTTTAAAGCTTCTTTCTCACTACCTCCCTCTAAGGTGCACTGCATGTTTTCTTTGTGTTATCCTTTTATTCTTCTTCTTTTGTACATTCTGCCTTTTTTGATTTCTGCTGCTTGAAAACTGCTTTTCTACCCTCTAGACATTTATTGTCGTTGGTTTTTTTTTTTTGGTCTTGTTCTTTTGTGAGTAGGAGCCTAATTAATTTACTAGTGGTCTGAAGATTTGTTCTGATGTTTCCAAAATTTGAAGGGAGAAAAAGAAAATTGACTTCTTTTACAGCAGTTGCTTAACTGATGAATTATATTTTTCAACCTTCCAGTTACAGCATGATGACTGGGGAATTCTGGGAGTTGAAGTCCACAAGTCTTAAAGTTGCCAGGTTTGGGGACCCCTGCAAGTATATACCATTTCATCATATTACACCTTTAATTTATGCAAGCAATTTGAAATATTCTTTTTGTTTCTGGATTTATTAAGATTATATGAGGTACTTTAACAGTTTTTAAATCTTACTTATACCTAATGGTCCTGAATGAAACACTCAGTACTTAGATGATAGGATGGGGGAAAAAAGAAAAGAAGGAAAGAAAGAAAGAAAGAAAGGAAGGAAGGAAGGAAGGAAGAAAAAACAGTGAAATATTTAGTTTATGATTCCTGATATATCTTTTTCATATTTTCCCCTGGAATTAAAGCTGTTTTGTTGGAAACTATGGTATAGCTTGGCAGGCCTTCTCTGTGGCGGCCCCGGCCCTCTGGAACGAACTCCCCCCAGATATTAGAATTGCCCCATCCTCCTTGCCTTTCGTAAGCTGCTTAAAACCCACCTCTGCCGCCAGGCATGGGGGAATTGAGATAATCTTTCCCCCTAGGCCTTTACAATTTTATGCATGGTATGTCTGTATGTATGTTTGGTTTTTATAATAATGGGTTTTTAACTGTTTTTAGTATTGGATTATTATTATATGCTGTTTTATTATTGCTGTTAGCCGCCCTAAGTCTCCGGAGAGGGGCGGCATACAAATCAAATAAAATCAAATCAAATCAAATCAAATCAAATAAGTAAATAAGTAAATAAGTAAATAAGTAAATAAGTAAATAAGTAAATAAGTAAATAAGTAAATAAGTAAATAAGTAAATAAGTAAGTAAGTAAGTGAATGAATGAATAAATAAATGAATAAATGAATGAATGAATGAATGAATGAATGAATAAATAAATAAATATACTGTTTGATAGTTACTCCCAAAATCTCATCTTTTTTTGCACTTTTGGTGTAATTTTCAGATTATTTAAATGGTAATATGTGGTTTATGAATTAATTTTCATATTGAAAATTAAAACCTAGTAACAATTTGAGGAACTCTCCAAATATCTTATCCAAAGCTTTTGGGTTTTTAGCACATACCTCTATTTAGATACATAAATTTTCAATTTCATTTCTTTCTATCTTGTTTGTGGAAAAAAAAGGTGAATATTGCTAAATTATTATTATACTAAATAATACTAGACTGTATGAACAGTATGAGGCAATGATTTTGAAAAGACATGGAAAATGCATATCAAATTTGTTTAATTTGTTCCTATAAAATCAATTGGTATTAGGTCTAATCCAAATTCAGGCTGATAGTTTTGCTTGAAGGAACATTTTCAAAACATTTGTGTGTTATACATATGAGTACTTACCTTGGCAAAAGCATAGTGGGAACCTTTAGTACATGTGAATTATCACCTAGTTCTTTAGCATAATTAACACTTCCTGATGCAGAATAATTAAGATGTCCATCAATTCAGAAACAAGCAAAACAGTTTGGAAGGTGTGAAAACTAAACAAGTGAGCACATCAAACATCTGGTTCTTTCAGGCCTTATCACTTAAACAAATATAGCACAATCTATCTGCTGGCATCGGATTAAAAATATGGGGAGGGAAAGGGGGGCAGCAGAATTGATTCTAGCAGATGTTCTCTCTCTCTCTCTCTAGAGCATAATAAACTATCCCTCAGAAATAAATGTTCTCAGCAATGGGAAAATGAGCACTCTCAGGGCTCTGCAAAGCTTTAGTGCATGCAGCGAAAAACTGATTTCAGTCCTACAGCTGACTTGGAAATAAATCAGCTCATGTGTCAAACAGACATGACAGTCTGAGATCACATGGCTTCAGAGGCTCTTTGGCTACATTGCATGAACATTGCAAGCACTGAGTAATTTGATCTATATTTCTATGAGAAACTTGATTTTTATCACATTTTACATCCTCATAGGCATTTTTAACTATCTATTTATATCAGTAATAATCTGAGATCAATAACTTGAACTACTTGTCTTTACTAACCTGGAGATTTTAGGATTAATTATGTGAAGAATAATTTAAAAAAGAATACTTAAATGAATTCAAGCTATATATAAGATTCCAGTCTGTTTACCTTTTCACAGATATTTTAGAGCGAGGGTGTCAAACTGATGTTGTCATGAGTGTCACCTGATGTATTATGACTCCCCCCCCTTTCGTTAAACTGGGCTTGGGTATTGCCAGAGCATAACTTATCCGGCCCGTTGACTATGAGTTTGACAGCCCTGTTTTAGAGTGAATAATATTAACTTCATTTCATTAAGTGCAACTGACTCTGTACTATAAACCAGAGGTCCCCAACCTTTTTTGCAGCAGGGACCGGCTTTCAGCTAGACCAGTTTTCCATGGCCCGGTGGGGGGGGGGGGGGGAGCTAGCTGTCAGCGGCGCCGTAAAAGGGGCGATCAAGAGAGGAATGGGTGAATGAATGGACGGAGGGTGGGAAGGAAGGAAGGAAAGAGGGAAGGTACAGGAACAGAAGAAGGGTGCAAAGAAGCAAAGAAAGGTGTGAAAGGGGAGAGTAAGAGAGGAAGGAGTGAAAGAAGGGAATGAGGGAGGAAAGAAGGGAGGAAGGAAAAGGAAAGCAAGAAATGGAGGGAGGAAAGGAAGGGAGGAAAGGAAGGAAGGAAGGAAGAAAGAAGGAAAGAGGGAAGGGACAGGAACAGAGGAAGGAAGCAAGGAAACTTATGAAAGGGGAGAGTAAGAGAGGAAGGACTGGAGGGAGGGAGGGAAGAAGGTAGGAAGGAGAAAGAAAAGAAATAGAGGAAGGAAAGGTAAAAGAGAGAAAGAAAAAGAGCAAGAAAGAAAGAAAGAAAGAGAAAGAAAGAAAGAAAGAAAGAAAGAAAGAAAGGCAACTTCAAAGAAAGGCTCACTGAGCATCTCTCACTCTCTCTCTCTTTCTATCCCTCTTTCTTTCTTTCTCTTCCTTTCTCTCTCTCCTCTTCCTTTATCTCCTCTTTCTCTCCCCCCTCTCTCCCCCTTTCCCTCTCTTTTTCTCTCTCCCTCTCTTGCTATCTCTCCCCCCTTTCCCTCTCTTTCTCCCTCTCTTTCTCTCTCTCCCCCCTCTCTCTTTCTCTCTCTCTCCCCCTCTTTCTCTCTCTTCTTCTCACTTTCTCTCTCTTGTTTTCTTTCTGTCTCTTGCTTTCTCTCTCTCTCACTCTTTCTCTCTTGTTTTGTTTCTCACGCTCTTTCTCTCTCTTGTTCTCTCTCTCTTGCTATCTCTTTCTCTCCCCCCCTTTCTCTCACTCTCTCTTTCTCACTTTCTCTCTATCTTGCTGTCTGTTGCTTTCACTCACTCTCGTTCTCTCTCCGTTCTTCTCAGCGGTGACGCGCGCACGCCCTGCCCGCCTCACATTTGCCGAGAGGACTTTCGCCCCGGGCTCTCAGCAAGGGGGTTTGCATGAGAGGCGGGGCCGGCGGAAGGTGATATTCAATGTCGGGGGCGCACGGGCGGTTTTGTGCGCGCTCCCTATCTCCCTGCTAGCCCACTCGGAATACGTATTCAAAATAAGAAAAGCCTTTGCCGGCGAAGGCTTTTCTTATTTTGAATACGTATTCCGAGTGGGCTAGCAGGGAGATAGGGAGCGCGCACAAAACCGCCCGTGCGCCCCCGACATTGAATATCACCTTCCGCCGGCCCCGCCTCTCATGCAGCCCCCTTGCTGAGAGCCCGGGGCGAAAGTCCTCTCGGCAACTGTGAGGCGGGCAGGGCGTGCGTTCCGGGTGCGGGAGGAGCTGCGGTGAAAGGCAGGAGGTGGCAGAGGAGCAGAGGGGGCAAATCGGGCGGGCGGTGGGCAGCGCAGAAAGGCCGAGGGGGCCCTGGCGCCGCGGACCGGCTGAAAACCCCCAACGGCCCGGTCCCGGTCCGCGGACCGGCGGTTGGAGACCCCTGCTATAAACCAATTGGACCTTACCACTTTTTGCTGTTTAATGACATTAACAATTAAAGACATAATGGTGCAACTAAATAAGCAGTTTGAGCATGGCTAGTCCTTAAAATCTTTATTTAATCCCCAAAAATGTAATAAATATTTGATGATCCCAAATTCCTGACTGTAAATTAACTCTCCAAAATTCAGTGCGGCCACTTGGGGCTTTATCTCTATGTTTACAAACATCTGAGTACGGGTGCAAATGAGTTAGCACTCTTGGGACTGCTGAGAGGACTGTGTTTTAGACAGGAGATAGGTGATGTCATATCCCTCTCCCTCTGTAGAGAGAAGGCTGTCCAGAATGCCGAGCCCGTGACTTACCGCCAGCAGGATTTGCTGCGGTGCTGGGGAAACGCGGTCCCCGGCGTAGCTGCCATCTTGTTGGCTGGATTGTAGCAATATTTCGCGAGATCCCGGCCAGACCTGTCATCGGCGCCTGTGCTGGCTTGGGGCTTCCTTTTCGCCCTGATGACAAGCAGGCGAACATCCGCCTACCCTCCCTATCTTTCAGTGTGCTACAGGGATCGCCCTCAGGGGGCCGAATAGGAATTTTTGGCGGTCTTGGCATTTTACCTGTGACTGTTTTTTCATCTAATCCACACTGTGGTGCAGGATGGATGGTTAGGGGGTGTTTCATTAGTTGATTAGTTCTAATTGGCTTACCTTTGGTCATTTGGGTTGGCAGGTTAGGGGCAGAAATTGGGAGGTGCTAGCAACTGCGTGTTCTCCATTGGGCATCTTTGGGGATGATTGGCAGACTCTCTCCAAGGGCTCGTGGTGGCTTTTAAACCGGCCTGAGCAATTGGGAGAAGTTGCTTCTGGGTCTCGCCCATTTCAATTGCCTTTCAGGGATTGGACGGCGAGAACTCCCATACGCGTTGCATGGCTTGGATCCAGGTGAGGGTGTGGTCCCCTTCACCAGGATCAGCATGGAGCTACGCCCCGAGTTGCCCCGAAAGTTTTTGCTACGTCATTTCCGCCCCAAATGTTCTTAGTTGACCTCTGCGGGTCCCATTTTAGTTTTGAATTAAATAAGTTTATTTAATTAATAAAAATGACCCAGTTTAAATCCAGCTCTGTGTCCACGTTGTTACTCCACTTCCGCTGCAATAGAAACAACTATTGGTTGAAAGAGGGGTCAAAGCAGTGATGGGCTACCAAAAGTTTTACTACCACACTGTGGGCGTGGCTTATGCATTTTGTTTCAACACCTTTCAGTGCAAATTGGGTGCTCTGAGGTGGAGCTTCAAATTTTGCTACCGGAACGACGCTCCTGACCATTCCCATAAGAGCCCATCACTGGGTAAAAGAGACCATCTATGTTAAAATTGAATAGCTTTCTCTCAACAAAGAGGGAATGCTAATGAATGTAAATAATATAAATCCTTCCATTCCTCACCAGTCAGTCAGAACCAAAGAAGCTTCTTGGATGTTTTCAAGGGGGAAAAAAACCCTAAATAAGTCCAGTTGCCTTTTGAAAAACCCTCTTCCGGACAATCATGTTCTGGACAATTGAAATTCTCCATAGATATTTATTTCCAATAAAAGTGCTTAATTTGACTGCATCCATTTTGATGAAATTCCAGTTAATGCCCATTAAAATGTATGTGGTTCTGTCCTAGGATGTCTTGCATAACCCATCAAAAGTTATTTAGTATGGTTTTCTACATTATAAATACATATACTCAAGTAAGTACATTTTCGTAATACATTTTGGATCAGACAATGCTGCTGTTTCAATGGGTACTCTGTTATGCAATGGAACTGTTCAATAAAAGAAGAATTTCTAAACTGAATTGATTAAGTGGCTCTGCTTCTTATTTGTAATAAAATAGCTAATGGAAATAATTTTCAGTGACATAGCCCCTATGTATGTTCTTGCTTTATTAAAGTGCAACTTGAGTCCAACTTAGAACACTTGTTGATATTGTAGCAATAAACAAATGAGCATTTAAGAAAAAAGTATTCATACTGTTTTCATATGATATGTCAGCTATTTTATCATTCTTTTTCATTGTTTTGCCAACATCACATACAATAAAACAATTCCCTTTTGTTTACTTTATGCATCAAGGGATATGTAAAGATTTCATGTAAGCTCTGTGCAAAAAAAAATTGCAAAAAGAGTTTTACTTAGATGTATTCTGATGAAATAAACTTCTGAAAGAAGCAGCCTCAGAGGGCTCTTGCTGTTCTTGTATTGCTTTCTTCCAGAACCTTATGAAATAATTTCTATTAGTTTTTACACCTTATTCTAATGATTTAGTTCAGTCTAAAAAGGTACAATGTTACAAACATATATTTAAATATAAGCTTTGGTATTTGTTAAACAAGTGTAAAAAGGGAATAGATTTGAGCAAACATTGATATATTTGACAAGCTGGTTCATGACAATATCTTATTGTTTGTTTATGTAATAATATAAGAAAGAGATATGAACCCTCTGACTTGCCAATGGGGGTACCTGCCCCCTTCCCACTGGCCTTTTGTGCTTGGCACTCTGCTGGGGGAAGGAAGCGCTTCCCCGTGCAACCACCTTCTTTCCAGCCCTCTTTGCTGGTGGCAACAGCAAATTCCATGACAAAGGCAGAATCCTGTTGCCACGCAAAGGCAAGTATAAGGGCATGTTGCAGTATAGCATAATGTTAGAATAGGATTATATCATAATTATATATATATCTGAACCTCTAGCATAAAAATGTTCTGCTTCTATTATAAGCCAGGATAGGACGGCACTAACTTGCCTAGTCTGTATTACTGGTGAAGGGAAACAAAAGGGCTCAATAAACATCTCACTGATAAACAACTTTACATCACTCCGGACAGGCCGCTATACGATCAAAGGGGGAGATTTACCTTGCCTGAAGCATACACAAGACGAGAGGGTGATTAAGGAGATTGGTTGTGATAAGGCAGAAGGCTTCAGAGAAATTAGGTGTGAGAAACATCTGCTCTGAGGAAGTGTTTCTAGGAAATTGTTTTGTGATATCTGTGGGAAAGGAAGGACTCAAAAATATGTCATGTTTGAAGTTATGTTATTGGATGTTTGTGTATCACTTGACATGTACATATAATTATCCCCATTTCCTTATGCTCCCAAATAAAAAGAGGTACATGGCTCCATACCGTGTCACTTCACCCAGAGAGAGAATGTGTCCAAGTCTTCTTTCTAGGATTCGCGTTCATGAGTGATCCCACATGGCTGGGTTGCACTTAGCCCCTTTGAAGACATTGTCTTTATCAGGGACTTTGACAGCATCCACAAGGGCACTTTACTCTCTCACGAAGGTTCTGCTCATTGCCACCGCCATGACAGGGCGACAATTCTTTCAGCCCTGTGCTGTGACAGGGCCACAGGGAGCCACAGAAGAGGGGTGAAAGAGCCACATGGGTCACATTGTGGCTCCGCATCATAATGGGTTTCAGGAGGAGGATGGAACCCTGTCTCTCCCACTTGGGAAGCACGCAAGTGAAAAAGTTCGCTCAATCAATTCAACTTTGCAAGATCTTTTTTCTTTCATGAGAGGTTGGAATTGATTAAGTGAAATGCAATAGAGAAATGCAATGGAGAAATGTGATTGGAGCTGGGCTGAAGTGAGTGTGCACATACCCATAGGGATGACTCTGCGGGCCATAGGTTCATTATCATGGAGTTAGAGTGTCCAGAACAATAAAAATGAATCCAAGCCCAGTTATGTTTTGCATTTAAAATATTGTTAAATGAGTATGTTTATATTTTGCTTGCATGCAGATATATATACCCAGAGATTTTATTGATATTTCTTTCACATTTATTATTATAATATATTTTTCTTTAATAGAAGCAATATTTACTTTGAGCATAGAACATCTTGTTTGTCCCTTTTCATTAAGTGTAAAAATTGTTTTAAGAAGTCCATTTATTTCCGTTTCCAGGAAGTGCTTCAGATGTTTTTCCCCACAGGAGAGAGATCCTGTAATTGTTCTAATTGGTTGCTAGGATATTGATGCATCCTTTTTCCTAACCCAGCATATATTCCATTACTTGTTAATCAGAAGCGCCATTTCTGACAATTAGCAAAATGAAAGCCTGATAAAAAGTCTAGACTTTCTTGTTCATTAAAGAGTGACCTTTACAAACTGCAAAGTTTAAAGCTGAATGAAACTTAGTAAGTCTTCTACTTCCCTTCTCCCCTAATGGACTGTTGCTTTTACTAGTGTTGTTAAAGGTTGATGATAACGTATCATCTTTGTCTTGTTTGAGATGGAATGGTCAGACTCAACCTAATAAACTGAACTTTTTAACAAGTCAACAAAGATTCCTGTTTTATAATCAACACAATGAAAGGTTTGTTTGTTTGTTTGTTTGTTTGTTTGTTTATTTATTTATTCATTCATTCATTCATTCATTCATTTTTTTATGCTGCCCTTCTCCTTAGACTCAGGGCGGCTTGCAACATGTTAGCAATAGCAGTTTTTAACAGAACCAGCATATTGCCTCCACAATCTGGGTCGTCATTTTACCCTCCTTGGAAGGATGGAAGACTGAGACAACCTTGAGCCTGGGATGAGATTTGAACCACTGACCTGCAGATCTAACAGTCAGCTTTAATGGCCTGCAACCAATGCAGACTGCGTAGTGTTGGTGTAACATGGGCATACTCGGAGAAGCCCAGGATTGCTCTTGCAGCTGCATTCTGCATGATCTGAAGTTTCTCTACCCACTGCGCCACCTCGGCTCAATAGTTTACTTTAAACTGTCATCTTGGTTTACTTTGCTCTACTTCTATAATCCTGTAAAAATCTTCAACATGACCTTAGTTTCCCGTAATGAATATGCCACAATATTTGATGTATATTTTTATCGTATATTTTATATTTAAGGTACAGCTGTGTCATGTTTTAGCCCAACTTAGAAAAAAGGAGTTTTGGGGAACATTGTCCCAATATGTGAAAATCTAAAGCAAAGAAAAAAAGTAGGACTGTGTACTTTCTGATCATGCTGATGATGTATGTCTATCTGATTGTACCCTAACATTTAATGGTACTTAAAATGTGAAACAGAAGACAAGAGCATTTGTAATGATCCTTGCGCATGTTCACAAGCCTTAACTTCTGTGAGTCCAAATATGGCACTTAGGAACCAAGTTACATATTATTAAAATTAAGTAGTGACAGTTTGTTAGAAATGTCATAACAATGTGCTGAGTACCCAAAGAAGGGTGGCATAAAAGTCCAAGTAATAAATAATAATAAGTTAATCTATGGAAAAAACCCTGTATTTGTTGTGGTTCCGTCTGAGGCCCCTCCGGGAACGGCTGACCTTCTGTCGGTTTCCAGCTCAGAGGGAGAGGCTGAGGAACAGGAGGTGCAGACAGACGAGGAGGAGGAATCCCAGGCTGAAGAAGAGGGAGGACAGCCAGAGTCCCACCAGGGGGAGCTCTCCCCAGCAAGCAGCCTGGATTCCTTAGAGGAAAGTGCACAAGCCATAATTGATCTGCGACAACGAAGAGCTACTCAGAGACGGAATCAATTGGCTAAATACTTTCAGCATTAAAGTGGCAACAGCTGGGTTTGGGTGTGGTGCTCTTGGGAAAGGCTAAAAGGCAGACCCACCCTTCCTGGCTTGTGGAGTTTTATCTTTGAGAGTCGTGGGACCTGACTGTGAACTTTGGCGTCTTGGAATCCTGGTTTGTGCCTTTGACTATTGAAACCTTGGGGGGGGGGGGGGGGGTTGCCAGCAAGAAGCTTGCTGTATTGTCTGGACATCAGGACCCTGCTGTACCGTATTATATCCTGTCTGTTGGGAAGAACAGGTTTTCCTCTGTGCTTATTTTTTCCAGTTATAAAATACTTTTGGCTTTTACCAGAGTGTCTGGCTGTTTTTTCCAGTTGGTGTTGAGGTCTGGGGGAACCCAGACAGAACAGTATTTATGTAATATTTTAAATGAATTAACCTTAGAACATGTGTTGGTGCATGTTTGTTGTAGCAATTGTTTTATGAATGCAAGATTTGTAACTAGTGTGATGATAGTTACCATTCTCTAGAGAAAAGAGACATAAAATTTCTGTACAATATGAGATTTAAAAACTGCAGAAATATGGGCTTCCCCAAGGACCATTTCCCCCCAAACTAAACAGATCAGCAATAGTTCTATACTCAGAGGTCTATTTAAATATTACTGAGCCCTTGAGATCTTCCTAGCTCTCCTGTTAAATCTATATGGGAATAAATCAGCAAGGGCAAATTCACATAGGGAGCCTCTGGAGAATACACAGAGTAATAATATTGATGGGAATTTCTGGCTGCATGGAGATAAAACATAACAGGAAGAAGAAGTGAAATTCACCAATGCCAAGAAATCCCTCTTACTATTGACTAGATTTATTCATGTAACGTTTTTACTCTGAATTTTTATGGGAGGAGGAGGGAGCAGAGGAAACGGAAGATTATTGGGTAGATGTCAACATATAATAAGAAAAGAGGACTGCATATTCTGTTGGATTTAATTGTTTGTAACCAACTAAACAATGACATAAAATTGGTTTATTCATCTTACTAAGCGTATGTGTTCTGCCGGGCTCTCTGGTAGGAGCCTCAAGGGTACAAATTACAGACACACACATGTTTGAAAATTCAAAACAATGTTCTTTATCACAAAATTCAAAATAAACTAAGCACTCTTTTTTTATTGCAAAGAGCACTTGTCCCAAAACAACCGGGTAGTCTATACAATTTCCCTTAAGCAGTCACCAAGTACTTTATTTATTTATTTATTTATTTATTTATTTATTTATTTATTTATTTATTTATTTATTTATTTATTTATTTATTTATTTATTTATTTATTTATTTGTTTGTTTGTTTGTTTGTTTGTTTGTTTGTTTATTTATTTATTTATTTATTTATTTATTTATTTATTTGTATGACGCCCCTCTCCGTAGACTTAGCTAGCAGCTGTGAAGAAACTTCACACCCCTTCTTCTTCCAATGAAGTGACACACACACACACACGTTGCTCTGCTTTGGTTTCAAAGGGGTGAAAAATCAACAAACAAAGTCCAGAAAACAGCAACACATGATTCCTGAAGAACTGCGATGAGATACTCTTTCACAATGGCCAAACCCACACGCTGCTATTTATAGCAGCAGCCTTAATTGCTGGAGCCCCATCCAACCACAGGTGGCCTCATTTTCTCTTGTAATAATCCTTCAGTTGTTGTCTCCTATGCATCACTCTACGCATGCGTGGATATGTCATTAATTCTTGTTCAGAATCCAAGGATGATACAGATGATTGATCTCCTCCTGGGCTGTCTGCCAAACTCCCCTCTTCCCTGTCACTAATGCTTCCTTGGTCAAAGGAGGCTTCATCGGCAGATTCCATCGGGAGCAAAACAGGCCTGCGGCATGTGGATGTTTCCCCCACATCCACCTGCACATTCCTTGGGGCAGGAGCTGGGCCAAAGCTAACCACAACAGTATGTAACGTGTATGATTACTTTTGAGGAGAGAGTGTGAAAGTTTAGCAGGGTGATGACATATCTAGGGACCCAAAGGCTCTCTCTCTCTCTCTCTCTCTCTGTTTGTTTTGTCAAGTATGTATTGGTGGTATACAAATATATAACGATGTTTATTTATATGACACTAGTAAGAGAGAAACATTAGGACAGGGAACGGAAGGCACGCTGGTGCACTTATGTGTGCTCCTTATTGACCTCGGGAGAGGTCAACAGTGGATAGTCTAAGGGAAAGGTTTTGGGGGGTAGCTACTACAGATTCAGGTAGTGAGTTCCATGCATTAACTACTCAGTTACTAAAGTCATATTTCCTGCAGTCAAGTTTAGAGCAATTTACTTAAAGTGTGTATCTGTTGTGTGCTCATGTGTTGTTGTAGTTGAAGCTGAAGTAATTTGTTGACAGGAAGGATGTTGTAGCCGATGTTTTTATGGGCTATGCTTAGGTCGTGTTTAAGGCAGGAGTGCAGAAGATGTTTTCATTCTTTCATGAATTTTTCTTTGAATTGTATTCTTGATGAAACTCCTGAAATGTTTTTCAAAGACCTACTATTAATCAGACTACAAAAACTGTCTAGAGCAGCAGATTTCACGGAAAGAATAATTTGGTCTTCCTGTGACCAAGCAGCAGTTGGTGAGAAAATAAGGGAAAAAATAGTTTGATTTAGATTTAATTTTTATTAAGATTAATATTAGTAATATGATGATTCCCCCAGTCATGTATTTAATGATGACTCCTTTGTGTTACATTGAAATTATGATCTGGAATTATTTTGGAAAAGTAAATTGTTTCTTAAATGTAGGAGGCCCTTTTAATAATTAGGCTGTTATATTTCTGGTATAGGCTATATTAGACCATGTTTCTAATACTCAAAGCCATTTTTATATATTGGGGAACAACCGCTATATTATTTTCATTTACCTTTTTCTGACTTATGCATTTCACATGTGATGGAGATTGCAGGTAGACTTTAACCCTTCATGATGCAGAAACCAGAAAAAATGCAACAATTTAATAGTTCACTTTGAAAAGGTTAACTTTTATGTGCAGCAATTTTATTTGGACCTTAACCACAAAAATCTGAGGAAAAATATACAGTCGAGTTAGGGAACAGATAATTCATGGTTGCCTGTAGCACAGAACATGGCAATCTGTGTAATTAGACTAAATCAGGCAGAAACACTATTATCAGCTGTTAAATGCTATTGAACCAGTTGGCTTTTTACCTTTGTTTTTCCAGTTGAGATGAGACATGACACTTTAATTGAATAGATCTTGATGGTGGTGTCAGGTTTAAAGCATACAAAAGTGCTTCCCTCCTTTCTCCCACCGAGTTCTGCTGAACTGTTCTAAAAGTGTTTAAGACCAGCCCAGTCACTGGGACATCTACAGTGTCTGCGTTGAGTATACTAATTTCAGAAGTTACAAGGAAAACAAAGAAATCTATTGTGTGATTAAATGAGTGAAATGCTTCATTCTAATTCAGTTCCACAATATTTCCTGTTTGGCTAAAATATAAAATAACATTCTGCATCTATCTTTTAAAATGGAGTCTTCGCTCATTTCTCATTTCTCTCATTTCTCATTTCTAATATGGTTGGTTCACATAGATGGGATAATTTTCTTTTCAGAGAATTGAGACAGACCGAAAAGCAATAGAGTCAAGGAATTCAACCTTTTCTGTAGGACAGAGACATCAGCTAAGTACCACCTCACCATTTTCAACTAAGGTGCTGAAAATATGTCACTTGACTGTATAATAATAATAATAACAACAACAGAGTTGGAAGGGACCTTGGAGGTCTTCTAGTCCAACCCCCTGCTTAGGCAGGAAACCCTACGCTACTTCAGACATATGGTTATCCAACATCTGCTTAAAAACTTCCATTGTTGGGGCATTCACAACTTCTGGAGGCAAGCTGCTTCATTGATTAACTGTTCTGACTGTCAGGAAATTTCTCCTTAGTTGTTATCTTTAAGCATGGAAGAGTAAGTAATCATTGGGCTGCTATCATCAAATTATGGTCTTTATAAGTAAGGTGTTTTTTTTGTGGAGTTCATGGGTCTAGTATCACTCCAGACTACTAGTGGATATCTGTCTGTTATCACACTCATTCAATTCAGGTGGAAAGTATCCAGAACCTTTTATTTAGGACTACCTCCAGCTCATGATGTTTAGACTCAACTTAGTTTATTTGAGTTTTCATTTTGGACAGCTGTCTTGACATAGTGTACTTCTTCCCTTTGAAACATTTGAAAGTTTGTGAAGAATTTTGGTCCTTGGTGGTAGGTTAAGTGCTGCTTTCTTTTATATAGCTTGTATTTGATGTGGTACTAGAAGTATCTTAGCCCCCGAATTACTTCTTTGACTTCCTTAATTAGATTGTCTGCTGCATATTCCCATCAGTATCACATAATATTTTTCACTTCTGAGCAAAGGTCTGTAAGAGAAGCATAACTAAAAAAACACCTATCTGTATTTTTAGTCTATATATTATTACTCCGTGTTTTAAATTTTAGTTTAAAAAACTATTAAATTGTATGTATTGTATTGTATTATCATGTACATATTATAAAATATTATTTAATATTCACAAACTGGAGTATTGTGAATATAAGCTGGTTATTTACAGACTGAGCTTGACATATAATAAGAACCTTAGAAATAGTCACTTATATAAGTGTTTAGGTTCTTATTATCCAAAATTAATTATTATCTGCCCGTGTCTTTTATATTAAGTTCATTGCTATGCTTTTAAAAGAATATAACGTGAGAAGACAGAATCTTCAAACATACAGTCAAACTTACTTCCACATGTAACTGAACAAGGCAGAGATAATTCATTAAACGACTACAAAAGCTGTTAACATGTATGCAATTTTTAAAAAATGATGTATCTGCACCTCCCCTGGTTATTTCCTAGACCAGAAAACCCCAACAATAATAACAAAAGCAATGATAAGTATGCAACAAAAAGAAAGAGTTGCTAGACCATTGACTTTTTCTCATAATGGCTTTGTCTTACTTACTACAGATGAATGACTTTCAATAAGCACTCATGAGGAAATACAATTCTTGATTTTTCCCCCTCAAAAAAAGGTCCTTCAGCCACACTGATATTAGTTGTTAAATCTCTTTTTCTTTTAGAGAAAAGACCTTTGTGTACATTGACTTCTTTGGAGAATGACAAATATCTGCCCCCATCCTCCTATGAACTTAGACAATTTCACTTCATGCAATTAACTGATAATTTGACTTTCATAATTATACATGTGCTGGGCAACAGGATGCATGCCACTCTCCAGAGATGGCCTGGAACATGTGAGTGATATGGGGCATTGTATTTACCTGATATGTCCTTTCTCGTAGGATGAAGCTAGCATCCAAGGATGGCAAACACTGCCCTTAGCCAATCATGAGTCTGAAAGCAGTATAAATAGCACCCTTGTGCATCAGTTCTCCCTCTTTTGATGAGAGACGGTAACAGACTCAGCATACTATAACAGTAAAAATTCTCCAGACTTTATTAATACAGAGCCCTTCACTCCTCCACTTGAAACAGAATACCCTACGAAAGCAGACTATCAATCCTAGGTCTAGAAAGCTTAGAACTACGTCGCCTAAAACACGACCTAAGTATTGCCCACAAGATCACATGCTGCAACGTTCTACCTGTCAATGACTACTTCAGCTTCAATAGCAACAACACAAGAGCACGCAACAGATTCAAATTTAATATTAACCGCTCCAAACTTGACTGTAAAAAATATGACTTCAGCAACCGAGTTGCCGAAGCGTAGAACTCATTACCTGACTCAGTAGTGTCAACCCCTAGCCCCCAACATTTTCCCCTTAGACTATCCATGATTGACCTCTCCAGGTTCCTTAGAGGTCAGTAAGGGGCGTGCATAGGTGCACCAGTGTGCCTTCCGTCCCCTGTCCAATTGTCTCTCCTTATCTCATTTATCCTTTCTTCCTTTCAAATATGTTCACCTATACTTTTATATCTTTTCTTCTATTCTTTTCTTTATTTATATTATTACATATCTATTCTCTTCAATGTGTATTATGTATTGGACAAAATAAATAAATAAAATAAATAAATAAATAAATAACAATGCAACTCAACAGCAATACAAGTGGAGACTTGTAGGCTAGCTCCACTCTATGAGAAAGGGCATATCAGGTGTGTATAATGTCCCTTCTCCATAGTGTGTGGAACTAGCCTCCAAGGATGGGACATACCAAAGTAAATAGTCCCTTGGGTGGGTAGCAGGGGTGGGAATGCAGTGGGACAGCGAAAATGAAGCTCCATCCCAAAGCAACCAATTTGCACTGAAAGATGTTGAAAGAAAATGCATAAGCCACGCCCACAGCGTGGTAGTAAAAATTTTGGTTGCCCTTCACTGGTGGGTACCAAACTCTGACTGGAAGGACCCTCTCCCAGTTCTGCCTGATGTAATAGCCTACGCCCAAAATCCGCCTCCCCTGAGGCAAATGTGTCTGACTTGTAGTTGCAGCATGAATGGAATTGGGGAGGACCATGTGGTCATCACCAAACCTCCTCAATCGATGCCCTGGAGTTTCAAGCCTCTGTGGTAGTTGCACTATGTGTCGAGTGGGCAGTCAGGCCACGGGGTCATGGCAAAGACAGTTCTTCATAGCATAGATCCACAGCTCACATTAGAGAACCATCTTTCAGCTGTGGTGAGGGGGGGGTGGCGTTTCCCCAGGTTCGCCTGGTGCACCAGTTGCGGCCCTATCTGGATCGGGATTCACGACTCACAGTCACTCATGCCCTCATCACCTTGAGATTCAACTACTGTAATGCTCTCTACATGGGGCTACCTTTGAAAAGTGTTCGGAAACTTCAGATCGTGCAGAATGCAACTGTGAGAGCAATCATGGGCTTCCCAAAAGTATGCCCATGTTACTCCAACACGCCGCAGTCTGCACTGGTTGCGGATCAATTTCTGGTCACAATTCAAAGTGTTGGTTTTGACTTATAAACCCCTTCATGGCATCAGACCAGAATATCTCCGGGACCGCCTTCTGCCGCACAAATCCCAGCAACCAATTAAGTCCCACAGAGTTGGCCTTCTCCGGGTCCCGTCGACTAAATAATGTCATCTGGTGGGTCCCAGGGGAAGAGCCTTCTCTGTGGCGGCCCCAATCCTCTGCTCCCCCCTGAGATTAGAATTGCCCCCACCCTCCTTGCCTTCCGAAAACTCCTTAAAACCCACCTCTGCCATCAGAATGAGGAAACTGAAATAACTTCCCCAGGCCTATATTGTTTATGTATGGTGTGTTGTGTGCATTTTTTAAAATTATGGGTTTTTAGTTTAAATTATTAGATTTGTATTACATATTGTTTTGCTACTATTGTTGTGAGCCGCCCTGAGTCTGCGGAGGGGGGTGGCAAACAAATTTTAATAATAATAATAATAATAATAATAATAATAATAATAATAATAATTGTGAATCCAATGACCCACTGTGGAGGAGGAAGCTATCTGTCCCACAGAGACAGGCTGGAAGGACACAAAAAGTGCTTCAGTTCTGCGGAAGGCAAGAGTAAGGTGCAGGCTACTTCAGCTAACTGCTAGCTATAGTTCATCGGTTCAAATCTCACCATCTGCTCAAGGTTGACTCAGCCTTCCATACTTCTGAGGTGGGTAAAATGAGGACCCAGATTGTTAGGGGGCAATATGCTGATTCTGTAAATCATTTAGAGAGGGCTTTAAGAGTACTATGAAGTGGTATATAAGTTTAAGTGCTATTGCTATAAGCATCCAAAGCGTGCTTCACGTCCAAGAAATGCAATTGTCTCTCAGAGTCAGTAGAGGGGCAGGGATAAAAAAACCCAGATAAAACAATTTTTCCCCCTATGAAAGTAAGTGTTCACTTTAGGAACAAATATAGGGTCCAATCTGATGACAACACAATCATGACGAAAGACACAAAGATTGGACCTTACCGATAGAGCAGCCAGTTTGGATATACGGTGGGCAGATGTTACTGTCACTAAAAAACCACTTTATAAGTCAAGTTACACAAGGAAACAAATTGTAAGAGTTCAAAGGGGGCCCTGGTAAGTGTGGAGAGGACCTTGGACAAATTACAGGTAGACAACCTATGTTCAACTGGAAGGCATAGGTTGATCGCCCCTTTCAAAAACTTCCTGATGAGGGGATGGGCTGAAAAGGAATCAAGGGACCCACAGGACAACATGGTGGAAAGAGTTGTTAACTGGCGGAGGAGAGTATTGGGTGAGAAACCCTTAGCTAGACCTTGGCAGAGGAACTGCAAGACATTAATTATAGACAGGTCCAGTGGGAAATAGGCTTCCTGGGAACATCAATTACAGAAGATTCACCAAGTGGTGGAATAGATCATCTCCATAGATGGCCTCCTGGAGGCCAACATTATTTGTATGAACCCAGTGGCATCTGAGAGTGAGCTGCTCAAGTGCCATGCAGTCAGTTGCAACCAGAGAGGATCAGGATGCTGCAGTGATCCCTGGGCAAGTGACCACACTGTCGGAGGGATCCTCCAAGAAGGGGAGACCAACAATGACACCAGATCCACATACCAAGCTCTCCTGGGCCAGTGGTGTGTGGGTGAGAAGGATTATCTGGGCTTCCTCTTCTAAGACCTGGGTCTGATTACCCTGGGTATCAACAGAAGAGGAAGGAATGCATATAGAAGCCTTCTCGGCCAGATAAACCAAAACACATCTGTGCCCTCTGCCCCCTGGGCTTTGTATCTTGAGAGGGACCTGATTGAGAGGGACCTGATTTGATTGAGAAGAATCAAATAGATGGAAAGGCACACATCCTTGGCTCAGGACTGAGTCAAAAGAGGGGAAACTGAGCCACAAAGGTGCTATTTATACTGCTTTCAGACACAGTCTTTATTGGCTAAGGGCAGTGTCTTTCCATCCCTGGAGACTAGCTCCACCTACTATGGGGAACTTTATATTTATTTCTTTTCTGAAATGGTGTCCTGGAAAGTTGGGTATTGGTCTGGACACAAGAAGAGGTTTCTTTGTATGTATTTGTGGTAGATCAAAGACTGAAATAAGATACTATATCTAAAATAGATTCTATATCTGCCTTCTTGTATCTTTCTAGACACAAATATGTAGCATTGCTACCATCGATCATCCAGGGTTCTATTTTAAAAATGCAAGAAGTTCCTTTCCACATTAATGAACCTTTCAACTAAATTCTTATAAAAGAGATGATGTAATGTAATAAAATCATTTTCATATTCAGGTATACCTTTGTTTATAGCTTTAGTTGCATCCATTCAACATCATTATGTCTACTCCAGCATTGTTTGTGGACCACCAGGTTTTGTAAATAGAAGACATTTGACCAGTTTTGATTTAGCAGCTAGAGTAGACACTCTGAAAACTGCATTTATTTTTAAAAGTGGACTGGTGCCTAGCAACAGAACTTATTGCACTATTTTATTCAGTTTTATTGGCTGTTTATTTGTTTATAAGTTCAGTTTAAAAGAGTTGTGGCAAACCTTTAAAGTCTTAAAAGGTCCAGCACCAGCTTGCTTTGTGAATCATTGTGAACAACTAAACTTCCTGTCCATTAAGAATAAGGTTAAAGGCTCTACTCCTTTATCTCACTGCTAAGAGATGTACAAGTAGGAGATACAAGACCTTCACAATAATGATGCCTAAGCACTACAATGCTCTAATATTTTCAGAATGAATGATTGAATGAATGAATGAATGAATGAATAAATGAATATTTTATTTGGCCGATTGCGCCAGAATGCTAATTCAGATTGACCTCTGGGAAAATCCAGGATGTATCTTTTGTGCTTAATGTCTTAATGGCATTAAGTAGTAGGAAGTTAGAGTCTTGATCAACTGCTTCTGAAATAGATACCACATCCTGGATGTATCAATACCCTGTTTTTCCAAAAATAAGACAGCATCTTATAATAATTTTTGCTCCCAAATATGTGCTATGTCTTATTTTCAGAGGATGTCTTATTTTTTTTCAATTAAGAAGCATTCACATTTATTGCTGAACAAAAAAAATGAACCTTTATTATATGCTGTACAGTAGTTGTCATCACAAACGAGCATAACCAGACAAACTGAATCCTATCAAGAATTTCTTACTACTAAAGTACCATTACTTCCATGTACAACAATTATACTTTCTTCAAATATATGTTATATATGTTCTGTTCGGGAATGCTGCAAAACGAAACCTCTCCTATGTCTTATTAGGCAATTCTACGAAACCTCTCCTATGTCTTACTTTCGAGGGTGACTTATTTTCGTGGAAACAGGGTAGATATTTCTCTTAATCTGTATGTATTTGTTTCAACATAGATCTGTAAATTACTACAGTCTGTAGTTGACCTAGAACCAAGAAGATATCTCTAGTTGTCCATCCTCTATTCCTAAAAGTTGTTTTAATGGGGTTTTTTGCCCAGGTTCGCCTGGTGCACCAGTTGGGGCCCTACTTGGACAGGGAGTCGTTGCTCACAGTTACTCATGACCTCATCACCTCGAGGTTCTATTACTGCAATGCTCTCTACATGGGGCTACCTTTGAAAAGAGTTCGGAAACTTCAGATCGTGCAGAATGCGGCCGTGAGAGCTATAGTGGGGCTTCCCAGATTCGCCCACATTTCTACAACACTCCGTGGCCTGCACTGGATGCCGATCAGTTTCTGGTCACAATTCAAAGTGTTGGGAATGACCTTTAAAGCCCTACATGGCAGTGGACCAGAATACCTCCGGAACCGCCTTCTACTGCATGAATCCCAACGGCCGATAAGGTCCCACAGAGTTGGCCTTCTCCGGGTAATGTCGACCAAACAATGTCATTTGGCGGGCCCCAGGGGAAGAGCCTTCTCTGTGGTGGCCCTGGCCCTCTGGAATCAACTCCCCCCCGGAGATTAGAACAGCCCCCACCCTCCTTGTCTTTTGTAAATTACTCAAGACCCACCTATATCGCCAGGCATGGGGCAACTGAGACACCTCCCCTAGGCTTTTATATTTTATGTTTTTGGTATGTATGTGTTGCATGGTTTTTAATTGTTGGGGTTTTATATATTGTTCTCTTTTAATATTAGATTTGTTGCAATGTTATATTGTCTTGATTATTGTTGTGAGCTGCCCCGAGTCTTCGGAGAGGGGCCGCATACAAATCTAATAAATTATTATTATAATAATAATTTCCTTTGTACTTTGGGAAGATCTGCTTTTTTTTACCTTGTCTTATTTTCCTGTTCCTGGCAATCTGGACGTGCATGTAACAACGTAATCTTTTTCATCAGAGTCTACATCTGCAACTGTGACACAAATAGTATTCTAATGGATTTGTAACCCAATAACAAGTCAAAATTGCTCTTGCGGATCTTATCAGAGTGTCATGTGACATAGAGGTTGTAGGGGAGTTTATTGTTCGGTCATAATTTATTTCTGTTCTGTTTGCATAACAGAAATTATTTAAAATTCTTCAGAACATATCTTACCATAACCATGTTGACAATGGTTCTGAGAGAATTGATTAGAACAGATGCAATAAAACAGATATTCAGTATTAATTATGATTCACTCATAATTATGATTCAGTCATAATTATGATGGTACATTGCAGGGGAGATCAAAAAAAGTGGACAACCAAAGTTTTCTGTCTATTCTGTTCTTTCCAATTTGAGGAAAACATTGAGATAGGCATCAAATGTCAAATCTGTATGGTGAAACTTTTACAGGGCATTTTCTATTTTGTGGCTTTAACAACAAAACACAACATGCGATATTTTTGTTAAAGACACCATAATAAATATTTCTTAGAACTAAAAACAGATTTATTTTGTACAATCAAAAGGAAGGGCATAAAGAAAGATTGCTGAATTTTTTCTTTTGATATTTATAAATGAACTCTTAGCATGCACTGATGGACACTTTAGTAATAAATAATTAGAGATATGTAGGCAGATAAGAAATTCCATTTGTTAAATAAAGGCTGATGGTACATTAGAAAATTAGCTCTTTGATCAACTCACTTAAGAAAGGGAAAAAAGCTCTTGATAACCTACAGACTTAATGTTTTAATGTTAATTCAATTCATTTAAATATATTATGTTTTTCAGTTTATATTTCTTACAGAATATTCTGGATAATTTAAAATGAAAGTCTTTTTTTTGTCTTTTCCTTTCTTTCTTTCTTTCTTCCATTCAGGCTTTAAATTGTAGTATGTGATAGACTATTACTGATGTTTATCTTTATACAATTTCAAACTCAATTTCAAACACATAAAAGGAGGAGGGCTCCTTGGTGCTCTCTGAGTTTTCTTGTTTTCTTGCAGATGTTTCATTATCCAAACTAGGCAATGCTAGGACTGATGATATTACCTAGCTTTTAAAAAAATCTATTTATTTATTTATTTATTCATTCATTCATCCTTCCTTCCTTCCGTCCTTCCTTCCTTCCTTCCTTCCGTCTATCTACATTTTGGTAGATAGAACAATGTTTATATACATGATACTAGAAAGAAAGAAGCATTAGGACAGGGGACGGAAGGCACTCTGGTCCACTTATGCACACCCCTTACTGACCTCTTAGGAATCGGTTTAGGTCAACAGTGGATAGTCTAAGACTAAGAGTAAAGTTTTGGGGGTTAGGTGACTAACTTTGGCGGTTTACTTTAAGTTTGTATCCGTTGTGTGCTCTTGTGTTGTTGTAGTTAAAGCTGAAGTAGTCGTTGACAGGACGGACATTGTAGCAGATGGTTTTATGGGCTACGCTTAGGTCATGTTTAAGGTGACATAATTCTGAGCTTTCTAAAAGGAGGATTGTAAGTCTAGTTGCATAGGGTATTCTGTTGTGAGTAGAGGAGCGGAGGGCTCTTCCAGTAAAGCAACTTTGGACATTTTCTAGAGTGTTTATGCAAGAAAACAATCAAGCATAGAGAGGATCAAGGACGCCTCATGTCACCCCTGAGCTACAAACATTCTCCTTTATTAGTAGATTTAAGGAAGATTTAAACTTCCTAGGGAACAAAATCCACCATGAATCACTGATGTAGGTAACATGACCTACAAAAGCTTTCTTATCTTATGAGCCATATTATATAACAATGTTTCACGCATAACTTTGTATTTCTATTAAATTCTACTTAAATTTATGTACAGAATATGAATCCTGTGTATTTATATACTTTAGTTATTGAACTGCTTTGCACATCATAATTACATGTCTCAAATATGTAATTATGTCTAGTTAAACTAATTGCTTAACTAAGACCATAGAATTAGGAGTACAATTAAATAGTATATGGAGGATAGATAATAGAAACTTATTATTTCATTCATTATAGACATTATGTTATAGAATAACAATTGTACATCATAGTTACAAATTATGTGGCGCATTCATATATTCTAAAATAGAAAATGCATGCCCTAACATGTTTTTTTCTGTTAAAGGCAATGTTTGGTTTACACATCAGTAGTTTGCCAGTGTGTACATCTGTGCTGCTTAAATAGAGGGAAGTGAAATAAATAGAGAAGAAGTAGAATGATTACTTGTACCAAAAGTTGTATAAAGTTTGAAGTAGATCATTTTCCAGGTTATCATCCATCTCTGTTTTGGTGTGTAAAAATGTGCTGCTGTTCTTCTCTTGCTTAATCACTTGAGCTTTCTGTTTGTTTCATCTTACTTAAATCTAATATTAGGAATGATGTAGCAATAGCAATTGCAATAGCACTTAGACTTATATATCACCCTGCAGTGGTTTAGACCACTTTCTGAGTAGGTTACAACTTAGAAGAATTATTTGCACATTGTGTCCTACCCAGCCACGCACTTCCCACGCCGGTGGGTACAGACTTGCACCTTCTGGTCTCCGGGACCGCCTTCTGCCGCACGAATCCCAGCAACCGATTAGGTCCCACAGAGTTGGCCTTCTCCGGGTCCGTTGACTAAACAATGTCATTTGGCGGGCCCCAGGAGAAGAGCCTTCTTTGTGGTGGCCCCGACTCTCTGGAACCAGCTCCCCCTGGAGATTAGAACTGCCCCCACCCTCCTTGCCTTTCGTAAACTCCTTAAAACCCACCTTTGCCACCAGGCATGTGGGAATTGAGATATCTCCCCTGGGCCTATACAATTTATGTATGGTATGTCTGTGTGTATGTCTGCTTAATAACGGGGTTTTTAAAAATGTTTTTAAATTATTAGATTTGTCATGAACTGTTATAGAGGGGCGGCATACAAATCTAATAAATAAATAAATAAATAAATAAATAAATAAATAAACAAACAAACAAACAAATAAATAAATAAATAATAATAAATAAATAGATAAATAAAATAAATAATAATAATAATAATAATAATAATAATAATAATAATAATAATTCTTCCTGAGGCAGACAGGCGAGCCTTCTCTGCTCCTGGCTGCCCCCAATTCTGCCTGATGTCTCGTCCTGCTTAAAAGCAGAAGCAGTGGGAAACTCTGCCAGCACCGGCCCCATTCATCTTTCTTTCTTTCTTTCTTTCTTTCTTTCTTTCTTTCTTTCTTTCTTTCTTTCTTTCTTTCTTTCTTTATTTTGTCTAATACACAATGAGGATTTTAGTGGGTATATATCTATATACACATAGTAAAATACATGATGAAGGTTATAGAGGAGATACTCATAGTAAAATATATCTATGAAAGAATAGAAAAGAAGATATAGGAATAGAACATATCAATGAAAGAATAGAAGAAGAGATATAGGAATAGAAGAAAGGTATAGGAGATATAGGAGAGCAATAGGACAGGGGACGGAAGGCACTCTAGTGCACTTGTACTCGCCCCTTACTGATCTTGGCTGGCTGGATCCTGCCAAAGGATTCTTATTCCACACACACACACCAGCTTAGGTGACTCTTCCAAACTGTGTGCTCTGGGCAACGGGCAAGCGACTACGCCAGCTCTCATCAAAGCTCTTGTGACCCTTCCGCCTCAGGGGGAACATGTGGCAGGAGTTATCTCCATTTCCTACCTTTCAGCAGGGTTAACAGGCGTCTTACTGGTTTATGGAATTCACTTCCAGAAGAGGTTGTGACAGCTGTCAGCCTTGATAGCTTCAAGGCAGGATTAGACAGATTCATTGATGCCAAGTGTATTATTAAGTGTTGTACCACATGATTCTTGACAAATGTATCTTTTTCTTTTATGTATGCTGAGAGCATATGCACCAAAGACAAATTCCTTGTGTGTCCGATCACACTTGGCCAATAAAATTCTATTCTATTCTATTCTATTCTATTCTATTCTATTCTATCCATGGTTATTGAAACGGATGTCCATGTGCCGCCTCTATGTTGGTTGATGCAGGCAGGATTCCCTTGGGTACCATTTGTTGGGGGTCAAGGGAAAGGGAGGTTCTTGCCTTCTCTTTCTGCTCAAGATCCCCATGGACAATTGGTGGGCCACTGTGTGACACAGAATGCTGGACTCGATGGGCTTTGGCCTGATTCACCATGGCTCTTCTTGTGTTCTTATGTTCTTATGCATCTGTCAGCTGTTATCTTTAGGGGGGAAAAGCTTGCAAACTACAGCAACTCTTCTTGCGAGGGCACATCTCGTAGTGAGAAGAGTTTGCAAGGTTTTCTTCCTGGAGAGCAAAACGGCCTTTCCAAAGGCCGAAAATCAACTGGCATTGCACGCATGCGTGCTGGAGCTGACATAGGGCAATGCCTCGCATGCCTTGCAATATGGCTCTGCATGCCACCTGTGGCACACATGCCATAGGTTTGCCATTACGGCCCTATACCATTTCAGACAAATGGCTGGCCAATCTCTTCATTAAAATCTCCAGAGATGGAGCACTCACAACTTCTGGGAGCAAGCTGTTCTACTGGTTAATTATTCTGTTTATTGTTAAAAAATAAACACTATTTATTTAAATAAACATTGTTTATTGCTCTCACTTTGCATCAAAATAAGGGTTTTAGATAGTAGCAATTGCTTTTATGCTTTCTAAAAGACTAAAACCTAGGTATTCCTTCCTTCCTTCCTTCCTTCCTTCCTTCCTTCCTTCCTTCCTTCCTTCCTTCCTTCCTTCGTTTGAGTTGGAAGGGACCCTGCAGGGCATCGAGTCCAACCCCCTGCTCAAGCAGGAATCCTACACCTCCCCAGCCAGATGGCAGTCCAATCTCCTCTTGAATATGTCGAGAGTTGGGGCGTTCACAGCCTCCGCTGGCAGGCCATTCCATTGGTTGATCGCTCTGACCATCAGGAAGTTCTTCCTTATTTCCAGGTTGACTCTTTCCTTGGTCAGCTTCTATCTGTTGTTCCTCGTCTGGCCCACTGGTGCCCTGGAAAATAGTGTGACTCCCTCCCCTCTGTGGCAACCCTTCAAGTATCTTTATACTGCTATCATGTCCCCCCCCCCCGGCCTTTCTTTTCACCAGACTATCCATGCCCAGTTCCAGCAACCTTTCTTCGTATGTCTTTTGCTAGCATATGGAAAAGAGACTTGGAAGTCGAATCTTTCTAAACCAATGGACTTCTGCCACCACTACTTGAATTAAGTTTTTAATTTTCACACACAAAAATGAGGAATCTCTTCATTTCCAGTTTTATATATGCAAAATTATGTCTTCATTATAAAAAGTGGACAAGCATACCTGCTTTCCAGACATTATATTTTACTACATTCCTTTTTCTTTTGTTCTGGAAAGAAATGTATGACATTTTCATAATGTAGTCGCTTGCCTGAAAAAGGCTGTTTTCTTTAAGTTCTGACTTACTATTGTTTAAACAAACAAACAAACAAACAAACAAAACCTGCAGATTTCCATTGGTTGAATCCAGGTGCTGCAAAGATATAATGTGTATCCTTTGTGAGAGGAGATACAGCAGGAGGAGAATGAAGGATTCTTCAATGTGTTTTTAGTTATTCTTGATACCCATCATCTAAATAGATTCTTGGCAACCTTGGAGAGCAATGTGTGTTGTTCTCCTCCAGCTGGACATCAGGGTCCTGCTGACATCCAGCTGGTAAGGAGGAGACAAATGTATCAAAAGGCAACTCATGCTGAGAGAGTAGGTAGGAGCAATCAATAAGGAATCCTGATCCAACTGCTGTCAAAACAAGGGTGACAAATGCAATAAGGAGAGAAAGTTATCTAGGAGGTGGGGGAAGTCATTGGTGTTTCCAAACTTACTGCAGCAGTTCCTTTTCTAAAATGGCCAGAACGCTGAAAATGTTTGACCTTTGCTTTTACCAGCAGTTTCATAAGAATAGAGCACCATCTTGTGTTGATAAGTTATTACACTTAGGGGAACTTTTCACTCAAAATCATCCTCATGTAACTGTCTCTCCGAAAGACTGAAATTTACTCTGCCAATTGTATTATTGATTTACCAAGTAATAGGAGAAAACTTCTTTGCCATTTATCAGTGGTGAAACATTGGACATATGAACGAACAAGAATAAAATAAAAATATTTTAATGACTGTATTTGAACTTTTTCTGGTTACAGTTGAATAGAACAAGCACCAGACTTGATCTGCTTAATAATAATAAAAAAAACTCTTTCTAGAATTAGCTTTAATAAAGAACTACATATTAACTGAATGAAAGACCTATATTATCATATAAATATGAACAATATTTTAATGCACAAAGAAAGAAAATCAAAGCGATATTCTGTTCCATTTTTAATATAGCTTTCACATTCTGGTAAGCAAAAAGTTCCCTGAAGATGGGCTTTAGCATGACTCTAAAAGCTTAAACATCTGAAGATTTATTTTCCTGGTCATTAGCAAGCGGCTCCACTATATAAGAAGCATGTTGTCCTTATCTGATTACTAATTTAGCTGTCCCCTCTTCCTCCTTCTCCAAATTTAAAAGAATTATTTTAACCCCTTACCTCTCCTATCACATCATTTAATTTTGGGAAATTTTGGCTGATAGATATTGGTTGGATTTCTCTGAAAAGCTTCCTGGTCCTTGACTTTGCTGTTGTGATAATATTAAACAGTTCTTTAAAACTCTAGTTTGGAAGGGGGGGGGCAGTGGGTGACAAAACAGAAAACAATTGCCTTTTAGCAAGTTTATAGTAGGAGACAACAGAGTCAAAGGATTGTCTGAAATATAACCAAACAATTGTTCCATAACATAATATACATCATGGTAGCCAAGTCCCATTTCTTTTCAGTAGAGAAGTTTACCTCTCATAAAAATTTATCTGAGAAATTACATGCAAGCCATGCATTTGAGTAGATTTGAAACAAATTTCCATAAAAATACATAAAGACACTTCATATTGATTTGGCAGAAGAGCTAACATCTCAAAACAATCTCCAGAATTCTTATTGAAGGCATGAATGAAGCCTCAGACACAGTAATTGATTGCTATACACATTGGCAACTTTTATAGGTTTTAAACAGGGGTGGGCTGCTAGCTGGAACGCTAAATTAGGCTCACCACTGTGGCTCGGGAGTTCTAATAGGGCCAGTGTGATTTTGCTTCTGTGTAAGTGTTGTGGTTAGCTCTGGCCCAGCTCCTGTCCCAAGGAATGTGCAGGTGGATGTGGGGGAAACATCCACATGCCGCAGGCCTGTTTTGCTCCCGATGGAATCTGCCGACGAAGCCTCCTATGACCAAGGAAGCATGAGTGACAGGTAAGAGGGGAGTTTGGCAGACAGCCCAGGAGGAGATCAATCATCTGTATCATCCCTGGATTCTGAACAAGAATTAATGACACATCCACGCATGCGTAGGGTGATGCATAGAAGACAACAACTGAAGGATTGTTACAAGAGAAAATGAGGCCACCTGTGGTTGGGTGGGGCTGCTGTAATTAGTGCTACAGATAAAAGTGCAGCTTGGTGTTTTAGCCTCATGGCAGTTTATCTGATTCATTGTTTCATCAAGATCCTGGTTTTTGTGCTGTTCAAGATTGTGTGGGGACTCTCTGGACTTTAGAATTTGATTCAATTTCCCAATTATTGGGTTGGATTGCATTTAACCTGGATTGGATTGCATTTAACCTGTGCCTTGTGTGTACCAGAAAATCCCTTTGACATTTAAAAAGGGAGCTGTTTCTGTTTTTCTGTTTATAAAAACTTTTGGGTTTTCTTTTTATCGTGTGGTGTGTGTCTTCCTGGATTGCAGGTGGTTGAAACACGCCAGCAGAACAGTAAGTAGCAAACTTCTATATGGAGCTGCAGGTGCGCCCGTGTTTCGGCATGCACAGAAGCAAAAAAACCTCACTGAAACATGCGCGCACCTGTAGCTCCATGCATGATTTTGCTACTTACAGAGGTGCAGAAGCAAAATCATGCTGGCCCTGCTAGCACTCACAAGCTGCAGCAGTGAGCCCAATTTAGCGTTCCGGCTACCAGCCCACCCCTGGTTTTAAAGATTTAAACTCAAGACTTACTTCTCTCATTCTTCTGAATGAACAGATACTTAGTTGGTACTTGGTGGGACATTTTAGCATGTTCGCTTAGCAGCCTGGTAACCTTGATTTCTGTCAGAGCCTTTACACCTCTGTGGAGGATGTAAGGGAGGAGATTTTTAAAGGCAGGAAGGGGAAGAAGATTTTAAAGGACTCCTGTTTCCTGCCCCATTTTTAACAAAACTTGAAGAAAAATCACACACGCACACACACATGTCAAAATTTGGTAGTATGATTTGGTGATAGGTCTGCGTCTAGTTGAACCTTAAAGTGTGTTTAAATGCCCCAGAGAATTTTATTATAGAAATATTAACAGAATTACAGGGATATATACCAGATGTCATAGCTGGCCAATAACTTATTTAACAAATGTACATGGTTGCTTGTTCACATTCAGTGACTCTAAGATTAACCCTATACACAAACAATAACAATAACAACAGTGAATCTGAAAATCCACATCCTATTCTGGGTTCCCCAGGGCTGCTGGCAAAGTTAGGTCTACAGGGCCTTGCAAAAGAATGTTAAAGCAGTGCCAATCTAATATCCATGGAGATTTTCCAAAGATAGGGAGCAACAATGGAAAAGTGTCTTCTTCTGGGTCCCATTAGATTATTTATTTATTTATTTATTAATCAGATTTGTATGCCGCCCCTCTCCGCAGTCTCGGAGCGGATCACAGCAGTAATAGTACAATGTAAACAAATCTAATATTTAAGTTTAAGTTAATTTAAATCCCCAATTTAAAAACCAATCATACATGCTAGCATACCATGCATAGATTTTATAAGCCTAGGGGGAGGGAAAGTATCAATTCCCCCATGCCTGACGACAGAGGTGGTTTTAAGGTGCTTACGAAAGGCTAGGAGGGTGGGGGCAACTCTGATATCCGGGGGGAGTTGGTTCCAAAGAGTCGGGGCCGCCACAGAGAAGGCTCTTCCCCTGGGTCCCACCAAACGACATTGTTTAGTTGACGGGACCTGGAGAAGGCCAACTGTGGGACCTTAGGAGAGGAGACCTACCACTTGCCTTGCCTTCCCCCTCAAGTGGGTTGAGTAGATGTGGCATGGTAGAGATAGTCCTTTCAATAATCTGGTTCATGGTAGAGATGGTCCTTTCAATAATTTGATTCTAAATCATGTACGGCTGTAACAACACCTTGGATTTTACCTGGAATCAAATCTATGCAGATCCTGCAGGATAAATTACCCCTCTGCATGTCTGGGTCTGCACAAAACCATGTAGGCCACTGGTTAGAACAAAATGAAACTTCTGGATTTTTTAAAAAGTTCAGCCACATGTAACACTCATTACAAACTAGGGAATACAGAAAAATGACTTTTTGTTAGGACTATCTTTATGAGAAATATTGTTTCTTTTGTTCAACCATTGCTATCGCTGCATCTTTGGCAAGTATTTGATTAGGAAGATTGTGTTCTTTTCTTTATCTTGTTAATTGTAGTAACATGCATGTAATTGTACAGATAGTTACAATTGACATTTGTTACACACCCAAGACTCATAAATGATAGAGATTTATAACACACAAAAACACAAAGCTTGCTAAGGAAGGTGTCCTGAATACACAGGTTTAGACAAATATCACCCAACTAACACTTTCTACAACGGTATATATACAGGGATGTGTGTGTCTGTATCACTATCCCCTTGCCAGTCTTTAATGGTTCCCAAACAGCTGGTCCTTGCCTTCTATAAGCAACCATTGTTCAACAAATGTTACGCCATAACTTTCTTCACCATAGATTAGAATTGCTACCATCCATTCACTATGCTGCTTTGGGCTCTTATCAATTTTTATTTTGCATAAAAGTTCACTTCTACTATGAAAAATCACCATTTCTTTATTAAATTTGGAACAAGGGCTGTGGCTTTAGATCATAAATCATGTTCAAGGTTACCTTAAAAACTGCTAGTTGGAGAGCTGAGTTAGAAGACCAGATGGTTCAGCATAAGGTAACTTCACAAGTTCCTATAAGAACAAAGACTTTACCTTTGTAGGAAAAATTCTTTTTTCCCCTTTTAATGTAAGACTATTAAAGGGATAAATGCATCAGGAATCTATTTTTCAGGCAATTAAATTTTCTCAGGGTCTTAAACAAGTTACAGATCATCTTACCATCAGCAAAATAGATTCAAGTCTTTGCTAGGAAATAGACATTCTCACCATCAAGTTTGAATGCTAAACATTTCTTTAAAATTATCTGAGACAGATCACTTTGAAAAAGTAGGCATACATCTGAAAGTTTTACATGGCAAAGAGAATAAGAGAAGGAACTTACTTTTTTCATAGACATTTATGCATAAAGGATACATAATAAAGTAATAAAGTACGATATAAAACATCAGAAAATTGCTAAGAAAAAAAAGTTACTTGTAAAACTTACATACCAAACAGTTAGGAAGTTGCATTGAAAAATTCCATGTAATAGGGACATTGCAAATAAAAATGAATGAATATTTTAAAGGTTTTTCTCCCATAAAATTTCATAAAATATCCTAATGTAATGGAAATAATCCAACTAATGGGAATGGTAAACCACTTGTGCTTATTTTTACAATAGGATTAATGAATGGACTTCTGCTTGGATTCTGTACTAAGATCCTGCATGTAAGCATATATATGAATATATCCTCTATAGAGTTGTCTAATCCTTTTGAAAACCCATATTTGGGGATCAGTATTATTTTATTTATTTATTTATTTATTGGATTTCTATGCCGCCCCTCTCCGAGGACTCAGGGCAGCTCACAACACATAAATACCTCTTAATTCAGATGTTAAACAAGATCTAAGTATTGACCACAAGATCATATGCTGCAATGTCCTGCCTGTTGGCGACTACTTCAGCTTCAACCACAACAATACAAGAGCACACAACAGATTTAAACTTAATATTAACCGTTCCAAACTTGACTGTAAAAAATATGACTTCAGTAACCGAGTTGTCAATACGTGGAACTCATTACTGGACTCCATAGCGTCATCCCCAAGCCCCCAACACTTTACCCTTAGATTATCCATGGTTGACCTATCCAGATTCCTAAGAGGTCAGTAAGGGGCAAGTATAAATGCACTAGAGTGCCTTCTGTCCCCTGTCCTATTGCTTTCCTATATCTCCTATATCTTTCTTCTATTCCTATATCTCTTCTTCTATTCTTTCTTAGATATATTTTACTATGAGTATATCCTCTATAACCTTCATCATGTATTTTACTATGTGTATACCCACTAAAACCCTCATTGTGTTTTGGACAAAATCAATCAATCAATGAATCAATCAATAAATGTTAATTATACATGTTGTAAAAAATATAGGACCTGCTGCCAATCAACATGTTATAGATAGCCCTTAAGTACTTCCCGTCTATATTTATCTAAAATATCTTTCTGTGCCTCAGACCTGCTGCATACTTTATGATACATTGGCTTAGAATTCTAGAAGTTGTAATTTCAACATATCTAAAAAAGGCTATCTTTGGAAAAGGCTGATCTAAGATAAATCACTGCCTACCATTGCTACTTGCTGGCTGTACCTGTTTTTTCTACTATTCCAAAGGAACAATAATCTGTATATTCATTACAATGCCAGACTTTATATGTTCTCATTAAGCATTAATTGGTAGTTGATGCCTATTGCTATTTTTAACTCCATTAGTTCATAGCAATATAATTAGTAACACTAAGTACAGGAACAACATTAATAGCATTACTAATTGTAAATCGAAAGAGAGGAGCACAATGTGACTGGTTAATTTCCAGGCAGTATCTCATGATAATTGGCTCAGGACACATGTGCTGAACTAGAAAGGTAAATAATTTAAAATCTTTTATTGGGAGTTTGTATTACTAATGTCAATGAAAGCACCATAGTCACCTGACAAATAGTATATGTAAATTTTATAGAGTTATTCAGTTTTATGTGTCTTTATCTATTAGCCTCTATAAACTAATTGTCTCTGCTTAAAAAAAAATCATAATAACGTCAATTGAAATATGGAATAAAAATGCTGACATACAAGATGGGAAAGAAGAGCCTTGGTGGCGCGGTGGTTAGAGTGCAGTACTGCAAACTACTTCTGCTGATCACCGGCTGCCAGGAGTTTGGCAGATCGAATCTCAGTAAGCTCAAGGTTGACCATCCTTCCAAGGTCAGTAAAATGAGGACCAGATTGTTGGGGCAAATGCGCTTACTCTCTCTAAACCGCTTAGAGAAGGCTGTAAAGCACTGTGAAGCTGTATGAAAGTCTAAATGCTATTGCTATTGCTAAAACCACATTCCTGGTTAGTTTTATTATTAAGTACTTCTAACAAAATCACACTGGTTTAACGTATAAATCATGAAACCAATACTAAGTATTATTCACACTGTCAGTGATGAACCTGTTATTGTTTCCAAAATTTGAATTATGTAGAAAAAAATTAAAAAGAAAATTAATACTGAAGAATTTGACAGCATGGGGATTTACCATGAATTTCTAAATAATGGTTAGCAAATAGTACCTATCTTCTTCACCCCTCCTCCTCCTCTTCTTCTTCCTCCTCTTCCTCCTCCTCCTCCAGTTTGGATTCCTGGTGACTGCTTGAACAAATTCGTGCAGTTCTTGGCAGGATCTCAAAAATGGTTTACCATTGCTTTTTTCTTAGGGCTGAGAGAAACTGACTAGCTCATGGTCACTCAGTCGGCTGTGTGCTTAATGCCTCTCCAAATTCTAAATGCAACAAATACTGCCATTTGTCATTTCAACAATTATTTATAATTAGATTTAATTTTTTTAAAAATGTAGATAGTTTTTTTTAAAATATGCCTTATTTGAACTGATACAAATAAATGAGTCAAAATTCATTTTGATTGTATGCGTCCCATCAATGTCCTTTTCTATAGTCACTATATTTATTTATCCTGGTCTCCAAATCCTTTGCTATGTCTTAATCTTTTCAGAAGTCATTTTAACAATAAAATAAATGTTTTCATTGCATTTTTATCTGAAAAAAGAGAGGAAGAAAAAGAACAAATTCCACTAATTTTTATAGAAAGAACAATACATTTTCAATAATAAAGTGGCAAACTTTTGCCAAGGTTATTGTGTTATTTGACTTAAAGGAGGTGAAGAAAAAGTTTTGGAGCAAAGAGTTTTCAAAAGTTATTGTATTATTTGACTATGGATTATTTTAAAGGATTTGGAAAAAAATGGAGCGCAGAGCTTATAGCAATACATTTTCAGATTCAGAGTCATTTGTAGTTTTTTTTCCAACAATTGCACAGGCCAAGAAAAGACAACACTATAGGGATGAAATTGACTTCAAACCAGAGGTGGGTTCCTCCCAGTTCGATCCGGTATGCCAACCAGTGGTGACCTGCTGATTACATCACAATGACATCACGGAACCTATTCGGTCCATCCCGGTCCAAGGGCACTGCCACCTTTTATTTAAAAATTTAGGGGACAATTTTTTGGGAAAACTTTTTCTAAGGTTTTTTTTTTTTTGCCACTGCACATGCACACGAGAGTTCACAGGGCACAGTCATGTGGTGTGTTAGGAAGCAAACCGGCAGTGAGATAAGTTAGAACCCACCTCTGCTTCAAACTAAATACTGTGAACAAAATAATTGACCCATTTCTGAACAAACAAAGAGACTATATTTATGTACTTTTTTTTCAATATGGATTTTTGTTCCATTTTTCCAATGAAAAATTTCCCAGAGTAACTTGAAAAGTTCAGAAATAATATAATTTATACTTACATTCTCAAGAACATCACATAAAAAGAAAAGAATTATAGAGCGAAAAGGGAGAGGGGGGAAAAATAGCAAATTTAGATTTACCATTCTTGATTGCAAAATTAGCAGGTCACAGAACAGGGTCTATGCAAAATGGAGATGCTGCTATTTCCTCTCCATCTGATATCTCATAATGGATGTTGTGTAAAGAAATAAAAGCTAGAAAAAGGCACAATGGGGATGTGTGTCTGATTGCACATATTCTTATGTGCATGTCATTGCAAAAGGGGGAATGCCTTTGTTTCTAAATGACATGTACACTGTCAAAAGAAGTGACACATTTAAATTCCTTGCATTCCGTACATAGCTCAGCTATTGAAAATTACTTTTTAAAAAGTTGAGAACAGGGAAGTAGATTCCCCCCATCAGATCTGAGAATGTTATAATATCTGTCAAAAGAGAGTGGGGGAAGAAGGGAGGGAGATATGTAGAGAGAGGAGCTCCTAAATGTTGAAACACATTAGGAGAGAATTAACAGTTCCCAAAGTATTAACCACTAACCTATTGTGGATAAAATTGGTCACATGAAAGGATTTTCATTGGGCAAAAATGTACAGTATTTCCTACTTCATTTAAAAAAGATCTACAACAAGGTGTACAGCTTTTTGAGGGTAAAGCTAGTTTATCCCTCACAAGATTGCTTGAAATACTGTACATTGTTTTATATGCTTGCCTGTAGTTGTGTGTTATTGAAATGACAGTAGGAAGGACAGATATTAGTAATAACAATTCATTAAATTTATATATCTATTACACTGGGGGGGGGGTGGAAGCCAAGCTATTTCATAAATAAAACATTTACCTATGAAAGGGACTTCTTCTTATTATTATTTTTTAAAAAAACTATCCTGCTTCAGAATGCCTTAATGTTTTCCACAAGAGGTTCTCTAGAACTCACATTATTTTTGGAAGAAGTGGAAGCTGTTGAGCTGTTTATTATTTTCTGTTGCACTTCTCCAGGGGTGGCTTCTGGCTGCTGGTTTGTTTCCTCCCATGCCATATGGGTGCATATGAGTTGCACTCCGCATGGGTTCATGTATTTTGCATGCCACATGGGTGCATGCATATTACACACTATGTGGGCACACACACACAGAGTGTTGAAAACCCAGGTTCTGGTCATGTGCAAAACAACAACAAAAAAACCCAGGATGGCGGCGTTTTTATCTGATTCAGGATAAAAATTATTCTATCTAGTACAGTAAAGTAATACCTCGTCTTACGAACCTAATTGGTTCCGGAAGTAGGTTCGTAAGGCGAAAAGTTCGTAAGATGAAACATTGTTTCCCATAGGAAACAATGTAAAAGTGATTAATCTGTGCAAAAAGAAAAAAATATCTCAAAATGGCGCTCCGCTGGGTGCTGCCACCCAGCTGTCACATTTTAAAACAGCCGGGGGGCTTCTCGGCGTTCTCCCGAACCCGAACCCGAACTTTTCGTGTTCGTGTTCAGGAGACCGCCGAGAAGCACCGCCGCCCGGCTGTCATCTTCTGAAACAGCCGGGGGGCTTCTCGGCATTCTCCCAAATACCGAACCCGGAAGTTCGGGTTCGGGTTCCGGAGGCCGCCAAGAAGCACCCAGTTGTTTCAGAAGGTTACAATTGGCGATCGGCGGCGGCGTTTTCGGCCAATATGGAGGCTAGAAAGGTGGTGGGGAATCCCAATAGGGAATTCCATGGGCGGAGCTTTGACGTCACGAAGACGTAACCTTCTGAAACAGCCGGGCGCTTCTCGGCGGTCTCCGGAACCCGAACCCGAACTTCTGGGTTCAGCATTCGGGAGAATGCCGAGAAGCCCCCCTCCGGCTGTTTCAGAAGGTGACAGCTGGGCGGCGGCGCTTCTCGGTGACCTCCGGAACCCGAACCCGAACTTCCAGATTCAGCATTTGGGAGAACGCCGAGAAGCCCCCCGGCTGTTTCAGAAGGTGACAGCCGGGCGGCGGCGCTTCTCGGCGGCCTCCCGAACCCAAACCCGAACTTCCGGGTTCAGCGTTTGGGAGAACGCCAAGAATCCCCCCGGCTGTTTAAAAAAGTGACAGCCGGGCGGTGGTGCCCAGCGGAGCCCCATTTTGCGATCTGCGGTGGGTTTGTAAGCCAAAAAAAGTTCGTAAGAAGAGGCAAAAAAATTCCGAACCCCAGGTTCGTATCACGAGGGGTTCATATCACGAGGGGTTCGTATCACGAGGGGTTTGTATCACGAGGGGTTTGTATCACGAGGGGTTCGTATCACGAGGGGTTCATATCACGAGGGGTTCGTATCACTAGGTACCACTGTATTTTGTTTTATGGAAAAAAGAAAAGAAAACTGACAGATTCATTCATCATGTCTGGAATCCAAATGCTGCCTTTTTGCCTCTCAAGCCAGATTGCTTCTCTCTGGCGATTTTTGCAATTCAAGATTGGAAAAACTTATTATTATTATTTTTAAGATCAGAACTCTATCTAACTCAGGAAAAAATACATATCGGACTCAACTCTTCATTTTTGAAAAACATAATTCTGGTGTTTTTCAAAACTAGAATTTTTCTTCTTCATCATCAAAACAAAGAGGTTCTGCTGACAAAAACAGCAAAAGAAAAGCAAAATATGACAGCTTTAGTATCAGGAAAACTGGAAACTGATTTTGAGAGGTTAATTTTTTTTAACAAAAAGGCTACCCAAACTAATTATGCAGACATTTTAATGTCACAATCAAGTAAGCTTTTTTCTCTTTCTTCCTTCTCCTCCCACCTGCTTTTTATAACACTGCCTGGTGAATCAATCTGCAGATTTCAAAACATGGGCCTTTCATTGTGCACTGAAATGCTGCTGATGTTGAAAAGATCTCTTCTTATTACATTCAAAGAGGATTAAATGTTTTCCATCTGGCCTTTTTTATTCCTTTTCAAATATTTAGAATCATAGATTTGGATGGATGGATAGATAGAGAGACTGATAGAGAGACAGTTCTTCTATCTGCACCTTTCTTATCAGATTAAGATAAAGTGAAGATAATAAAAAGACTTTTAAGCAATTTCACTCAATTTTAAAATTGATTTCCCCCCCCTCCCAGGAAGACTTGCTGAAGAACAATGTTACCATCATTTAGGCTCAAGAAGAAAATATTTTTGTATGCTCAAGCCTTTTAAAAATAGAACAAAGGCTATCAGAGTTGGAAGGGACCGTAGAGATCTTCTAGTCAAACCTGCTCAAACAAGAGACCTATACCGTTTCAGATAAATGGCGGTCCAGTCTGTTCTTAAAAACATCTAGTGCTGGAAAACCCACAACTTCTGAAGATAAACCGTTCCATTGATAGAGTGCTCCATTGTTAGAAAGTTGCTCCTTAGTTTTAGGTTGCTGTTCTCCTGGTTTAGTTTCCATCCAATGTTTCTTATCTTGCCTTCTGGTGCTTTAAAAAAATAGCTAAAAATAGATAGATAGATAGATAGATAGATAGATAGATAGATAGATAGATAGATAGATAGATAGATAGATAGACAGACAGACAGACAGACAGACAGACAGACAGATGATAGATGATAGATGATAGGTAGGTAGGTAGGTAGGTAGGTAGATAGATAGATAGATAGATAGATAGATAGATAGATAGATAGATAGATAGATAGATAAATGATAGATAGATCCTCATAATCTTTGGAAATAGGCAAGACCTAATTAATTGGAATGAAAGATGTAGCTACACTGTGGTGTATATTTTTGTGCTTGCATTTTAAAAAAGTATTATCAGTTTTGTAATTTTTCTGATGAATAAACCTAGCATATTTTATATTTATTTATTTATAAATACACAAATCCAAATAAATAAAATAAAAAAATAAATAAATTTATTTATTTGTTTGTTTGTTTGTTTGTTTGTTTGTGTATTCATTCATTCATTCATTCATTCATTCATTTATTTATTCCAATACACAATAATACACAATGAAGGTTATAGAGGATATACTCCAGTGAAATGTATTAGAGAAAGAATAGAAGAAAAAAATATAGGGATAAAATGTATCTATGAGAGAATAACAGAAAGGATATAGGGATAGAAGAGAAGATACAGGAGATATAGCAGAGACTATAGGACAGGGGATGGAAGGCACTCTAATGCGCTTATCTACGGCCCTTACTGACCTATAGGAATCTGGAGAGGTCAACCATGGATAGTCTAAGGGTAAAGTTGTGGGGGTTAGGGGATAACACTACGGAGTCTGGTAATGAGTTCCACGCTTCAACAACTCGATTACTAAAGTCGTATTTTTTACAGTCAAGTTTGGAGCAGTTAATATTAAGCTTGAATCTGTTATGTGCTCTTGTGTTGTTGTGGTTGAAGCTGAAGTAGTCTTTGACAGGCAGGACATTGCAGCATATGATCTTGTGGGCAATACTTAGATCATGTTTAAAGCGTCGTAGTTCTAAGGTTTCTAGAAAAAAAATAGTTCTAAGCTTTTTGCTTTATTTCTTCTGCTAATAGTAGATCAGGCAGATAATGAAACAACAAAAGTACTTTGGCAAGTTTTATAAGGGTTGGTCTTCTTAAGGCTGTATGTGACCATCAAAAAACCCCTAACCTGATAGTAAATTCAATTATGTACTTTCAGTGAGTCACCATTAACTGGAGAGAAGAAATGTACAAACTTCACAATCTTCTTCTTACCAGCAGATGTCTCTATAAGGCAATAATTCTTGAGTCTGGTGAAATATATCTTGATGTATTCTGTGTATTTGAATCTGATATTCTTTTCTGCAGGTAAGGAGAGCCACTATAGTATCAATGGAATTTTGGGGGAGAGGGGCAATGTAAAAACATTGTTTATCAACTCTGAGCAAGATATGATTGCAGCTTAACGTACAAACAAGATGGTCATTTACTGTATGCCAGAAAACATTTGTTGAAATGCAACATGTGGATAACATTATAACATTTTGTTGGAAATGTCCTTTTACTTGTACAGTACTTTGGAGATATGGAATAGGGTTTTAGTTTGTTAACAAGTGTCTGGTTATAATCAGTAACTCAATAATCAACACACTCCTTTATCTTCACTACTAGATGATAGAGAGGCAGGCAGGCAGGCGGGCAGGCGGGCAGGCGGGCAGACGGACAGACAGACAGACAGACAGACAGGCAGGCAGGCAGGCAGGCAGGCAGGCAGACAGACAGACAGACAGACAGACAGACAGACAGACAGACAGGAGTTTTGGCTTCATACAACCATTGCTCCCATTTAGTGATATTTGTAACAAACGGAGACATTTACACTGGGTTTTTTTTAATTTATAGGAACTTGTGCCGTTATTTTTTAGAATAGCTTTTATATTATTTATAATAGCTGCTCTGTGAGCACATATTACCGAATATAGCGGAACATATGGCTTTATTTATCAATATAACCAATTCTAAAAGGTGAAGTATAACACTGCAAGTACAAACAAATTGGGAAAAAATTCTAAAGTTCACAAATCCACTATATCATCATTTTTTGTTTGTTGTGTGAGTGCTATGCTACATAATACTTGTGCAGTTGTATGCCAACCCAGGATTTCAATTTTTTTAATTAAAGAAAGTATTACTCTATAAAGTTACACAATTGTGTGGAACTATGCTGAGCTGGTGATCATTAAAATATTGAATATCTTTCCTTGCTTTCAGAACTCCTACCCACCAACTGAGAAAAAAAGATGAAGATTTGGAAAACAAACTGCCAAATTTCTCAGATTGTTGACAGTTCTACAATGTTCCCAGATGAATGTACTTTGCTTTAGAATGCCATTATACTTTAGTATTGTGTATCCATGGCTGGATATATCACAAGTTATAATTAGTATGAGGGTTACTGATCTTTATTTTACTCAGTTTATTACATCATTATTTGAAATGTTTAGGGGTGGTAACATAACTTATGGTTATAACTTATGGTTAAAATTGTGAGACACCAAAATATACAGGGTGCGTTCTAAAAGTAATGCAATTATTTTTTTAAACTAATTTATTGAACAGATTTGCACAAACACTTAAAATTCTTCTAAGTACTGTCCTTGGGCCTCTACACATTTTTCCAGCGACTCTGCCATGACCGGTACGTGCCCTGGAAGGCATCTTCGGGGACCTCTCGCAAGGTCTTTGTCATGGCTGATTGGATCTCTTCTATGCACGAAAAACACGCCTTGCCATAACATACTACGAGTCTGCGAGTTCCTGACCAAACAGCAGGTACCAATGCTGCCCCCCCCATCGCTCCAGCAGACTTCTTTTTGATCACAGTCCTGAAAAGAACCCATTTTTCATCCATGGAAGAGATTCAATCAGCCGTGATGAAGACCTTGCGAGAGGTCTTCCAGGGCACGTACCGGTCATGTCAGAATCACTGGAAAAAATGTGTAGATGCCCAAGGACAGTACTTTGAAGAATTTTAAGTGTTTGTGCAAATCTGTTCAATAAATTACTTAAAAAAAATAATTGCATTACTTTTGGAACACACCCTGTAGCTATCCAAACCATCAATGGATGTTGAAATTTTCTTCTGAATTTGCAAATTTTGTGTTGTTCTTATCCAAAATAACGACCATATTTTCAATTAACAAACAACACAATATTGCAAAGGGCTTGCATGATCTAAAATATTTATCTTTTTTAAATAATACGTTTTTATCTGAGCAGCCATACTAGAGGAAATTCACAATAACCCTATGATTTTATTTTATTATTTTATTGATTTATATACCAAACTAAATAGACCTCCCATCTGAGTGAAAGAGTGACTCTGGTCATTGTACAATTAAAAACACATAAACCACATACATATCTAATTCTAAAAGGTGACTGTTGAAGCAAGAATGGAATAATTAAAGTTGAAAAGGAAGAGGATGAGCTTTAAGATGCTAGTTTGCTCCTCTGTGAGATCCAAGTGAGTTGGTAGAGTTCTTCAACTTCTAAAAGGCCAGGAAACTCCTTGGGTGTTGTGATTCCGTCTGAGGCCCCTCAGGGAACGGCTGATCTTCTGTCGGTTTCCTGCTCAGAGGGGGAGGATGAGGAACAGGAGGTGCAGGCAGACGAGGAGGAGGAATCTCAGGCTGAGGGAGAGGGAGGACAGCCAGAGGCCCCCGAGAGAGAGCTCTCCCTAGCAAGCAGCCTGGATTCCTTAGAGGAAAATGCACAAGCAATAATCGATCTGCGACAGAGAAGAGCAACACAAAGAAGGGACCAATTAGCTAGGTACTTTCAGCACTAAAGAGGCAACAGCTGGGTTTGGGTGTGGTGCTCTCTGGAAAGGCTAAAAGGCAGACCCACCCTTCCTGGCTTGTGGAGTATTATCTTTGGGAGTCCTGGGACCTGGCTGTGCTCTTTGGAATTCTGGTTTGTGACTTTGAATACTGAAACCTTGGGGGGAAAAGGTGGGGGGTCTTATTCTCTACAGTGGTGGGTGTGCCAGCAAGAAGGCTGCTGTATTGTCTGGACATCAGGACTCTGCTGTAAAGTCTCATAACCTGCCTGTGGGGAAGAACAGGGTTTTCTCTGTGTTTATTTTTCAAGCTATAAAGTACTTTTGCTTTTACCAGCGTGTCTGGCTGTTTTTTCCAGTTGGTGTTGAGGTCTGGGGGCACCCAGACAGAACATTGGGGTGGGGTGGAGGATATTCAATGGGCAGAAACAATGGCATAGAAGGCTTTTTTCTGGATCCTACCAGTCAAAATTCTTTATACGATGGGACCTGACTGGGTAAGACAGATCCATATAAGAGGGAAAAGAATGTTGCACAGGTAACCTGACCCCATGCCATGTAAGGCTTTAAAGGTCATTAACTTGAATTTCACTTGAAATAAAATCTGCATCCATGCAGCTCTCAGAGCAGAGGTGTTACATATGTTGTCTACGGGATGCCCCAAATTGCTCATATACCTTCATTTTGTACTAGCTGAAGCTCCTGGATACTTTTCAAGGATAGCCCCACGTAGTCTGTATTACAATATCCTATATGGGTGAAGATCAGGATCAGATGAACACAGATTAGGAATTTAGATTAAAACATAGTTGTACCTCATTTTTGTGGTTCTTCTCTGAAATATTAAGTACAATTTCCACTTTTTCTTTTTCTTTGCATTTAATTTTTTTTTACAGGCAATTAAATATAGTTTTCAGTAAGCACAAGAATAAAGACTAAGGAGGGTTGCAAAGTTATCCAATAGTTAAGCATATCTGCAAAAACACTAACCCTCACCCTCACTATAGATTAGATTGAAATACAGTGATACCTCGTCTTACAAACCCCTCATCATACAAACTTTTCAAGATACAAACCCGGGGTTTAAGATTTTTTTGTCTCTTCTTCCAAACTATTTTCACCTTACAAACCCAAGCCGCCACCTCTGGGATGCCCCTGAGGCTCCCCTCCATGGGAAACACCACCTCCGGACTTCTGTGTTTTTGCGATGCTGCAGGGGAATCCCAGCAGTGCAAAAATGGGCACTTTGCTGGCAACGGAAGTCCAGAGGTGGAGTTTCCCAGCGTGGGGAGCCTCAGCGAAATTGCAGCATCACAAAAATATGGAAGTCTGGAGGTGGGGTTTGGAGGACTTCTGTGTTTTTGTGATGCTGCAATTTTGCTGAGGCTCCCCTCGCAGGAAACCCCACCTCTGGACTTCTGTTGCCAGCAAAGCACCCGTTTTTGCACTGCTGGGATTCCCCTGCAGCATCACAAAAACACGGAAGTCCGGAGATGGGGTTTCCCATGGAGGGGAGCCTCAGGGGAATCCCAGCAGCGCAAAAATGGGCACTTCGGCTGGCAAAAGGGGTAAGTTTGGGCTTGCAAGCATTAATCGCTTTTCCATTGTTTCCTATGGGAAACATTATTTCGTCTTACAAACTTTTCACCTTACAAACCTCATCCCGGAACCAATTAAGTTTGTAAGACAAGGTATCACTGTACATTTGAATATAAGTAGCTTAGATTGGTGGGTGGGCTGTTGGTCTGAGGTCCAGCTTGGTGATTTGGTTGCAAACATTTTGTTAGCATTTGAGGAGACATCATCAGTGCATTTTGAATCTACGCTCGTCTGTCAGAGCACTAGTTTTTAAACACCTTTTTATGTGATGAAAATTAGTGTGCATATTTGTTCGGATACTTCTGAGTCAGGGTCTGACTTCAGACTCTTTGATCGGCTGGCTGTTGTTACTGAGACATGGTCTTTGGTTTTAAGTACCATCTGTGTGATGTAAATTAGTGTTGTTTGTCTGGATACTGCTGAGTCCTGGTCTGGTTTCGGTCTATTTGAATGGCTAGTTGTTGTTACTGAGATGTGATCTGATTTGTTGTGAGCTGATGGGTTGTGATTTTTGTTGTTGGGTAGTGAGGTGCCTGTTTGTTTGTTTTAAATGCTGTCTTTGGGATCAAGGTCCATGCAGTTCTTTTGTTCTCAATGATTCATAGACTGGATCAATGTTAATATGTCTGTTTATTGACTTATTGATGGAAAACCAGACTTCGAGGAATTTTCTTTCACTCTTTGATTTTGCCTGAATCATGTCTCAGATCAACAGTACATAGATTAGATTCACAGTTATTTATCTAACTCAAACAATATTTTCATACACATAATATATTGCTGCCAACCTGCCTTCCATTGAGGACCTGTATACTGCATGAGTCAAAAAGAGGGCGGGGAAAATATTTACTGACTCCTCACATCCTGGACACAAATTGTTTCAACTCCTACCCTCAAAACGTCGCTACAGAGAACTGCACACCAAGACAACTAGACACAAGAACAGTTTTTTTCCGAACGCCATCACTCTACTAAACAAATAATTCCCTCAACACTGCCAGACTTTCTACTAAATCTGCACTTCTATTCTACTAGTTTTTCTCATCATTCCTATCACCCATTTCCTCCCATGTTGACTGTATAACTGTAACTTGTTGCTTATATCCTAATATTTTTATTAATATTGCTTCTTCATTGCTTATTTGACCCCTATGACAATCATTAAGTGTTGTACCACATGATTCTTGACAAATGTATATTTTATTTTATGTACGCTGAGAGCATATGTACCAAGACAAATTCCTTGTGTGTCCAATCACACTTGGCCAATAAAAATTCTATTCTATTCTATACCTTCTTTGCTATTTATTTATGATTCAGATGTACAATAAGAACTTCAAAAGGATTAATTCAATAACTAATTTTACAATGAACTCAGCCTGTGAGAATGCTTTTTCTACTAGCCATATTTATAGTGACTTCATCCTGGTATGCAATAAGAAAAAAACTCTCATCTACCTTTTCTGGGTTGACTATCTAGAAAGCTGATGCTGAGTTTCAGCTTGGGTTGATTATATTAAAACATATGGTTCAGAAAGTCTTTTTCTATGCTTTTATAAAAATTAATAAAATTGCCATATCAGGTTTGAAGGCACCTAATTTGATGTGTTGAATCTAAGATTTGATTCAAATGGATAAAACAATGCTATATACAACCTCATTAGCTACAATATTACATGGATTGTACAACCCTAATCAAAAGTGTAAAAATGAATCATAATAAATGCTACAAAGAAGAAAAAATCCACTCCCATCAGGATAAATTATAATCAACCAAATTTGGCAGGTATTAAGGGAAAAGGTAAATCCATAGATAAACATTATTTTTTTATTTTAATCCATCAAAGTCAGTTAGGGGAAAAGGCCAGATTCATAGCATGAGGCCAATAGTTTATCAAGTACACCATGCACCAGATATTGCACAGGGAAAAGGGAAATAATCCTTGAGTAATTATTTTGGATGGTCATTATATTCCAAGTAAAAAAAAAACAGAAGTCCAAAAACATATCAGTCTGATTTCCTTGGAGTATTTCTTGCTGCCTTCCAAAATATTCAAGGTGAAAGTTTTGGGAAAGGGACAAATTTACAGATGGACACCTCTCCAAAGGATGTAGCTCCTATTAAATTGGAGATGTTTCAAATTTTAATGTAGGTTCAACGCAAATGGCTCCCCTTTAGATGTACTGCAGTTTAGTTCCCATAATCCTTTCCAATTCCAAATATCTTTCTTTCTTTCTTTCTTTCTTTCTTTCTTTCTTTATTCATTCATTCATTCATTCATTCATTCATTCATTCATTTATTTATTTATTTATTTATTTATTTATTTATTGGATTTGTATGCCGCCCCTCTCCATAGACTCGGGGTGCCTCACAACACACAATAAAACAATTCACAACAAATCTAATAAATTTAAAAAAAAATTAAAAACCCCATTATTAAACCAGACATACACACAGACATACCATATATAAATTGTATAGGCCCGAGGGAGGGGGGAATGCCTCAATTCCCCCTGCCTGATGGCAGAGGTGAGTTTTAAGGAGTTTACGGAAGGCAAGGAGGGTGGGGGAAGTTCTAATCTCCGGGGGGAGCTGGTTCCAGAGAGTTGGGGCCGCCACAGAGAAGGCTCTTCCCCTGGGACCTGCCAGACAACATTGTTTAGTCGACGGGACCCGGAGAAGGCCAACTCTGTGGGACCTAATCGGTCGCTGGGATTCGTGTGGCAGAATGCAGTCCTGGAGATATTCTGGTCCGATGCCATGAAAGGCTTTATAGGTTATAACCAACACTTTGAATTGTGACCGGAAATTGATCGGCAATCAATGCAGACTGCGGAGTGTTGGTGTAAAATGGGCATACCTGGGGAAGCCCATGATTGCTCTCGCAGCTGCATTCTGCACGATCTGAAGTTTCCAAACACTTTTCAAAGGTAGTCCCATGTAGAGAGCATTTCTTTGTTTTCTTTGCTTTATGGAACTGAATTACAATACATAACATGTCTTCATTAAATTTCAAAATTCCTAACTAATGCAAATTACTTTTGAAAACATCATCTCCTGGAATAAATGAAATCACAGGAAGGACTAAACTTTGCTTAAAAGCACTATCTAAGTTCCTTTTCATTTGGTCAAAATGACTAGCATAATTAGCAATACAGTATTATTATATATCATACTACAGCAGTGTTCCCTCTAATTTTTTTGTGGGGTGGGCGGAAAAGTATAGTGTCTGAGCGGCAGTCCCTTCGGGACTGGGCGGCACAAAAATAATAAATAAATAAATAAATAAATGAATAAATAAATACTGTGTGTCTATAACAGTGAGCTCATAATAGGGCAACTCTATCAATATCAAAATGCCACTTAAATAGTTGAGCTAGTTTCAAACTAGATTTTGATTTTCTTTCTCTCTTCCTTACTACCATTCTTTTTCTTTCTCTTTTCCTTCCTCTCTTTTTTCTATCTGTTTCTCTCTCTTCCTCTCTCTCTCCTTCCCTCTCACTCTTTCCCTCTCGGCTTCTGGGCAGGTTTGGAAAACTCTGAGTTGATCATGATTTTTAAGTGAGCGATTGCTCACTGCTCAGCTTAGAGGGAACTATGTACAGTACTACAGTATAATATTATTCAAAATGTTGTATCCTTTTTTTCTGCCTTTTTATAGCAAAGCACTTGGTAACATTTCCAGAGCCAGGGATCAGGCTCTATATCCTGCAAGGCACAAATAAAAAATATATGAAAAATTTCAAGCATGATTTGGAGTAAAACTGAAGTTGAACATTTGAATTACTGTTAGAAAGGCTGCTGAAATTTAATATGTGATGAAAGATACTGATGAGAAATTATGGTCCTCTTGATGTACCTAAATTCAGTAAGTTTTATCAGAGAGAAAAAGGAGGAAAGAGAAGAGGAAGAAAGGAGAGGGGAGGGAAAGAGAAGGTAAACTGGACAGAAAGAATGTAATAAACCATGAGAAATGAAGGTAAAAGGAAAGCACATAACATTGGGATACAGAATGAGAAAGTGTGAATATCAAATAAATGAGATGAGAAAGAGAAATGTAACAAGAGATGGTCACTTTATAAGAATGAGGTGTCTGACTGAAGGGTATTATGGCAGGTGGTCAATTTACTTAGCTACTGTTAGTGCATCAATTGTGCCCTTTACAAAGCAGGGGAACATGAAGATGCTCACTCACACACTCCAAGTAAGTGCAAAGTACAGTGACCCACGCTGTCACAGCCTCAATTGTTCTGCAGTATGATTGCTGTAGGAGCCTGGTTATCATTTAAAATATTGAACATAGCCCAGAGTACAGTCTAGGGCCCATGAATATACTGCCCCCACTTTACATACAATAACTGGCATTATCTGTTGGACTAGAATCAATGAAGGACAATTAAAATATAAATATACTATTTGGGAATAATAGTTTATGTTTTACCTTGCATTTTTCTGTTTTTTTGTTTTCTTCAAACATCATGGACAAGCTAAAATGATGGGTTGTTAAAATTTGCAATGGGCTCTCTACAACATATAAACTACTTGCAATTTAGTGTCAAGAAAATAAATCCAAATAACAATGCAATCCTTTGTGTGTTCACTTCACAGCTGTGTAGAAATAAGTCTTACTGGATATATTACCTTCACACTTCCAAGATCAGTGCAATTTATTTTAATGATATGGGTAGTAACACTGAAGTAGATTCAATCTCACCTTGTTTACTAATGAGGCCTATAACAAAGTACAAAGTTTTGCAGTTGTGATAGGTCTGAATTCTGAAAAGCAAAGATATATGCAAGCCAAAAACAAGAGCTTTTGTATGAAATATCCAACTGAAATTTTGTGAATTTCTACTGTAGGTAGTAAAGTATATAACATTTATTTATTTATTTATTTGTCTGTCTGTCTGTCTGTCTGTCTGTCTGTCTGTCTGTCTGTCTGTCTGTCTGTCTATCTATCTATCTATCTATCTATCTATCTATCTATCTATCTATCTATCTATCTATTAGATTTGTATGCCGCCCCTCTCCGAGGTGGGTTTTAAGGAGTTTAAGAAAGGCAAGGAGGGTCGGGGAAATCCTAATCTCCGGGGGCAGTTGATTCCAGAGGGTCGGGGCCGCCACAGAGAAGGCTCTTCCCCTGGGTCCCACCAGATGACATTGTTTCGTCGACGGGACCCGGAGAAGGCCAACTCTGTGGGATCTAACTGGTCGCTGGGATTCGTGCGGCAGAAGGCGGTCCCATAGAGAGCATGCCCTGGTCAATGTTGGAACTGATGTTTCAGTGGATATGTCTCTTAAAAACTAGTCCCAAATCTCTTAAATTAATGTTAGATTCAATTTTTTGGGAAGACCATAAATATAAGGAAATGCATGGATGCATCCATGAAGTTTCCATGATCCACAATTAGCTTAAGAAGGCTTTACAGGTAGTTCTTGACTTACAACCATTCATTCAGCAATCTAGGACTTCCCCCACCTTTTGAGATACTTCATGATCCATATAGCATCTGTAATGAAAAGAGTGAGGATTGCATTAATGTCTTGCTTAATGACTGATATGACCATAATTCTAGGATCCATTGGGGTTTTGAGTTGGGAAATCCAGAAATCAATACCTTTTATGAACTCACTCTTCAAAGATGCACCTTGAATATAGTTATGTCTGATTTATGCTTTAGGTAAAAATGTTTTAGGATGATCAGGGAGACCTTCAGAAAAATAGCAATACTTACTCTTTTCACTAAAATAAGTATGTGCCTGTGTTCCACAGAAAATAGTGGCCACCAAGTGTACTTCCAGATTCATGGAAGCACTAGCTTTGCCTGCAGTAAATGACAATGAGATTTGCCCTCCTTCCTCCTGTTATAGATTAGCATCTCTTTACACCAGCAAAATACCTTCTAGCTTTCAGGTTTCAAAAATAGGACATCTGCAGCAAGCCAAGATTCTGCCTAGTGATGAAATGTGCATTGTGACATCCAGATGCAAGCTCTGTCCCTTACATATTTCTGTGGAACATTAAAACTCAAAAACACATGGGGTATCATGATCAGCAATTTCTCATTTGTTTTCTATACTATCTGCTGTGAGTATCTGTTGTGGTTGGCTCTGGCCCAGCTCCTGCCCCAAGGAATGTGGAGATGGATGCAGGGGATACATCAACATGTCATAGGCCTGTTTTATTGCCGACAGAGTCAGGGAGTGCAGTTTCCTCGGAGAAAGAAGGTGGGGGTGACTTGGAAGAGGGGTGCTTGGCATACAGCCCAGGAAGCCAATCTCCATTATCTTTGGTCGATTCGGATGAGGAAGTGTTAGACCCGCGCAGGCGCATAATTATGCATAGAAGAGACCAATTGAAGAAATATTACAGGAGATAAGAGAGGCCACCTGTGTTTGGGTGGGGCTCCAGTAATTAGAGCTGCTGATATAAATAGCAGCGTGCTGGCTTGGCCGTTGTGGAAGATTATCTGATCCTTGTTTCTTCAGGACCATGCCTTGCTGTTTCCAGACTTTGTTTGTTGATTTTTCACGACTTTGAACCCAAAGCAGAGCAAAGTGTGGGGGTCTCACTTCGTGGAAGAAGGAGGGCTGTGGCGTTCCTTCACAGCTGCTATCTAAGTACTTAAGGACTGATTCAGGGGATTGTACAGACTACCGGGTTGTTTTGGGACGAGTGCTCTTTGCAATACAAAAAGGGTGCTTTGTTTCTTTTGAATTTTTGTGATAAAGAACATTGTTTTTGAACTTTCAAGTATGTGTGTGTGTGTGTGTGCGCGTGTGTGTGGAATTTGTACCCTTGAATTTTAGGGAGACTCATACCATAGAGCCCAGCAGAACAGTATCCAGGTTTTCAAATGGGTTGGGGAAAGTTCTGAAAATAAAACTTGAATTCTGACAGATTGACATTTAAAAAAAGAATGTTTGACAATGGAAGTGAGTCTTGTTATAACAAGAAGAGATAGCAATGATTGATCTGTTATTGTTTGACTGATGTTTTCGTAAGGACTTAGAAGTTTCATAGGAAGTTTGCATTTTTGTTTTTTAGATGTATCCACCATACTTTCGTTAAACATTCATGTTAGTTGCCTTCATTTTTACTGCCATTTTAACTTTTACTGATCTTTTACATGTCAAGCTGCTGCAGAAGTTGGTGATAAATTAACAGCTTGCCATACTATCTATACAAGACCTGATGTTTGTGGGAGCTTGGGAGGGGTCAGTTCCGGGAGGGAACAGATACAACTACAAAGTATTCTTTTAATTGCGTTCTGCCGGAACGGAAGTGAAGAAAAAACTGGCCACGCTGTCGCAATCTGAATGGACAACGTCACAAGTTTGTGGGTGGGGACAAGGGATGTGAACTTTCAACTGAATGCGAAAATCAGATTCAGTGTTCCCTGTGGAGGTGCCAGCATGACTCAAGAAATAAATTGGAACTCTGAGGAATGCTCTGACTCAGATTTTGATTTAGTTTGGATGTTATCTGGAACCTTGACATTACATCTGCTTTCTTTTTCCATTAAAGCGCCATCTATTTTTTCCCTACTGTGATTTTATTCTTTCTATTCAACAACTTGAAAGGCATTTTACCTGTCTGTCTGTCTGTCTGTCTGTCTGTCTGTCTGTCTGTCTGTCTGTCTGTCTGTCTGTCTGTCTGTCTGTCTATCTATCTATCTATCTATCTATCTATCTATCTATCTATCTATCTATCTATCTATCTATCTATCTATCTATCTATCTATTTATTGGATTTGTATGCCGCCCCTCTCCGGAGACTCGGGGCGGCTAACAGCAATAATAAAAAAGCATATGATGATAATCCAATACTAAAAACAGTTAAAAGCCCATTATTATAAAAACCAAACAGACATACAGACATACCATGCATAAAATTGTAAAGGCCTAGGGGGAAAGAGTATCTCAATTCCCCCATACCTGGCAGCAGAGGTGGGTTTTAAGCAGCTTACGAAAGGCAAGGAGTGTGGGGGCAATTCTAACCTCTGGGGGGAGTTGGTTCCAGAGGGCCGGGGCCGCCACAGAGAAGGCTCTTCCCCTGGATCCCGCCAAGCGACATTGTTTAGTTGACGGGACCCGGAGAAGACCCACTCTGTGGGACCTAACTGATCGCTGGGATTCGTGCAGCAAAAGGCGGTCCCTGAGATTTTCTCTTACAGAAGACCAGGGGTGGATTTTAACTTACCTTGCTGGCTGTTTGCTTCCTTCTTGTGAGTGCACGAGGGCTTTGCGTATATGCGCATGCCCAGTGCCAAAACCAAAAACCAAAAACGAGATGGCAACTGCATGCACAGTGCCAGAAACGTGGCTTCTGTGAGAAAATATATTCAAATATTATTTTTTTTAGAAAGATGGCAGTGTCCATCGATTGGCACTGACTGAACCAGTTCAGTGACATCATTGTGATGTCACCAGTGGGTCGCTTCCAGTTTGGTTTCAGGATTTAAGAGCAAAGTGGAAATCATTTTCTACACATTTGCATGTTCCCTGCACCAAGGACTGAAAATCATCAGAGTGAATTTGTTTGATTTAGCTAATCAAAACTTTGTAGTCACTAAGAATAGAAAAATAATTTTTATCTCCTTAAAACTATTTTCTCTTTTCCTCTTGGAACATAAATATGATTACAGGGAGGTCTCCCCTTATAATACTCTCAACATAACAAGAACCTTGAGAGTGATAAAGAATCACTGCCCATAAATTTTCCAATCAGCTATGAGGTTACAGAAGGACTCCAATATTTTCTTAACTATATTAAAGGTCCAGCTGAGGGGACAGGATGCTCTGCATTAATACTTCAAGTTTGTCTTTGACTTACCAACATTTGTTTACAATTCAAATTTACAATGGAACTGAGAAAAGTAGTTTAGGATTAGTTCTTGTGGTGTCCCTTAAATCACACATTGAAAATTCAGTCCGTTCCATGGTTGTTATTTATTTATAATGGTGGTCATATCCTGAGACTTTCCCAGGGAACTGCTGTCAAGCAAAGTCAATGGGAGATTTGCTTAATGATGGTAAAACTTGCTTAATGATGACAGCAAAAAAGGTCACAAAATTGGACACAATTCGCTTAATGACCTCATCATTTAATGGTGGAAGTTCTGGCCCCAATTGTGGTCATAAAGTGAGGACTAACTCTTTCAAAGTTTACTTTGTGAATGAAAAATCTGGCCCTTTTTCTTTTGCTTCCTTGTTTAAAAAAACAACAACCACATTAATATTATAATTGGGTAACCATTTTGTTATATTTACTTGTATTTAACTATTTATCTATTTATCTATATCTGTGATGATGAACCTATGGCATGAGTGCCAGAGGTGGCACACAAAGCCCTCTCTGTAGGCATGTGCACTGTCACCAGCTGCTTTTCTGGGTTCCGTCATTCGTATGTGTGATGGACAGCTATTATCTCCTGTATTCTGATGCTCCACTGCGCATGCGTGCACATGTACACACTTGTGGTCAAATTTCAGCACTTGGTGCTGAAAAGATTAACCGTAATGTCTGTTTGTTTCTCTGTCTGTCTGTCTATCATCCATCCATTCATCCATCCATCCATCCATCCATCCATCCATCTATCTTCTATCTTCTATCTATCCATCTATTATCTGTCTGTGTCTGTCTGTCTGTCTGTCTGTCTGTCTGTCTGTCTGTCTGTCTGTCTATTTATCTATCTATCTATCTATTTATCTATCTATCTGGAACTGCACATGCTTCTAAGTGTGTCTTTCTTTAGAGTTGAAAGCTGTTTATTTTATTGTATTAGGAAAATAGAGACTCCAGTAGAGAAAGGCAGGAGAAAAAAAATAGTGGTGTTCTTTACAGCAAATATACATGGCCTTCTAAAGAGGGCCCCATAAGTTCCTTAAGTCCAAGGTCTACAATTGCCTAGCTGCAGTTCTAATTCCAGAACTCACAGTTTTCCTATACAGAGCTGAAACTAATTTGGTTAAAAAGTCATTATCAGCTGTCTGACATGCTGCTGGCTATTAACTCTACGGCATGAAGTACCTTGCCCATCGTGCTGCAGGGAGTGGCAGCTTCTGATCCTTGAAATGAGAGCCATTTGGATGGGATGTAGGCTCACCACATTGCCAACATTCAGATAATTAACTGTTCCCTGCTTTGACAGCACTGTAATGTTTTTGCAAGAGACAGTAACAGTATTGTCTAGGGAGCTGTAATATGAATATGGACAACAATAATTAAATCTTCTAATGGCTAAGTGTCTTCATTATGCCTTTACACAAGATGCAGGGTGTATTCTTCACCCAGTGTTAGACAGCTAGCCTGACTTCTGCTAAAAATAAACTGCACAACAAATGTATACACCAATGACAAAGATCCTTCAATTAGCCTCTCAATTAATTCAGTGCGAGCAAAATTTCTCATTATCACCAATAAGCCAGCAGGGTAATAGTCTGGGATCATTTTACAGATTACAGCTATCGGATAAGAAGTAGTTGTTAATAGACAGACTTCTATGCCACTATAGTATTCTTCCTATCTTACCTATACATGAAAGTAAAGAATATTATTACATGGTAGTGTTGCATGAGTGGATGTGATATCCCAGAATAGCCACAAATACACCCACTATTAATGGAAACAAAAATAACAGGAAAATAAAATGTATAGTTAATTAGAATTTATCCTTTTAGAAATAATACAATATAGACAAGGGACAATATTACATCTAATATGAGTGAGTTTTTCACCAATTTTTTCATAATTTTTAAAGCATGGTTGTCTGGAAGAAGTTTTGAGATGTTTAATATGAATAAATTCAATTTTGTAGAAGAAAGAGAAGAAACATGTTGAATTATAAAGATCTGCTATAGGGAGACATTGCTAACTAACTTACTTAAATTTTTGTATAAGAGATGCCAACAAAACAGTTGGCACAAATCAAGCAAATGGATCAGCAGTATTTCTATAATTTCTTGAGGTGGTGCATAATGGATCGATCAACTGTAATTATGGAAAAACTCAAAGTGTAGTTAGCTGCATCAGCATTAGTATTATTTATGTATTTCAAATAAGACTATCATGATTCCAAATAGTGTTGAACTAACTTGATTCATATCTCCTAGAACAATGTTTGTTAATGTGTAATCCTAGGACCACCATCAAATACCATCAAGCAATAGTGAGAGGTTTCAGTGGCAGTGAATGTATTAATTTTAATGTTTAATGTGGCAAATAAGGTATTAACATTTTAATAAGGTAAATTATTAAAATATTAGGTAAATGCAGACACGTGAACCATTATGTGTATACCTTGGTATACCCATATACTGTAATACCAACACTCCGCGAGCTCCACTGGCTACCAATTAGTCACCAGTCACAATTCAAAGGGTTGGTTATTACCTATAAAGCTCTACATGGCTTAGGACCAGACTATCTCCAGGACCGTCTCCTGCCACATACCTCTCAAAGACCCAAAAGATCTCACAGGGTTGGTGTTCTTTAGGTCCCATCGACTAAGCAATGCAGGTTGGCAGGGCTGCAGGCGAAGGCCTTCTCTGTGGCTGCCCTGGTTCTATGGAACCAACTACCCCCCCCCCCATTGTTCATACTGCTTCTACCCTTCTGGTCTTCCGAAAGACAGTGAAGACCTGGCTTTGCTGGCAGGCTTGGGGGCCAACAATACTACCATCTGCCACAGCTGAATTGTGCTGATTGGATAGGTATGTATGTTTGGTTGATTGGATTGCTGTGGGTTATTATAGGATTTTATTGTTTTTATTATTTTAATGTGTTAGTATTAATATTGACTTCTTTTATTATTGAATTAGATTGTGTTTTATATTGTTATAAGGTGTCCTGAGTCCTAGGGGATTGGGTAGCATAGAAGTCAACCAACCAACCAACCAAACAACCAACCAACCAACCAACCAACCAACCAAACAAACAAACAAACAAACAAACAAACAAACAAATAAAATAAATATCAGTACATTTAACCCATATGAAGAAAATGTAGAAAAGCATCCTGACATGAAATAAGAATAAGATCCATAATGCAAATTTAGCTACTTGTCAGATCTTTAAATTTGCTATGAATTGTGTTACATTCCTAAATTTCTTTTTCTAAAAGTGCCTTTAAAAATGTACATTTTGTGAAAATTATTATACAAAATGTGTCCTGTTTACATTTTCTGAATAATTTCCATGCATACCCAGATGTAGACAGTGCTAACTCTATTATGAGTAGTATTGTGTACATAATCTAACCTTGTTATTCATGAAGGACTGTTTAATTTAGAATAATTTTCTAAGTATTGGTTGTATATTCTCTTGTTGTGCAGTTTTGAAAAATCCCTGAAAACTTCCCCAAATTATATCAACTAGCTAGGAATGTCCTTTAAGCAGTGGTAAAAATAAAGTATAATGAGATTAATTGAATTTATGTGACTGCTATTGCTATAGTGATACACTGTGGTTCACAGCAACCAATAAAAACAGAAAAAACAGTAATGACCAACTTTCTCATCCAAGATTAAATATGCCCATTCATCTTGTTGCTGCCTTCTCAGGTAAGAGCAAAGCTCCATTTATACTCCGCATCTCTCCCAAGGCCATGGATATCTGCCCACAAGTCCCTTGACTACAATCTGCATTCACCCCAAATTTGCCATGCTTTGTCCAACATTGTTAACCAATCACATTGGCTGAACCTTATTGTCCACACTGGCACTATATTAAGGGAGACACCCCCACCCATTGTGGGGTGATGGCAGTACTGGCTTGTTTACATTATATCTCTTTTTTTTTCCTTTAGTGGTAGGTCATATTCTCATCTTTTCTTTAATGGGAGGCCACCCACACAAATACAGAGAGGCACAAACTTTGGTATGAAAACTTGAAAATTGAAATACCGTTTTGAATTCAGTCTGGATATGGGTTGTTTATTAGAATTTAACTGGAGTTCAGTTTGGCACTCTGATTGACTGTAGCATGAAAAGCTACAGGAAAAGCAACAATATACATGAAGGATATATTGTACTGTGTACACATTTCATATAAGGTCAAGCTGTTGTATTCCCAGTGACCATTTTTATTTTCCCTGTTGGCCCATCAATAGAGAATATTGTGTTTATAGTGCAATTACTGGAAAAATGCCAGACCACAATGAAGGAAAAATTGGTAGCTGTTCTCTGAAGAGATTATTTACAATTGCTCTGAAACTAGGGTTTATAACAGGATGAGAAATGGGAAAATGTAAGATTCTGATGTGAAAAGAATTGCTATGTCCAACTATTGCTTCATATAATTTTATGACTATATGATGTATTTACCTTTGTAATTGTTATATTTATAAAATACTTTGGAATGTTATCGCTCATTTAGACAGTGGCCTTTTTCAATAGTGGAAAGTGATGTCATCAAAATTTGCTATAATTTCTGCTCTAAATTCAGGCTTACAATGTTTGCTTCCAGTCTAGGACTAACCTAAAAAATCCAAAGTACTTCTTCCACTTTTTATCATAATCCAAATAAAACCACATTCCCTTCCTGCTGAAATAATGCAATTAACTACAACCATCTTGTCCCCCTTTCAGTTATATTGTCAAAATCTGCCTTAACATTTCTTTGCCAGAGTTTTCTTATTCAGAGAAAAACAATTCGATTTACTATCTTTTTTTTCTAACTGCTGGAGAAATGACTGACAGAGCATTCACATACAGCTATATGCCACCTCCTAGCTAAATGGCAATGTTCTCCCTGTCAATTTTCATCATAAGGAAATAAATTTTGCTTTAGAGGTTTTTCAAAGGAGAAAATAAATGTTTACAAAATTATCATGCAGTAAGTGAGATAGGTCATTCTTGAATTTATTTAGTTACATGATGGTCTCCACCACTAACTCGGCCACAAAATCAAGGGGCCTGGATAGGGCCACTGCTATAACATAGAAGAAAGTTTAGCAGAAATCCCAATTCTCTTTTTTCAAAAATCAATTTTTATTACAATTTTTTGCTCCCCCACCAACATACCTAACATTAAAAACATCATCAAAAACCACAACAAAGAATGTTCTTTCTGTGCCAATTCAGGAAGCTCAAACTGCCCAAGGAGCTGCTGATACAGTTCTACAGAGGAATCATTGAGACTGTCATCTGCACCTCTATAACTGTCTGGTTCGATTCTGCAACCCAACAAGACCAACACAGACTTCAGAGGATAATCAGAATTGCAGAAAAACCAATTGCTGCCAATCTGCTTTCCATTGAGGACCTGTATACTGTACGAGTCAAAAAGAAGGTGGTGAAAATATCCTGGACATAAATTGTTTTAATTCCTATCCAAGGACACTTCCATCTGTCCATCCATTACCCTGAGGTGGGGGGGACTTCAGAGAGGGTCCACAACTTGGGCGTCTTCCTCGACCCACAGCTGATTTTAGAACATTATTTGTTGGCTGTGGAGTGGGGTATATTTGCCCGGGTTTGCCTGGTGCACCAGTTGTGGCCCTATCTGGACAGGGAGTCTGTACTTACAGTCACTCATGCCTTTACTACCTTGAGGTTCGACTACTACAATGCTTTCTACAGTGTTCGGAAAATACACATTACGCAGAATGCTGCCGCCAAGCAGTCAGGGGACTACCCAGATGTTTTTTCTCATGTTGACTCTCATGGTTGAGGTCTACTTATATGTCAATTACAGGTCTCTCTCATCTTTTTAAGTGGAAGATCTTGCACAATTGGTGTCTGACTAAATACTCCCCCTCCCACTTTATATATAAATTTACATATGTATATGCAAATTTTTGTGCGTTCGGTTTTTTTCACGTGTAATATTGTGAGTGTTGCAACATTACAGCAAGATCATTTATTTTATTTATTTATCAATTAGACTTCTATGCCGCCCTTCTTGAAGCGACTCAGGGCGGCATACAACATAAACATCATACTCGCCATTCTTAGGCTGAAGGCTTTAGCTTCGTGCTACTGTGAATACAGTTTGTTTAAAAACATATGTATATATATGGGGTCTAAATAATAAACACATGGCCAAACCCCAGGATGTTACACCACAGACAAACTGTTGTTAGCCGCCCCGAGTCTACAGAGAGGGGCGGCATACAAATCAAATCAAATCAAATCAAATCATAAATAAAGAAATTTCAAAACAGCTGAATAGTCTGCAGGCTCTGACTACTCAGGAGATTACCCCTAATCCGCAAACATCAACTAATCAGCATACATCAATTGCATCAATTACTCAAGGTGTTACCCTACCAACTAACCAGGAAGTTTCAACACAGCTTTCAGAAGCTGAGCCAGCACTCCACACCCACCCACCAGTATTTATAGAGGGAAGGCAGCTCAGATCACACTTTGTTCATCCTAGCACAAAGCCAAAAGCACCAGACTGAGCAGGACCTCGTCAAAACATCACCACAAATCTCTGAAACTTACATGAGAAGAAACCCGAATATACCAAGACCTTCATGCACACACACCGCATGTATGTATATATATACTGTATGTATGTATGCATATATGTATGTATGCATACCCTTTACTATTGGTTCACGCGTGCCAAACCAAGAGCAACCACCACTGATACACATGACATTTTTGTTTTTGTAGAGGGGAAAGAAATATTATATACATTCACTGCCTTGAGTGACTTCTAAACAAATAAAGGCAGGATAGAAATCAATCAATCAGTCAAACAAACAAACAAACAAACAAACAAACAAACAAACAAACAAACAAACAAACAGTACTAATTTCCTCTCACTTTTGTAAATGGGAAAGAAATAATACTCAACAGTCTGCTTCTAACTCCTCTACATCACTTCATCTCCTATAATGGAAAAGGACTTTACTTATTTTTTTTTCTGATTTTCAGCAAAAGACTTAGTTAAATAGCTATTTAAGAACTGATGACTAATTTAAAGGATTTAGGAGCATACTTGGTACTCTTTTATGCAAATACATGCCACCCATGCTTGTCTGTGTCATTAACCTAGCAGTCATTTCATGCATGGCTTCCCATCTTATTAAGCTAGCAGTATGGAATATATGATTTACTAAATGAGTATAAACTATTTAATGCACTAATCTAAGAATATAACTTTTACATTTCTTGCATAGAGCTGATTTGAGGGAGAAATTGATTTGGGGATGGATGGGGAGAATGGCAGGAACATTAACATCATTTATTATGATTTGCCTGCTCTTTTAGAAACTCTATTTTAGGAAGCTTTGCATGACTAGGAATAAATGTACCTGCATGAATGAATTATACAATAATTGATTGCAAAATCTTAACACTGTAATTAGAAAACTGACACATCAGAATCTTTTTTTCCATAGGATGCTTCAAATATCTATGTTTGTGTGTGTGTGTGTGTGTGTGTGAGAGAGAGAGAGACAGAGACACAGAGAGACACACAGAGAGAGGAGAGAGGAGAAAAGAGAGATGGGAAAATAAATGAGCTCTTGTAAACCTGTAGGATGTTATCAGGCCTGCAGTATTATGTGATTCTACCGTACAATTCTTCCAGAACATTTTTTTTAAAAAACCCCTGTTTATATCCAAGCCCCCTGGCTTTCCAGGCTTCCGTTGCCATAGCAGCATTCATTGGCCATGGGATTTACTGGGAAGAAAAAAGGAATGTATATTTGTGAAGTTGGTTTGGTGCCAAGCAAAGCTGGAATTGCAGATGGGGGACGCTGCGTTCTTCCTTTAGTGTCCATTTCAGATGGATTCTAATGTCACTCAGATAATTGCACGCCGCTTTGTCATCATCCCGCCAGCTGCACGCAACAAAACAAAAAGAAATTTAGTATCAAAAGAAAAGAATGACAATTTAACAGGCCTTTAAATGATGTTTTTCTCTGTTTTTCAATCACTGGTACTTAAGAGCTTCTCACTCATTTCCCTTGCATTGGCGTCCCCACACATTGATGTTAGCAGTCATTTTATTTTTGAAGCTAAATCTCTGTAACAATTCTTCTCCTATTCTGGGTGGATATCTCTCCTCCCATCGCCACTGCTTTTTTGCACAATTTGTGAGCTTTAGCTTTGGGGAAAGTATCTAAACAGTAAAGAGCATCTACGATACAGATTTCAGATGCTACTTTAAAAGAACAGCTGATTCAAATGAAAAAAAAACCACCACTAAGCTTATGATTATCTTGAAGAAGATGAACGCATACTCTAAGAGTTCACATGATTTGTCAATCAGGCATCAAAGGCGGGCCCCATGCTGGTGCGGTACATGAGGGCCAACTAAAGACAAGATAACTGCGTATGAGTAATTCCAGGGACACCAGCTGCATAAGGATGTCAGCTACAAAGAAAATAGGCAGAGGAAGTAAAAATAAAGAGCCAAACTAATTTTGACCAACACAGCACTGATAAGACACATTCACCTATATATTTACCCTATGTCTATCAATATACAATATGCAATGAAGACCATGACTATACAGTGATGCCTCATCTTACAAACGCCTCGTCATACAAACTTTTCGAGATACAAACCCGAGGTTTAAGATTTTTTTGCCTCTTCTTACAAACTATTTTCACCTTACAAACCCAACACCGCGGCTGGGATGCCCCACCTCCGGACTTCCGTTGCCAGCAAAGCACCCGTTTTTGTGCTACTTGGATTCCCCTGATGCTCCCCTCCATGGGAAACCCCACCTCTGGACTTCCGTGTTTTTGTGATGCTGCAGGGGAATCCCTGCAATGCAAAAAATGGGCGCTTCGCTGGCAACGGAAGTCCGGAGGTGGGGTTTCCCAGCGAGGGGAACCTCAGTGAAATCGCAGCATCACAAAAACACAGAGGTCCGGAGGTGGGAGGGAAGCCTCAGGGGAATCCCAGCAGCGCAAAAACGGGCGCTTCGGCTGGCAAAAGGGGTGAATTTTGGGCTTGCACGCATTAATCACTTTTCCATTGATTCCTATGGGAAACATTGTTTCATCTTACAAACTTTTCACCTTAAGAACCTCGTCCCGGAACCAATTAAGTTTGTAAGATAAGATATCACTGTATAAGGGGTAAAGGTAAAGGTTTCCCCTATCCAGTCATGCCAACTCTAAAAGGCAGTGCTCATCCCTGTTTCTTAGATGAAGGAGCCAGATGGTTTGAAGACACTTCCATGGCCATGTGATTGGCATGACTATATGTTGAGACACACACAATGCTGTAACCTTCCCACCGAGGTTCTGCTTATTTAACTGCTTGCATTTACATGTTTTCAACCTGCCAGGTGGGCAGGAACTGGGGCAAGTAATGAGAGCTCACCCTGTCACACGGTCCTCGGCAGTTCACAATTCTGTACTGCCAATCTTCCTCTGGCAATGTCTTGCTGAAAACTTTCACTATGTTTTCCACCAACTGCTACTAGACTTTTGGGAAAGAAGTCCAAGTGTGAATATATAAAATCAATCTTCAGTGATGTGTTGCACTTCATGGTCTTGTAAGCAACATTAACCAGATTAATGTAGTTTTGTGCTTCATAGTTGCCAGGATTTAAGCTCAGAAGCTTGAATTATAGGTTATTTTTGTAAGAAATCAAGAATATATAAAATGCACCCAAAATTGTTCAGCAAATGAAATATTTGTTTTCTAGTGTAATCTAGGTTGCAAAAGGAAAAAAGGGAGTTTAGACAAGGGAGCATTCCCTAGAGGTCATAGGTAAGAAAGTGAGGACAAATCAAGGGAAATATTTCTTTACCCAGAGGGTCGTTGGTTTATGGAATTCACTTCCAGAAGAGGTCATGACAGCTGTCAGCCTTGATAGCTTCAAGGCAGAATTAGACAGATTCATGGATGCCAAGTGCATCGGTGGTTATTGAAATGGATGTCCATGTGCTGCCTCTATGTTGGTTGAGGCAGGCAGGATTCCCTTGAGTACCATTTGTTGGGAGGGTCTTGCCTTATCTTTTTACTCAAGATCCCCATGGACAATTGATGGGTCACTGTGTGACACAGAATGCTGGACTTGATGGGCTTTGGCCTGATTCAGCATGGCTCTTCTTATGTTCTTATGTTCTTACTATCTGAGTAGTATAGCCTTCTTTTAACTTTCATATCCATTGAGTTTTCTTGGTGCAGAACTGCAGGAAAAACAGTTGCTACCAACCTGCCTTCTACTGAGGACCTGTATACTGCATGAGTCAAAAAGAGGGCTGTGGAAATATTTACTGACCCCTCACATCCTGTGCATAAACTGTTTCAATTCCTATTCTCACCACATACCAAAACAACTAGACACAAAAACAGTTTTTCCTGTTATTCTATCATTTATTTCTGCTATTCTATTATTTGTTTCTGCTAAACAAATAATTCAACACTATCAAACTACAGTATTTACAAAGTCTGCACTACTATTCATCTTCTTGTTCCTGTTACATTCTCACACTGAAGCATATAGACCTCAGTTGCCAAATAAAGAAGTGTTGTTTTGAAACCCCTTCTGTCTGCCTCTTCACTCACCTTATCTAACAGTCCCTATCAACCATCTCCTCCCACTTATGATTGCATGATGTAACTTTGTTGCTTGGATCCTTACGAATTATATTGACTGTTTCCTAATGTGATTTGATTGCTTATTTTTACCCTGTGTCTATCATTAAGTGCTGTACCTTTTGATTCTTGACGAATGAATCCTTTGTTTTTTGTACACTTGTCTTCTCTGATTAGCCCCTTCTGACCATTGTCATTGAGTGGTCCAACTGTTTTTCTAGTTGGGTTCCTGCTCCTTATGTACTTAAAAAAGTTTTTGTTATTATTTGTAGTATTCTTTGCTATGTGAGCCTGAAAATCTCTCTTGGCTTTCTTGACTATCGCCTTGCATTTAGTCTGCCAGAGTTTATGATCCTTCCTCTTCTCCTCAGTCAGAAGAGCCTTCAATTTCTTAAATGAGTTTTTCTTCTTTCCAATAACCTCCTTTCCCTCTTTTGTAAGCTATATTGTTGTCTTCTTGGACTTTCCAGTCCTCTTTCTTCTTTTAGGAATGCATTTAGTTGACCTTCTAATATATTTTTAAACAGTTTCCAAGCATTTTGGAGGGATTCGACTTTTTAAACTGTTCCTTTTAGTTTCTCCTTTACTATTTTCCTCATTTTAGTGAAATTCCCTCTGTGAACGTTTAAAATCTCTGTGTTTGTTTTCACTGACAATTTGATATCCATGGTTAAGTTGAAAGTTATTGTGTTGGGATCGCTGATTCCTATGGGCTTGGTTACAAAGACATCATGAATCAGATCCTGTGCATTAGTTAGAACCAAGTCCAGGATCCCCTTTCCCCTGGTTGATTCCATGACCATTTGCTCAAGGGAATAATCAGCTAACATGTCGAGGAATCTTGTCTCTCTTCCATGTGTAGAACAAGAATTTACCCAATCTATTTGGGGATAATTGAAGTCCCCCATTGTGACTACCCTATTTCTTTCACATTCCTATTATTTTACATGGTTGTAATGCTCAGATATCCAATAGATTGTTCCAGTGAAGAACAGAATGTTTGAGCTACTTTGAATTTATTGTTTTGAAATGATATCAACTCAGAATATTCTGATGCAGCTTTTTGAACTAGCTATTCTTTTCTGAGGTCAAAACAAAAGTCATATGCTATTTCATACATGGCCCTATTTCCTGTCTTTTTTCTAATTTAGGTTTCTGATTTTGTAAGCTAACAGACTTGATTTTTATGTTTTTCTTAAAAAAGAAACTATGTGAATTAAAAATATCAGCTTTTTATTTCAAGGTAATTTGTTCAATTTGCTCATAACTGTTGCTTTTTGATGCTATATTGCGGTAGCCGCTCATTACTAAGAACAAATTGCCTATTGGCCATTTTTATATGCGCATATTAAGCTAGTCAAAGAATAATAATAACAACAGAGTTTGAAGGGACCTTGGAGGTCTTCTAGTCCAACCCCCTGCTTAGGCAGGAAACCTACACTACTTCAGACAGATGGTTATCCAACATCTTCTTAAAAATTTTCAGTATTTGAGCATTCACAATTTCTGGAGGAAAGCCGTTCCACTGATCAATTGTTTTAACCATCAGGAAATTTCTCCTTAGTTCTAAGTTACTTCTTTCCTTGTTTAGTTTCCACCCATTGCTTCTTGTTCTACCCTCAGGTGCTATGGAGAATAGGTTGACTCCTTCTTCTTTGTGGCAACCCCTTAGATATTGAAACACTGCTATCATAATACTTTTCAACACCACTGACAACACATTTACTCTCCAAAAAGACCTTGACTTTGTCTCAGATTGGTCTAACACCTGGCAACTTCAAATATCAACCAACAAATGCTCTACCCTCCACATCGGCAAAAAGAATCCAAACCTCATATATAAACTGAATAAACAAATTCTCACAGCCAACCCACACTCAGTAAAAGACCTTGAAATACTAATATCAAATGACCTAAGTGCTAAAGCCCACTGCAACAATATCGCCAAAAAGGCTTCTAGAGTTGTTAACTTGACCCTATGTAGCTTCTGCTCCGGCAATCTCACACTACGCACAAGAGCCTACAAAACTTTTGCCAGACCCATCCTTGAATACAGCTCATCTGTCTGGAACCCATACCACATCTCGGACATCAACACCCTTGAAAACGTCCAAAGATATTTCACCAGAAGAGCCCTTCACTCTTCCACTCGAAACAGAATACCCTACGAAAATGGACTAACAATCCTGGGTTTAGAAAGCTTAGAACTAAGGTACCTAAAACATGATTTAAGTATTGCCCACAAGACCATATGCTGCAACGTCCTACCGTTCAATGACTACTTCAGCTTCAACCGCAACAACACAAGAGCACGCAACAGATTTAAACTTAATATTAACCGCTCCAAACTTGACTGTAAAAAATATGATTTTAACAATCGAGTTGTCGAAGCGTGGAACTCATTACCGGACTCAATATTGTCAACCCCTAACCCCCAACATTTCTCCCTTAGACTATCCATGATTGAACTCTCCAGGTTCCTAAGAGGTCAGTAAGGGGCTTACATAAGTGCACTAGTGTGCCTTTCTTCCCCTGTCCAATTGTCTTTCCTTTATCTCATATATCATATATATTTTCTTCCTTTCATATATTTTCTCCTCTATTTTTACATATTATCTTTATATATATTACTTTATGTCTATTCTCTTCCATATGTATTGTGTATTGGACAAATTAATGAATAAATAAATAAATAAATAAAATAATATATTCATTTATGAGTCTTTGGAGAGGGTTGGCATACAAATCTAATAAATAATAATAATAATAATAATAATAATAATAATAATAATAATAATAATAAATAATAATAATAATAATAATAATAATCATGTCCCCCTTGATCCTTCTTTTCATTAAATTGCCCATGCCCAGTTCCTGCAACCATTCTTCATATGTTTTAGCTTCCAGTCCCCAAATCATGTTTGTTGCTCTTCTCTGAACTCTTTCTGGAGCCTCAACATCCTTTTTGCATAGTGGCAACCAAAACTGAATGTAGTATTCCAAGCGTGGCCTTACCAAGGCCTTATAAAATGGTATTAACAGTTCACATGATCTTGATTCTATCCATCTGTTAATGCAGAACTGTGTTGGCTTTTTTGGAAGCTGCTGCACACTGCTGCATCAAACATCTATAGGTCTTACACAGGTACAATTATTCTTGGCAGCAAATAAACTCAATCCTCAATTTTATTGAATAAATGGTCCATATTAAAACTTAGGGAAAGACTGCTATAGTATAGAAGTTTGTAAACAATTTTGCAGCTTAGTTGAAGAATACACCAGAATTTATAGAAAATAACATCAACATCCTGTACATTGAATACTATATTAATTTTATTCTTGTGAACTAGACTAAGAAACATATTATACTGGGTTTACCTTGTTGCTTGGCAACATTTCAGTTGAAGCTGCTAACTGATTTTGCACCCCAATTGATCCCTACTATTAATCCTTAAAACTACAAGGAGACATTAACCATTCTTGGGTGTGATTCATGCCATAGCAAAATAGATGATAGTACGTTATATTGTTTTTATCTTACATATCAGTGAGCTGGCTTTATGGATAGTTGACTATTTTATGTCCTTTATTTCATTTGTTTAAAATTGATATTTTATTTTATTATATCATAATGCAGAGACTTCTTAATTCTCTGTTTCATTGGTACATTTTATTGTCTTTATAAATAAATATACTACAAACACTTTTTCTGATTGCTGCATGTATATTTCAAAGGAAATTAAAACAATAAATAATTATTGTATTAAATTGATCAGATATTGCTAGAAGTTTAAATATATTCTAAATTAGTACTTTTCATTGCTGTAGTGGAGGATTAGGAATTATTAAAATGTAAGGCCAAAAGTTTGCAACATACAATAAAAATGAATTATTAGAAAAGTGACATTTAAAAAAAAATTACCCACAAAATGAAATTATGAACTTCAAAAAACATAAAATTACATTTCAACAAATATAATTAGACTGATGTAGGAAAAATAATTGCTAATATACAGAATCATCATTACAGTTGTAACTTTTTATTGTTTTGTATTTGTAATTAATTGTAATTAAAAACTGTACAGAGTGAGGGAAATAGTGATTCCTCAAATTAGATGCCTATATGCACATTTTGATTGAACACTATGTATATCAATTAATAATTAATAGCAATATTAAGTTTAATAATTTAATGCAATGGAATAATTTAATAAAGTAATATTGAATTAATATTTTAATGTGACAAGTGAGATTGCTTCTAGTTTCTTAATTTACCTAATCTAGGTTGAATTGATGACAATTTACTTGTAGGATATAATGTATATCTAAGCTGGCTCCAGTTATTTCATAAATTATGCTGTTTGGAATTTGAAGAAGAGATTTTAAAGCTGTTTTATCAAGCTTATTTTAACTTTTACCTAAAATGAGCCAAGTGATGTTATGTTTTAAAAATTCATGTTTATTCCTTTATCAGTAGCTGATTCCAATACTTTTTCTTATAAAATCACAATTTAATTTAATTTAAATTAATTTTTGATGAAATAAATGGATTATGAGTATGTGAATTCCTTATGGAAAGATCCTTATGGGATCTTTCTTTACAAATGAAGGCATTCATTTTATGAATGAAGAAATTTCATAAAGTTCCATTAAATTCAGAAAGTGTTTTGGTAATAAATGTTCACAGATGAATAAGACTTCATTGATAATTGTTGTTATATTAGGAAATACATCATAACAATCTCTGGAAATTGTTGTTGTTCTAAATCCGTAAATTTCATTTTTGACATTTCATTTTATCTGTTGTTGAAAAACATACTGCTTTTCTTCCTTGTATGTAAGCATTGTGATGATATAAACACCAAAGGTATCAGACAAATAAGCAAATCTGGATATCAAATTCATATCTGGAAGTAAACTGGTTTCTTACATTGCAGAAACACTAAGAGTTTGTTCATAGTTCAATTTTTATTAGAATTTCCCCCCGTATAAACATACCCCAGTATGCAAAACTCCCCCCTCCGCATTATTATTATTATTGTTGTTGTCACAATTTTTACTATGTATCCAAGCACACTATTAATTTAGCTGACTTTATATATTTATTAATGGGACTTCCTTGATGAACAAAGTTGAATATTCATTTATATTATATACATACATACATATATATATATGTGTGTGTGTGTGTGTGTGTGTGTGTGTGTATGTATATGTATATGTAACATATGTGACTGTAACATATGTCATTTAATTACAGGTATAACAACTGAAGGTAAATCTATAATGAAATCATTGTATGGCCCTTACTGCTGTTTGGCACTGACAATGATGGTAACTTACATTTAGGTCACACAGCTAATATGAATTACATCCAGCTAAAAATATTCATATAAAGCCACGGTATAATTTTAATTGTCTGTGGAAAAATTGATATTTACCTGGCTCCGGAAGAACATGATTTTTTTGCCGGGTTGGGGAGGAATTGTGTTTCACAACTGAGAGATCACTTTTGAAGAGCTTTTTTTTGGTCACAGCCATTTATAATATAATTTTGCATGAGTGTTAGTATGCATGTGCTTTTCTTGTCAAGCAAAATACCATTTGACAGTTTTCCATAAGTGATCTAGTGCAAAGAAAGGGGATGGGTAGAGAAAGGGGGGAAGGGAAGAAAATTCTTGCCACAAGAATTTTGTTAAAATGGTTGCCGTAAATTGAAACACGTGAAAGCAAGAGGTTTCATCTGCTAGAGAAAGGATGGTTGTATAAAGAAAGATGGACTTCTGACTGATGACTCTGCCATTTTTAAATTAACTGTGTGTGAAAACCACTTATGAATGCAAGTTTTTTTCCCCATCAGACTTGAATAGAACAGAAAAGAACAGAATGTATTGGCCAAGTGTGATTGGACACACAAGGAATTTGTCTTGGTGCATCAGAACATTAAATAATGGATCTCTTTCAGTCATTCATTTGACCACTAGAGTATCGTCTGATATGTTTTTTTAAGCCCAAATTTATTTGCATCTTTGGGGTTACTGTATGCCATTACTGTATAATGGAAAAATTAAACATAATATAATTCAGCTTCAAATAAATAATTATTTAGCAGAACTGTCCAAAAAAGTATAGTTGAATCTGCACAAAATACTATTTGTTAGATAAGAATAGTCACCAGGCTTTCTTAAAATTAAGTTTGAAATCACACCTTCATATCTGATTATGACTGATCATATTATTTTATGTTTCTATGATTACAGATTTGAATTTGCTAAATTGTAGCTGTGAAATGAGTTAGTTTGTTTTAAATGGCAAATATTAGACAGTTCTTAAATTGGGAGGAAATAGAAATTTTACTGTTAGCCCATTCAGTTTATAATTTCTTTTTCCCCCCCGATTTGACACACGAAACCAAAATGACTTAATGCTGGATCATCTCATTTACAATGCTTCTATGAAATCTTCTGTCATATAGTGTTAACCAAAAATCATTGTTGCCTCTGGCAATGTCAATGATAGGAAGACATAGGTTGTATTGAGCCTCATTATTTTGCCTTTTTTTTAACCTCATGATATTACTGTAATAGGTCATTACTGCACTTGTTACAGAGAAATGGATTTGAGTAAGTGATTCACAGCAACTTGTTTTCCAGAGGATTACTGTTTGTACATTGAATCTACAATGCCCTGTCACTTCATCAGAGGCTGATCCTTTGAAGGTGGGGGAAAAAAACCCTATTTACTGAGAGCAGCAGGAGTTGGATGACATATGCTGACAGCTCTGGTTTATACTGTAATATGTTAATGGGAGATTAAATAACACCAGGATTACAAAGCAAATTGTCATGCATGCAAGAAATAAAAACTGAATTTGTCCAATGCTTTTTTTGACAAAGGGTTGAAAAAAGAACTGTTAATTTTCTTGCCCCTCAAATATTTTTCCACCTCTTGTGTTTCCAAGAACCAAAAAATGATAAAGAAAAGAAGTGAATCACAAGTGTTTACTTGGGTAATTGTTTTGAATTTGCTTGTTTCTGAATCTCTGAAGTGTACTTAAATGTCTCGCCCCCTCTTTTTTTTTAAAAAACAGCCCTTTTTGTTTTAAACCTGAGATTTAGAAACCAAGCACAAAAAGTATCTCAATGACTATAAAAATGCCTTTTAAAAGTGTGATTTTTAATGGAAAGATTGCTGTAAGATTTATCTTTGCTGCTCAGAAATTGCACTGTTATAATAAGGGTTAAGGCTCAATTGTTCACTCTACAGAAGCAATAACTTTCTCTCATTGGAATGTGAAAATAAACCCCTGTGAATAATATGACACAGAAGACTTCAGTTGTTTCCTTGCGACAGCTTCTCTCTCTCTCTCTCTCTCTCTCTCTCTCTCTCTCCCCCCCCCCCCTCCAGTCCTCTACCTTCAGTAAAAGCTATTCTGAGGTCTTATAGTGTAGCTCTCTTGAAAAATTACACAGGCTTGCCAAATATCTTAATGACTTTTCTCTCAGCAGTTGGTAATGGTGAAATGTTATTCTAGTAACCATAATGTTTCTCATAAAACAATTGCATACAAGATGTACTGTACTTCTATTTTAGTGAGATCTTCGATCAGCCGTGTCCTGCTAGTAGTCATTTACCATTTTACAGCAAACTGCTTACCAGTCCTTCAAGTGTAATATTGCAGGAACAGTGAAGAAATGTGTGATTAAGAACGTTCACTGAAAGTGGACCATTTAGTATATACTTGGCTGCAAAACAAACCGGCCTGCACATATGTAGGCGCTCATCACCCAAATGACAGTTCTATGTGGTCATTTAATTTTATGATCTCAATTCTCGCATATATTGCTAACATAAATATAGTGTCCTCCTGCCGGGAGGTCTGCTGGGTGTGATAAAATCAGTGAGACCTCAATGGGTTCAAATGGACATCTTTTATAATTATTGCTATAAAATTTCTTGACAATGCATTCTTGTTGTCCAATGGGTAAAGAAAATGATTTTCCGAAAGAATGAGTTTCAACAAAGAGGCCAGCATCGCTTGGGCGTGCATTCCTGTGATCAGAGCATATTTAAATTGCCTCAGTTACTTTTACCTATTGGATATAAAGATATGTGCTTGAAATAATGTACAAAGACCAGAAAGCTGATTTCTCCCATTCGTGTCATATTTTAATTTGGCCTGTAACCTGGCAAGACAATCATATTATTGAGCGGTTGATATTAATTTGTAGCTTAATTCAATTAAGGTCATTTTCCAGAATTACTAAATTTTATTTCTCTTTCTCATCTGATCCAGACCAGAAAGATTAATATGAAAGAAGACTGAGAGAAATTCAAAGCAAGTATGCATATTATCAATAATTTTAACATTCTCTTTTCAATATTCAGCAAAGTAAGGAAGATATTCATGGATTTTCACCTTTATTATCGGGCAGAAGACACAGAAGTATAGCCAGCTGGACAAACAGGTTTAACAACAACTTCTACCCATGGGCTGTCAGACTCCTAATCACACTATAACACCACAAACAGATTAATATGACAAATTTCACTGATGCCAGTGTAGCGTATAATACGCATACATAATAATATAAGATCATACACCAGAGTAATATACATGTTGAATATGATGTACATATGGAAACCTATGACTATTTCCCCCCTAACTACTTGTATAAGTATTATTCTTTATGTTATACATGCTGTCTTTGTTATATTATACATGTTGTATGGAGTCAGTAGAGGCTAAACTAATTTCATTGTATATATCATATGCAATGATGATAATGTCTTTGAACTTGAACTTTTGGGGACCAGATCTCTTCTTGCTATAACCAAACAGAAAGAGAAAGTGTTATTCTTCTTGCAAATTTCCCAGGTCCTATAATTCCATTTATTTTGCTACATTAAAGTCCCAGTTAAGATGGTAATGATTACATGTTCTGTAATGAAAATATAAACATACGATGCTCATTTTTCTATGAACAGGGTCAAAAGAAGAGGAAGAAGTTGGATCAGCAGCTGTGCACTATGGGATAGGAAAATATTATTTTTTAAAAAAATCTACTGTATTTTTTGGAGTATATGATGAACAGTCTGCTACCCAAAAAAGGGTGAAAACGTGGGTGTGTCTTTACACCGAGGGTAGCCCCACTCAGCCACCCCCACCTTTTGGCCTCTGCCTCCCAGCAATTTACCTCCTTGAAGCAAACACCGCAGAGCCTTATTAGCACAAGCAACTCAATATCAGCTTCCTGACCCTCAGCTGATTTGAGGCTGTAGGCAGGCCAGCCAAATGCTAAACTGAAAGTGAAACTAGAAAGAATAATAAAAGAAATAGTAAAACAGGAGATAGAAATAACCCTGGAATTCTATTTACTGGGTATAACCAATCAGAAATATAAGAAAGAAATTTTACATTTAGTTATTCATATTTTGACCGTGACAAGGATAATATATGCGCAAAATTGGAAAGGGGAAAATATCCCCAAAGAAGAGGAAGTTATTAAAAAAATATTAGATTGCGCTGAAATGGATATGATGACAAGACGGTTAAAAGATCAAGAAGAAACAGAATTTTATGAGATATGGAACAAAGTGTATATATGGATAAATAAGAAGAAATATTAAAAGTAAAAATAAACAAATAAATAAATAAGGGAATTGTATTAGTAGAGATATGATTTAAGTGTTATGTTTGAATTAGTAGGGATAAGATTCAAGAGTTATGCTATAATTAGTTTATGTATGAAGATTTATTATAAAAAGTTAAACAAATTTCTTCTTTTCATTTAAAGTAATAAGTTGATTTGAAACATTTTTTGAATGTATTCTTTTTTCTGTATCGAAATTTTACTTCTAGAATAAGCGGGGAAGATACAACCCCATTTCTATGTTAAATGTATGTTTGTCAGTTTTGTCTATTTTAAGAAAATTAATAAAATTTGTTGGAAAAAAAATGAAACTAGCTGCAAGGAGAAAAATTGCTGGAAGATGGACTGCTGACAATTTTCGACTGCTGAAACTGGATGCAAGGAGATAAGTCAATAACTATGAATGTCTATAGAATGTTGAAATTATTAGACTTATTTTTAGAGACTGCTTTATTATTGTACAGTGATCCCCCGATCATTGCGAGGGTTCCGTTCCAGGACCCCTAGCAATGATCGGGTTTTCACGAAGTAGCGTTGCGGAAGTAAAAACGCCATCTGCGCATGCGCAGATGGTGTTTTTACTTCCGCAGCGCTAGCGAGGAGCCGAAGATTGGGGTTCCTGGGAAGGGGACTCAGCTGGGAAGCGGCGCTGGGGTTTCCCCACCGCCCACGCAAACTCCTCGCTGCCACTCGCCCGCCCTTCGCCCGCCCACGCCGCTCGCTCGCGCCGCTTCCCAGCTGAGTCCTGAAGCCAATTGGCTTCAGGACTCAGCTGGGAAGTGGCGCGAGCGAACGGCGTGGGCGGGCAAAGGGCGGGCGAGCCGCGGGCGCGCGGGCAGGCAGGCGGCGGACAAGCCGTTCGCTCGCGCCGCTCGCTCGCACCGCTTCCCAGCTGAGTCCTGAAACCAATTTGCTTCAGGACTCAGCTGGGAAGCGACGCGAGCGAACGGCGTGGGCGGGCGAAGGGCGGGCGAGCGGCAACGAGGAGTTTGCGTGGGCGGTGGGGAAACTCCTCGCTGATGCCCGCCGCTCGCCCTCCCGCCAGCAAGAGGGGGAAGACCCAGGGAAGCCACCCAGCAGCTGATCTGCCCGGCGCCATCTACGCATGCGTGCCCATAGAAAAAAAGGGCGCGCATGCGCAGATGGTGTTTTGACTTCCGGGTTGAAAAATCGCGATTTAGCCCGTTCGCAATGATCGGGATCGTGATACCCGGGGGATCACTGTATTATACAACTTAACAAAATGAGGCAAATTTTTAGTTATCCATTTCTACTGAAATACAAGACAGGATCCTGAAGCAAATGTTCTTGGACTCTTACAACTTCTTGAAGATTGCAAAATCTTAATAAGAGATTGCTGGAATATCACCTTCCCTTAGTTTTGCTTTCTAGCAACTTCTCTCCCTGAACTTTTAAGATAAGTTATATTATTTTTTAAAAACGTCTAAACGTTTTTAAAAATCCAGTAGGAGGTGGGTTGGATATGTATACGACAAAAAGATGTGTATTGCATGTCTGAGCCTGCAGTCTACACTGGCATGCAAGCAACTTTTACAAAAGTATTATACTTCAGGAATATTAAAGAGAAAATCTTCATGCAACTTGGAATACATTTAGATTCGTAGTTAAATTGTAATCTTCAGACACAAAATAGCAAATAAGAAGCAAACATATCATTCTTTTTTAACTGCAGGCTACTCTTGTTTGAAGATTATGTTACATCAAATAATGTTATAATTTGTTCTTCCTTGCCTAAAATTGGAATCAAATACTTGCAAAATGCATTTGCTTTGAAGTAATTAAAATGAAGTATTCACTGACCATAATAAATAGGCATCTATGGACTGCATTATAATGAGGACTGATAAGGTATAACGCATTACTCCCAGCAATTCCCCCACCACAAAAACCTGTTATTAATTTTTCCTAAAATTGAAACTGCATCATATTTTAGTTTCTTCTGCATCCAACAAAATTGTGTTTGTTGAATCAGTTTTTCTGAATGTATACATAAAATGTTGATTTATATTCTAATAGGTTCTCATACATACAAATCATTTTTATAACATTTAAATATGGCTTCATCAAATGCTTGTAGGTAGCTTACAACCAAGGGAATATTTAAAAAGAGAACTAATTCATATAATATATTCAGTAATGGGAAGCCAAAATTTTTACTCCCACACTGTGGGTGTGGCTTATTTTGTGGATGTGGCTTAATGGTCATGTGACTGGGTAGGAGTGGCTTGCCGGCCATGTGATCAGTTGGGAGTGGCTTGAATGATCATCAACTGTTAAATCCTCGACTTACAACCTTACCAGTGTCGCTCGCTGGGGTGACAATTTACTTTGTGTTTCCAGCGCTATCCTTCCTGGGTTGCCTCCCCACCTCAGTTTGGGTAGCTAGGTGAATGGGTGCTGTCAGAAGCATAAATGCTGCCAGCGCCACTTCCACACATACCTTCTATCTGCACCTCAGGTGGGAGGTGGCCACGTGAGGCTGGAGGGGAGCTGGGCAGGAGAGAGGGAAGCTTGTCTGAGGCCAGGAAGGAGGAACGAGGAAAAAAGCAAGGAGTGCAGACACAGCAGCAGCAGCAGGGAAAAAAAGGAGAGCCCAGACGAGACCAGTAATCCAGGAAGTGACAGCCGCCGGTCAGCTGGAGCTACGCATTTTCATTTCCACCAGTGGAACTCCGTTCCACCCTGTCCTGCCTGCTGCCCACCCTGAATATACTGTATGTGTAGAACTTCGGGGGGAAATGTCATGCTTTTTAATTTTAGTACTTTTATACTGTATCTTAGTCTGGCTAGTTTGCCTTGCAGCCATATGAGTGTCAATCAACCCATATCAAACATTGTCATTTGTTCTTCAATTGATAATTGCCCAGAAGCCTGAAAGTAGAGATGATCCACAGTATCTATTGTTCTTTATCTAGTTTTCTAACTTGGGGAACACTCCACAACCACTACAAATCTGCAAAATCTTGTTTACATGCAGTCTTTGACATGCAGGTGTAATCCACCAAAATTGATTTGTTTCCGTTCTCTTTAGTACTTCCTAGATCTTCTATGAAAAGTGATAAGCAGCGATTGATGTATAGATAAGTACGTAGATAGACTGAAAGATAAATACTATAACTTCCAGTAACATGAGCAGTAGTATATTGTGGAAAGGTTTTGAGTTATTTGCTTTCTTAAATGTGAAAATTCTGGGAGATTTTCTTGGGAAGAAGTCAAACTCAGGTAATAATTTTCTTCAATTTAGTGACTGAAGGGTTCCATAGGTTTCTTTCCTTCCTATTCCTTGGAGAACCCAGGTTTCAAATTTACTATTTAGAGCTGAAGCCTGACAACCACCATAATATAATTTAACAAATTTATAATTATCCATAGTATATAAATTGTAGAATAGAATCTTACGAGTGCCAATCTAGAATGAATGAATGAATGAATGAATGAATGAATGAATGAATGAATGAATGAATGAATCTCTCTCTCTCTCTCCTTCTAAAGTTTGACCAGCCTCACTCCAACTAACTTTGGGCATTTCACAAATAATATTTCTTTTAAAAGCTATAAAATAATATAGCTTGATATCCTGATTATTGAAGTGATTATTATATGAGTTAAGAAACTTTACTGAGGTACTTTTGTTTTAAAATGTTTCCCAAAGTTAATATGAAAATTATGACACAGATAACAGATGCTAGACAACTTTCAAAGGGTTTCTGGTGATGCTAATAATTTGCAAACAGCTCATATGTCAGAAAAACAAGATTTTTTCCCCCAGATCTGCCACTGCACTAGTTTTATATAACTCAGAAAGTTATATAATCATCTGACACTATCTCCCCTATTTGTACTCTGTGTAATAAGCACAGTAGGTGGTAACTGGTTACCAAAATGCTTGCCCTAATGCTGTTAGGTGGGCCTTTCACCTATCATTTGTAGGCACTCAGGCTTTTCCAAAATGGGTCATTTTATCTTCCTTCCTGATTGGTTCTTATTTTTGTAAATCCAGAAAAAGGTTTATATGGAAGGGGCAAAATGTGGGGATGGGGAATAATGGGAAGAAAAGTGGTATCAGAGAAGAAGAGGGGGATGAAGCTCCATCGTGTTCATTGCACATTTTTAGATTTCAGCACCCTAAGATATTGAATAAAATAAAACTTATTGGGAAAATGTATTATCTCCTTTATGAGATTTTCCTAAACTCCTTCTCTCTGTGTGTCACATTCCACACACAGGTTAAACTGTAGTGCAAAAATGCTTCTTTGGTATTTTCCTGAATCTCTCTTAGATATATGTGAAAAGAACACCACCTGTCTATTGTTATCAAAGGCTACCTAATCAGTCATTTCTTCTCTCTGCTCCATAGAGTGGTGTCACATGTCTTGAACAGTGATATGCAGAAAAAAAATGTATTTTTTTTAAAAAAACTACCAGATCTTGTTCAAATTGAAGAAACAAATTTAACTTTCGAATGGTTGGCTGTTTTTTTTTAAAGAAAAACATAATTTCATGGAGATACTCAAAGAGAAATAAAGTGTTCTTATGAGAACTTAATGATGAGATGGTAAAGAGCAGTGTAAAAATGTCTTGTCTTTTGCAATCTTCTCACCAGGAGTTCCAGCTTTCTTTACTTTGCACATTTCCATTAAGTCTCGAAGAAAGACATTTGGAAAGAACTCCTTCCATAGGCCCTTTTAAAACTGGATAGTGTGGGCAACCATGGAGACTTTGGAAAGAGGCCTCGTGGAAAATGACATCAGCCAAATATGAAGCTCTCAAGTGACATGAAGTTCAAAAAATGCCATCGGGACAAATTAGAAACAAATTCTCAAACAACTGGAAAATAAAATTGAAAAACAAAACAAAATCCCTTTCACTGGGAATACTTCTTTATTTATTTATTTATTGGATTTGTATGCCGCCCCTCTCCGTGGACTCGGGGTGGCTAACAACAGGGATAAAAACAGCATGTAACAATCCAATACTAAAACAAGTAAAAAAACCTTATTATAAAACCAAACATACATAAAAACATACCATGCATAAATTGTAGAGGCCTAGGGGGAAAGAATATCTCAGTTCCCCCATGCCTGACAGCAGAGGTGGGTTTTAAGGAGCTTACGAAAGGCAAGGAGGGTGGGGGCAATCCTAATCTCAGGGGGGAGCTGGTTCCAGAGGGCCAGGGCCGCCACAGAGAAGGCTCTTCCCCTGGGTCCTGCCAAACAACATTGTTTAGTTGACGGGACTCGGAGAAGGCCCACTCTGTGGGACCTAACTGGTCACTGGGATTCATGCGGCAGAAGGCGGTCCCGGAGATAATCTGGTCCAGTGCCACAATTCAAAGTGTTGGTTATGACCTATAAAGCCCTTGCTTTATAGGTCATAACCAACACTTTGAATTGTGACCGGAAAATGATCGGCAACCAATGTAGACTGCGGAATGTTGGTGTGACATGGGCATATTTAGGGAAGCCCGTGATTGCTCTCGCAGTGCATTCTGCACGATTTGAAATTTACGAACACTTTTCAAAGGTAGCCCCATGTAGAGAGCATTACAGTAGTTGAGCCTCGAGGTGATGAGGGCATGAGTGACTGTGAGCAGTGACTCCCAATCCAGATAGGGCCGCAACTGGTACACCAGGCAAACCTGGGCAAATGCCTCCTTCGCCACAGCTGAAAGATGTTTCTCTAATGTGAGCGGTGGATCAAGGAGGATACCCAAGTTGCGGACCCTCTCTGAGGGGGTTAGTGATCCCCCCCCAGGGTAATGGATGGAGATATGGAATTGTCCTTGGGAGACAAAACCCACAGCCACTCCGTCTTACCAGGGTTGAGTTTGACTCTGTGAACTTTCCAGGAAGATTTCAGGAGAGCATCAGAGATTCATAAACTGATGATATTTTGACTTATAAGACAGCTTTACTCATTGGTCCAACTTATTCTCATATAGCCATAAACTTTAAAGAAAATCACAAACAAAATCTCTGAATATTTTAAAACATTCTCCATGGTAATGTTGCTTTAAAATTAATTTTATAAAATTAATTTATAAAAATCAATAGAACAGAATAATGTGTTTGCGTTTAGTGCATTAATTCTGACTGTATTTAGGCTCACTTGCATGTACCTTTTTCAAGCACTGATTACATAATGCTTCTTCCCTCTCTCCAGATAATATTGGTATATAGAAAAGTGCAAATTACTCTAAATTTGTTGAGTAGAGAAAATGAAATATTTTAATTCAAAATATTTTTTCTACTTTTGCAGAAAGGTAAAATACCATTTTCTACTTTTGCAGAAAGGTAAAATACCATTTGCATGAGAGTATGCATATCTCTACTACACTGTGTTCTGTCGGGCTCTCCCAAAAATTCACAGGTACAAATTTCACACACACACACATGTTTGAAAATTCAAAACAATGTTCTTTATAATGAAAAGTCACTTAAACTAAGCCCTCTTTTGGTATAGCAAAGAGCACTTGTCTCCAAACAAACTGGTAATTTGTACAAGTCCCTTATCAGTTCTGTGATACTTAGCTTGCAGCTGTGAGGCAATTCACAGTCCTTCTTGTTTCACAAAGTGAAACACACTTTGCTCTGGTTTAGTTTCAAAGCGGGGAAAAATCAGCACACAAAAAGTCAAAGTCAGTAAAGCAGTCATGAAACACAACGATCAGATAATCCTCCACAATGGCCAAACCCACAGGCTGCTATTTATAGCAGCCTCACTAATTACCACAGCCCCACCCAACCACAGGTGGCCTCATATTCTTTGATATTAATCTCTCAGTTGTTGTTGCCTATGCATCGCTCTCCGCATGCGTGGCTGTATCATTAACTCTTGTTCTGAATCCAAGGAGGAGCTAGATAATTGATCTCCTTCTGAGCTGTCTGCCACACTCTCCTCCTCCCTGTCACTCATGTCTTCTTGGTCAGAGGAGCCTTCATCAGCAGATTCCACCGGGGGAAAAACAGGCCTGCAGCATGTGGATATCTCCCCACATCCACAGTCCTTGGGGCAGGAGCTGGGCCAGAGCTAACCACAACACACTGTAGCATAAAAGACACAATTAACTTGCAAGCAGAAGTCAATACAGTTGTATTCTAAAAGAAACCAAGAAGGTTTCTGTGAGATGTCCCTTTTCAAATTAGAAGTAAAATCATGAATAATTATATCACAAGTGATATTACGTCACAGAATATATTAAATCTGATCATATCTAGGATTATTCTGGGTGAAAACTTGAGACACACTCTTCACATGGAAATTCAAATAAATAAAACCTTGGAAAATGACGGAAGTTATTGACAGGTTAAATCCATATCATTGCCCAACTCAATCACTTTTTAGCTATGTTTGGGCATATAAGGTATGCTATGATACTAAGAGCCATTGTGGTGCAGTGGTTAGTGTTATGTATCAACTGCCTACATAGTTTTACCCAGGTCTTGCGTTTGACAGGGAAAATACTCAAACGCCATTGGTTGATGCATCTTACAGCTCTCTATAAAAGAGCTAGCTGTCAGATTGAAAGTTGCCAAGTAAAGAAGTTCCTTTTGAAGTCTGTTTCCTGTCATTATTCCCACTACTTAACAGTTAGAATGCAGTATTGCAGGCTAATTCTGCCAACTGTTAGAAGTTCGATTCTCACTGACTCAAGGCTGACACAGCTTTCCATCCTTCTGAGGTCAGTAAAACGAGGACCCAGATTGTTAAGGGCAATATGCTGACTCTGTAAACTGCTTAGAAATGGCTTTAAAGCACTATGAAATGGTATATTTTATTTTATTTATTTATTTATTTTTGTCCAATACACAATAATACTCAATGAAGGTTATAGAGGATATAGTAGAGAAGATATATGAGATATAGGAGAGACTATAGGACAGGGGATGGAAGGCACTCTAGTGTGCTTACGCCCTTTACTGACCTCTTAGGAATCTGTAGAAGTCAACCGTGGATAGTCTAAGGGTAAAATGTTGGGGATTAGGGGATGATACTACAGAGTCTTGTAATGAGTTCCACGCTTCGACAACCCAATTACTAAAGTCGTATTTTTTACAGTCAAGTTTGGAGCGGTTAATATTAAACTTGAATCTGTTGTGTGCTCTTGTGTTGTTGTGGTTGAAGCTGAAGTAGTCTTTGACAGGCAGGACATTGCAGCATATGATCTTGTGGGCAATACTTAGATCTAAGTAATTCTAAGCTTTCAAGACCCAGGATTGTAAGTCTAGTTTCGTAGGGTATTCTGTTACAGATAGAGGAATGAAGGCCTCTTCTGGTGAAGTATCTTTGGACATTTTTGAGGGTATTAATGTCAATGATTTTTGAGGGTGTTAATGTATATAAGTCTAAGTGCTATTTTTTTTTATATTAGCCTCTGCAAAGCCAGGTAGTGCAACTGAAGTTTATATTACTTATGAAATTTCTCTGCAGTAATCCAAAGCCACTTGATTTGAGGTAGCAAAGTGATTGGAAGATCATTTCAAATATCCAGTTTTAAATGAAATTGTCACTGAATTTTCCTCAATTTGAAGCATCCCTTTCAAAATTTCACAGAGTCATACTGTAGTAGTAACTTGGGCATGGAAGTGAATGTGAACAGAGCAGTTGGAGCTAGGATTCTCTGTGTTGTGTAAACTAAGACAGAAGGTATCTTTAAAACACAGTATGATCAAAACATACTTTCCTATAAATCTCTGCTTCCATAGAATTAAAATTATATGATGTGCTAAAATTTTGTACCATCACTATCCCAGTTGTGTCAATCTATTTGAGAAAGGGTCCTTGGAAGTGTCGTGGTTTGTAAGTAATTAAAGTCCATTTGAACCTTAATCCCGCGGAGGCGATAGATAGAAGCCTTTAGTCATTTGTTCAAAAAAAGATTTATTTTATTATAAAAACAGAAATAAAACATGTCTCAATGGACAATGTAACAAATATGTCTTACATGATGGTGGATAGAAAGACAAGAGAAAACAATGAGGAAGAAGAAGGAAGTGATGTGAGATTTGGCAGGATATTACATCATAATAGGAGGATCTTAGTAAGGCACACATACAGTTAACTCTTTCATTACTGAATGTCTCTGGGGGCTGGCAATATTCAGCGTGACACCCCTTCTTTGGCAGTCATCAGTGACATTTGTTCACATAAGGCACATTTTCTTGCAGAGGTATTCATGTTGGTCAGCTGACAGTGGTTTATTCAGCACATCAGCAATCTGTTCAGTTGTGGGCACATAATGTAGTTTCACGAATCCTTGTTTTACATATTCTCTTGCATTCTTATATCTTATGCCAATGTGCCGTGAACGCACTCCAACATATTCAGTTTCAGATATGAAAGTAACTGAAACATTGTCCTCCATAATAAAATTGGTTTCATAGGATCACTCCAAATACTATCAACGAGAGCAGAAACACAGGTTAAAGCATTACAACAGTCAGAAACGCAGGCATATTCTGACTCAGTAGAAGAACAAGAAATAAAGTTCTGCTTTCTAACTTTCCAATAAATTGGACAACCATTCAAAAACATTATATAACCAGAAGTACTTTTTCGTGTTTATTTCTCACCTGCCCGATCAGAATCTGCAGGGGAGGAGGCTACTGAAGCATTTTGTGAATGTTAAAAATGCAACAGTTGTCTGTATTCTTTCACCATGGCAGTGCAAATGTGCAAATTTATTATCAATAAAACCTATGACAGATTTATGTTTTAACTACTGTACATTCTAGTAGTTAACCAGTTGCCATTTGGGATCAGTCATGGCAGAACATCATGGCTCTTGGTAAAACATCATTGGGCGACTGAAAATATTCTTTAGAAATATAAATCATTCACTGAGCAGGCTGGGAAGCTGATCTGACTCTATATCTTCCATTGTTGAGAGATGATTTATGTGGGTGGTTGAACATTGGTAACGATTATAATTTAAAATTATAATTGTTTGGAGCTGTATAGGGAAGCTTTTCAAATGGAAAGGTTAATGGAGTTGCAACTATGTGAAAACAAATGGGTGAAATTGAAAAAATAGATAAACGGGATGAAGAATAGAGAATTAATTTTTACAAAGTGGAATAGGAGCGACTTAGGTAAATTAATAGGTCCCATGAAAGGGACTATGGAAATTTGGAAAAAATGGCAGGGGAAAATAGGATTATATAAATCTAAACTGTCATCGCTTTATGTAATAAATAGAGATAATGAAACAAATTTGAATAAGGTTATAGGAGAATTGAAGTGAAGAGTGATAACTAAGATAGAACAGTTACATGAGAAGGATGGCAGGCCAAGTAGAAATCGTATAGAATGGTGGTTAGGTAAGGAAAGATGGCTACAGATAAATGCAATATGTAAATATCTCAATGAAAGGGAGAATAAAGAAGTAGTATTGAGGGAGGAGACAGGGTTAGAGAAAATAATAAGAGAAAAAAGTGAGGGTATAAAGGCGCAAGCAACCAATATATATAAGTTGTTAGTGCAGTCAGATGGGGACACGATTCAAGGACTGACTAAATAGTGACAAAATGAGATACAAGTAGATGTACAAAAGGTGGAAAATACAGTAGAAAATATAAGGAAAATTAAGAAAACAAGAATTAGGGAAATGAGAAGGAAAATATTACATAAGTGGTATTATACTCCCGTTCAACTCGCACACTTTCAGCAGAAGGTCAGGGGTAATTGTTGGCACGGGTGTCAAGATAAAGGAGTGTTTATGCATATGATTTGGGAATGCCCCATAGTGCAGCAATTTTGGCAAAAAGTGCAAGAGTACATTAATAGAATGTTAAATATACAATGGACAATCACTAAGGAAATGGCAGTATTAGTTAAAAGCAATGCAATGGGAGAATTTAGAGAAATAAAACAAGCAGCAATAGAAAGCTCTCAGGCGGTAATAGTTTTGGGTTAGAAGGATGCGGCAAAATAGACAATGCAAAACTGGTATAGGTACATGGTGGACCATATTCAATTTGGAATGATGGATAAAATGATAAATTTGGATAAGGAAACTGAATTGAGACAACTGATGGGACAGTGGGACAAGGTATGCAGTCTTCGTAGAGGGGCGGCATACAAATCTAATAAATAAATAAATAAATAAATAAATAAATAAATAAATAAATAAAAATGAATGAATGAATGAATGAATGAGTGAATGAATGAATGAATGTAAGAAGATATATGATGAGTAGAATCCGAGACCAAGCTACAAGAAATAAGTTGGAATCACTCTATAATATGTAAATAGATATATTGCTCTTGGCTTAAAGTGGGTTATATAAGAATCACCCCCGATTTGGTGGTGGGGTATGTGTGTGTATCGGGGTGGTGGGCATTTTTTCACTATACACTGTTGTATGTTGTGTGTATATTAAACTTGCTAAAAATCAATAAAATATATTTTAAAAAAAGAGAGATGATTTATGTGGGTGGTTGAACATTGGTAACGATTATAATTTAAAATACTGAACTCTTATTAAAGTTTATCATGTTCTAGTTCACATCAAAATAGCTAAGCTTTGTTAAAGAAAAAATAAATTATAATAAACTTTAGGAAGAAATATCTGCAATTATTTAACTTACAAAAATAAAAAAAAATATTGTGTCATAAGATAAACCACTCATCAGCTATACGTAATTTTTAAAGATATATTTGACAAGAATGAACTTTTTTTGTACAATATTTCAAGAGTCAACTATTTTAAAGGAACCTGTTGCTGTCGGATTTCAATCACAGAAGAACTTAAGAAACATATTTTAATCTCAGTACTGATTAATTTAGTAGATTTGACTTAACACATTTGTAGACATATTTATAATATATTTTAATTTTCCTTCAGCTATAGTCTGGAATTCTTGTGTTAATGAATGTTATCATTCACAATGAAATATGAACTTTAACCATTTCAAGCCAAGTATTTTTCCTTTATGATTAAAACAAAGTATTATGAACAAAATATCCAATTAAAGAAAGTTAACAAGAATGTGTTCTTCGTGAATTGTGGAATGTGAAATAATTGGAAATTGAAATAAACCAACTGAATAATTGTTCCATAAAACTAACAAACGAGTCATGATGTGATAATGTTGATTTGAAAATGAAATCAGCCATAATATTGACAATATGGTTACTTTTACTGTTCTCTGACTTAAATTGTACCATCAGCTGGAATAAAACTTCTTAAATGCGTAATTTTTTTTAAAAAAAAGGTTATATTAGAAGAAGGAAAAAAGATAATTAAAAGGGATGACAAAAGAATGAGTGAGAATACCAGTAACAGTATTTCAATTTACCTTCTGCTTGCTCTTCAAATTACTTTTTCTTATTATTATGTACTGTATAAATCCATATTTTTTCCACAGAGTTTAGATAGCTGTGTTTCATTCAATCTGTCAGAGAGACTTAGCTGTTGTTGTAGGGCTGAAAGATAGTGACTGCCCCAAGACCATCCAATAGCCCTCAGGAGTAGGGAATTTTCTCATGGTTCTAATTTGACATACCACTGCCAATTGTTCTCTAAAGCATTGAATTCTATAGAAGATTAGTTAGACAAGATCTCCAAAATATCTATCCCCAAAAGTTGCAGGAGCAACAATTCATTTATTACATATTTTCTACCCATTTTGAAGCCCTTAATTCTGCAGCTAAGAAATGTATCTATAAAGTATTTAGGAGCCCACTTGAAAAAGACTTCATTTACTTGAATTTTTGTTTCAAATAAGACATTTTAGGAAAAAAAATGCCTTTGTGAATTAGTTAATACTGGGCCCATAAATTCTTCCTTGAACAAGGTCTCGACGTACCTTTTTCATTAATACATCAAAAAACCCTACAATTTTCTCTCTCAAGTAGATAATCAATCACGTTTTTGATGTGACAGTACTTAAAATGTATTAATTAAAATCTACCTCTTAATTCTAGTCTTTAGTATGTTTATAATTTATTTTTGACTACAAACTGAAAAGTACATATTTAAACCTAAGTAATATACTTATATAACTCTGCACTCCTTATATAATTATTTCATCTTATGTCACAAACTTTATTTAAATTATGTAGATAGCATCTGTTGTACATACTCCTGGTCAGTTGGAGGATGATGAAGAAATTGAGGACTCTGATACAGATAGTATTTATGTGGTGGGCCCGGAGTTACAGGTAGTAGAACAGGTGGAAGGCCAGCCACAGGATGTGGCTATGAGTCCAGAATCTAGTGAGGAAGAATCATACGTTCGCTGGGTCAATCCTAAATTCAGAAGGGTCCAAAAATGTAAGGAACAGGTGTTTGGAAGATGATATTAAGGGGAGGAATGGATTAAATACTGGAGTGATGTATTTGGTACGTTAGGGGATCAATGTGGAAGAAGGGTGGAGTTTCAGTGTTGTAGGGCTAAAATGAAAGGTATTTATGCTCAGCTCCCAAGCAAGCAAATGCATTCTGTGTTATTTTACAGTCATTTCTGCTGTTTTTGAATCATGCTGTGAGTACATAAATCTTGTTAAACAGAGAAGGCTTGGAGGAATGTATGAGGAATGCAATTAAGAAAGATAACGGGAGGAAGAGGAATGTGCTAGTATGAATAGTATTTTGAATATGGAAGGGAAGAGAAATAAAGATGGAGTTTCTTTGTTTATGAAATACTGCATTTAGTAATAGATAATTTGTAATAGCTAAAGTTCTACCAGAAACCAGAACAGCATCCAAATAAGTGTGATCATTAGTTTTTTTAACATTAGCTATGCCAAATTCCCCAGGAATTTTCTCATGTCTACTCTTTACTACAACTGCTATTTTTTAACTTATTTACAAATAGTTAATTTACTTATCACTTTTTACTTTACAAATTGTTCTTAAATTCTATTAGATTTTAATAGAATATTGATGTTGAATAAATACAGATTTAATACAAATGTGACTAATCAGTATGGAATAAGGATTATTTTCCATTTCATGTATTCATAATCATGTTAATTAAATAAAAATAAATAAATAAATAAATAAATAGTCGTACAGAAGGAATGAAGGAGGAAAATAAATGTTTAATGGAAGAGTGAATAAGGTAAAAGGAAGTGAAAGGCTGACAAAGGTATACATGTATTTGGATGGAGCTGGATGAGGTTTTCAGAAAAAGAAAATTGAGAAGTTCAAACTTCGAAAGACAGTATATGAAATTTGATTTATTGGATTTGTATGCCGCCACTCTCCGGAGAATATGTATGTGATAAACAGAAATGTATAAAAATATATCGAATAGTACTGGGATATGAATAAACTAAATTTAGCAACATTCATTTTTTACTATCTTCGCTTTTTTCCCCCTTAGATTTTCATGTTATTGGTCATTTTAAAGGGAACAGCGCGATGGATATACAGTATATACAGTATTTGTGGGAATTTTCCATAGTTCTTTGCGGAATATTTTATAAGAAATGATATTGTTTTAAGAGGGGGATTTGCCTGTCCCGTGGGCAATTTTAATAAAGCTAATTCAGGTAAATGGGTTTTTAAGGGCTTTTAGTTTAGTAGCTATTTCAGGACTTTCATATCTTTTGTGTTGTGAGCCGCCCCGAGTCTTCGGAGAGGGCCGGCATACAAATCTAAGTAATAAATAAAATAAAATAAATAAATAAATATGGTATACATAGAAAGAGGCAAATCTAAGAAAAATCATTGGTCTATATTTTGTCACCTTCCTTTTCTGGTACATTGTACACCTTCATTCTCTAGTGATTTTTGGAGAGATCCTGGTGGTTACACAATCCATGGGATCTCCGCTTGCATGCTCCTACTGCAAATAAAGAAGGAGAGAAGTAAGAATCACTTATAATTCTCTTTACAACTGTGGAATATTAGCTAAATACATTCTCCTAACAAACGCTAAATATGTTTTTAAAAGCTTTTTTTTAAATTTTATCCATATAAGAATGATATGAGTACATACATACAGTATACAGTACATGTTTGCGCATTTATGAGTGTACTTGTGCATGTGTGTGCATAACATCGTTAATGTAGATCCAAATTGCTAGCAAATTACAGTGACTTAAGGAATATGTTAATGATCCTACTCCAACAAATAATTATAAAGCAGGTGCACTTGAGATGTGTTCATTTAAATGACAGCCATCAGCTTCTAATCTCCTGAATATCCATGATAATGGTGATGTCATACCAGCTACTTAATATCATCGCTCACATTCTCCATTTAATACACCAGAGAACTCTAGATATAATCTCCATGTAGAACCATTGCCCAGCCTATTTAAATAGCAGTTAATTTATATACAAATCAAAGAGACAGTATGCAATGTTCTTAGAGCAATATATTTCTAATAAAATACATTATTCGAGATGGGGAAATAAACATTGATATAAAAAGGTTTTGATGCTCATTGTGACATTGATGATGCTAAACATGGAACATTCGCACTGACGAGGAATAGGAATAGGAATATCTACATAAATTGAGAACAGGGTATATATTCTTTCTCTATACTGCAGGTTTCTTTTTTTTCAGACATGTTTGCTAATTTATTTTTCTCTATTCTTTGTTAATTCCATTCATTTTCTGGTATCTAATATAACAAATATCAATAGATGTAATTATTGTATTTTTCAGAGTATAAGACATGCCTTTTTCTCTTCTAAAAGAGGCTGATAATTTGGGTGCATTTTGTATTCTGAATGCAGCTCCCCCCCCTCCCCACCCTAAATAGCTACCTTCCAGCTTTTACCTTGCAGGCTCTTTCATTGTTTCTCTCTGTAAAGAATGTTTGCTCCAATGTTTCTTTCCAGGTGCTAATAAAGTTCCCAGCTCTTACTGGCTTGCAAGCTCTTTCATTGTTACTCTCTCCGGATAAAGTTTTTTTAAAAACGCTAACCAGAGGATAAAATAATGTGCTGGCCAAGGATGCTAGCCAGATGAATACCTGGTAAGCAGATTCTTTTTTCTATTTTTCTCCCCCCAAACTAAGGAGCATCTTATACTTTGGTGTGTCTTATACTCTGAAAAATATGGTACTTAAGCCAATACAGTGGTACAATATTTATGTCTGTATAAGTGACAATACTAACAACTCATGTTTAACCTGCCCATGAACTACACTGCCGTTCTCTGTCTTCTACACAATGTCTTTGCCAATGAATTGGTTTTGTGCTTTGACATTAGTATCCTAGACAAAGAGAAAGATATTATGATTTGCTCTTCATTGGATGGGTTCCAGCCAACATTAACTGTTAAGGATGTTTTAATTGAATATTGGATAACCTAAAACTACACATTTTGGACAACTTAAAACTATGATCATACCATAAGCAAAATTGGGTAAAAGACAATTTATTTATTCTTTTTTAAAGAAAGTGCCATATTTGCCATGATTTAGTTTATGTATTTAGCAGCAGCTTTTTTGAGTTTCCAACCTGAGTTTGTAGCAGTCTTGGTAAGAGATATTCATAATTAACATGTCAGGAGTAAGGTCTTTGTCAATAAAATATACCATATTTTGGGGAGTATAAGACGCACCAGAATATAAGGCACACCTTAGTTTCTGGGGAGGAAAATAGGGAAAAGAATCTGCTTACCAGGTATTTATCTGGCTAGCATTCTTAGTCTGGTCAGCTTCATCCCATTATTTTATGCAGTGATTAAGGTCTTTAAAAAATTATTCTGAGAGAGTAACAATGAAAGAGCTTTCAAGCAAGTAAGAGCTGGAAAGAAACAGTCTGAGCAAGTAGAGCAATGGAAAAAACCCTGCAAAAACTTAGGGCTTGGAAAACATTTTTCTTTGCAGAGAGTAATAATGAAAGAGCTTGCAAGCGAGTAAGAGCTGGGAACATCATAAGCTCCTGGAAAGAAACAGTCTGAGCAAGTAGAGCAATGGAAAAAACCTTGCAAAAACTTAGGGCTTGGAAAACATTCTTCTTTACAGCGAGTAATAATGAAAGAGTAAGAGCTGGGAATATTGTTAGCACTTACTCAGAATAAGTTAGAGTAATGAAAAAGTCACTGCAAAGACTTAAGGCTTGGAAAACATTCTTCTTTGCAGAGAGTAACAATGGAAGAACTTGGGTACATTAATAGCAGCTGGTTAGGGCTGGAAAGAAACAACTGGAACAAGTAAAGCAATGAATAAAAACTCCTAGAAAGACAGGATTTGGAATACATTCTTTGCAGAAAGTAACAATTAAAGAGCTTGCAAGCCGGTAAGAGCTGGGAGCATTGTTAGCACCTGGTTATGGCTGGAAGGAAACTTACTCAGAGCAAGTTAGAGTAATAAAAGAAGCCTTGCAAAGACTTAGGGCTTGGAAAACATTCTTCACAGAGAGAAACAATGAAAGAGCCTGCAAAGCAAAAGCTGGGAAGATCCTTAGCAGCTAGTTAGGGCTGGGGGGAGGAGCTACATTCAGAGTATAAGACACACCCAGATTATCAGCGTCTTTTAGGGAGGAAAAAGGTGTGTCTTATAAACCGAAAAATATGGTAACTGTTGTATCCTGAAATGGCTACCTTGTAACTCTGTAAATAGTTTGTTCCTCTTTCCAGCGCTGTCTGAGCCCAAGCAGGAAGTCGCTCCTGATTGGCTCAGACGCGGCCGGCTCTAGCTTTGGCGGGAACCGCAAAAGTATAAAAGGAGCGGTTTCTCCAGGCAGAGTCAGTCGGTACTCGCTGAATTGTCACTTTGCCTTGCTGAGCTGTCACTTGTTCTCTGAGCTGAATAAAAGTACTGATTGCTCAAAACCCTGCCTCTGGGTCTACTTCACTGGCGACGAACGGACGGAAGAAACATCGCGTGCAAAATGAACAAAGTCCAGATCGGCCAGGCTCCGGAACTCTTCAATCCTGAGAAAACGACCTGGGACGAATACATGACCACCTTCGAGATCTTCCTCGAGGCGGCGGGAATACAGGACGCCGAAGCCGATCGCAGACGGGCTATTTTCCTTAATTACTGCGGCGCAGAAATCCGTGGACTTGCCCAGACTCTCACCGAACCGGAGCAAGCAAGAACCGTAGCGTGGGACGTCCTACAGGAAAAGCTAGCAAGCCACTTCAAGCCGACCAAACCAGCCATGGTTTTTCGGCATCAATTTTCCATGATGGCTCAGAAGGAAACCGAGTCGATCAACCAGTTTACAACGCGGCTTCGAACGGTACTTGCCCAATGCAAGTTTAAAGACCCGGAAGCTCGCCTCACCGACGCCTTGGTTTTCGGCATGAAAAACAGCACAGTGAGAAATAAACTCCTCACCGAAGAAGAGCCGACTCTACAAACCGTGATTAAACTAGCGCAAACCGCAGAAGCAGCCGACGCAGCGGCTAGAGAATTGAAAGAGCACGGAAGGCGAGAACTCATTGCCAAAATTGACTCCGCGTCTTCCAGCGCCGTGGAATCAGACGACCTCAACCAACCAACTCACAGCGGGGACAACTGCCTCCTGGTGCAAGACCAGCCAAGACACCTTAGAGCTACTCACCCAGCCCCCTGCGCGGGCTGCCGGGGAAATCACCAGCGCCATCGATGCCCTTTCCGAGACGCTACATGCCGCCGCTGCAACCGTAGAGGCCACATCGCCATCGCTTGCAGAGCAACAACACCGGAAGAAACTTTCGCCACGCCACAATACCAGCGACCACAAAACCAGACCCCCCAATCGCGAGAAAGGAGACCATTCCGCAACTCGGGTCAACGGAACTACTCAACCGCTAACCGCGACTACTATAGAGGTAACTCTCAATTTTCCGTGAATAACACGGCAACCAAAAAGGGGGCTAAAATTGTTATCTCATTGTTACTAAATAACCAGCCTTGCTCAATGGAGCTGGATACGGGCTCTAGATATACCATCATGCCCTGGGAAAAATTTAAACTGTATATGCCTAATGTGTCTAAGGCTGACCTAAATCAAACCTCTTTGGTGATCAGAGACTTCCAAGGGGGGATAATCTCGGTCCTGGGAACAGCAAATGTACCTATTGCATTCAAGAATGTTAAATGTACCCTTCCAATGCTTATTGTAACGGGGGCCAAGCATTCTCTTCTGGGGTTAGCGTGGATGGAACCGTTGGGAATCGAGATTTCGGGTGTGTATAATGTGAACTGTGATAATATGCCTAACTTTGTTAAAGAGTTCCCTGAAGTGTTCAGCCCCACCTTGGGATTGTATAAGGGCCCCCCCATATCATTCTCTATTGACCCCAAGGTCCCACCGATCAGACTAAAACCTCGCAGGGTCCCCCTTCCGCTCCTCCCCAAACTAGACATACAGCTGGATAAACTCATTAGCCAAGGTATTTTGGTTCCTGTGGAACAGGGGCCATGGGAAACTCCCATAGTTACACCTCTGAAGCCAGATGGTTCTTTAAGAGTTTGCGCTGATTACAAATCGACCCTGAATAAAGCACTCCAACACCACCCCTACCCCATCCCAGTTGTGCAACAACTTCTACACTCCCTGGGGGAGGGAAAAAGGTTCGCAAAGATCGACCTGGCGCAAGCTTACCAGCAACTTCCGGTCGATGAACAAACAGCAAACGCTCAGACAATTGTAACGCACAGGGGGGCTTTCAAATGCACGAGGTTACAGTTTGGGGTAAGCATAGCCCCAGGAATATTCCAGAGCATTATGGAACGCCTATTGTCAGGGGTAAATGGGGCCATCCCATACTTTGATGACATCTTAATTGCAGGGGAAAACCAGGAACAAGTAAACAAAAGAATAAGGGAAGTGCTTAAGAGATTACAGGACAAAGGGTTAAGAATCAAGCCTGATAAATGTGTCTGGGGAACCAACAGTATAGAATTCCTTGGTTATAAAATAGATAAAGAAGGCATCCACCCCACAACAGAAAAGCTGAAAGCAATTAGAGAAGCCCCTGAACCACGAGATAAGAATGAGCTACAGGCATTTTTGGGCCTCCTTAATTTTTATTCCGTTTTTTTAAAGCAGAAGGCAACAGTAGCAGAGCCTCTCCATCGTTTACTCCAGAAGGAAGCCCGCTGGACATGGGGGAAAACTGAACGTGAAGCTTTCTCTCAAATAAAGGATTTATTAACTTCGAAAAGTGTAGTAGTCCAATATAGTGCTTCACTACCCATTAGGCTCACGTGCGACGCTTCGCCGTACGGCATAGGAGGAGTCCTAGCTCACGTTCTACCTAATAAGACAGAGGCCCCAATAGCATTTTTCTCAAGAACCATGACCAGCACAGAGAGGAATTATAGCCAGTTAGACAAGGAGGCCCTAGCATTAGTGGCAGGGGTAAAGAAATTCCACAATTATATTTTTGGAAGAAGTTTTGAACTGGTCACTGACCACAAGCCCCTACTAGGTCTGCTAGCCCCCAACAAACCCACTCCACCTTTTATGTCCCCAAGACTAATCGGATGGGCTCTTTTCCTCTCAGGCTAACAATATGAGCTCACCCACAAAGGGGGAAAGGAAATCAATCACGCAGATGGCCTCAGCAGGTGCCCCATAGCAGACTTAGTGGAAGACCCTGTTCCTTCCACAGATGTGCTAATGATAGAACTCGAGGATAACCCTCTAACCACAGCCAAAGAGGTAGCTGCACACACGCAGCAAGATCAAATCCTTAAACAAGTGGTGAACTGTGTTCTAAAGGGATGGCAAGATGATGTTGTGAAACCTGAATTGTGTGATTTTAAAAACAAAAGGCTTGAGTTATCGTATGTTAAAGGTTGCCTGTTGTGGGGAGATAGAGTGATCATCCCTAAAAACCTAAGGGAAAAGGTACTCAAAATGTTACATGTGGGTCATCCTGGGATTGTTAGGATGAAGAGCCTGGCAAGGGGGCATCTATGGTGGCCAGGGCTGGATGCTGATATTGAAAATTGGGTTTCAAAGTGTGACCCGTGCCAAGAGTCACGGCCTAGTCCCCCCAAAACAACCCCGGCTGAGTGGGAACAGCCTGCTGGTCCCTGGTCTAGAATCCACATTGATTTTGCTGGCCCAGTGGGGTCCCAATATTTTTTAATAGTAGTTGATGCTTTCTCCAAATGGGTGGAAATAATAGCAATGAACAACATAACCACAAGTGCCACCATTAAGGTATTGAGTAGACTGTTTGCATCCCATGGTTGCCCAGATATCTTAGTGTCTGACAATGGGCCACAGCTGACAGCCAGGCAATTCGAATTGTTCCTAGATGGCCTAGGAGTCAGGCATGCCCTCATCTCGCCTTACTCGCCCTGGGCTAATGGATTGGCAGAACGTTACGTGCGAGTGGCAAAGGAGGCATTGCGCAGGTCAGGCCCTGGGGATGTGCAACAAAACTTGGACCAATTCTTACTCACCCAGCACATTACCCCTAACTCGCACACACATGTAAGCCCTGCAGAGTTATTGATGGGAAGAAAATTGAGGTCACCACTAGACAGGTTAAACCCAAGGTTCTGTGTTAATAATAACCAAATGTGTGTAAAACCTGAAAGAGAAATGTATTTGGGACAAAATGTATATGTTAAAAGTTTTGATGGAAATGTAAACTGGATGAAGGGAATTGTTGTTAAGCAAAATGCACCTAAGACTTATATTGTAAAACTAGAGGATGGTCGTTTGTGGAAACGACACATAGACCACATTCGGAAGCGAGCAGAAAAACAATTGCCACAAACCGCTGACATGGACTCTCCCCCTTCAACAGACTTTAGCACATTGCCCGAGCTAAGAAACACGCAAAGAGACTTATCGGGCCAGGGGGGACCATCCAGCGACGCCGAGCCATCCTCGTCCTCCGAAGCCTTCGTTGGGCCCGCCAGGCCAAGTCCGCCGCGCCGGGAGAACAGCGGCGAGCCATCCTCCACAGTCAGTGGCGAAGGAGAAATTGAACTGCGCAGGTCAGCGCGAGCTCCTCGGAGGCCCCACCGATTGGACGACTTTGTCACATGGCTTTCTTGATGGATGTGTCCAACTATGAGGGGAGGGGTGTTGTATCCTGAAATGGCTACCTTGTAACTCTGTAAATAGTTTGTTCCTCTTTCCAGCGCTGTCTGAGCCCAAGCAGGAAGTCGCTCCTGATTGGCTCAGACGCGGCCGGCTCTAGCTTTGGCGGGAACCGCAAAAGTATAAAAGGAGCGGTTTCTCCAGGCAGAGTCAGTCGGTACTCGCTGAATTGTCACTTTGCCTTGCTGAGCTGTCACTTGTTCTCTGAGCTGAATAAAAGTACCGATTGCTCAAAACCCTGCCTCTGGGTCTACTTCAGTAACTAATTTTGCCAGCAAAACAGTAACTGAAATATATTTTCCAAACTAATCCACTCTACTCCAAAAACCATCTGTTGTCTTATCCTTTCAATCCCTTTGTAGGTCACTAAGTTTATGGATTCTCTATATTGAAGATACCTCTTGCTCTTGGGAAAAAATAATTTTGAAGGCACTATAAATAGATAGGTAGGAAATTAAAAACTTCATCATTTTAATTAATAATCACTACGTTTATGACACAAAGACACAACCAGTTGTAGAAACTTCTGAAAGGACTTTTCTGCTCTCTTTTGAAGAATGAGCTGTTTCTAGAACAATTCTTTTCATGGTAGTACATGTAACATAATTCTTAGAAAGGAATCTGATCCAAAGTTTTATAAAACAGGTGCACCTTAATAGGTCTGCTAGGAATGTTTTAGCTGTTAGCATTTTATAGATGAATCTTGCTGAAACATCCTGCTTTCATATCAAGGCTTGTTGTATATTAAAGCTATAATCGTTCTTTCTGGGATTACGATGATTTATAAAACAAAGACACACATTCAATACAAACCCTCTTATTCTTTTTAACAGGTTATTTATGCCTTTGGAAAATGTTGCAATCTAGAGATCCCACAGATATCTATGGCAAAAGAAAAATAAAATAAAAGAAATCAGCCTTAGGGGATATAACCTAGCCTGCACATTGCCAGGGCTTCAATCTGTTTTATGACAAAACAGATTCATTTATCTCCCAAATAAATAAATTACTTTTGTGAACATTTAAAAACATTTGCATAATTAGGTTGTAAGATCTGAGCAGTCTTTTTCATAATAATTAAACTAATCTAATCTTGGACAGGGTAAACAGACTTAGTAAGACAAGAACAGCCTTCAGGCAAAGAAGTTACCGCATTCTACAGGAACTGTAAGACTGATGATGTTTTTTAATTATGCAGAGCTTTTACTCCCCAATAATAGCAACGTTTGTATGGCCTGAAGCTCAAATAGTTACTCCAGGACACATAAAATTACACTCTGCTTTTTTGACATCTTTGAAACACGCAACACATGTAAGCTCTCACGGTGTAGATACTTCAAAATGATTATATGCTTTCAGCAGAGAACACATGAACCTGATGTTGATGGATCTGCTATCTGTACCTATTGGCTTATTCCTCAGTCACATGATCTCCTTGATTATCTTTAAATTAGGAGGCTTTCATTCCAAACTATATCACATCAGCTAAGGATGTATAAAGCAACAGCAGATAGAAAGGTTTGGCCTCCTGTGAATTGCAGTGAAAACTCCAGTGTTAAAAAGGGACAAATGTAGAACTGACTGAGGACATCCTGGGGAAATAATTATGATGATGATAGCAAAAGATTTTTCTGAAGTTTGTCAAACCTGACTCTCTTTATCAAATAGCAAAAATGTTGCAGGCCTAAAGGATGCTTAATGCTTTGATCTGAGTAGTTGAAGTCCTGTCAACTTGATCCAGTTTATGTATCAGTTCTTTTTATACGTACCCCGATAACATTTTGGAATCTGTGAAATGCAGTCAAAATTACAGCTTAAATAACTTCTAGCAGATCAGAAGTATACAACGTTGGGCTAACAGACATTCCCCTGAATTTTGGGTGGCAAGTCAGGACTATGCTACTAAACTACCTATAGATTAAACACAAGATACATTAATTTTAAATTAATTTTAAAACCCCAAGTGTCTCACCACTCTCTCAAGGAAGTTCAATTATGCTCGCACAATTCTTATAATAAAAATGGAATTCAAGTTCAGGATTTTGGTTTACTATTTTGTGTGCACAATTATTAGGGAAGTGAGTATTTTGACCATATCATCATTTTTATGCATATTTTCCACCTCCAAACTGTATAAACTTGAATGCTTAGTTGACATAAGCATATCAGGTGACGTGTATTTGTGTAATGAGGGAGGGTGTGGACTACGGAGATCAACACCTTTATCAAGGTGTGCATAATTATTAGGCAGCTTCTTCCGTCCCCTGTCCAATTGTCTTTCCTTATCTCATTTATCTTTTCTTCCTTTCAAATTTGTTCACCTATACTTTTATATCTTTTCTTCTATTCATTTCTTTAGTTATATTACTACATATCTATTCTCTTCAATGTGTATTATGTATTGGACTGACTAAGTAACTAAGTAACTAAGTAACTAAGTAACTAAGTAACTAACTAACTAACTAACTAACTAACTAACTAACTAACTAAATAAATAAATAAATAAATAAATAAATAAAGGCCTCACCCTCTGTGCCCAGTGACTAACAGTACTTCTGTCGACTGCAGATTTCCCATAAATTTCACACAAACGTTTGTGAAAGTTCCCAACAGTTTTTTTCTTCGCAGTGAGAAATTAAATGACGCCACGTTGCTTGTAATGGACATCACTTACAGACATCATTTTGAAACACTGATGCAGCCACGCTGTCTTAAGACATGCAAAATTTACACACACACTCCTGACAATTCAAATAATGTATATCTAAAGTTTCGTATTCATACAATTACTATAGGCTGAGAAAAAAACGTGATGTATTACTTTCTGGGCGACCCGCGTAGCTTCTTTTTCAGGGTTCATGTGTGTATTTCTGTTTGAGAAATATGTATTCTATTTTTTGATCAACTCTCTTAGTTCTTCTCTTAGCAGAAGGCCAGTAAGATACTAAGTTATTTTCTAAATCCTATTACAATTGCAGTTTTGTACAGTTACCTTTGACTTTAGTTTATCTTGACATATGCCAGGCAGAAAAACTAGCAATCATAAACCTCAATACCTCAAGACATGTAATTTAGCATTTTAGTCCAAGATTATGATGGATAACAGCAACTATTTGGCAAATATTCTCCTGAAATTGTAATTGGTAGCTTTTTCTGGCACCATAAGCAGAAAAGTGTGGTAGAACATTTAATGGATTATCTGGCAATATTTAAATTGGTAAATATATTTAATTTTTTTCTTTATAGATCTATCATATTTATACGTGAGATTTCAGAGGTGATTACTAAACCACATCTGTTCTTTATTACTTATTAAAACTGATGTCGGCAAATGTTCTCATCACTCTCACGCTTATAACTATGCCATCTAGCTAAAAGAAACTTGTTCCAATAATTTTTCTACAATATTTACCTTTGAGAATTTTGGTGGCCAAAAACATGCTACTTTATATAATGTCTATATTTATCATTTAAAGATTTGCATTAGCAGATGGTATCTGACAGTTGATTAGCATTATAACCTAGTATGTTATATATATAAATTTGCCAAAATTTAAATTATCATGTTCTATTACATTTCTGAACACTTTTACTGTTGGAAGTATTTCTGAATTAAGTGAATTTAAAATCACTCAGGGTTGAAATTATACACATTTTAGTTTCATATCCAGTATTATGTTACAAAAATAAAACAGAGTGCAGGAAAACTTTCATATTTGTGAATTCCATTTACAAGTTGATATGCACAATTCTATATCATTAACTTCTTGACCAAAGAGCTTGCTGGATAATCATCAGCCCATTATCACCTTTAGCTAATTGTTACCATGTGTAATTTCCATTTGATTTTGCACATAAAGACTGACAAATCCAGTCACTCCTTAATAAAGAGTCCTTATGTCCAGATCACAGCATACACACATACTGCTCAATGCACTAGCAAAAATATAAATTGTTATATCAAGAAATCTTAAGAAACAGCTGACAAAAACAAGACAAATGTAGGCAAAATGAGGGTGAGTGGGAGACTTAAACAGGCAGGTATCTAAGTTTTATCTGTTAAAAGACTCCAACTTTTCCAGAACCACTAGAAACAATATTCTATATAATTACCATGCCTAGTCCCAGAAGGCATAGCTTTAGTTATTCTAGTAGGTCTTTCCTCTTCTTCATCTTTAAAGATACAATTTGGTGGATGGAGATCTGGCACTTCCAGAGTAAGATATTGTGGAGATGAATAAAAGAGGTCCTCTTGTAGGCCATTCTGAACTCCTAAGCAAACACAGGAAAATATAATAAAATATAACATTAGTAATAGTTGTTACAATGCAAAACTGCATAGTTTAGCTTTTTCAAATCATTATATTGTTTAAATAGTGTAGATTAATCTTAAGGGAAAGGCTATATAAAATGTACATCGAAAATAATAGTTTAGAGAAATATATATTAGCATATAACATTTTAGTGGAATACATTTTTTCAAGAAACTGGGATAAACAAAATTCATATATTCATTCCTCCACCCACCCACTCACCCATCCATCGTATCCATCCAGCAAAAGTCTGAAACATCTGTAAGATGAAAAGGGATCACGAATGAAAGAGCCCTGACACAAGGTGATAAAAATGTTAATGACAATTTTATGAAATAGTTTAGCTAATGTTTAACAATTTATATTATTAAATAGTTCAGTTATTGGTGGTGCTGAATATGATTGACTGTATTAGAATGCGGATTTTCCTGATACCCTGTATTTGCTAGTGAGAAATTTCTTATCCAATTAAATGTAGGTCTGGTTTAATAATGGGTTTTTTTTAATGTTTTTTAAATTTATTAGATTTGTTATGAATTATCTTATTATATGCCTGAGTCTACGGAGAGGGGCGGCATTCAAATCAAATCAAATCAAATCAAATCAAATCAAATCAAATCAAATCAAATCAAATCAAATCAAATCAAATCAAATCAAATCAAATCAAATCAAATCAAATCAAATCAAATCAAATCAAATCAAATCAAATCAAATCAAATCAAATCAAATCAAATCAAATCAAATCAATAAATTCCTGAACTGTACAAAAAGCACTAAGAAAGAATCCATGTATCCTTCTACCAAATCAGTTTTCTGACTCATTATTTTGGGGGAATTTGGGACAATTCAGTCCTGATAGAGCTATAGCATAACATGGATATTGTTTCGTTGAATTAAAATAAAAATAGAGTCTGATTAGCCAATCAGTTTGAGTCTCATTATAGTTTGAAGACATCTGGGAGTTATTTCTATACTTACAGAATGAAGCTATTAACAATCTACATAGAAACATAGAAACATAGAAACATAGAAACATAGAAGTCTGACGGCAGAAAAAGACCTCATGGTCCATCTAGTCTGCCCTTATACTATTTTCTGTATTTTATCTAATTTGCAGGATATTTTTTTTTCTACATTCCTATATTAAAATTGGTTATTTCATTGGAAATTATTTAAGCTATGGTTTCTTATTATAATTTTGTTGGACTTTGTTGTTTTCTACACTGCCTTTTTTCTCTGAGTGTATATGTAAGTTCATAGCTGAAAAATAAGTGATTTGGTAATAGCACTTATACAAGAAATCGTGGAAGATAGTTGATTATGAACTATGCACATTGAAAATGCCCAGTGATTTTGACAGAATGGCAAAGGTCTCAAAGAAAGGCATAAGGCTGATCATTGGACTATAAAGTCCAGTTGGCCAATGAACATTGGTCTAGAAAGAAAGATAAAAGGCATTAACTTTGTGAAGGTATGGCAGTATTTTTCAAATATCAGAAAGTAGGCCACAGAGAAGAGGTCCAATATTTGCCCTCTATCATGCCAGAATGCAGAATACATAGAGCATTTATATAACTGCTTTTTAAAAATTTTCAGAAAAGGTTGACCACTAAAAATATAAATATATAGGAAGTTTTCCTTCACTGAAAATGCTGAAATGGAAGCTAGTCATCTCTTGTGAATATTTTAATTAGAATTCCTGTTTAGAGAATGGAGTGGCATTAAATAGCTCATTTCTAATCTGTATTCTTTAATTCTGTAAGCTGCTTTTTAAGGCAAAAAAAAAGAATCAGGAATAAATTGATTTATCGATCAGGCTTTGGCTCAAGGACTCTAAAGGCAAAATAATGTCTTGCTTCAAGGTAAATGTTTTATTGCCACCTACTGTAATAAAGTTAGTAACAACTTTGTCTAGCAATTAAGTTGTAGGAAACTGGAATTCTTAATATGTTGCCTTGAAGTTCTGTAACATTTTTAAAGGAAGCTATTTATTTATTTATTTTATTTATTTTATTGAATTTATAAGCTTCCCAACTCCAGACCAGCTCTGAACGGCGTACATAAGTAAAACTATATACAACCATTAAAACCCCAGTATAAAATATTCATCCCTACTAGGCTGGAGAAAGGTGCTATAGTTCAACGGTCCCAGACCTCGTGGCAAAGCCATGTTTTTAGGGTGAAAGTGGTGTGGATCTCTGGGATAGTTAGTTTCTTAGAGCTGGCACAGCCACAGAAAAGGCCTCCCTGCTGCCCCACACTGTTTGGTCAACAGGACCCAGAGAAGGCCAACGCTGTGGCTGCTAATCGACCACTGGGAAGTGTGAGGCAGAAGATGATCCCGTAAATAATCTGGTCCTAAGCCATGTAGGGTTTTATAGGTAATACCTTAAATTGCAGCCAGAAACTGATTGGGAGCCAGTACAGCTTGTGGAGTGATAGAGTTATGTGGGTGTACCCGGACTAATTGTAGTCTCTGAATACTCTTTAAGTTGCAGTAGTAGAGCCGTAAGGTGACCAGGCTGTGAGTGACTGTGAGAAGAGACTCCCTATCCAAATAGGGACAAAACTGATGCACAAGGCAGACCTGTGCAAAGGTCCCCCTAGCCACAGCTGAAACATGTGGTTCTAATTTCAGCTGCAGACTCCCAAGTTGCGGACCTGCTCTGGGGGAGTTAAAATTCCCCACTGTTTGAGAAACAAACAAACAAACAAACAAATGAGCAAACATAGATATTTCTTTTCTGAGAGTTTGAAATCAGAACATAAAATGTACAGTACAAAGATATCATACCCAAATAATATCTGTACAAGCACTGTCCTATGAAACCTTACTCTGTTTCAAGAATGTTTGTCTATATTACATTTCATCCTCTCTCTTCTTTCTTGTTTCCTTTCACCTTCCCTTGGGAAAAAAACTTCATTTTGAGAAAAAAGGAAAAGATAGCAGAGTACTCCTGAAATTTCAATGAATGCTCACTACTCCTCTCCATTAAAGTCAGACAGAATGATCACTAATGCATCACTGCAAGAGTAGAAAAGCATCCGCAAAAATATAGTTGAAAGATGTAAGAATGTTAGGCCTGTGTAGCACTTTGCATTTGATCTTCAGAAGATGTTTCAGAGTAGATAATCCCGGGAACAGGTACAGCCGTTTTAAGTACTAGTGGCTGTTTTTGTAATTTTCTGCACTCTGAAGCATTTTTGGGGGGTTGCGGGAAGAAATGGAATCCAAAATTGGATCCTGCAAAGCTTTACTAACGATACAGTAAGACTTTAGGAAATTAAGGGCAAGGCACTAGTCTTCTGATAATTCTGAATCTTGCAATTCATTTCAATAGTGAAAGCATGAGACCCTAGTCGCTAAATAACATTTTCCATGCTAATAATTAATAAGTCACTTTGATATGAGAGGAAATTAGAGGGTTGCTTTTTGGGGGGAGCAATGCAACTTTTCAGATCTGTTAGTAGAATTATGAGAAGTCAAATAATTATCTGGAAATGTGTTCAGAGATGACAAGTTTTACAAAATTGGAGTGTATCCAATGCCTTTGCCTTGGTGGAAAACTACAGAAAGGATTAAAAATATAAAAGGTAACTTGGATTGTTTGGACAGGGCTATGAAAATAAAATGTAGATTGCCAATATCAGAAGCCTTGATGGATGCCATCTTAATAGAATGTGTGTAGGAGTGTGTATTTGTAGATGGGTTGCTGTAAAACATCTGAAACAAGATCACAAAGGAAAAAGGGGCTTTTAAAACTGGTATTTATTTTTCTTTTGTGGACAGATAGTGAATGAACAGCTTCTTCCATATGTTTAAAAACAGTAGTAGGTTCTAAATCCCATCGCTATCGGTTCACACACGCACACATGCATGGTCCCAGGTTGGTGGATAAAGCCTCTTGCCGCCATTGAACCAGGCAGAACCAGGAGGAACCCATTGCTGTTTAAAACTTGAAACCCTAATACATGGGAACTTGATTCTATGTGCACAAAACATGTTGATCCTATGAAGAATTTACTGTGTTATGAGAAAAGGTTGATAATTATTATATTTTATAATTACTGTGGTGGGGCTTATGGTACCCAAGTTCTACAACCTCAATGAAATTATGGTCCTGCTCTACAATGGACATAATTTACTGGGCTGTCTGTAACTGTCATTTTCACTATCACATTATCAAAATTCAGATATTCGGCAAGTGGCACCTATTCATGATGGTTGCAGTATCTCAACTTCATACTATTGCCATTTCTGACCTTCCCGGATAGTTTTTGAGAAGCAAAGTCAATGGGGGAAGCTGGATTCATTTAATAACTGCATGATTTACTTAGCAACTACAGTGATGCTTAACAACTGTGGCTCATCTAAAGGTCATAAAATCAGGTACAACTCCCTTAATAACTACCCTGCTTAGCAATGGAAATTCTGGTCCCAATTTTAGTCATAACTAAGGTGATGTCTATCTTACCAAGGCAAATTTGTTATGCAGTGGTGGGTCTACAAGGATCCTGAAATAAACCTTTTTCCTGAAGATCCTAGTATCTACTTATTCCCATTTCCCTATGTTTTCCTGTTGATATATAGAGCATGACTGGTTTATACATCCTTAAGAGACAAAAACAAATGAATTATATAGTTCAGCTTCTTTTTATGCTACTTTGCTGACTATTTCATTACTTTAAAAAGATTAGCTATTTTTGTTTAGGTTTTTACAGGGGTGTGTGAGTGTTAAGGAGTGGAAATATAAATAAATGAATCAAATGTGTAATATTTGTACTATTGGCATAAAAGTCTGATACATAGATAGATAGATAGATAGATAGATAGATAGATAGATAGATAGATAGATAGATAGATAGATAGATAGTGTTGTAGTTAGCTCTGGCCCAGCTCCTGCCCCAAGGAATGTGCAGGTGGATGTGGGGGAAACATCCACATGCCGCAGGCCTGTTTTGCTCCTGATGGAATCTGCCGACAAAGCCCCCTCTGACCAAGGAAGCGTGATTGACAGGGAAGAGGGGAGTTTGGCAGACAGCTCAGGAGGAGATCAATCATATGTACTATTCTTGGAATCTGAACAAGAATTAATGACACATCCACGCATGCGTAGAGTGATGCATAGGAGACAACAACTGAAGGATTATTACAAGAGAAAATGAGGCCACCTGTGGTTCGGTGGGGCTGCTGTAATTAGTGCTATAGATAAAAGTGCAACCTGGTGTTTTAGCCTCATGGCAGTTTATCGGATTCCTTGTTTCGTCAAGATCGTGGTTTTTGTGTTGTTCAAGATTGTGTGTGGACTCTCTGGACTTGAGAATTGGACTCAATTTCCCAGTTATTGGGTGAGCAATTGGATTGCATTTAACCTGTGCCTTGTGTGTACCAGAAAATCCGTTTGACATTTTAAAAAGGGAGCTGTTTCTGTTTTTCTGTTTATAAAAACTCTTGGGTTTTCCTTTTATCGTGTGGTGTGTGTCTTCCTGGACTAATTACCCTGTAATTACGGGAGGTTGAAACATGCCGGCAGAACAGATAGGTAGGTAGGTAGGTAGGTAGGTAGGTAGGCAGGCAGGCAGGCAGGCAGACTGACTGACAGATATACAGATATATAAATAATATTACTTTTCATCTCTATAGATATGTTCACTTGTGAGAGGCTAATTATGTTGGCAGTAATGTTGGAAAGGTTTTCTCCCTTCCTTCCTCACCCTATCACTCCCATCTTCTCCTGAATAAACAAATATTATCCAGTGCTTTTATTTGTGTATGGGTTTCCTGAGGAAAGAGGAGTTATTTTTCTTTTATGATAAAATTCTAAAATTGAGTTGCGTTTTTCACTAAGTTTTCCTATTTTCTTTCAGTTATATTGCAGCTTTCATTAGTAATATAATTCATCATACCAGTTGACTTTTCCATTATAAATTGCTATGCTAACATTTTGCACCTGATAGATGTTACTTTCATTGCAAGTCTGATGTATAATGGCATTCAACATTTGAATAGAGACAAATAGAAGGATCTCACCCCCTCCCTACCTCCATATTCTGAGAAGCGAGATTTGGAACAGCTTGGAGATTGACTCATTACAATAGTATCCATGTCTTGCTAGAGGATGGCATATGAAAATATCTGCATGTCCTTCCTCCCAAAAAAGAGATGAAACTACCCTATGCTGAAAATTTTCTGAGTAATAACTATGATAGGGCCTGCTACTGAAGCACAGCTGGAGTTAATATAGCCATTTTTAGCATTGTTAAATTTTCAATAGCAAATAATTTAGAGTGTGCATTATACTGGAGGCCATAGAGAGAGAATGGAAATAAAATTAGTCTTACATTTTTTAATATTATTCAATAATTTTTTTGAGGAAGTGGTCTTGGTAGAGGTTGAGTTTCAATTTGTAATGCAGCAAAAAAAAAGCTATTTACTGGATAATGGAGAAATTTTTTTTTACAAGTAATTCACCTTCCCTAAACAGATATTTAACTGTTTGGGTTTTGTTTTACTGTTTTCATTGTGAGTTCATATACATAAACCATATTGCAGCAGAAGCGAAGTAACAACGCGGACACAGAGCTGGATTTAAACTAGGTCATTTTTATTAATTAAATAAACTTATTTTAATTCAAACTAAAATGGGACCTTCAGAGGTCAACTAATAAACATTTGGGGTGGAAATGACGTAACAAAAACTTCCTGGGCAACTTGGGGCGTAGCTCCATGCTGATCCAGGTAAAGGGGACCATGCCATCACCTGGATCCCAGCCCTGCAACGCACGTGGGAGGTCTCGCAGTCCAATCCCTGAAAGGCAATTGAAATGGGCAAGACCCAGAGGCAACTTCTTCCCAATTGCTCAGGCCTGTTTAAAAGCCACCATGAGCCCTTGGAGAGAGTCTGCCAATCATCTCCAAAGATGCCCAACGGAGAACACGCAGTTGCTAGCACATCCCAATTTCTGCCCCTAACATGCCAACCCAATCACCAAAGGTAAGCCAATTAGAACTAATCCAATAACGAACACCCACTAACCATCCATCTTGCACCGCAGTGTGGAATAGGCGAAAAAACGTAGGTAAATGCTGAGCTAAATGCTGAGACCGCCAAAAATTCCTATTCGGCCCCCTAAGGGCGACCCCTGTAGCACACTGAAAGATAGGGAGGATTTAAACTGGGTCATTTTTATTAATTAAATAAACTTATTTTAATTAAAACTAAAATGGGACCCGCAGAGGTCAACTAATAAACATTTGGGGTGGAAATGACATAACAAAAACTTCCTGGGCAACTTGGGGCGTAGCTCCATGCTGATCCGACTACTTCAGCTTCAACCACAACAACACAAGAGCACACAACAGATTTAAACTTAATATTAACCGCTCCAAACTTGACTGTAAAATATATGACTTCAGTAACCGAGTTGTCGAAGCGTGGAACTCATTACCGGACTCCATAGTGTCATCCCCAAACCCCCAACATTTTACCCTTATATTATATACGGTTGACCTATCCAGATTCCTAAGAGGTCAGTAAGGTGCGAGTACAAGTGCACTAGAGTGCCTTCCGTGCCCTGTCCTATTGCTCTCCTATATCTCCTATACCTTTCTTCTATTCCTATATCTCCTCTTCTATTCTTTCATTGATATGTTCTATTACTATACCTTCTTTTCTATTCTTTCTTAGATATATTTTACTATGAACATCTCCTCTATAACCTTCATCATGTATTTTACTATATGTATGTATGTATGTATGTATGTATGTATGTATGTATGTATGTGTATGTATGTGTGTATATATATATACACCCACTAAAATTCTCATTGTGTATTGGACAAAATAAATAAATAAATAAAAAATAAAAAATGCATAGACTTGATTCTGTGAACCTACGAATTTAGATCAGAGGTTCCCTGCTGGATGCCTTAAGACCATATGTCATCCTTGAAAGCCACAGGCACACTTTTCAAAAGGTGTTGCCCCTTCAGAAGATCCTGTTGAATTGTAATTTATAGAAAGCCTGAACAGAAAAATATGAATTATACACGGTTAGGTATATTTCCCTTATTAGGTATATGGGAACTTATAGAAACATAGAATCATAGAAGATTGACGGCAGAAAAAGACCTCATAGTTCATCTAGTCTGCCCCTATACCATTTCTGGTATTTTATCTAAGGTCGGATATATGTTTATACCAGGCATGTTTAAATTCAGTTACTGTGGATTTACCAACCATGTCTGCTGGAAGTTTGTTCCAAGCATCTACTACTACTCTTTCAATAAAATAATATTTTCTTATGTTGTTTCTGATCTTTCCCCCAACTAACCTCTTGTGTTCACTTTCCTATTAAAAACACTTTCCTCCTGAACCTTATTTAACCCTTTAACATATTTAAATGTTTCGATCATGTCCCCCCTTTCCCTTCTGTCCTCCAGACTATACAGATTGAGTTCATTAAGTCTTTCCTGATACGTTTTATGCTTAAGACCTCCCACCATTTTTGTAGCCCGTCTTTGGACCCGTTCAATTTTATCAATATCTTTTTGTAGGTGAGGTCTCGAGAACTGAACACAGTATTCCAAATGTGGTCTCACCAGCACTCTATACAGCGGAATCACAATCTCCGTCTTCCGGCTTGTTATACCTCTAGCTATGCAGCCAAGCATCCTACTTGCTTTCTCTATTACCTGACCACACTTCACCCATTTTGAGACTGTCAGAAATCACTACCCCTAAATCCTTCTCTTCTGAAGTTTTTGCTAACATAGAACTGCCAATACAACTTATATTAAGTGTATTTATTTCACTTCATTTTACTGGCCAACTTTTTGAGTATTATTCTAGGATAAAATTCAAAGATCAAGTATAGCTTTCATCTTGAAAAGTTGTCTATCTTTAATTTAGAATTCTAGTAGAAGTTACTCCCCACCCCCAATATATACTTAAAATCCTGTGATCCAGCCTCAAACAAGCTTTTAAAAGAAATCAAGATTTAGAATGATGCCTGCCTCAGAACTTATTTCTGGTTTGCTTGTTTAATGGATGTGCCAAATAAATGATTCTGATCCAGGGCTACAGGCAGTACTGAATTTTATATATATTGCATATATATGCAGCTCTGCCAATCGTTGCAGATAAAAGATGTACAATATCAAAGGGACTACAGTACTTCTAGATAGAATTAGGATTGTTATTCCAGTTGAGATGCAATGAGTTATTTTGATATTGCTCAGGCTGTATTCAAGACAGAATACATGCAAATTAATTTATTTCATGGACATTGCTGGATCAATATCTTAAAACAGGATATCCTTTTGCTAGAATTTTTTCCCCAAAATAAAACATAAACTCTTATAGTTATACAAATAGTAAATATTAGAAAGGATTAATTATTTATTTACTTGCTTATAAGATTATAGGACAATCCATTTTAGGACCCATAATTCTTGACTGCTCACAACAGTGGTAACAATGCAACCGACAAAAGATCAATTAAAATACCTATAAACAATTTTGATGTTCTGAATTAACAGTCCATAAAAAGCCTCACAATCACTGGGCTTCAACAGTAGTTGCTACAGTGACTAGGGAAGAGCCATCTTTTTTTTTTTTTTTTAAACTTTCTGGAAGGCTGGAAGTGGGGTATGGATGACTCATAGGGTCTACTACTGAAAAGGCATGTTAGCCTAAGATCTAAAGGACTTGACAAATATCATTAGGGAAGAGTCTAACTTGGCTCTGTGCCATGAAGATGATACTTTGAATTTCACCCATTAAGTTAATTTAGAAATTGCAACAGATACAAAATACAGTGGCATCCCCAGTTTTGTTATAATTAACCAATGCAGCTTCTGCAGCAGTTTAATAATGGCAAACCTGAAGATGCCATTGTACTTCATACCAATTGCAATTTCTATATGGACTTCAAGAGTAGCCTCATGAAATAATAATAATAATAATAATAATAATAATAATAATAATAATAATAATAATAATTTATTAGATTTGTATGCCGCCCCTCTCCGAAGACTCGGGGCAGCTCACAACAATAATAAAAACAATGTTACAGTGCAACAAATATAATAATAAAAGAGAAAAAACATATAAAACCCCATAGTTTAAAACCAAACAACACATACATACCAAACATAAAATATAAAAGCCTGGGGGAAGTGTCTCAGTTCCCCCATGCCTGGCAATATAGGTGGGTCTTGAGTAATTTACAAAAGACAAGGAGGGTGGGGGCAGTTCTAATTTCCGGGAGGAGTTGATTCCAGAGGGCCGGGGCCGCCACAGAGAAGGCTCTTTCCCTGGGGCCCACCAAACGACATTGTTTAGTCGACGGGACCCAGAGAAGGCCAACTCTGTGGGACCTTATCGGTCGCTGGGATTCGTGCGGTAGCCGACGGTTCCAGAGGTAGTCTGGTCCAATGCCTATTCCAACAGGAAAGTGACTTAAGCATGAGTGATTTAAGCAAGGCTTCCCAATCTGGGAATGGATGTGCAGAGCCTAAGAAAATTACCATGGCCAAATGCTTAGGAGTTGCAAATTCAGGATGATACCAATGTGCATGATTCATAAAGAGTCGAAGATGCCACCTCTCTGGATCCAGGGGTGTGAAAAACCAGAGACACTCTGATTTTTAATGTTGAATTACAGTCCTTTTCTATGGAGATCTCATGCTGAATGGCATCTTCTGACACTCATGAATGGAGATGTATAACTGGGTGTTATCAGCATAATAATATTGCTGCACAGTGCACACTGTATCACCAAATGATCTAGTGCAGTGGTTTCATATAAATGTTAAAGAGGAGTAGTGAAAAAAACCCATAGAGAATAGAAATAGGAATCGTCTGGGGAGTAATGCTTTCCAGCAGAAAAATCAAGCTAAAGACTGCGACCAACTGAGATAATCTGAGTACAGTACAGTATTGCAAATAATTAAAAATGTTTAACAACAACAAGCTTTAGACCATTTTACAAGAATCACTACATAATGGTAGAAGAAGAAAAGTGTGGCTTGGGATGGAATTATTCAATACTGAAATACAGTAGGGATATGTTGAAAGAAGAAGAACATAATCAAGGCTGAAATAGCAGAATAGAGAACATGCAAGTGCTGAATCAAAAGCCTTTATGCTGATACAGAACAGTTGGAAATCTGGCACTACATATAAAAGGCCCAGAGCATAGGAGACCAGGTCTTCAAAGCACAAACAAGGCTGGTTGTACTCTTAAGCTTCCCAGCCTTTTCTTTGCCTCACCTGTTCCAAATGTCTGAATGTATTTATAATTTATCTGTTTGTACATTAAATTTATAGGAAAAATAAACATATATTTTTGAAATTACAAAGGTAGAATTTATTAAAATATATTTTTGATATGACATCAGTTTTTCCCTGGTAGAGATAGGCCACATTATTAACTTAAACACCAGCATAAAATAGTATAGGGTAGGCTTGTGGACACAATCAAATGGAAAATTCTATTTGCTTATTTTATTTAGATGTATGTATGAGTAACTTTGATTAGGATCATCCATGTGCACAAACAATGGCGAATAGCATTACATTTTCCCATTAATAGAACATTTTTATTTATTTTAGAAACATAGAAACATAGAAACATAGAAGACTGACGGCAGAAAAAGACCTCCTGGTCCATCTAGTCTGCCCTTATACTATTTCCTGTATTTTATCTTAGGATGGATATGTTTATCCCAGGCATGTTTAAATTCAGTTACTGTGGATTTACCGACCACGTCTGCTGGAAGTTTGTTCCAAGGATCTTTCAGTAAAATAATATTTTCTCATGTTGCCTTTGATTTCCCCCCCAACTAACTGCAGATTGTGTCCCCTTGTTCTTGTGTTCACTTTCCTATTAAAATCACTTCCCCCCTGAACCTTATTTAACCCTTTAACATATTTAAATGTTTCGATCATGTCCCCCCTTTTCCTTCTGTCCTCCAGACTGTAGAGATTGAATTCATTAAGTCTTTCCTGATACGTTTTATGCTTAAGACCTTCCTTTTTATTTATTTATTTTATTTATTTATTGTATACAGCTATCATGTTCCCTGTGGCCCTCCCTTTCTCTAGGCTATCCATGCCCAGTTTCCTCAGTCTCTCTTCGTAAGTCTTGGTTTCAAGTCCCCTAATCATTTTGGTTGCTCTTTTCTGCACCTTCTCCAGAGTTTCAATGTCTCTTTTGAAGTGTGGTGACCAGAACTGGATGCAGTACTCCAGATGTGGTCTGACCAGGGCATAGAAGTATTAATACTTCCCTGGTCTTGGAGTGTTGATGCAGCTTAGGATAGTGTTGGCTTTTTTGGCCGCTGCTGCACATTGCTGGCTCATGTTTAGTTGATTATCCACCAAAAAGTTATTTTTTTCAAATTTAGTTTTCTCTAGAATTCTGGTGATTTCAATGCTTTGGGAAGGTACCAAGTTGAAGAAAGCTATAACAAGTTGTAGAATTCCAGAACTACAGTAGTTTATATCAGGGGCAGGTTCTGGCTTATGTCTGTGCTGGTTCGCTTCCTCCCACAACATATAGGTGTGCACACATGCACAGTGGTGAAAATCTAGCTTCTGTGCATGCACAGAAACAAAAGAGACCTTCTGCATGTGTGCAAGAGTGAAAAACAAGATGGCACAGCCTATGGTGCCACTGAAAGAGCTGGTTTGGGGTATGTCCAGCCAGCCATCGCTGATGGTTCAGCAATTGGGGAAAATATCCACTACAGATTCTATTAAAACACCAGCAGGAACTTACCTCTTTATATTAGTAAACTGGCTAAGAACTACAAATAGTCTTTGACTCACAACAGTTCATTTAGTAGTCATTTGAAGTTACAATGTGTTGTGGTTGGCTCTGGCCCAGCTCCTGCCCCAGGGAATGGGGAGGTGGATGCAGGGGAAACTTCAACATGTCACAGGCCTGTGTTATTGCCGACAGAATCAGTTCAGAGTTTAGTTTCCTCGGACAAAGAAGAAGGTGGGAGTGACTCGGCAGAGGAGGGCTTGGCACACAGCCAAGGCAGTCGAGCTCCCTTATCTTCCATTGATTCAGATGATGACGTTTTGGACCCACGCAAGCGCAGAATTATGCGTAGAAGAGACCAAGTAAGAACATATTACAGGAAATAAGGGAGGCTACCTGTGTTTGGGTAGGGCTCCAGTAATTAGGGCTGCTGCTATAAATGGCAGCATGTGGGTTTGTCCATTGTGGAAGAATATCTGATCGCAGTTCGTTAGGAATCTTGTGTGCTGGACTTTGTTGCTTTTTCACGCCTTTGAAACCAAAGCAGAGCAACGTGTGTGTGTGTGTCTCACTTCGTTGGAAGAAGAAGGGGTGTGAAGTTTCTTCACAGCTGCTAGCTAAGTACTTAATGACTGCTTAAAGGAACTTGTATAGACTACCTGGTTGTTTTGGGACGAGTGCTCTTTGCAATACAAAAAGAGTGCTTAGTTTATTTTGAATTTTGTAATAAAGAACATTGTTTTGATTTTTCAAACGTGTGTGTGTCTGAAATTTGTACTCTTGAATTTTCAGGAGGCTCCTATCAGAGAGCCCGGCAGAACACAATGTCACTGAAAAAAAAGTGACTTATTATGAATATTTTTCACCCTTATGACAATTGCACCATCCCCATGGTTATGTGATTTAAATTCACATGCTTCCCAATTGACTCACATTTATGATGGTTGCAGTGTCCCGGAATCATGTATTTCCCTTTTGCAACTTTCTGACAAAGTCAGTGAGGAAACTAGTTTCACTTAACAACCATGTTACTAATTTAACAACTGCAGTGATTCTTGTGGAAAAAATAATCATAAAATGGAGCAAAACTTACTTAACACATTTCTCCCTCATAACTTTTGGGTTCAGTTGTGGTTGTAAGTTGAGTTGTATTATGAGACAAATTAGAGCTAAAAAGTCAGAAAGACCAAACAATTTATACCTGTTTGTGCACTGTTTCTCACCTGCAAGAATCCCAATTAGCCAGAATTACTACCCTAATTAAGCAACAGTCTTTGTTACTAAGTATCATTAGGCTTAATTTGGTTCCTGGGGAAATGTCCTGCTTAAAACAAATTTCATAACTGAACAGTTGTAATTAATATGTTTACTCACATCTAGATTTTTAAATGAGGTATAGCTGCCTTGGTCATTTTGTTTAAACTAGTGGAAATTTCTGTTCCAGTCTCTTCTGGAAGACTTTTTTCTATTGCATGATTGAATTATGAATTATTGAGATTTTATTTCATTTCCAATTTGTCATTTTGTTAATTGTCCAGAAAATTTATGAAATTCTTTCTCTAACACTGATCAAAAGCAAAATATTTGTACCAATAAGGGAAAAACTGATTTTCACTTATTTTCTAGGCAATATAAAGATAGAATAGCAGAAGATCTTGCAGGAAATCAATGCAAAATAATTTTCTGTCATTTTTTCTCAGGATTTTAAAATATCACTAGAGGAAATTAATTGAACATTCTTATTAATTGTCAAGTAGTAGAAAATTAAAGAATATCTTTCTTTGAATCAATATTATTGAAATACACAAGCAGCAACAATGCTGAAAAATCAACACAGCAGCAAAAAGCCTTGAATAATATTTTAATTAAATATATATTTATATTTGTCTCCATTTTTTTGTTGCATAAATGAAGTAATACCTAGTATATTGGCTCCTTGTTCTATGTTATAAATATTATGTGTGATAGATTACAGTTTTGTATCTTAAATTCAAAGTACCACTTTCTCTATCCCCAGATGATGCATTTTTGTTGGTTTCATATGTTTTCTTTTCTGTAATTTATTTCTACATTTTATTTTATTTTTAAAGTGGAAAATACAATGGATTTTTAACACCCTAACATGCATGTTTTGCTATATTATACATATGGAATACTCTTCATGCAATGGATGTTAAAATAAATTTACAAATTGTTCTGACACATTTTTGTGACTTCTGTAACTATGAGTTGTTGTGATTCAGTCTGAGGCTCCTCAGGGAACGGCTGGAACTCTGCCGGCTCCATGCTCAGAGGGGGAGGACGAGGAACAGGAGGAGGAGGAGGACCAGGCAGACGGGGAAGAGGAATGTCAGGACGAGGAAGAGGGAGAACAGCCTGAGACCCCCGGGGAGGAGCTCTCCCCAGCGAGTAGCCTGGAGTCATTAGATGAGAACGCACAAGCCCTCATAGATATGAGGCAGAGAAGGGCAGCACAACGAAGGGGACAATTAGCCAGGTATTTCCATCCCTAATAGGCAACAGCTGGGTTTGGGTGTGGTTCTCCTCAGAAAGGTTGAAAAGGCAGGCCCGCCCTTCCTGTATTGTGGAGAGTTATCTTTTGGGAGTCCTGTGACCTTGCTTCGATCCTTGGCGTCTCTGATTCTGGCTTGTGGCCTCGAAAGCTGAAAACTTGGGAGAGGCGTGGGTTTTATTATCTACAGTAGTGTGTGTGCCAGCAAGAAGCCTGTTGTATTGTCTGGCCATCGTGACTTTTCTGTGAAGCTTCATAGCATTCCAGTTTGTAAGAACAGTTTTTGTTATCTGTGTTTGTTTTCAAAGATATAAAATGACTTTGCTTTTTACCAGCGTGTCTGGCTACTCTTTTTAGTTGGTGTTGACGTCTGGGGGAACCCAGACAGAACATGAGTTCTGTAACTATATTATACAAATACATATAGAGCATAAAGAAAGATTCATACAATTGCTGAATAATGAAAGAATTCAACTGGGCTCGGTTTCAGCCTTGTCCTAGTCCCTTCCAAAATAACTGTTTATAATTTATTTGCATTATACACAGAATATGACTCGACATATTTGAGTATATATATTTGATATAGTCAGTGAAGAGCTACCCAAATTTTTACTACCACATTGCGGGCGTGGCTTATGCAGGATATCCTGCATTTTCTTTCAACATCTTTCAATGCAAATTGGGTGCTCTGGGGTGGGGCTCTATTTTCACTATGCCACTGCATTTCCCCCGCTCTCGTCCAAGCAGCAACCCACCCCTAGATACAGTCCATGACTGAAATCTTAATTTTTGTGTGTATTTTTAATTTTTTTCTAATTTGCAATTGTGTTTTTGAAATTTTTGTTTTTCAGTAACCTAAAACTTTATTGTAAGCCCTTGGAAACATTTAAGTCTTGGAAATATGATTTTTGTCTGTAGTCATAGAACATAGAATCATAAGACTAGGAGGGATCTCAAAGATTTTTTACTCCAACCCCCTGTTCATGACAGGAGCCTTATACCAGTGATTTTCAACCTTTTTGAGCCACGGCACATTTTTTACATTTACAAAATCCTGGGGCACACCGCCAACCAAAATGACAAAAATGAGTAGCAGCTTCAACTACTTGCCGCCGCCACACAATGGCAAGCGCGCGGCAGCCCGAGTGGGTACCTTCCTAGGTGTGGATGAGAGGCGGCCTGCTATTGGTTCATCGCTAGTGGTTGGGACAAATCCTAGAAGGTGATTGGTCAGTGAGCGTTCCCTGGGCCTCCACTTTTCCTGTTGCTGATAGCTGGAGGGATTGTGAGGGGAATGTTTATGTTTGGATGGAGGCGGCTGGTGGTGGGATGGATAAATGGCCTCCACGGGCCGTATCCGGCATGCGGGCCGTAGTTTGGGGACCCATGTTTAATTTCCCCACGGCACACCTGATCAGGTCTCACGGCACACTAGTGTGCCATGGCACACTGGTTGAAAAACACTGCCTTATACCATCCCAGCCACATGGTAGTCCTGTCTATTTTTGAAAACCTCCACTATTAGAGTACTCACAATTCTAGTGGGCAATGATTTAATCCAGAGAAATAGGAATAGCATGATTTTGAAAGCCGACTTAAGTCTCTTTACCCATGATGCCATAGTTCTACAAGTAATTTTTGAAAAGGGGCTTAATTTAACTTATATAAACTTTAAAAAATGTAAAACTGTATTGAAAAACTTGTCCGATCCTATCATTTAATGTGCTATCAGGGAGATGAGAACTTCTGCAGCTCAAGCAGTTTTGATGTTATAATGTGCAGTCTAACTTCAATAACACCCCCTTTCTCAAAGAAGAGTCTCTTAAATTAGTAATAAACATAACAGTGAAAATAAGTGCCACGAAGAGCATGACTTATATCACATTTAATGTTTCAGTAAATGTTGTAAATGCAAGTTAAGCTAAATGAATTTAATTTGTGTGTGCAGTCAGGATGTTTAAATATGTTGTTATTTCTGGCAAAAGGTCCAATGCCTTTAAAAGGGAAAAAAAAGTGCCAGCAAGATCAGAAGGCGCCAACAATGTTAGACAGTACAGGTATTCATAAACTTGGATCATAAAAGCCTAATATTGAATATAAATGAATAAGTCATTTGACTATAGGGAACACATATGGGGGGGAGGAAGACAAAAATATTTGAGGTATAAAAATTTGAAGCAATATATTGTTATGTGTACAGTGATGGAGAAATATGGAAATACACACAATGGATTGAAAAGATGACAAATTGTGTGTGTGTGTGTTTGTATATACACATGCATTAAATATTTTGACCCCCTTAGAGAGAGTCCACAACTTGGGCGTCCTCCTCGATCCATATCTTTCAGCTGTGGCGAGGGGGCCATTTGCGCAGGTTCGCCTGGTGCACCAGTTGCGACTCCATTTGAACAGGGAGTCTCTACTCACAGTCACTCATGCCCTTATGCATACACCCAACAACAGCAGCAGCAAATGCCCATGTTCCTCAGCACTTCCTTGAAAATATCTGTTAAACTGATTATTTTCTATATCCTAACGACACTCATTCATATTCTATTCTAATTTATCACGTTTCCTCTTTTTGTTACCCTAGTTTTTTTAAAGTTGTGATTTCCTTCACATATATTCTATATATCTGAGTGTATCATAAATTCAGAATATAGTGTGAGCCAAGTCACTTGGCTGAAGATAAGTTGGACTTTTACAAAATAACACTGGAAATAGAAAAGAAAACTTCTTTCTGTTGGACTCAAAATATATTTCCAGATGTTAAGGTCAAAGGTTGAAGATAAAAGTATCAGGCTTTGGCCTACTCCAACTGGTGTTCAGGACCAAGTGTTGGAGTTCCTCTCTGGAGGGGGTTTCCTTTGTACTGGTTCAGTCATTCTCTTTAGATGCTCCCAGCAAGAGGTCCTCTTCCATGCTGCTTAATTATGATACTTCATGCTTTAAATGCTTCAAAACTTGTATTTGCTTTTTAACAATTGGCTGCATATTTATTTCTACTAATAATGAGATGGGTGGTGCCTAAATTTAAAAAATAAATATAAATAATAATAATAATAATAATAATAATAATAATAATAATAATAATAATTTATTAGATTTGTATGCCACTCCTCTCCGAAGATATGGCAACTAAAAACATGGCAACTAAAAAAAATCATCTATATTGTCAAGAAATGCTCCATTTGTGTCAGTAAGGCTAGCAAGTGCAACATAAGTGCAACACACTTCAAAAGAGACATTGAAACTCTGGAGAAGGTGCAAAAAAGAGCAACCAAGATGATTAAGGGATTGGAAACCAAGACTTACGAAGAGAGACTGAGGGAACTGGGCATGGATAGCCTAGAGAAAAGGAGGGCCAGAGCGGACATGATAGCAGTCTACAAGTATATGAGGGGATGTCACAGAGAGGAGGGGATCATTTATTCTTCAGGGCACCAGAGGGCCGGACGAGGAACAATGGCTGGAAGCTGACCAAGGAGAGATTAAACATGTAGATAAGGAGGAATTTCCTGATGGTCAGAGTGATCAACCAATGGAACAACCTACCAGCGGACGTTGGGAACCCCAACAGTCTGGACATTTTTAAGAGAAGATTGAACTGCCACTTGACTGGTGTACTATAGGGTTCCTGCTTGGGCAGGGGGTTGAACTCGAGGGCTTTCATGGTCCCTTTCAACTCTAACAATAAATAAATAATAAATAAATAAATAAATACACCCATGTTTTCCAGAAAATAAGACCTGGTCTTATATTTTTTTGAACCTTAAAATAATTGCTCAGTCTTATTGCCATGCACTCAAAAGCACAATTGGGCTTATTATTAGGGGATATCTTATTTTGGGGAAAACAGGGTAATACTGGCAATATTCTTCAGATAAGATAATTAAAAGGCATATTAGCGTTGGTAGACTGCTGCCAAAACAGCTTACAGCTCCGCAGCTCTGGCGCACGAGTGTGGGATCAAGCACAACTTTGCTTCCTTCGCCTGGGGGGTAGCAAAATCTTGCACAGGGACGCACGAGCATGCACTTTTCGGTGAAGATACAGTGGTACCTCAAGATACGAACCCCTCGTCTTACGAACAACTCGTGATACGAACCCGGGGTTCAGAAAAAATTTGCCTCTTCTTACAAACTTTTTTCGAGTTACGAACGCCAAACCCAAACTTAAGGGTTCGGCGTTCGGAGGCTCCTGGGAAGCCGCCCGGCTGTTTTAAAAGGTGACTGCCGGGCTGGGGGGCTTCCCAGCACCCCCCCAACCCCGAACCCGGAAGTTCGGCAAAAGTTTGGGGTTCGGGGGGGTGCTTGGAAGCCCCCCAGCCCGGCGGTCACATTTTAAAACAGCCGGGTGGCTTCCCAGGAGCCTCCGAACGCCGAAAGCGGAAGTTCGGGTTTGGCGTTCGGCTTCGGGAGGCTCCTGGAAAGCCATGTCTTTAACTCGGCTCTGCTACGTACATTTTCCCTGCAGTTGATCCAAGCACTGCAAGGGAAGGAACGAACTGAAATGCGAGTCAGGAGTCCTGGAAACGTAACAATAAGGGGGCTGGTGGAATAATCATTGGGAATGGGGTGTCCTGGAAGTTGGGATACAGGCTCCCCCAGCCTCCTCATTCCCCCCCCCCCGTTTCTTTAAGTTTTCTTTATTAGATTTGTATGCCGCCCCTCTCCGTAGACTCCTTAAAGAAATGGGGGGGGGGAATGAGGAGGCTGGGAGACCCTGTATCCCAACTTCCAGGACACCCCATTCTCAATGATTATTCCACCAGCCCCCTTTTTGTTACGTTTCCAGGACTCCTGACTCGCATTTCCCACCCCTTGCTTTCCCTTGCGCATGAGAGGGGAAGCCTTAAAGAAACGGGGGGGGGATGAGGAGGCTGGGGGAGCCTGTATCCCAACTTCCAGGACACCCCATTCCCAATGATTATTCCACCAGCCCCCTTTTTGTTACGTTTCCAGGACTCCTGACTCGCATTTCCCACCCCTTGCTTTCCCTTACACACGAGAGGGGAAGCCTTAAAGAAACGGGGGGGGGGGGGGAAATGAGGAGGCTGGGGGAGCCTGTATCCCAACTTCCAGGACACCCCATTCCCAATGATTATTCCACCAGCCCCCTTTTTGTTACGTTTCCAGGACTCCTGACTCGCATTTCCCACCCCTTGCTTTCCCTTGCACACGAGAGGGGAAACCTTAAAGAAACGGGGGGGGGGGAGAGATGAGGAGGCTGGGGGAGCCTGTATCCCAACTTCCAGGACACCCCATTCCCAATGATTATTCCACCAGCCCCCTTATTGTTACGTTTCCAGGACTCCTGACTCGCATTTCAGTTCGTTCCTTCCCTGCCAGCGCTTGGATCAACTGCAGAGAAAATGTACGTAGCAGAGCCGAGAGAGTAGGAGAGCCGGCCACCCCTTGCCCTCCCTTGCGAGAGAGGGGGAGGCTTAAAGAAATGGGGGAGGGTGTAAATGAGGAGGCTGTGAGAACCTGTACAGGACAGCCCACTCCCAATGATTATTCTACCAGCCCCTTTTTGTTAGGTTTCCAGGACGCCTGAAATTTGTTCCTTCCCTGCCAGCGCTTGGATCAACTGCAGGGAAAATGTATTGTAGCAGAGATGAGAGGAGGGTAGGAGAGCCAGCCACCCCTTGCCCTCCCTTGCCATAGAAGGGGGCAGCCTTAAAGAAACGGGGGGATTAGGAGGCTGTGAGTGCCCGTATCTCAACTTCCTCGTGAAGTTTTCAGGGCACTAAACAACCACGCAGCCCCAAACCTGATGGAAGAAATGTGCCCCCTGCCATCCTCAGAGCCCCCAGCGCTCCAGTTTTCCTCTTCTTTAGTTGACAGATTGACCTCTCTCTACACCGCGTCTCCATTGCCTGCGCTTCGCTGAGGACCGGAGCTCAGAGGCTTGGTCCCCCTGAGCAAAGGGGAAGGAAAAGAGCCTCCCCCTGTTCTCTACCGGCATTCAGGGACCCATACACACACAGCAGAGTGAGAGCCAGGGAGCCTTGTCTGAAGCCGAAGCTCCGGATTCCCCTTTGCTGCCACCTCCGAAAACACTTTCAAGGAGGGTGTAAGCCCTGCCGGCTGACAAGCTGCGAGGCAGCTTCCCACGTGTGTTAATCACCCACAAAGCTCCCTACGCAGCCTCTGCTGTGTCCTCCTTCCCTCCTCCCCCTGTCCCCAAACAAGGATCAGAATGCCGGTTGTCATAAGGCAAAAGGGGCGAGTTTTGGACTTGCACGCATTATTCGATTTTTCATTGATTCCTATGGGAAACATTGTTTCATCTTACGAACTTTTCACCTTACGAACCTTGTCCCAGAACCAATTAAGTTCGTAAGACGGGGTTCCACTGTATTTGCTTCCCTGCAAGCAAAAAACCTCTCTGAAATGTGTGTGCTCTTGCATCCTTGTGCAAGATTTTGCTACTCGCACAGCTGCTTCTTATGGAATTTTTGGTAAAAATAGAAAAAAAAGGGTACTTGAGATTTATAATTTGAAGATGAAAAAGAGTAGATAGTGGAAAGATAGATAATAGGAAAGTGAACACAAGAACAAGGGGACACAATCTGAAGTTAGTTGGGGGAAAGATCAAAAGCAACATGAGAAAATATTATTTTACTGAAAGAGTAGTAGATCCTTGGAACAAACTTCCAGCAGACGTGGTAGATAAATCAACAGTAACTGAATTTAAACATGCCTGGGATAAACATATATCCATCCTAAGATAAAATACAGAAAATAGTATAAGGGCAGACTAGATGGACCATGAGGTCTTTTTCTGCCGTCAGACTTCTATGTTTCTAAAGATGAAAAATATGTAAAATATGAAGTTATAGACAGAATAAAAAAATAAATGCATTTATATTACAACTGGGGATGTCAAAACATATAATGCTGTAGTTTAAGATCAACAATCATGTTGATAATAATATACAATATATTTTATTTGAGACAAGGACCCAGGAATACACATAGTAAGTTATATATTATAGTAGATGGGGCTATGATGAAAAATCCACCTGAAGAAATATTATATCTACCTTTAACTAGGATGAGCTTCTGAATGTCAAATGTGGGTTTTTCTGATTACAGCTTGAAATAAATGTTTTCTAAAAAAGATAAAAGTTCTCACACATGTTCATACAGTATTTATAGTGATGACCTATGCTAATGAATATATTCTGAAGAAATCAGCATCCATGTATTTATCTTTCCTTTTTTTTCTCATTTTCCAACTGAAGAATTATATATATTCATTCATATTCATATATATACAAAAATATATGTGTGTATAAATATATATATGTCACATGTTTTTTGCTGAATTTGAAAATTAAGGGAGACTAGGATAGATCTATTTTGGCCTTATTTTGGCCTCATCAGCTAGCCATACCCACTGGGACTTGAACCTGCAACCTTTGCCTTGTAAGACAGAGAATTATCCTCTAGGCTACAGTATCCAGTCCTTTCAGCTTATATATTATATATGTATAATTTTAAAAGGATTTGGAAATTTCTGGCGACGTTTCGACGAGGTCTCACTCATCATCTTCAGGCTGGTGTTTCTGTCCTTCTTCTAGGGTGAACCCTGCGAGACCTGAGCTGCCTTCCTTCTATAAATACTGGTGGCTGGGTGTGGCTTGATGGCGTCGCCAGAAATTTCCAAATCCTACACAGGAAGAAACCCAAATATACCAAGACCATCATACCTGTACCCGTGAAAATCTACGAAAACAATATATATATATATATTCATATTCATTCATGAATATGAATGAATAGTATATATCTACTTAAAGCTTATTTTGGTCTCATCAGCTAGCCATAACCTTACCGGGATTTGAACCTGGGTAATGTGCCTGTGTGTGTATGTGTATGTTATCTACACACCATCTACTAAAAATCTTAAGAGATATTAAAAAATTGTTGCTCATTTGTTGTCAACAAAGTGTTTTTGTAAATTGGAGACGTAGTACAAGATGTGTGTAACAGGTTTCATAGATGTGTGTGTGTATCTTTTATTAACAAATTAGCAGACCTTCATCATATAGTATGAATATAAATAATAACATGCAAGCACGTACCACAAACACAGAAATCAGAAAGTCTAGTCGTACCTTCTCAGATTTACACGTTTTATGAAAGATATAAAGTGTGCTAGTTGTAAAAAAAAAGTGTTATGATGTTGGGTTCTGATGAAGTAACACGGCTATCCTTCTACAATGAAACACACAGACACTGCTATGCAGCAGAGCATTATAATACACAGATTCTGAAGTAAATTAATAATCCATTGACTTGAATCTTAAATTGCTTTTTAAACACTTTTAAAAAGATCTCCACAGGTTGTGGCCATATTTACAATTTACCACCAGCTAGTCTACAATGTACAGTAATAAAGAAGGAAATTAAAGAAGAAGAAGAAATACATTGCTAAGTCTAGTGCAAATTTTCTGTGTCTGGAATATTCTAAATGTGTGGTTTATTTGTAAGTACAGTACAGATTATCATAGGCCTACATTTTATTAATTTTGTGCACAAATGTTTTTTTTAAATTCTTACTCAAGTTCAAGGGACATCTGTGGCAATTGCGCTAAAGATGCAACATTAATACAGCTAAGCAAAACAATGTTTTTGAGAGAGCAATCATGGGCTTTCCCAAATATGCCCATGTTACACCAACACTCCGCAGTCTGCATTGGTTGCCGATCAGTTTCCGGTCACAATTCAAAGTGTTGGTTATGACCTATAAAGCCCTTCATGGCATTGGACCAGATTATCTCAGGGACCGCCTTCTGCTTCATGAATCACAGCGACCAGTTAGGTCCCACAGACTTCTCCGGGTCTCGTCAACTAAACAATGTCGCTTGGCAGGACCCAGGGCCACCACAGAGAAGAGCCTTCTCTGTGGCGGCCCTGGCCCTCTGGAACCAACTCCCCCCAGAGATTAGAATTGCCCCCACCCTCCTTGCCTTTCATAAGCTTCTTAAAACCCACCTCTGAGATACCCTTTCCCCCTAGGCCTTTACAATTTTATGCATGGTATGTCTGTATGTTTGTTTGGTTTTATAATAAGGGTTTTAAACTGTTTTAATATTGGATTGTTATATGCTGTTTTTATTACCGTTGTTAGCCACCCCGAGTCTACGGAGAGGGGCGGCATACAAATCCAATAAATAAATAAATAAACTTGATTAGCACTCTGAAAATGTTGTGAGTGGTCCTCTGGTAATGATAGATTTTGAGGAGGATGAACCAGGCCCATCTTGGTACACTGGGCCAGGTGTTTTGCCAGCTGATGCAGAGAGTGAGAGTGAGGGAGAACTAGACCTGGATGAACCTGAAAGATCAGCAGAGGTGGCAGATATGCCAATGACAGTAGGGTCTGACTTAGAGGAGGAGGAGGAGGAAGGCTATGAGCCTTTGTTAGATGCCCACTTTAGAGGACTAAGAAAAAGACAAGAATACTTGTATGGGAAAAGGAAGTAGTCTGTAGTTTATCAACTCTAGGGAATTGTTGACCACTCCCATAGGTTTTTAAGGGTGCAGGATGGGAAATTCAGGGTGGAGTTTCAATGTTTTATAATGCAGTCAATTGATGTTTGGGGTTCCATCCATTTTACGATAGCCAACTGTTATTTCTCAGTTAAAATCCTTGGAATACAAGTGCCCTGTCTGCAGAGACAGTCTGGAAAGCTGTAAGTCAGTGAAACTGGAGACTCTTTATCTCATAAAGGAATGCACAATTAGCTTTGATCTCCGGCAGCAGCCTAGATGCTTTTAACTCCTCTCATTTAGAATCTGTCAGGATGACTTCGCATGCATGAATTTGGCTTGTATAAATGATTTTTTCTATATAAAAAAGTTTGACTTAAAATATCAGCACGTGGATTCTGCCTTTGTTTTCAATCTGTGTAGGCCCGGGAGAAAAGAGAAAGATGACCTTTAGTGTTACAGTAGACTGAGAAAAAAGTTTTAAAACAGGCACTGTATATTACGGATGAGCAAGCAGGATTCAAACTATTGTGCAACAACAAAGAATTGGCAAAATATATAAACTACTATGCCGCCCTGAGTCTACGGAGAGGGGCAGCATACAAATCTAATAAATTGAATTGAATTGAATACAGTTGATAAGATACCTTGAGTTACTATACAGTTTTTCTAAGAGCTTTCTCACATTAATTTTGAGGTGAATATATAGCACGCTTAACATTATCCAGAGAACACAATAGCAGTAGGAATAGCACTTAGATTTTTTTTCCCTCCATAGTGCTTTTTAGTACCCTCTGAGCAGTTTACATATGCTGTTGGCATATTGCCACCAGCAATCTGGCTCCTCATTTTACTGACCTCAGAAGGATGGAAGATTAAATCACCTTAAGTCCATCAGTATCTAAGTCCAGACTATGGACAAAGTTACCCTGCAGCACTGCATTTTTAAATATTGGGCTCCTGGTGAAACATGATTTCTTATTTACTTTTCATGCCCCGTGTAAATTTATTATTTATTTAACATAGAAACATAGAAACATAGAACACTGACTGCAGAAAAAGACCTCATGATCCATCTAGTCTGCCCTTATACTATTTTTTGTATTTTATCTTAGGATGGATATATGTTTATCGCAGGCATGTTTAAATTCAGTTACTGTGGATTTACCAACCACGTCTGCTGGAAGTTTGTTCCAAGGATCTACTTCTCTTTCAGTAAAATAATCTTTTCTCATGTTGCTTTTGATCTTTCCCCCAACTAACTTCAGATTGTGTCCCCTTGTTCTTGTGTTCACTTTCCTATTAAAAACACTTCCCTCCTGAACCTTATTTAACCCTTTGACATATTTAAATGTTTCGATCATGTCCCCCCTTTTCCTTCTGTCCTCCAGACTATACAGATTGAGTTCATGAAGTCTTTCCTGATACGTTTTATGCTTAAGACCTTCCACCATTCTTGTAACCCGTCTTTGGACCCGTTCAATTTTGTCAATATCTTTTTGTAGGTGAGGTTTCCAGAACTGAACACAGTATTCCAAATGTGGTCTCACCAGCGCTCTATATAGCGGGATCACAATCTCCCTCTTCCTGCTTCTTATACCTCTAGCTATGCTATTTATACCTCTAGCTATGCTAGCTATTTATTATTTGTTTATTTAATTTGTCTAAGATGTCAATGCCAATGATATATTGTGCCAATGATACATATGACTACTGTTCTGTCCAGCATGATCAATTATGAGAAATCAAGACCCAATTAGACTCAGATTCAAAAGAAAGCATAAACCAAGTCTCTTTATCAAGTAAAAAGCTGTATTACAGAGATGAGCACAACAGAAGGCGAAGCTGGCAACATTCTAGCTGATATCAGCATAGTTCAGGATGCCAGCCACATATAGTGTCATAAATCCTAGTCATGATATCTTTACTTCACTTAATTACTCATTCAGTTTTTCTGGCTACAGTCAAAAGCAGGGTTTCAAAATCCAGGGGACTAGGAAAGGCTCTCCACTCCATGTTCGGAGCATAGTTTTTCTTTGCCCTTTTTTTCCATCGGCCTTTCTTGAATACTGCTAGGGAGTGGCCAAATATCCCATAGAGATATTCACCACCAAGTCTTTCTTCTATAGAGATATTCATGTCTGGATTTTAACCTCCTGACACTTGCATTTAACAGGGGTTCCTGGTCTCCAATGTCTCCATTGTCCTCTGACTCAGACCCAGGGGTGGGCTACTGCCCAGATGGGGGGAACTCAGTGGGGTAGCAAAAATGGAACTCCACTCTAGAGCACCCAATTTGCACTTAAAGAGCTTGAAAGAAAATGCAAGGCGTCCTGCATAAGCCACGCCTACAGTGTGGTAGTAAAAATTTTGGTAGCCCTTCACTGCCATAGCTGGGGGTTCTACAGTCTCTTATGGTTCCCCAGGTTCTCCTGGTTTCAATTCCCCTTCATTCTCACTCTCAGACTCAGCTGGCAAGAACACTGGCCTAGGATACCCAGATGGACCCGACTTGTCCTCCTCAAATCCGTGACCAGCTGAGCCAGCTGTGAACCACTCACAACAACTACTAGTGTGAGCCGCCCCGAGTCTGCGGAGAGGGGCGGCATACAAATCTAAATAAACATAAACATAAACAAACATAGTTTCTTATAATCCTGCGATTTATGATAAAGGAAGGAAAAACACCCTGCTCCTGCTAGGAGCTAATATTTTATCATCCTAGACTACAAGACATGCAGACATCCACAGGTCTTATATTAACAAAAGACAAAATAAATGTTGAATACATGTTGAAGCACTACTTATACACTGATAATCAGGGGTCGATGTGACAGAGATACTTTAATTTGGATGTCTGCAAAGAGTTGAACCTGATGGCCTTAATGCCTGGTTTAAATTCGTGATTCTATTATTTTGCCTTATTTTACCTTTTTATCACCCTGGGTACTTGGGATGCTGGACTTACCACAGTATTCTTGTTATGTGACTAGAGAGGAGCAAGGTTTCCCAGAAGGATCTTCAAATATGTAGGAAGAAATTTAGGTTTATAACAGTTGAACAGTTAAATTGTGAGAAGCATGAATAACTATACTGAAATGGGATTTAGAAAAAAAAGTTTGGCAGGATTTTACGACATAACTCTTATTTTCCAAAAGACTGGAAACTCTTATAATAATATTTATAGGGTTGCTCATGTCTTCTTCATTTTATTATATCTAGCAAAATGTCATGTATGCTTGCAAAATTCTTGTCCTAACTATGGGAAAGTTGACTGTTTTACAGTCTTGGATTTAAATATTTATGTTGATTGGTTTTAAAAAAAAGAAATTCAGAGGATTAAGGTATCCAAAAGCTCGTAGTAATAAGTCCCTTCTTATTTAATACACATATCTTTACATTTTGATGTGATGAAAACTTGAATACATTGAACTTAAACTCTTAATAAGCCACTTTAATTGTACTTAAGGTGAAGATAACTGTTTGCAAGTGTATGGTGAAAATTCATTAACTAGTAGCTGTAAAATGCTATGAGCATGCAAAGCATTATGTAAGTATAAAACTTAATTGCTATTTTAATTGAAGCCATGTTGAGCTGTTGAATCATTACTAAATTGAAAACAACTGCTTTGACCTCACAAACCTCTTGATGATGGAAGGACTGTCAGGGAGAAACTTCCAAAGTGACAATACTTTTTTTTAATAACAGCTTTTTGTCAAATACTGCCCCTAGAATTTATGTCTTAAAAAAAAGAGTAATTTGAGAGCTGAGAATGAAGCTTATCTGAGTTGGACTTCTAGGCACTGGCCACAGAATTTGGAGTGACTGAGGTCATGACAAACTTGATCTCAGCATCTTACTGATTTCAAATGTTAAGGAATGTGTATTTGATTTAATTACCTTGACAGAATTAGGACGGTGATTTTCTGTAAATGGGGAATTATAGCTGGGTAATAGTTAAATCAGTTTTTATAGATCTTTGCAATATTTCCTCTACACATTATTCTAATCAATCTTTGTTGGTTCCAGTTTATTCTGGGAAATTCTGGGGAATTCCATGCTATGGACTAACATTCAAATTCCTGTTCATTTTGTGAATTTCAGATATGATTGATGAATTTAACCTGTTTGTACACAAGTGCCCTCTTTCTCAGAGCAAAGGCAAAGTGGAGAAACATTTGTTTTGGTACAGTTTAGAGATTATTTTCTTTAATCTGTAATTATTCTATCTGTTCTACCTACTATTATATTATTTTAGTGTTAGTCATATGCTACTTTCCTTGTCTGGATAATCTGTCTATATTTATTCACATTTGAAGATCCTTAAATTGATTATAATTTGATTACATTATCACAAATGCTTCTGTAAAACGTGATCATATTATGCCAGTGTGCTATGATCTATAATGTATAGCTTATATCCTGAACGATTAAAAGTACTGGTATTAGTACTGAAATTGAAGTGAAATGTATAGTTATCAAGCAGAGATATTGCCAACCGAGGTCAAGTACATGGCTAATAGATTCAGGGATGATGCTGTTGTGAAATGCCTGGTTTTAGGGGATTGCACAAAGTGCAGGCCAATGTTTGAAATAAATTATTTAATATAGTGATTAATATAGTAACATATTCATTAATATAACTCTTTCATAATGACTACTGTAAGACACAGCTATATGTGCGCACATGTGTCTGATTGTGCACTTTCAATGGTCCAGTATAAATCTAAATATTTATACATAAAGTTGATATTTAGACTTCAAAACTCAACAGCTATTTGACATGCACTTGCAGGGTATAAATAGAACTCCTGGAGAAAGTACATTCTGGTGCTCAGGGCAACTGATACAAGCCAGGTTCATGGAGGAAAGGCAGGAACACAACAGTGTTAGCAGGATGCATCAATGCTAAAATCAGATTTCTCAACTCAAAATTACCACTAGGGTTAAGCTTTGTGTGCTTCTTTCCTTCCATCTAGTAGTCATACCAGTCAGGACCAATATATGTTGTGTCCCATGCTTACAATGAAGTCTTCGCCCTCTTGTTCCATGGCCACTCATTGTGGCATTTCAGGTTCCTCTGGAGTCATAAGCCAGCCCTGCAGAAACCGTGACCAGGTTAGATTTTATTTTAAAGACTTTTGAAAACCTCTTTTGTGACTAACAAAAACAATGCTTCAAACAGCTGGGCTTTCTGATAAATGAGATGGATTTGCTATAAATTATGGCTACACCTCTCTCTGTCTCCATCTCTGGCATGCTGCACCACACAGTGGACAGAATTGGGAAAGAATGTGTCTCCGTTCTTCTTTTTAAGCCAAGTTTTTGTGATACATGCCAAGGAAATGCTTGATTGAATCCTGATTAAATATATTTTGGTACCAATTAACCCAGCATTAAAAGGCAGGATCTTTAAGATGGTATTACCTTGCCTTTACTTATGTAATAATGCACATACCCTTTCCAAGTACTTATCATACTTTTCAGGGAATGCATGATAACAAGAAAAAGTTATGGAAAGTAATAAAGATAATCTTGTTCAAGCAAATTAAAATCTTTCTATGGCCTATGAGAATTTTTAAAGAGCAAGACACAGTTAAGAAGATGAGTATTTATTTCCATCTTGCTCTATAACGAATTACAATTTGGCAACAATCTGAAGAAGTTTTGGAGTCTGAATCAGCCAAGACTCTGCTTCCTAATCCATTTATGCTAAGAGGAATGAAACTCCTACACACTGATTCTACTTTTTCACAAAAAGCCTTGATTATATCTTCAGTAATACACAAAAGACTTCAGGAAATATACAGGAGAGAAGAAATTGTTCCCGAAAGTACATTTTGAAACAACTGGTATCTAAAATTAGTTGTTCCCCAGTTCTTGTCACTGTTGAGGTAAGCAAATAATAACCAATGGAAGCAGAAGTGACAAAATAATTGTTATAGATGTCGACGGCTTTATTGAAAGTTATAAGAATATTAAAACTTTTGGAGAAACTTAGGTGCTTTGAAATTTTAGAGTTTAAGAGAAAAAGATAATACCTTGTATTGTATAAATACATATTGGAAATGTAATTTGGTTCCTAAGTCATATGCAGAGCTCCTGTTTGCAAATTGCTTCTTTCATAATGATTGAGTTGACCTTACAGGCCCTCCCCTCTTTTAGGGTCCTAGTGAACAGGGTCAGCCACTGCTTTTGCCACTTCTCAACCTTCCCCCCACACATACTTCTGTTATATCTTTTTACTATCTCTGCTGGACACCACACCTTTCTGTAATTATCAATGCCTGCTTTCTGTCACTTCAAAGGCTTCCCAGCACTGGGAACCTTTCTTCAAAAGACTTTACATTGCTAAAAAAAAAAAACCTTCTGTCATTGACAGGAGGTCCCCCTTTGAAGTTTTTTTCATGGCACTTATTGATTTTACTCTTTTTTAAAGGATGCTCAGATTAGAAAATATTTCACTATGCTTGAAAGTGTGAATATGTTTCTGTTGCTGCAAATGCTTCTCTTTTGAAGAAGCAAAAACACTGTAGCTGTATCTCTCTATTCTCTTTTCTTCCTTAAAGGGCAGTAGAGCAGTCCCTAGTTTTTACTTACAATGGTTCTGTGCCTCCCTGGTTCTTGACTTCTCAGAAGCTTCCCAGCACCAGTTGTATAATATACAATTTATGGAATAGGTACGATGGCTCTTTTCACATGTAAGCATTATATTAAGGTAGAGTTGCAGTCATAGTTCCCTCTAAGCTGAGCAGTGAGCAATCGCTCACTTAAAAATCATCATCAACTCAGAGTTTTCCAAACCTGCCCAGAAGCCGAGAGGGAAAGAGTGAGAGGGAAGGAGAGAGAGAGGAAGAGAGGAAGAGAGAGAAACAGATAGAAAAAAGAGAGGAAGGAAAAGAGAAAGAAAAAGAATGGGAGTAAGGAAGAGAGAAAGAAAATCAAAATCTAGTTTGAAAGTAGCTCAACTATTTAAGTGGCATTTTGATATTGATAGAGTTGCCCTATTATGAGCTCACTGCTATAGACACACAGTACAGTATTTTATTTTGAAATTCTCGGAGGCAAAACAGGGTGAGTTTTTTGTTTGTTTGTTTGTTTGTTTGTTTTTTGTTTGTTTATTTATTTATTTATTTGTTTGTTTGTTTGTTTATTTATTATTTCTGTGCCGCCCAGTCCCGAAGGGACTGCCGCTCAGACACTATACTTTTCCGTCCACCCCCCCAAAAAATTAGAGGGAACACTGGTTGCAGTCTCTTCTAACTAGGTTACAGTGGCCAGAGGATGCAATATTCTTCACATCTCTTAGTGACATTTCAGAACATTGTTGTCGTTTGGTTGTTTCTGACTCTGTGACCTGATGATGAAACAAGTAATTGCTTCTTTGAGTTTGTGTAATCTCATGTTCATGACATCAATTGTGCTGCCTTAGCCATCTTGTTTTTTTCCTGGTCTCTTCATTTTATTGGCTTTGACATTTCCAAGCAGCAATTTCTTCTCCAGGCTGTTCCTTCATCATCATGGGTCCAAAACATTTAAGCTTTAGCAGTATCATTTTATTTCAATTAGTTTTAAATGGTTTGTTTTTCTAATGGTCTACTATATTCCGAGCTATTTTCTTCAGCATCATAGTTCAAAGGCATCAATTTATCTTCATTCAGCTGCAGATGGGACAAACATGGCCTTGATCATACATATTTCTGATACCAGCATGAAGTCTCTGAACTTTAATATTTTCTCTAGATCGGGCATAATCTTTCTGCCAAAAAGAGACAGCTCTTTACTTCAAGGCTGTAGCTACTATTCCTATGAAGAGAAATATTATTATTACTACTTCACCTACTTGTATTGCACAGGTAATTCACATAGCGAGAGAGGGAGGGAGAGAGAAAGAGAGAGAGAGAAAGAAAGAAAGAAAGAAAGAACACTGATTTTTGCTTTCTCATCTTCAAGTTCAACTATACATTCCTTCAGTCTTAACTTCCAGACATCAACAATTATTTATAATTAACATAGTCTAGATTGAGCCTAGGTGGTGCAGTGGTTAGAGTGCAGTACTGCAAGCTACTTCTGCTGATCACAGGCTGCCAACAGTTTGGCAGATCGAATCTCAGTAGACTCAAGGTTGACTCAGCCTTCCATCCTTACAAAGTTGGTAAAATGAGGACCCAGATTGTTGGGGGAAATATGCTTACTCTCTGTAAACTGCTTAGAGGTCTATAAAGCACTAGGAAGCGGTATATATGTCTAAATGCTAATGTTATTGTCAATACTTCTTTCAGCAATTTAAGTTTCAGCTTGTTACAGTGGTACCCCTACTTAAGTGGTACCCCTACTTAAGAACTAAATTCGTTCCGTGACCAGGTTCTTAAGTAGAAAGGTTTGTAAGCCTCCTTAAGTGCCACTGAAAGGCTCCTCTGGAAGCCCAGAAAAGCCGGAGATGGCCAGGATTAAAGAGGGAATGGCAGGAAACTGGCCAGGCCTTCGTGCCACTCTCAAATTTCCTGGGAAATTTTTCTGGGCTCGGGTTCTTAAGTAGAAAGTAGAAATTTTCAACAATTATGAGAAGTGTTTGGAAACATTTTTGATAACCTGTTGGCTTAATTAATTAAATAATTAAACAAACAAACAAACAAACAAACAAATAAATAATAAATAAATGTATTTAAAGGGAAGGAAAGGGGAGATGAGATGAGAGGAAAGGAGAGATGAGAAGAAGAGAAGAAGAGAGAAGAGAGAAGAGAACTCTTTATTGGCCAAGTGTTATTGGAGACCCAAGGAATTTGTTTTGGTGCATATGCTCTCAATGTACATAAAAGAAAAGTTCAGCAAGAATCATAAGGTACAACAATTAATGATAGTCATAGGGTACAAATAAACAATCAAATCATATTAGGAACTGGTCAATATAAATTTTAAGGATACAGCCATAGTGATAAAGATTTCAATAATTTTTAATAGTATGTCTTCTTTAATAGTATAGTGGTATCTCTATCTACAAATTCCTCTACTTACAAACTTTTCTAGATAAGAACCGGGTGTTCAAGATTTTTTTGCCTCTTTTCAAGAATCTCCTGGGAGGAAACAGGGCCGGAAAAAGCAAGGAGAAGCCTCTTTGTGGGGCATTTCTATGAATCTCCTGGGAGGAAACAGGGCCGGAAAGGGTGGGGAGAAGCCTCCGTTGGGGCCTCTCTAGGAATCTCCTGAGAGGAAACAGGGCTCCACCCTCCACTCTGTGGTTTCCCCAATCACACACATTATTTGCTTTTACATTGATTCCTATGGGAAAAATTGCTTACAAACTTTTTTATTTATTATTATTTATTATTTAGATTTGTATGCCACCCCTCTCCGCGGACTCGGGGCGGTTCTAGTTAAGAACCTAGTCATGGAACGAATTAAGTTCGTAAGTAGAGGTACCACTGTATATCTTGTAAGCCGCCCTGAGTCTTTGGAGAAGGGCGGCATACAAATCTAATTAATAATAATAATAATAATAATAATAATAATAATAATAATAATAATTTCTCTGAATGAGTATCTATATTTACTTTTTAAAGAGTAATAACAATTATTAATCTAAAAACACTATATCACCTTTCCCCCACAACTAATATATGGTCTTCAAAGTATGGCCACAACTGAGCCAAAAACTTGCTGTTAAGTGAGATATTTGTTAAGTGAATTTTGTTCCATTTTATGACCTTTCTCACGGCTGTTATTAAGTTAGTAACACAGTTGTTAAGTGAATCTGGCTTTCCTACTAACTTTGGTTGTGTGAAGTTCACAAAAGGTCATCACATGATCCCAACACCCTGCAACTATCATAAATATGAGTCAGTTGCCAAGAATCTGAATTTTTATCACAAAACCATGGAGATGCTGCAATGGTCATTAACTGTGAAAACTGTGAAAATAGTCATAAGTCACTTTTTTCAGTGACATATCTTTGAATAGTCACTAAATAAACTGCTGTAAGTTGAGGGCTATCTGCATTATAATTTAAATTAGATTCTTATTTAGGAGAAAGCAAGATAGCCTATCTACAATAAATTTTCCTTTGCTTTGATAAAAGTATAGAACGGATTGGTTTAATTTAATTTTTGTCTTTCTAGTATTATCAGTACACAAGGGGATTGATTGCAGAATAGGAGTATTTTTTTCTCTTTTCCTTCCTTGGGGGACAATTTGAAATACAAGTTCAGAAATAAGACTGGTATTTCTGTAGGCCATATAAAACAGCAGGAGTTACTGCAGTAGGAAACTTCCAGCAGCACTAGGGTACTTTCAACATAATTCCTATTTCTTTGGGAGCAATTTAGTCATTTGAAGTACTTATTTATATACTCACAGGAAGGAAGATATAAAATGGTAGTGTGCTTGTGTGCTTACTTGAGTTTTAACATGTAATTATAATGATGTAGCTTAATTTGTGGTACAAGGATTATAGGAGTATATGAGAAACACATTAACAACCAAAACTCTTTAAAGAATGCAGAACATTTTGTTGTTCTAATTGCATCTGTTCTTTTACTTATTTATTCATTTCTCTGTTCTGAAATAATTGTATCCCCCCCCCCCATCTGACAGACTATGTTAGCCAATGGTTGAGTTTTAATTCAGTTGTGTGGCTAAGACAATAACAAAAATTAACTCTTTTTTTCTATCACCCATTTCAATTCCTTGCTATTTATCTTTTACATGGTTTTTAGCATCAATGAAGTAAATCTAGTTAACCTGACTATACTTTAGTCTGATTAAAACCAAGTAGCTGATGCTTTGCTTTCGGTAAGTTAAAGGACACAAGTTAGTCTGAACAAAAAGGAATAAAGCAATATTCCTATTTTATATAAAAGTTAGAGATGGTATGGGGTAGTTATTAACATGTTGAATCACAAATAAGGAAAAATAAATCTAAGTTCATTCTTAGTTAAGAAATCTTGTTGCATTGTGATATGTAGGAATCATTGACACAGAGATATGGTTTACTGAGCAAAACAGTTCCGAGCTAGGAAAACCTTCACTATGGGCACAAAACCTCTATTGTTAAGATACCTGTTCTCTCTCGGTATATTCATAGATCTGTTCCCTCTGGGTATGATGTTCAGAGATCTCGCTTTTTCTCTGGGCATGTTCAGAGCTCTATCTTGCTCGGGACTCGCGTTTATTTTTATAGCAATTTTCTTTGTGCACACAAGTATAAAAGGTAACTTTTACAATTTTACAATGGTAAATGGTTAATATATTACACATAAATCATATCAAGGTGTGTTTTCTAACTACACAGAAGGGTGTCTAATTAACTTTTTTTATCCTAAACAAACAAAATAGTGTTTAATTAGATAAAGAGAGAGCTCAGTAAATAAACTTTACATTAAGCAGGATGGTGTCAATATTAACTAAAGACAGGCATTCCACATCCGTCGACAAATAACAACCCTACAGTGATAGTCACCCAGTCTAATCTACATCATGGAGTTGTAATGAGAAGAACTTGAAATGGAGTGAAGCATAAATCACATAAAATTCCTGAAAAAATCCCAGAAAGTTATAATTCTAGTAGTTCTTGGTAGCCTTAGGTATATTCTAGTACCATGTGAATTTGCAAGATTCTTAAAGATAAATTTATTTTGATCTGAACCTTACATAATGCCACTTCAGATAGTAACATACAGTACCTTATTTGAATAATTCAGTTTGTACAGTCAATGCTATTGTTATTTCTTAAGGAGGTATAGTAGGTAAGATCTTTGGATTAATTCACACCCACTCAATTGTGGTAATAAATCAAGGACTACCAGTACTTATTGTACATAATGGCAGGATTCAAAAATGTTAATCCCATTCTTAAATAGCTTTGTTTTCTCTTCTGGGAGAGAAAAGCTATGTACTATCCAGATGAGAAAAGAAAAATAACATGTTCACAGGATCCTTCTAATCCAACCTACTATGAAAAACTCACCTTAAACAAATCATTTTGCTTTGCAATTGTTCTTACACAGCCTACTTATAAGGTTTTATTTTTCAGTACTGACATGCTTCATTGCCCAACAGTCTCTCTTTCTAGCTGTTCTAGAATCATTGTCAGACTATATTATTATGGACTGAGTGTCATAATATATTAAAAATGGATTATATATCTTTCTGACTTTTATTTATGGTGGATATGTGTAGACCTCAAATTTGGGCTACGACAATATGTATTGAAATTTTAATCTTGTCTGACAAATATTTTGCGGTTTGTTAAAATACACACTTGTTATAGTCCTTAACTTTCCCCGACATTATTTTTCAAGCATCCATCTGCTGATATGGGCATGATTTACAGAGCAGTCTATGATAAATGTATTTTTTCTACATTTGTTTTTTACATGCACCTTTTACTAATCAGTACATGTTATAAAACGTCTCATGATATATGGCTTCTTTTTTCATAAATTCTCCAAATGCAGATTTTTTTTTGTCTGAAATTTTTGAGCCAAAATACATTTGGAGACAGACATTAGCAGGTTTCATGAATTCCATGCCTGCTTCTGCCACAATCAATTCTGTTTTGGCAGATCACCTCAGTTGACTTTAAAAAGAAAATCATCATGGATTTCTTTTACCTCCCTAATTTATGACGGTATAGTCATGAGGACTTTAATTCTTATAGAAAACAGGTAACACTTAAATTTCCCATCTTTTCCATTCATTTATCAAATGCCATCTTACCATGAAATATGTTAGTTTTTTAAACACCACAGGCAGGTACCAGATGGGTTCCTTTTCTGTTTTTTCAGCTCAATGGAATATTATACAGAAATTATATTGTACAGAGGGATTATATTCTTTCTTTCTCTCTCTCTCTTTCTTTCTTTCTTTCTTCTTTCTTTCTTAACTCCCTTCCTTCCTCCCTTCCTCTTTCCCTCCCCCTCCCCCTCCCCCTCTCTTTCTTTTTTTCTTTTTTTCTTTCTTTCTTTCTTCTTTCTTTCTTTTTTCCTCCCTCCCTCCCTCCCTTCCTCCTTCCCTCCCTCTCTCCCTCCCCCTCTCTTTCTTTCTTTCTTTCTTTCTTTCTTTCTTTCTTCTTTCTTTCTTTCCTCCCTTTCTTCCTTCTTCCCTTCCTCCCTCCCTCCCTCTCTCCTTCCCCCTCCCCTCCCCCTCTCTTTCTTTTTTCTTTTTTTCTTTCTTTCTTTCTTCTTTCTTTCTCTATTTCTTTTTTCCTCCCTCCTTCCCTCTCTTCTTTTCTTCCTTCCTCCTTCCCTCCCTCTCTCCCTCCCTCCCCTCTCTTTCTTTCTTTCTTTCTCTCTTTCTCTCTTTCTTTCTTTCTTTCTTTCTTTCATCACTCAGAGTAATATTAGTTCAGAATCTGTCTTTGGAGATTCTCAGTCATCCAGGTTATGGTTGTCCCAAAGGTGTTTTTTTTTTCCAAGAGGCAACTAGACTTGTTTTTATTTGACGATGTTTCACTTCTCATTCAAGTAGCTTTGACTGGATGGTGGGGAATGGAAGGATTTATATTCCATGCAGACAGCTGGTGATTTTCATTCTGCTTAGGGAGTCATTGATGTCATTTGGGGGTTTATCTGTGTCGTCAGGATCACCTCAGTAGAGCAAATGGGTTTGGAGCCTTCTTGTCTTTCTTGTCACTCATTTACACAATTAATAATTATCTCTTGGGTATCTTGGTTTTGAGGCTTATTATTATTGTATTGAAGCGAAATTTCCATTTTGGGCTTCTGACCTCAGCTTAATCATTGTTTCAAAATTTTGAGAATTTCAGTATAGCACTCTAATTTGGTAGTGGCATCATCTTAAAGGAAATACATTTGAATAACCATCTCCATTGCCCCAAACATGATTATTTCTTCCTGCAAGTGAATGCTGTGATGATTTTCTATGGAATGACATTTAATTTCTGTTTCAAAATGATGAGCCCATATTTTGTTGGCTGACATGATACAATGAAAAAAAAAGCATCTCACTGTTGCTCTTGCAGCATGACAATTGTTGAAAAAATTCCATTCTTGAAATTTTCACCTCTGCCGTCAGCATGCAAAGAACCCATTTTGCATAAGCCCTCCTATATTGAAGAACATCAATAATATGATCCATATGTTGCTGTGAAATATCAAGTTTGACAGCAATTTCCCGTTGAGTGACTTGCTGATTGTTCTTAATGAGATCATCAACCTTTCCCATCTGACATTTGTTGGATGCTGTCACACATAGTCGACTTTGTTCTTGATCACACAAACCAGCTCTTCCCAGATCACTATCTTTATGTTTTGCGGCCTAGTGAATGTCAGTACTGACATCATCACCAAAAATCACCTGCATTCAGCAATGGGTTTTAATTGGAAGGACTCTTTTACCAGTCAAATTTTAATTATGGTGCTTAAAGGACATTGACAAGCATTGATTGCCGTTTTCCATTTATTTATTTATTTATTATTTAGATTTGTATGCCGCCCCTCTCCGCGAACTCGGGGCGGCTCACAACAAAAATATAAACAATCGTACAAATCCAAATAGATTCAATAAATTTAAGTATTTAAAATAGTTTTAAAAAGAACCCCACTATATTAACAAGCACACACACAAACATACCATACATAAATTGTACGTGGCCGGGGGAGGTGTTTCAGTTCCCCCATGCCTGACGACAAAGGTGGGTTTTAAGAACTTTACGGAAGGCAGGGAGAGTAGGGGCAGTTCTAATCTCCGGGGGGAGTTGGTTCCAGAGAGCCGGGGCCGCCGACATTGTTTAGTTGACAGGACCCGGAGAAGGCCCACTCTGTGGGACCTAATCGGTCGCTGGGATTCGTGCAGCAGAAGGCGGTCTCAGAGATATTCTGGTCCGATGCCATGAAGGGCTTTAAAGGTCATAACCAACACTTTGAATTGTGACCGGAAATTGATCGGCAGCCAATGCAGACTGCGGAGTGATGGTGAAACATGGGCATGCCTAGGTAGGCCCATGACTGCTCTCGCAGCTGCATTCTGCACGATCTGAAGTTTCCGAACACTTTTCAAAGGTAGCTCCATGTAGAGAGTGTTACAGTAGTCGAATCTTGAGGTGATGAGGGCGTGAGTGAGTGTGAGCAATGAATCCCGGTCCAGATAAGGCTGCAACTGGTGCACCAGGCGAACCTGGGGCCCCCCTCGCCACAGCTGAGAGATGGTTTTTGTTGTTGTCATGAACATAATAACATCTTTTCTCAGAGCAAATTCCCACAAATTGAACTGAAAGAACAATGAGCACATCAGAGCCTCTAGCTTCTTGGTATTATCATTTGTTGACATCTTATAATATTGGAGATATTATTTTTCAATCCTCCCTCATATGTATTGGGAAATGTAGCTTTAGCTGCATTAGCACAACTCCAGAGACAGACACAAACAAAGAAAAAGATAAGATTTGAGGAATAAACTTACCTGGCTGCTGGTTCGTTTCCTCCCAAGCCATGTGGCTGCACCTCATGGACATATGCATGTTTCGTGCATGCATGAGCAGTAACAAAAAATCTATTTTTTTAAAAGCCAAAAACAAGATGGCGACTTCATGCACAATGCCAGAAACCTGTGTTCTGTGCATGCTCAGAAGGAAAAAGATTATATATATTTTTTAAAAAATAAAAAAATAAAATAAAATATTTTTTTTTTAAAAAAATGGCAGCTCCCAGAGACCGGAACTGACCAAACCGGTTCCATGAGGTAATCATGATGTCACCAGGGGTCGCTACCAGTTTGGGTGAACCAGTCCGAACCAGGAAGAACCCACCTCTGGATATAAATAGAAAAACAAAACTGTGATTCTTCTGTTATTTTGCTCTATATGCCAATGGATAAGTTTGCTATCCTAGTGGATTTCCCCCCCACATTGAAAACAGAATTTGGAAGATCCCAGATATACAGTAGAGTCTCAATTATTGGGACATAAACGGGTGGGCTGATAGTCGGATACCTCAAAATGTTGGATAATCCCGACTCTACTGTCAAGGCAGGAGTAAAATAATTAGGAGGTCCTGGGATAAAGCATTCCATCTGCCCCAGTGTTCCCTTGCTTGCCGGCTGGTCTAGGGAGAAATGGGCTCTTTAGTAACATCTGCCTCCAATGGGCAGAAGGGTGGATGTGGATTTTTACAGCTGGCAACTGTAAACCCATTGCAGTCCCAGCCTTACACAGCCCAGCCTGAAATGCCGCCACCGCCATAGGAGAAGGTGAAGTAGTCCCTCTACATTTTTTAGATTGCATCTGCCACAATTTCTTGTTCTCATCTTGGACCATAATTCCCACAATTTCTTGTCATTGGTAACTAAGGCTGCAACTAAGTGGAATTTTAGTCCCAATTACTTGATAGGCTAGATTTAGGCTCCAGGATAGCTGTTTCATGATCCTGCGGATTTACTTAGGATAATTGTTCATTGGTTTGCAGGCATAATTTGCATGGATAAGATATTTTCCTTTGTAACACAATCCTTCTGGCACTATCTGTAATTTCATTTCTTATAAAAAAAGAACGGCAGTTTTCTTTCTGACTACGTCACCTTTAATTTCTTGAAATGGAAGTATACAATAGCTTTTTTTCCTTGTTATTTTTGTACTATTATCTTTATGGGATTAACAATTCTGTAGGGTCATTGTCAGAGCAGATAATGTTCCAATTTAATGTTGCTACATCACAAAAATGGCTTGTTCTAAACAGGCAGATTGGATGAAGTATCCCCATCAATAAGCTAATTATACTCATCCAATTTTAACATTTCACAGTTTCACGAGAGTCCAGATTAAGTCTTATTTACCATGTCAGCTTTTATACAATTTACTCATTAAATTCAGCAATAAGCTTAGATGCAAATATGAGTGAAACAATTTTGAATATAACAAAACACAAAGTATTGCTATAACTAAGAAACATTCATTTTCTAACACTAATCAACCAGCTGTCCCTGAGCTCACAAAGACTTGTCAGCATAATGATTCCAACACGGAGTGTCAAGAAGGGTAAAAGGGCATCTAACTTTCCTAATTGTTTGGTGTGTAGAGGTAAGAATTTTTGCTTAAGTGTAGAGAAGCCAATGATCTTATTCCCCCCCCCCCTTGTTTGTTGGAGTTATAATTGTAGTTTGCTATTGGGAGAATATGGATTTAGGGAATGAGACCTATCAGCATCAAAATAGGATCCCATTAAAACAAATGTGTATTAGGATAAACAATGCCCCTTACATTCTTTAGTTTGCTTGATTGCTACATTAAGAATATTATTTATATTATAAAAAGAAGACAAAAGACTGTTATATTGCAAGAAAAACAGCATCTTTATTTAAACAATATACTTCAACACTTCTTACATTTTGAATATACCCTAATAATTTATATACAAGTTTTCTTGCATTTCCAGGAAAGATAATTTGAGCTTTGTTTGATAGACACAACAGGTAAATGAGAGCAATCTCCCCAAATATGGGACTGGTAAATTATGACTACCAACAGATTCAAACTTAATATTAACCGCTCCAAACTTGACTGTAAAAAATATGACTTCAGCAACCGAGTTGTCGAAGCGTGGAACTCATTACCTGACTCAGTAGTGTCAACCCCTAACCCCCAACATTTTTCCCTTAGACTATCCATGATTGACCTCTCCAGGTTCCTTAGAGGTCAGTAAGGGGCATGCATAAGTGCACCAGTGTGCCTTCCGTCCCCTGTCCAATTGTCTCTCCTTATCTCACTTATATTTTCTTCCTTTCAAATATGTTCACCTATACTTTTATATCTTTTCTTCTATTCTTTTCTTTCTTTATATTATTACATATCTATTCTCTTCAATATGTATTATGTATTGGACAAAACAAACAAACAAACAAACAAACAAACAAACAAACAAACAAACAAACAAATAAATACCATATCACATCACAGTCATTTGTGAAAGCAGTCATAGGTTGCTCTTAAATTTCTAGTTATGTCATATAGGTTAGGTTATATATCCTAATGGTCTATAAGATTTAGAGGCAGATTAGATTGATGCAGAATTTGCATTAAGAATTAAAATGGAGATGCAGAAAAATATCAGCAATCATTGTACCTGTGTTTATATATGTCACATTTACTAATAGTGAACCCTGTTTTATGGGTTTGCAATACACACTAAATCATCAATTAACTACATAGATAGGAGTCACAAGATATAAAGTATGGAGCTACTTAGTGTTTTGATAAATTAATAAAAACAAAACACTTAACAAGTTGAGAGGCTGGTAATAGAAGATATGGAAACAAACTAGAGAGTGACAATTAGTATCTGGCAAATGCATAGATATAAAGATACAGTTCAAAGAGGAACGTATACATCTGATGAGCAGAACCAAACAATAGATTACTTGGATAGCAAAAGTCACAAGGAGCAGCAATACCATACCTTAGCTGAATCAAAGCCAGGAACAGCACCTTCATTTAATTTCTTTCCTTTCCTTTCCTTTCCTTTCCTTATTTCAGGAACTCCATTTCATACAAAGAGGTACTGGATAATATACAGTACCAGATAGTAGGTAGGTAGGTATTGCGCACATGGAAACAACAATAAAAAGAAGAGATACATAGTTAAGATCATAGGAAGCATATTCTTTAGAAAAACATTTAATTTAATATTGGCATGTCCCAATAATAATAAAAAGTCTCTAGTGGCCTAGTGTCCCTAGTTGCAAGACCTTTGGAATCTATTGGATCAGGAAATAATCTCCCCTGAAATAATTGAAATTTACTATATTGAGAGCGACTAAAATAACTTGCAAAGTTGATTGTTCTCTCCCACCCCCCACCCCCCCAGTGTGTCAGGGACAGTCTGCCTGAATCTCTTACGAATAATTTACTTTTTCCCTGGGACTTAAGGAATGTTTCAGCCTTCTTTGCTCATTTAATTTTTTTAATCTATTTATCTCCGGATGATCTCTCTGAATCTCTATACTCGTATTTTAATATATGCTGCCCATAAAACTGAATTTTATCATTTTATTTTATTTTATTTTATTTTATTTTATTTTATTTTATTTTATTTTATTTTATTTTATTTTATTTTATTTTATTTTATTTTATTTTATTTTATTTTATTTTATTTTATTTTATTTTATTTTATTTTATTTTATTTTATTTTATTTTATTTTATTTTATTTTATTTTATTTTATTTTATTTTATTTTATTTTATTTTTTAATTATATGGCATTACATTAGTTAATGACCAGATAGATTTTGTCCCTTGCACTCTGTTCCCAACATGATCCTTCAGTTCTCCCAATTTCTGTTCCAATTGATTCTCCAATAGTAATATAGCGCCAATAACTATGTATAAGAAGCAGGGAGGGGAAAAAATTCAAATATGATTAATCTTTCAAAAGTCATTTAAATTACCATCTTTCCCTTTTCTTATCATACATTAATCATGTATTACAAGAACAAGTGCTTCCTTTAATCTACCTTGTATTTATTTCTATAAAATTTGGAGCAACTAATAAACCCATCTATCATTGAAAATGAATCTGAAAGTGAGTATGTCTTGATCTACAGTCATTAAGGATTTTGTTTACTACTCTGCTACCTTATGCTTTATAAATCGTCTACCTTTCCTGCAAGGAATAATCATTAAAATAATAATATGTAAAATGATGAACATTTTTATTATGTGTTCATTGTCAATTCATTTATGGTCATTGAATCACCTGTGAATTGCAAACTTGCTCTGTTTCTGGAATGTCAATAAAATGATTTCCCTGTCATTGTCTTATTATTTATGTTCAAACAAACTTCATTAATCTACCAATTCTCTAAAGAGTTATATCTATAATTCACAAACAAATCTGAACATGCTTTGGAATTAAGGAAATTAAAACCCAATAAATCTGAAGTGTAATAAAATTGATTCATAAATTGAGTTAACTGTCCAAAATCCCGACACCCATTTGAGGACAAAGATTCCAAGAAAGCAGAAAAATTGATGGTATCCTGGACAGAAAGAAGGATCTAAAGAAGGTTAAATAATAATACTGTATCATGTTTTTAAAAGATCTGAAAAGCTTCCCATGAGGAAGAGGAAGAATAATATGGAATAAGAATTGAAGTACTCCTTCCATATAGCACTGAAGGAGCATGCTCAGAACATAATAATAATAATAATAATAATAATAATAATAATAATAATAATAATTACTGTGGGACTTCCGACTTCCGACTGACCGAATTCTGAAGCATAATACACCAGACATTGTAATCGTGGAGAAAAAGAAAGTATGGATCATCGACATTGCAATACCAGGAGACAGCAGAATTGAGGAGAAGCAGCTAGAGAAATTAGTGAAATACAAAGATCTAAAAATCGAGCTGCAACAACTCTGGCATAAGCCAGTGAAAGTGGTTCCAGTGGTACTTGGCACGCTGGGCGCAGTACCAAAGGATCTCAGCGGACATTTGAAAACCATCGGAATTGACAAAATCTCCATCTGTCAATTGCAAAAGGCCGCTTTACTGGGATCAGCAAACATAATTCACCGCTACATCACGCAGTCCTAGATGTTTGGGAAGCGCCCGACTGGTGATGAAATACAAAATCCAGCATGGTGATCTAGTTTGCTGTGTTGCACTGACATAATAATAATAATAGTAACAACAACAACAACAACAATAATAATAATAATTTATTAGATTTGTTTGCCGCTCCTCTCCGTAGACTCTGGGCGGCTCACAACAAAATAGTGACAGTCTACACTACAAATCTAATATTAAAAACATTCTAAAACCCAACATTGGAACCCTACAACACAATACTTGTTTACCCAGTCCTCTTAATTGTTTCAATTATTTTATTTGCTTTTATTATTTTCAGTTGTCCTGCTTTATTGCTATAATAAAGTTTAAAAGGTGTTTATTGTGCTTTTACTGTTTGTACTGTACTTTCTGAGATATTAAGAAAACAGGTAGTATAAAATACACCAAATAAATAACCATTCAGGAACATTCATAAGAACAGTCTGAACAGAAGCAAAGACCCTTGATTGATTTATATTGAACCTTCCTGTTTGGTTCTTACCTGATAGTTGCCATTCCTTCTGCCAACAGAAAAATGGGCAGGACTATTCTAATTGAGTCAATTGAAACACCAGTTCTATTAGTTCTAAAATAAAGATTATAATAATATTGCCCAGATTTGCCTGTTTCAATTTCATCTCGATCTCACCATTTCCTTTTCTTATTTGGCTAAATCTTTTAGATTTTAAGACTGCAGATAAAAAGAATATTTATAGTTCGGGGTTGGCCTGTAAAATTTTTGATGCTTTCTGAGCATGGTTGTTTTCTTGCAGACATTTCATTAGTCAATAAGGAATGAGGCTTGTTCTTGATTTATTTATTTATTTATTGGATTTGTATGCCACCCCTCTCCGTAAACTCGGGGCGGATTTATATTACATTCTAGTGGCTTTTCCTGTCAGTGTTGGTGGGTATAGACTTTGTGGGGGTTTTGTTTTAGTTGGGCTATTTACTATTAACTTAACTGGTATTTCCTTGAAAACCCCAACCAACGAACTGCCAAATAAGCTAACAATAAACAGCCCAAACAAAAAAACAACTGTTGTGAGTGGTCCACGACTGGGTCAGTTAGTCACAGATTCCAAGGAGGATGAACGGTACCATAGGCCAGTGTTCTTGATTACTGAGTCAGAGAGTGAGAGAGTGAGGGAGAATTGGAACCTGAGGAACCTACAGAGACTGTAGAAGCCTCAACAATGGAAATGTCTGAGTCAGAGGAGGAGGGAAACATTGGGGAACAGGAGCCCCTATTAGATGCTCAGGTCAGAAGGTCAAGAAGCAGATGGGAATATCTTTATGGGGAAAAGTTCAGAAAGTTAGTCTATGAAAGAAAGTCTAGTCAGTCATAGCTCTAGGAACAGTTGACCACACCCAGTCTTTATATAAGGGAGGGATTCTGGGTAAAAGGGCATCGAGTTTCAACATTTGTCATGGTGGAGGACTAAGATCCGGAGTTCCAGAATTGCCATACTGAAAAACTGCTGTGGCTCCTTCAAGAGTCATGCAGAGATGCCGATGAATGAGAAAGAAAAGAAATCTGGAGATCTGGAGATCGTTAAGGATATGTGTGTGATTTACAGACCTTATCTCAAGGAAGAATATGCTAATTACCTCTGCCTCTTGGCTGCCAGTCATTTGTTATCTCTTGGTCAATTTGAATGGGGCTTCTGCCCACATGAACTGAACAGTCTTCTCCTGTCTGCACGAACACTATATAAAAGTGTTTGAATTGAATCCTTTGCTCATGGGGGCTTCTTTGTTCCAATCCAGTAGCCCAAAGAAGAACACCAAGCAAAAAAGCAACCCACCAATCAACCCTCCAAGACCACTCCAACCAATACTGACAGGACAAGCCACTAGAATATAAATTAAGAACAAATACTGTTCCTTACTAGCACTAATGATGTTACCTAGTTTAGGTAATGAACCATCTGCGACAAAACAATCAAGCTCAGAGTGTACCAAGGACCCCTTTGTTGCAGATTCCATGTTGAACTTAACTCTAACACTTACTGATACAGTGGTACCTCGAGATACGAGTTTAATTCGTTCCGGACCTGCGCTCTTAAGTCGAGCAGCTCTTATCTCGAATGACTTTTCCCCATAGGAATTAATGTAAATAATTTTAATTGGTTCCAGCCCTCAAAAAACTCACAAAGTTAGTCTAAATTATGCAAAAAGACATTGCAAGAATAAATGTAACTTTACTTATTAATAAGATGATAAGCTGAGAGCTTTCCTTCCCTTCCTCTTTTTACCCAAAACAATCAACATGGCAAACTTTTATTTTTATTCATTAAACTGTAGTTATTTATTCAACTTCACTGCCACCCAATCCTGTAGAGGGAGGAAAGAAGGGAGGAAGGAAAAGGAAAGCAGGAAATGGAGGGAGGAAAGGAAGGAAGGAAAGAAAGGAAGGAAGGAAGGAAGGAAGAAAGAAAGAAAGGGTGAAGGGACAGGAACAGAGGAAGGAAGGAAGGAAACTTATGAAAGGGGAGAGTAACTTCACTGCCACCCAATCCTGTAGAGGGAGGAAAGAAGGGAGGAAGGAAAAGGAAAGCAAGAAATAGAGGAAGGGAAGGTAAAAGAGAGAAAGAAAAAGAGCAAGAAAGAAAGCAAGCAAGAGAGAAAGAAAGAAAATGAAAGAGAAATAAAAATAGAGAAGGAGAATGAAAGAAATGGAAGGAGGGAAGGAAGGAGAGAAAGAAAGAGCAAGAAAGAAAGCAAGAGAAAGAAAGAAAGAAAGAAAGAGAAAGAAAGAAAGAAAGAAAGAAAGAAAGAGAAAGAAAAAAGAATGAAAGAGCAAGAGAGCAAGAGAGAAAAAGAAAGAGAGAGAGAAAGAAAGAAAGAAAGAAAGAAAGGCAACTTCAAAGAAAGGCTCACTGAGCATCTCTCACTCTCTCTCTCTTTCTATCCCTCTCTCTTTCTCTCCCCCCTCTCCCCCCCTTTCCCTCTCTCTTTCTCTCTCTCCCTCTCTCTTTCTCTCCCCCCTTTCCCTCTGCCCCCCAGGCCGGCAGCGATGTTTTAAAACAGCCGTGCAGTTTGCGAGCTAACTCCTGAGGTGCGGAAGTTCGCCTTTGGCGTTTGGGCCACTCGGAATGTGAAATTCAAAACAGCGTTCGGATCCCCCCACCCCCAGCAGAAGCCAAGGACCCCCAGAGTGGGGTGGCAGGGGAGGCGACCGTCTCTCCACTCACCAAGTGCCGGGATACGAGCCGAGAAGAGCTGGGCTGGCTTACTTTCCTTCCTTCCCGCGCTGATGCAGAGCCACTCGAACAAAGCGTCACGCCCCCCTGACGCTTTTGGCGGCAAAAGAGCCCAGCGTCGCTTCGGAAGCCGCCGAAAGCATCAGAGGGGCGCGACGCTTTGTTCGAGTGGCTCTGCATCAGCACGGGAAGGAAGGAAAGTAAGCCAGCCCGGCTCTTCTCGGCTCGTATCGCGGAGAGGGGCGGCATACAAATCCAAGTAATAAATAAAATAAAATAAAAAAATGTCTCTCCTCTCCCAGCTCTTATCTCGAGTAGCTCTTAAGTCGAGCAGCTCTTATGTCGGGGTTCCACTGTATCTTTGTGCCACTGGAAGGCTTTCTTTTCAACAACACAGGAATGCTTAAACAAGAAAAGTCTATGTTAAATAAGTTCTAACAAGCCTACTTAGTTTCACATCCAAACATGGAATTGACTTAAGAAATGTGAAAAATATCTAGAATGAGAATAACATGAAATTTTTAGAACTTTTAGAAGAAAATATTTGTGTGCCACAGAAAACACTTTTTTCAGGTTTTGAAGTTGATTGTTCTAGGCATTGAGACTGAAATCTATTGGTACTACAACCTAAAAATAAAGTTTTAAAAAGTAAAAACAAAACAAAATTCCAAATGGCCATTCATTTATAGCTTTGGTACTAAGAGTAGAAAAAAAATACTGAATAACATTTTAAATAATATTTGTTATAGACAAATTCATAATAAACATTATTTCCATTGAGCTTAAGAGAATTTAAATGCAGTGAAAATTTTAAATTTAATTTGAGGAATATACGCCCTTATTAGTGTAACTCAAATATAACCGCCCTTTTTTATTTTTGTGGAAATCAATTATTTTATATGATTAAAAACACATTTAAATGTATAAATTAAAGGCGCTTTGGGAAAACTAATGATATACATTTTTTTATTTATTTTATTGATGTATTTAAAACTGTTATATCCATATCTAATTAACTCAAGGTGGCTACCAATCAAAAATTAAAACATATAAAATTATATTAAAACTAAACCTTATTTTTAGTTATCTGATTAATTTTAAGATGTCGCTATGTAGAATTTTGCCTTTTGTTCAGATCTCTTAAGGATTGGACTTGTTTCTTTGTATATTTATCTGTTACTGGCCTTTTGTAGCAAACTTTTTTTCAGTGTGAATTGTGTAGCTTGGAAACTAGGTTCTTTTAATGAAGCCTTTGTATTTCACAAAATATGATTAATCTGATTAGTGTTCCAGCTCTTTTTCTGCTTACATTAACTAACACAAAGAGCCCCCCTACAGGTTAAAGTTTAAAAGTGGATTACCAGATAATGCTAGTCTTGATGAGGTTTCTATGGTAGAAGGAAAAACTGATTTTGCTTTTCACCTTATTTTATCCTTTCTCTCCCTGGGCCAGCCTTTTTTCATTGTCCAAAACAAGGTTATTAATTTTGCAGCAAAATCTTCAAGCAATTACACAAATAGCTTAGGGAAAATAGCTTATGTCATAAAGAAAACAACAAGCCTTTTAAAGCAGGCTCCAACTATTTCTAACAGATGGCAATAATATTGCTAGCAGTATTACTGAAGATTATCAAAATGTGTTTTAGGCCAAATTGAAATTAACCAGTCATGTTGTGAAGATTCCCTCTCCAAAGGAAAATTAAAAATAAAGATGCACTGAAATATGATTGCTTGGGTTTTGTTTTGGGTTTTTTTTTTTTTTTTTTTTTTGCAATTTTCGATTTACAGTAAAGGATCTGGGTTGAGCCCATAGATGTCGTTTTGATGAATGGTGAAGAAAAGCTATCCTTTGCCATACAAATACATCCATCTTTATATAGCATTCCTCTGTGGGAGGTTTGTTTTCAATTTAATAGATAATGAACTTCCTTGTCTGAATCAGAAAACTGACAGTGAAATGAAGTTCAGAATTTTGCAAGGCTCGATATTTGTGATTATAACAACAAAATAGGGTTTGGAAAAATTGTCTCCTTGCTTAAAAAGTCAACATTCTTTGGACACAATTGTTCTTGGCTAATTTTAAATTCCTAAGCCCATTTAGTTTTTGAGACTGTATTTTTAAAATATATATATATAAAAGGATAAAAAGCTATAGAAGACAAGCTCTGACTTCAAATGAAAGGTTTATATGATATACTGCAAATTCTCTCTTTAAACTGAGGTCAAACCATATCAATAAAAAAAGTTTTTGCATTGTTTTAAGTTGTATATAAAGAAAACTAACATTGAACAAATGCCATTATGGATCATAGTCTCCCCTCACTGCAGTATATAGCAATTCCTGTTACTGCCCAAACTAAAGACCAAATAGTTCCTTTATATATGGTACATATGAAACATCTGACTGCATGAAATACCAAGTTATAATATTATTTAGGACCTCTGTCTTTTATCTTTTATGAGCTAGCACATAATTAAGTTTATGAAAATCATCTTGGATAAGCATTTTGACATTTGTAAAATATGTTTTACATATGCCAATGGTTTAAGGAAAGAAAGGATACATCTATGTGTCTAGTATGGCAAGCTGCATAATATTTGCCACTGAACTCATTGCCATTTGATTATAAAAAACAGGAGTAGAATCTAGTCCCAACTGCAAAATAATACTGACCAACCTGATAGTGGAGGAGACCAAATGATAGGAGATAGAAATCTGGGTGTTCTGTTCACATAAAATTGGTGCTCATTGATGACATCCAAGTAATCTTTGATTTACAACCATAATGGATGCCCATTGTAGTTTTGTAATAGTTTATTTTTTTGTGGCAGTTATTAAAGAAACCAAATTGTTGGAATTTTTTTTAGAATGCAACAATATAAAAACAATTGTAGTAAATATATGATAAGAAACCAAATTGTTGAAAATTTATTTAGAATACAATATAAAAACAATTGTAATAAATATATGGTAATAAATTATTTTCCCATGCAAAATAAAGATTTCAGAACTGCCAGTGTAAAAATTCAGTGGAATTAAACTGTTGCAAGACAGGCCTATTTTGCAAGGTTAAGAAGAACGGGAATTTCATTGATCATTCATTGTTGAATTTTGTTATCTACCAGATTGTTGAATTTTGTTATCTACCAGATAAAAATAATTATTAGGTACCAAACATGAGGGAAATTCTTGGAATGCTCAAATATACCACAATCAGTAAATAAAGAGATGGGACTTCTTCTAAACAGTACCAGTGTAATATGTAGTTGGGTATGTATACACTTAGAAACATAGAAACATAGAAGACTGATGGCAGAAAAAGACCTCATTGTCCATCTAGTCTGCCCTTATACTATTTTCTGTATTTTATCTCAGGATGGATATATGTTTATCCCAGGCATGTTTAAATTCAGTTACTGTGGATTTACCAACCACGTCTGCTGGAAGTTTGTTCCAAGGATCTACTACTCTTTCAGTAAAATAATATTTTCTCATGTTGCCTTTGATCTTTCCCCCAACTAACTTCAGATTGTGTCCCCTTGTTCTTGTGTTCACTTTCCTATTAAAAACACTTCCCTACTGAACCCTATTTAACCCTTTAACATATTTAAATGTTTCGATCATGTCCCCCCTTTTCCTTCTGTCTTCCAGACTATACAGATTGAGTTCATTAAGTCTTTCCTGATACGTTTTATACTTGTAGCCCATCTTTGGAACCGTTCATGTCAATATCTTTTTGTAGGTGAGGTCTCCAGAACTGAACACAGTACTCCAAATGTGGTCTCACCAGCGCTCTGTATAAGGGGATCACAATCTCCCTCTTCCTGCTTGTTATACCTATAGCTATACAGCCAAGCATCCTACTTGCTTTTCCTACTGCCCGACCACACTGCTCACCCATTTTGAGACTGTCAGAAATCACTACCCCAAATCCTTCTCTTCTGAAGTTTTTGCTAACACAGAACTGCCAATGCAATACTCATATTGAGGATTCCTTTTCCCCAAGTGCATTATTTTACATTTGGAAACATTAAGCTGCAGTTTCCATTGCTTTGACCATTTATCTAGTATAGCTAAATCATTTACCATATTACAGACCCCTCCAGGAATATCAACCCTATTGCACACTTTAGAGTCATCGGCAAATATGCAAACCTTCCCTACCAGACCTTCCCCTATGTCACTCACAAACATATTAAAAAGAATAGGACCCAGAACAGACCCTTGTGGCACACCGCTTGTAACCTGTCTCTGCTCAGAATACTCGCCATTAACAATAACTCTCTGATGTCTATGCTTCAGCCACCTTGAAATCCACTGAACTATCCAGGGATTAAGTCCAATCTTCACTAATTTATCTATCACCTCTTTATGTGGAACCGTATCAAAGGCTTTGCTGAAGTCCAGATAGGCAATATCCACGGCACCACCTTGATCCAACACCTTTGTGACATAGTCAAAGAAATCAATGAGATTAGTCTGACATGATTTGCCTTCAGTAAAGCCATGCTGATTTGGGTCCAATAAGTTATTGTTTTTTAGGTGCTGATTTATCCTCTTTTTGAGTAGAGTCTCCATCATTTTAACTACAACTGATGTCAAGCTAACTGGCCTGTAGTTACCAGCTTCTTCTCTACTGCCCTTCTTGTGGATAGGCACAACACTGGCCATTCTCCAATCCTCAGGAACATCTCCTGTTAACAGGGATTGGTTAAACAAATCAGTCAGGGGGTTAGCAATGACAGATCTGAGTTCTTTAAGAACTCTGGGGTGGATGCCATCTGGACCCATTGCCTTATTTATCTTTAATCGTTCAAGTTCTTCTAAGACATAGGCTTCTAAGATCACTGGATCACTTCACTAGACTTTGACCAACTGCCCATATGTAAATACAATGACAACAACCAAAACACAGAACTCTCTGTTTCTTCCAAATCTCTTAGTATTTTATGTATTTTATGACTACATTTTTAAAAATAATATGGTTTAGATAATGGATATATTTGTTTTTGTCAGTGGGCAAACATCATAAAAGACATTTTTGTGGTGTACTGGTAGCAAGTATTAATCTGAAATTAATATTAGAAAGATTATAATATGTAGATAATTTAATAATGCAAATGATTTAGCATTTGACACTTAAACAATTTGAATGTTCCAACATTGGTAGAAATGGTAAAAACAAAAATTCCACTGATGATTACATGCCATTATTTCACTGTTGAGTTTTACCTAGGAAAGTTTTCCTCTTCAACATGGTCCTTCAAATCTTCCAATGATGCATCCATTGTTGCCCTAATTCAGGAGTGTCAAATTTGCATTGTCACGACATTGTCACATGACCTATCATGATGTTTCCCCCATTTACTAAACAGGGCATGAACGTGGCCATGCAACTGGCTATGGGCTGCGAGTTTGATACTCCTGCTCTAATTGAACCTATCCAATCAATCTTGCAGTTGATTGGCCTCTTTTTTTATTCCATTTTCTCACATTATAGACTTTTCTAAAACTTTTCTAGACTGAGTATGAAGTCTAGATTGATTTATTATATTCACCCATGTTAAGCCATAACAGCTAGCTCCATCTAAGTCATTAAATAAAGCACATACACACACACCAAGACTGTTAAATTGTCTCTTGTTTCTAAATTGCAAACTGGGTTGTAGGATTAATTAGAGAGGAAGTTTAGAAAGCACTTACTCTTTACACTTTTTCTACTACTGATAACTAGGGGTATTAGAAAGGGAATGAATAAGCAAAGGAAATTTTTTTGTTCCTCTATTTGTGTCTTTTATAATTGCTCCTGAAGGGAAACTGATCCTCTTAGGCTCTCTCTTTTTGCCTGCTTCTTAATACAGTGTTCTTATTTCCCCATTTTTATTTTCTTCAGGATGAGAACAAAAAGCCGAGAGACACAGGCTTTCAACTGAAGCATGTAACTTCTTCATAAATTTGCCCTTTTGAACTTCAAGCATCCACTCCATATCCTCTAGTAGAGTTTGTTTTATTCGCATATACTGTACTTGTTATTTTAAATATAGATAACAGAATGTTAACTGGATGATCCAGAAAGTGTTATCATAATATTTCAGCGATAATTGCCACATTTTCCTTACAGGATCAGGCTCTTCCTTGTCAGCCAATCCCAGTCACAAATCCTGTTCATCAGATCTTATAAAAGTTATACTCTGAATATGATCATCAGAACCTGCCTTCTCAAAGTAGCCTTATATGGACCAATTCTTACTTCAGATGCTTTTTGGAGACTAACTGCTTTTCTCCAGGTTAATGGACTTGGCCTTTTATATTATTTGCTCGTATAAAAGTCTAGGAGTCTGGGAGGTTATTATAGTTATTTTTGTTTCTTGCTGCCTCCTATATCACAATAATGATTCTCAATTTAAAACAAACAAACAATTGAACTATTGAAGTCAATAGCACCATAACTTTAATATGGGGAAAACTGAAATATTGAGACAAAATTTTGCCAAAATATATTGGCTGATTAATTTCGCTTCTTGTAATGAAAACCCAACCTTCTCATGTTTTCAAACGTTAAATTATTTTCGGGTGGGATCCTCTCATGTATTGGGCCCCGGGCCATTACCACCCTTTAAAAAATGTCCTGCAAACGTTGTGATGCCACATGTGGAATTAATTCATGGATATACAGTATTCCCTCACTTTTCGTGGGGGATGCGTTCCGAGACCGCCCGCGAAAGTCGAATTTCCGCGAAGTAGAGATGCGGAAGTAAATACACTATTTTTGGCTATGAACAGTATCATAAATCTTCCCTTAATACTTTAAACCCCTAAATTGCAATTTTCCATTCCCTTAGATTATTACTCACCATGTTTATTTATTAAAGTTTATTAAAAAAAATTATTAAAAGCAGACGAAAGTTTGGCGATGGCATATGATGTCATCGGGTGGGAAAAACCATGGTGTAGGGAAAAAACCCATGAAGTATTTTTTAATTAATATTTTTGAAAAACCGTGGTATAGACTTTTTGCGAAGTTCGAACGCGCGAAAATCGAGGGAAAACTGTATTAACACTCTTTGGATGTGATCATTCAGCTTAAGTGTGAGCTTATCTTTGGATATCATCACTATGACTTTGAGAGCTCCAGATATATTTTATAAGGTACTCTGATCTATCTAACCTACCCAACTATTGACTCTATCAAAGAAGGAGATAATTTTATCTGGCCCAGTTTGTGATCAATTCATACTGATACCTCATGACTGTAGCATGGCAGCAAATTCCCCAACCCCCAAATGTTGCTTCACCATCTTTCTGAAGATCTTTTCCAGTTTACATATCAAGCTGGCAGATCTTAGCTATTCTGCAACCTTCCTAGACCCCTATGTTTCCTAATTTTAAAAAGTTTCATAAGAAAGGTTTCTACATGATATTTTCCCGTAAATAAAACCTGGGAAGCCAGAAAGTTTGTAGCTGCTGGAGGGGTTATTTGCACACACCCATGGCCACTTCATAAAAGCCAGAATCCAACAGTCCACTCAGTTCCATTGAATTGTTTTTGCCCTTGGGCTATTTTCTATTAAATTGAATGAAAATAATAAAAAGCATATATGTTTAAAATAACGCAGTCCCTCAATGTGTATTCTTTCTTGCCCTCTTGCCTTCATGCATTCTCAACTCCTGGTGACTTATCTGAACGTCCCTGCAGTTTTCCTGGCATAGTTTTCGGAGGCATCTTTTGAAGCCATTACTTTGTCTTTTCTTGGATTGAGAAAGAGAAAGAAAGACTGGCCTAGAGTCATCCAGCTGGTTCATGCCTCAGGTGGAACAAGAACTCAGGGTTTCCTGGCTTCTAATCCAGTATCTTTTATTACTACTAAACTGTTGGCTCTCCCTCTATTCTTTAACTGAGAAAAATTGAAGCTCATCATTGATTCCCATCATTTACTGCTATGATAACAAGAAATAAGTGCAGAGTAGCCAGGTCTGATTTTGTGTTTGCATTTAAAAATATTATTATTTATTTATTTATTTATTGGATTTGTATGCGTCCCCTCTCCGCAGACTTGGGGCGGCTAACAACAATGATAAAAACAGCATGTAACAATCCAATTAATAAAACAACTAAAAACCCTTATTATAAAACCAAACATACACACAAACATACCATGCATAACTTGTAATGGCCTAGGGGAAAGGAATATCTTAACTGCCCCATGCCTGGCGGCATAAATGAGTCTTGAGTAGTTTACAAAAGACAGGGAGGGTGGGGGAAGTTATAATCTCCAGGGGAAGTTGGTTCCAGAGGGCCGGGGCTGCCACAGAGAAGGCTCTTTCCCTGGGGCCTGCCAAATGACATTGTTTAGTCGACGGGACCCAGAGAAGGCCAACTCTGTGGGACCTTATCGGTCGCTGGGATTCATGCGGTAGCAGGCGGTTCCGGAGGTAATCTGGTCCAATGCCATGTAGGGCTTTAAAGGTCATGACCAACACTTTGAATTGTGACTGGAAACTGATCGGCAGCCAATGCAAGCCACAGAGTGTTGAAGAAACGTGGGCGAATCTTGGAAGCCCCACGATGGCTCTCGCGGCTGCGTTCTGCATGATCTGAAGTTTTCGAACACTTTTCAAAGGTTATCATCTCTTTTTAGCCCCATGTTGATTATCAGTTTCTTTTCACAAGGCATTATTTTATGTCTGACTACCATAGCATTATGCATGTCCTGCTCTCTAGGTTTTCTGGTAATCGATGCTGAGTTGTTCTGTATGTAAGGAAGGGGATAAGTGTAACTTTTTATTCTGGTTAATAGCCATCCTGGTGCCTTGCAAGCCAAGCTGCAAATCTCTGTCTGTATATGATAATACTTCCTAAAGCTATTTGTACTGTAAGTTTTGTCATTGTACTAGATCACACATATTATTTGTTTAGCATTTTCTGCAGTAATCCTTCTATGTTTTAACAAGTAATCCTGTTGTTCAAACATAGAATAAAAGCAATGGATGGAAACTAGGTTCAGGAGAGAAGTGTTTTTAATAGGAAAGTGAACACAAGAACAAGGGGACACAATCTGATGTTAGTTGGGGGAAAGATCAAAAGCAACATGAGAAAATATTATTTTACTGAAAGAGTAGTAGATCCTTGGAACAAACTTCCAGCAGACGTGGTAGATAAATCCACAGTAACTGAATTTAAACATGCCTGGGATAAACATATATCCATCCTAAGATAAAATACAGAAAATAGTATAAGGGCAGACTAGATGGACCATGAGGTCTTTTTCTGCCATCAGACTTCTATGTTTCTATGTTTCTATGTAACTAATCAAGGAGAGGAGCAATTAAGGAGAAATTTTCTGACAGTGAGAACAATTAACTAGTGGAATTGTCAGAAGTTGTGGGTGTTCCATCACTGGAGGCTTTTAAGAAGAGACTGGACAGCCAATTGTTTGGAATGGTATACAGTTTTCTGCTGGAATGGGCGAATTGTATTGAACAATCTATGGGTTTCCTTTCAATTCTATTATTCTGTTTTGTTATTCTGTTATTCTTTCTAAGATTGTGTGTATCCATCCCATAAACAAAAGTTTGGAATAGTATAGGACAGTGATGGCGATCCTATGGCACAAGTGGCATGCGGAGCCATATCTGCTGGCATGTGAACTGTTGCCCTAGCTCAGCTCCAACGTGAGCTCTGTGTGAGCCAGATGATTTTTGGCTCACACAGAGGCTCTGGGAGGGCATTTTTGGCTTCCAGAGAGCCTCTGGAGGAATGGGGAAGTGTGTTTTTACCTTCCCCAACTCCAGGGAAGCCTTTGGAGCCTGGGGAGGGGAAAACATGTGCCTACTGGGCCCAACAGAAGTTGGGAAAGACTATTTTTGGCCTCTAGTGGGCCTATGGGACTCATTGGAAGTTGTTTTCAGCCTCCCCAGGCATTGAATTATGGTTACAGGCACTTGTGCATGTGCCCACAGTCTTTTGGCAGCCGAGGGAAAAAAGGTTTGCCGTCACTGGTATAGGATCTCCTGCATAGACAGATGGTTGGACTAAAAAAACCTACAAGGTTCCTTCCAAATTTATTATTCTATGTTCTATTTTCCTGTTGACCACAATACCACCATATGACAAGAATCTCTCCTGGTCTGATCTTCTTTCTTTGATTTCCTACTTCTTATCTGCTTTTCAGATTTCTATGAGTGATTGGTGATGCTTTGATTATAAGTGCCACTCTGCCTGTTGTCAATTGGAAACAAATCACTGAATTCAGTTCTTTTTCATATTCCTTTTCCACCATGGTATTTACACAGGCAAGAAAATGTGTGCATATCTCGCATTATGCTGATATATAAAATATAGAGTAAAGACAATAATTGGAGGCCAGAGGGTTTCAAATGGTTATGAATTGAGACAGGACAAATTAGTGTTATGTAATTATGCTATAGCAATTTGTCTTCCATACCCTAGTGTGCCCCAGAATTTGAGCTTTATGCAGATCTAGAACATAGACATAATAATTGCACAAATTGCATCATTTCATTATGGCATATTTAGATATGTTAGGGAAAAGCTTCTAAACCCATAATCCTATGAAATTTTCAACGTAAAAAACAGTTCCAGAACAGTTCTTTCAGGAATCATTTGTCATTTAGAATTACACTAAAGTTTACATAGTTGAGAACAAATATACAAATTGCAAACAAGAGGCTGTCACAAGGATATGATAAATCATATATAAATTCCATTAAGAAGCATACTGTGAAATAAAAAATAGAAGTTCTGTATTTCATAACTGAAACCAAGTTTCTAGTTTACTAGAAATTCTCATATAGCACAGAAAAAAAAATAAGATTCATTATATTTGCATATTATTCCTATTGAATGAGGGTCTGGGAATCAGTAATCTAAGTAACCCCTCTGCCATTTTTTTTAATATTTCCTGGTTGTTGCTTAGTTTCTTACCTCCAGTGAAGAAGTTAGAAAAAATAGCTTATGAACTTGTTTTGCTTTCTTTTAAAATAGACTGAGCTATATCTGAAAGAACTCAGAAAAAATAAGTAAAATAAATTAATTTACAAAAGCATAGAGAAATTTATCTCAATATTGGTAAACTTTATTTTTCATAAATCCATGAAAATAAATAGTATGTAATAAATATTAGTTATAAGTTAAAATATTAGTAATAGTAACCACTATTAGAATTTTGCATTCATAAATAGGACCAATGAGACCATGTCTTATGTGACACAATCTGTATTTGAACTTTCTTCCATGTTCTTTGCACCCTACATTAATGCTTTCTCCAAAGTCATATATTATGGTTGTGGTTTTCAAAGTTTTTGTGTGTTTCCTCCTCCTAAACAGGAATAATGGTTTCATTCTATAGATTTCATTAGTGTATTGCTCCATTTGTAATAAAAAAAATTACAAATTTTAAACAATACTATTATAATTACTGATAGGATAAGCTATACTTTTGAATTATGAACAAACCACAACAATGCTTTTATCTCTCTAATGCTGTAATATTGACATTGAATAATTTTCAATATTTCTATTCTATTTTTATTTTTTCCTTTAACATTTATGTGTGAGTCTGCCACATCAAAATTTCTACAACTATTCTATTTTACACTTCCCATTTTATTCTTCCAAGATCTTCATCAGAGTGCTTGCTATAAATGAACAAATGATCACAGATTAGATGAACAATAACCAGAGAGTGACCATTTGTCTTTAAAAGAGGCAATACTCTATAATAAGGCATTTACTATTGGGGATTAAAGTTCAGTTTATACTAAATAGCCATTAAAAAACATAAAATATCTTGAAGTTGCTCATAAATATAACTTGAGCATCCACTTTGTGCATGCGATAGTTATCCCGGTAAGGGTACTTTTATTTGAGTGTTCATCTGTGCCTATAATTTTGCATGTGTACATTTTTATTCAAATCTTTGTAAATTAAATTACTGTGTTTGCACAATATTGCTTTTTTTAGCTAGTGTGGCCAGAATAAGGCATTTCTGTCATAGAATTTTATTGAATAGTCTTTCAATAGAATACTTTTGAGGCTCAGTCTGTTAGTTGTAGATTCAAGTGAAGGCATCCTATAAGAATTTCTATCTTTTGGTTTAGATATGTATTTTTCTTATGTAATTCGTAGAGCCAGATTGGAATAGCCATTGGAAAAATGCAGAATGTTTGAAATAAAATGAATTAACGAATGAAGCAATAAATAAATCTGTAAGTAATTGATATATAAATACCATATTCAATACTCCAAGACAATGACCAAAAGTGATGGGGATAGTGGATAAAGAGCTAACATTTAATAATAAAGCATAGATATATTAAACTATTCTCAACCTGATATACTCTACATGAGATGGAATTGGAATGCCCAAAATCAGCTCCATTCTTGATAAATGAAAGTTTAACTACATACACAAAGGGAGAAGAAGAGAGATGAGGAGAGGAGACGGTGGGGGAGGGAGGGAGGGAGGAGGTGGGTGGGAGAAAGGGAGATACACGCATAGAAAGAGATTTTCTTTACTGTCTACATTTGGATAGAAAGTACACCCCTATATCTAATTTTGTTAAAAGCAAACTGTTTCATTTTTTTTAAAATAAAGTCAAAACAAGTTAATTTTACAATAGCTTTGACTACTATTTTTTAAAAAAATGGCTGCACTAGATTTTAGAAAGCAATTATTAACTATTTTAGGGTGATATTTTCAGTATCTCACACATTACTTCATCCAATACCAATAATAGCACCAATAGTAATAGTCATAATATTCTGCAACAGATGGTTGATTTCTGTCAATGGTGCTTTCTAATTACAGCTTCTGAGAGGGCAGAATATTTCGTTTTTATCTCTCAGTCACCCCACAATTGGTCTCATTCTTTAATCTCAGAAGTGTACAATCAACCAAAGGTTAAAAATTTGTGCTAAATTAACCACTTACTTAATAATAGTTTTTTTATTTTCCTCCTCACTGATCATTTTAATCTGTTTTATCTATTTTGATGTGTTTGCTTCTTGTGTGATCATATTTATGACTGGGCTAGCAAACCAATATATTTAATTAATGTATTAGCAAACAAATGCATTTGGCTTCTTGTTCTTACAAATAAAATTAATGGGATATGTTGCAATTCTCTTGTAATTCTTTTTTAAAATATTTGCTACATAATAGATAATTGATCTCCCCTACTTAAGAATGTATCTCCTATGTACCAAAAACGTGCAGACTGCATTTTATTATGAAATTACTTATTAAAACAGTAATAGCTCATTTCATAACTCCTACAATTTCTAGGTCCTTAACAGCCTCCTTTTAGGGTTTTCTACTTTGTTTTCAGGGACAAAAATAATCATTTTTATTGGGTCGTTTAATAAAGTCATTTAATAAAGCATCAATGTATATGACATCTATCCCACTAAAACACAAGAGAAAATTAATAAGGTTACTGTAAATCTTTACATCCATCACAGCTGATACTTTAGAAAACAATGTTGTTTTGTTTTCATTTTACATGTGACAAACAACCTTTCTGACTGGCTTAGCATAGTCACTTTCCATTAGTCAAGACCAGAAGCAAGTCAGAATTAAAATGTGGCCTTTGGTTGCTAGGCAGCTGAGTTGTCTTGACATGGTGGTTAGTTTCCTTTTCACTGAATGACAACAGTGAAATGAAAGAAGTTTTGAAAAAAACTTGATAATGGTTTTCAAAAGAAGAGGATAATTGGGCTAGCTTGTGCAACTCTGTGTGGAAACTTCAGCTTGGCAGAGAGAAGAGACTGTCACTAAAAATTTCAACTCTTGTACACAAACTTGACCTAGAATCTTCTCCCATTCATCTGTCCAGCACTTCTCTCTCTCAGACCAAGGGGTGCTGTGATGAAAGAGATAAGACAGATGGGGACAGCCCGAAGGAATAAAAGAATCAATAGTTTTGATTTTAATCCATCAGTGAAAAGGAGGAATTAAGTGAAAACTTTAAATTGAAGATGGTGTAAAAAGGCATTTTTAACCAACATATTTAATTAATGTATTAGCAAACAAATGCACTTGGCTTCTTGTTTTTACAAAATGAAATTAATGGGATATGTTGCAATTCTCTCGTCCTTCTTTTTTTAATATTCTCTACATAATAGATCATTGATCTCCCCTACTTACGAATGTATCCCCTATGTATCAAAAACATGCAGACTGCATCAAGATTATGCTTTTATTGGAAACATTTGTTCTGCAAATTAATGAGATAATAATAATTAAGTTTGCTACTTGGTTGCACTAACATCCGAGCTACTATAAAAGTCCAATTATGTATAACTGTCCACATAATTAATTTCCTTAAAAAACTGAGCAAAATGTATCTATAATGAAAGAAGGGACCAATTAGCATTGGATTAACATTCATGATTATTTACAGTTGTTTTTGTGCTTGTTCTTGTGCTCTGACTTCCTGAAATTTCACAACCCTAAGATTTTTTTAGGGGGGGGGAGAATTTGTTTAGACACAAGGTGCAATGCAGTGGCTGCAGCCATTGTGTTGACACCACCTCTCTCATTATACCCTCTCAATCAACACTCCACACAGAGGAAGCTGCGATAAAGCCCATCTGCCATGCTTAATCTGCAGGCAAACCCACACCCAGGCCTGTGCCCATTCCGCTCCAACCGTATTATTCTCAGATCCAAAGCTTCATAAGGGATCAGCCAAAGTCCATTAAAGTAAATAATAGCTAGAAATGACAGGCTTAGCAAGGATTGGGAGGAAGTTGAAGACCAATCTCAGCTATGAGCTCTGATTAATAGAGAAAAGCATTAGGAGAAAAAAAAATGACCCCAGCCTGCTCCAAAGAATTCCTGAACTTTGGTTGTTAGGGCAAGTGCTACCATCTGAGACGTTAGTGATCCTTGAATTTCCTTCACTTTGATGAGGCTCAAATGGGAAAATTTTGAAGGTTCACCCAGGCCCCCGACCCCAGCTGGAAAGCTGTCTGAAGTCAACCCTGTCAAAAATCCTGTTGTATAAAAAGAGAGAGGGAATGGGTGAGAGAGAGAGAGAGGTCTTTTTTTTTAGCTAGATGGCAAAACAACAACAACAACAATAAATACCACCCTCAACTTTAATAAAGAAAACATGTTCTTTGGGTCCATGTGACTAGGATTCAATGATTCATGAGCAGCATTACTAAATGGTAAAGTATTCATAACTTACTCAACTATGGTTTATTGTGAACATTTTACTATTCACTCCAGCATATAAATGTCCTTTTAAAAAATTAATTTCACTGCAATTATGAGGAGGGAAAGATGTGCATCTTGGAAAAAAAGAGATAGATAAAGAAGATGATAAGGATAATTTTCTCATGTAATATTTATTCTTTGTTTTCTCAGCTGTAACTTGTTCATGAATAGCTTTGTCAAAAGAGAACTGGAATACTGACCCCTGACAGAGACTTTCTCTGCACACATACACACACACAAACCTTTGCTTCCTCACAGACTCTTTGGTAGCAATAACATTAGACAACATTAGAACAGCGGAAAAACATATGCATAGGTTTTTTCCAGCATATGCCAGACATATCTGCATAATGCATCCAGATGATTTCAGATCAAATTGTTCTGCTTCTTTCTGCTACTTTAGTAATTGCTAAACATATCCAAAGTATCTGGACACAATTCCATCTCTCATGTAAATATCAGAAAAGTACCTGCTGCATACAATTGCCACACTATCACACTATCAGTCCTGGTCACACTTAGGAGGGAACAGGCCTCACTAAAGAGTTAATTCAAAATAGATCAATTTGGGATTGCTCTAAAAATAAGGAAATATTGAGTTCTACAAAGCAAGCACAGTATCCTTGAAGATAACAAACTCTTCCTTTAGAATAAAATTCATATGTGCACTGGGTATGCACATGTGCAAATTGGATGTAAAGTAATTATTCATGTTAAAGTGCTTGCTGTAAGGGGATTTTGTTTAATATTGTAATTTAACTTTAAAAAAAGACATTTTCTAATATAGAATGCATGTTTCATAAATAAAATGAGATTGAATTGGACTAAATATGATAGCTGTGTCACAAAATTGCCGATAACCTGGCTAATGTGTTGTTTGGGGGCATGTGACACAATTTTCATATTTTAATCTTAAGTAGAGCCAGAAATGACAATTATGAAAAGACAAAATAGATACCACCAGCAGCTGTAATGACCATCTATGTGCTCAAATATTGGCAAGCAGGTACAGTAAATCAATATTAAATTCTCTACATATGCAGATATAGCAGCCACAATATCATATAACATCATTATAAGCAAATCCCAATATCTTTTGGACAATTCTCCTAGGGAATCAGCTAATTAGACTTCTGTACACTTTCCTGTTCTAAAGGCAAAAGGATGCACACTGATGTTTCTACATAGTTAAATTCACTTGGAAGATTAAAATTCATTAGTCTTATTAATGTATATGAATATGTTTATAAAGTTCATTCTTTATAGAGGCTTGCAATTTTACATTTAGTAAATATTTGTATCTTTTCCAGTTTTATTTTATTTTTAAATAACCCTTGTTATCAATAATTATCAATAAAATAAATGAGTAAGTTAATAAAATCAAGTTGAAGTTTAGAATACAGATTTTTGAGACTTGAATTTCAAAAGGTAAGGTAACAAAAAGTTAAAAAGTTAATGTCATATCATTATTGCAAATAAATTATCAGTGTTTTTTTTAAAGGGCAAATACTATTTATTGAAATGACATTACAATGCATTCTGAAAAATAAAAATATCTTCTAGAACTGTAATACGCATTACAACTTTCCTATAAACCCTCCATTGATTTACTTTGATTCTTTGCATGTTCAGCTCATTTGTATTCTGCTTTACAATATAGTGGAACACCAAAACCTCCATGTTATCATTTGGGATTCTCAGTTAAATTTGTGTGTGTGTGTGTGTGTGTGTGTGTGTGTGTGCGTATTCATCCAGCTAAACTAAATATTATCATCAATATATTGAACTTAAAATTAAACCACATGAAATTAATGATTCATGTTGCTTCTGAAAATAATTTTCCTTTAAAGATTGCTAAAGACTTTTTCTTTTCTTCAACACATAATCTTCTACAAATTTGTTAACTGCTGTCCAAAGAACAAATTTGTGTGTGATTTAGAAATGTGCTATCTTTATATTCTGACTCCATCAAACATAAAGCAAAAGAACTGGAACATGTTTCCATCCCTGTTGTCATTGGCATGCATTCAACTGTATATTTAAAGTCCATTTGGAATGAAATTGTTGATGTAGGATCAGAAATAATAATCATTATGAAATTCCCTTTCCAACACTGAAGCCCATCAGTGAAATCAAAGTCACTTCTGTTAGTGAGCATTTTTAAAAAAATAAATGAAAGAAAAACAGTGTGTACTTCCAGATCTCAAATGCCTAGTTTATTATCCACGAGGTTCAGTATGTAGGTTCTCTTATGTTATTGGTTGGCCTCTGTTGCATATTTTCTTTTTGGTTATACTCTTAGCTGTGACCATTATTCTGACCACAGATACATATCAGTATTGCTTAAATTACCAGAAGGTCCTTATTCCTCAGTGGTATAAAATGATTCATACAAATGAAAAATAAGAACTGTTTGGGTTTTTTTGGGGTTTTTTAAAAAGCATGTTTACTTTTTTTGGAAGATGCTTGCCAGTCATTAAATATTTGTTATGCACAGAATTTTGGTCAATGTTTATTTTACATTTCTTTAAAATACATAAATATGAAAAACTAGTATCTTACTCTGGCCTAAATGATGGATTCAGGGAAAATGTTTTTGAAAGGGATAGCCTTTCCTGAGCAGAAAGAAACTTTCTGGAAAAAAAATTAACTTCCATTCAAGCAGTCTTTTTGGATCCTACATAGGTTTTTCAAAGTGAAAACAATATTTCTCCTAGAAAATGTTGTTATAATTATTGGGAGAAATTTTGATTACCTTCTGATAATTAATATTGATTTAGCAAAACCAAAACTATTCTGTTGCTCATAGTGATATCCAGGGAAGAAAAATTCTTGATTTTTCCAGATATTGCTGAAGTAGTATACATCAGGATAGCAAAGTGTTGAAAGTAGCGAAGTCCTTCAGGGCACTAATGTAGCACTGATTCTAGCTTCTTAAAGTAATGGTGTCCTTTCCTGAATTTCATGGCAGCCCTCCTGGGTACTTTTTCATTATGTAGATAGATAGATATGGTCTAAGGAGTTAAAGACAGGTGTTCCCTGAGGGACCTCATGTAATCAAAAAAATATTTTTGCCTTTGAATCCAAACCAATTTATAACCCTCCTATACAGTATGTCTCAGCAGCTCCCTTCACTGGTGATGCTTACTTGGAGTTGTACTTCAGTAGTATCTACCGGTAGTTGGTCATAGTTTCCTTTGTTTTGTTCGCTTCTTGTTCTTGATGAGCAAAACATGACCAGCTAGCAGTTTTGTTTTCTTTGTTTCGCTTGTAAAGTTAATGCTTTACTGCTATATACATATTAATACTATATAAGTACTGCAAATAACACAAGAAAGTTTTCCCTTATTATGCACACATTAAAACATTATATAACAATTTAACCATGGGAAACTTGTCCCCATGAGTTCAGAGCATTTTCTTTAAGTGTATAACTTTCCATTTGTTGTTTAATTGGAGGCTCTCTTGATATTTGGTCTCATCGCTCTATAAGCTGATTACACCACTTTCATTATTACATTACATTGCTAAATTGTAGTATACAAATTATAGTATACAAAAAAGCAAACTTGGTTCTCATACTGATCAAACAATGCACAAAGGTCAGCACTCTTTCATGCAAAAAATTACAAAAAAAAAGTTTAAACAAGAAGGAAAGGGACAAGTGAATATCTCAAAGGGGCTTTTCAAAAGGCAACTGGACTTTGATTTTCCTTGAAGATGTCTCGCTTCTCATCCAAGAACTTCTTCTGTTCTGACTAATGCTGGAGGATGGAAGGATTTATGCAAGGATGACTGTGAGAATATAAATCCTTCCATCCTCCACCATTCAGTCAGAACTGAAGAAACTTCTGGGATGAGACCCTGAAATGTCTTCAAGGGCAAAAAACTCCAATTGCTTCTTGAAAAAGCATCTTTGGGACAATAATGACCATAGTTCCCTCTAAGCTGAGCAGTGAGCAATGGCTCACTTAAAAATCATCATCAACTCAGAGTTTTCCAAACCTGCCCAGAAGCCGAGAGGGAAAGAGTGAGAGGGAAGGAGAGAGAGAGGAAGAGAGGAAGAGAGAGAAACAGATAGAAAAAAGAGAGGAAGGAAAAGAGAAAGAAAAAGAATGGGAGTAAGGAAGAGAGAAAGAAAATCAAAATCTAGTTTGAAACTAGCTCAACTATTTAAGTGGCATTTTGATATTGATAGAGTTGCCCTATTATGAGCTCACTGTTATAGACACACAGTACAGTATTTTATTTTGAAATTCTCTGAGGCAAAACAGGGTGGGTTTTTTATTTGTTTGTTTGTTTGTTTATTTATTTATTTATTTATTTTTTATTTATTTATTTATTTATTTATTTATTTATTTATTTATTTATTTATTTGTTTGTTTGTTTGTTTATTTATTTATTTATTTATTTATTATTTCTGTGCTGCCCAGTCCTGAAGGGACTGCCGCTCAGACACTATACTTTTCCGCCCCCCCCCCCAAAAAAAAATTAGAGGGAACACTGATCATGACTGAATCAGGGATACCCAACATCTGGTTCATGGGCTAGTACCAAGTTGCACAAACAAGTAAAGTCCCATCTACGGGATGCAGGCAGCATGCAAAACCAGACCCCTCTGGTCCGCAGATGGAACTGGTCCCTGATGTCCAAAAGTTTGGGGACCACTAACCTGAATAATTGAAAATCCCTATGGACAAAAATAAACAAATGCATATTGACTGAATGAATGAAATGGGAAAGTGAAAACAACAGCAAAGGGTAGAAAGTCTATGAGACACAAGGGTCAGAAATAATCCACACTGGAACATTTTGTATAGGTTCCACTTTTTAAAAGTTTTCATTAAGAAGTACATATTTAACTTTCCTATAATATTCCAATTATTCTTCATCACAGGGGTCGCACAATCATGGAGCAGGACATTTCTAGATTGTCTTGATTGCAGTTGGCTAATCATGTTCAGATAACTGATGCAAACAACTGCAGGCTTTTTCTCTTTTCTCTTTAATATAACACAGACAGATTGTTTATAAATTTCTGCACACAAGACGCATCCAATTTACCTCTGGTAAAATGACTAGTAAATCCACATGCATACATCAATAAATATTGTTCCCCCAAGAAATGTCAGTAACGATATCTCTGTCCAAAAGATTTATAGTCATTTTAAAAAGTCTTTATAGACAGATTGGAAACTCAGTCACTGAATTCATCTCCTGATTCCTGCCCTAGCAAACATCTGAAGATAGTGATTAGAAGGAAGATATTTTCACCAGAAAAGAAAGCCTCTAACTGGGCTATGGTAATAATTCAATATTTCTGTATTGAGCCAAAAAGAGTACCAGTTTTTAGCATTCTGAACAGAATTTAAACAATTCCTTCTACATATGCAGAGTTGTTGCCAGAGAATGTACCAAAAGTCTTATGTAAAGCAGATAAGAAAATTATTGTTCCTACAGTAGTTATGGCCCCTATTTATGAAGTGCCAGCTTGGCACTTCCAGATTATTGTCCAAAAATGTTCAACTCTAATATGTAATATCAGTGGAAACTTTACAAAATTACACATAGAACATATACCATTCTAACCTCTGTGATGACATTGTATATGTTTTATATTGGGTAGTTAATTATTCTAGATATTTGTTGCCTTGATTGCTTTACTAAAAGAGAAATACACACACATGTATGCATTTTAAATATTCCTAATTATTGCTGGGCTAATGAGATGATAGCTATTATTTATATACAACACAAATGTATATGATCTAATATACCAAATAATATTTCTTAAATGCACTTCATTAATCAATAGCACACACAAAAAAGGGGAAGCGTTACAATATTTTAAACATCAGCAAATAACAAGCTTAAATGCTTTAAATATTTCCACCTCTCATATTAGAAAATTTCAAGCTAGTTTTTACTGACATAAAGATTTCTTTAATATCATGCATCATAAATCCATGACAGTAAATCCTGTTTCTTATGTCAGATTTGACTCCTTGCAGGTCTATTATAATACAGAAGGATGCATGTAATTTGTAAGACTGCAATGGTTGCAACAGTTTCCTTTGCCCAGTAAACCACATGAAAAGTTAAGCTTGTTTATCTGTTCATTATTCTGTATCTATTCTGTGTCCTGTTACATCCTATTATGTTCTGTATGGATTCTACATCCACATTTCTCAAAACAACTTAGTACAGATTAGGTATGTAAAAGACATTTACTATCGATTTTAACCTGGATTGACTGTTCATTAAGGAAGATTGTACACAAAAATGTTGGGAAGAAACAGAGTATCCATTGTCCTGTATGTTTTCTTTTTAATTGTAAACATTTGAGAAATGAGTAGCATGAGAACCTTGGTGACACTAATATGGACTTAATATAACTGTTCCATGCATTTTTAATAAATGCAGGTCTTACACAATCTTCAGAGATGCTCAAAATGTTTTTTTTAAAAAATGGCACTTACAATAGTTCAATTGAAACTCTGCCCGCATTGAAGATGAAAAATGGAAGAAGTTTTGCTTTCACTGTTGTGGTTGCTTATCATGAATGAGTTTTTTATAAAAATATAATTCAATGGTATTTTTATGTACACGTGATAGAAGAGAAAAATTAAAAAATTCTTTGCCATATCATGAATGGTGTTTTTTTTTAAAAAAACCTTCCTATGGATACTTCTTCATATTTTCAATGCCTTATGGACAGTCGTGTGAAGAATATATATATAAACTGACAATTTCTATAGTACCTGAATGATAATCTCTGGGTCAGAATTGGTGAATCTGCTTTGGGTGTCCTCAAACTGTGAGATATGATGAGTGGTCTTCTCAGCAAAAGTCCTTTCCCTGCAAAATAAACACCTCTACAATATCCGCTAAAATGGGCCACTATTGTAAACATGGTTGTTATCTCTCTGGTCCTAGGCAGAAACATTTTACTTTCCTAAGGCGTTTCCACAATATACCAATGATGCAATGATTTTTAACTTTTCAAATTCTTCTTGCTTTGCATTGCTCTTGCCATATTTCCCTGGTTGATTTTACCTTGTGTGTTTTTCACTAATGCTTTTAATCCATTGTTGTAAACTGAATTATTTAAATTTACATACAAACTGCTTTGATGTTTGTTTTAATAAGAAAAGGCATCGGAAAAAAAAATGAAATGGGGATAAAGAAAGAAGCTTATAACTAAAATGTGAAACTCAAATTAACTGTATCAATTTACTTGGGCAAGGGGAAATGTATGTTTCTAGTCAAGGTGCATTTTTGTTAAGTCACACTGCTAATCTGTCTGTTTAGGATAATTTTCCTAGCATCTTATCTGCAACAGGTCTCTGGAACTCTGATGTATAAGCACTTCTTGGACACATGGAATATTCTATGAACAAAGTTGGAGAGCTACTTTATTCATCATTTCCATTTTCTTCACGTACTGAGGGAATCTTTAATTCATTTAAACTGCACCTAAAAATTCCTTTGTTTTGAAAAAAAAAAGGAAGGGGAATGGTGGGAAAAACATTCATAACATGACATAAGACAGAAAACATTCTGGAAAACAGTGAAAAACTTTTTGTTAACTAATTTTGTGCTAGGAGAGAATACTTTTTTGATAGAAAGTCTAGACTCAGGTTTATTAGCTCAGCAATTACGTTTGTGTTTGCTCTTGGGAATAATTTTATACATTACACAAGAAACTGGAGGACAGGCTTACAAAATCAATATACTGATCCCCCCCCCCCCTTGTCTTTTAGGGCGATTTTAAAAAATTGTTCCATACTACTCAAAGCTCTGGCTAATCATATTTTACTTTTGTTTATGATTAAATAAATGAAGATTATGGTATAATAATTGTATTAACAATTGTAATATATTGTGGATTATATTCATCTGAAACCCCTTTTGTTTTTCTAATTGTCTCAATTAAATGTATTAAACTCACTTTTGCCTGCTATTGTCAACAAAAATGATTCGTGAATACCAGAGCCACAGAATACAAAAGATATGACCACACATATTTCAAGCCTAACTACAACTCATAGTAGATTTATCAATCTGCCAAAATATGCAGAGCATGTAAAGTGAACAGCCTGGTAATCTCACACTCTGTCTCGCACAAAAATATTAATCAATTTAAGAACTTGGTTTAGCTTTTTCTGAATCAGTATAATGGAGTTATAAACTTTTTTCTTAAATTGATAACAATTCAGGTTTTTCATTCTCTAAAATACTTTGTTTCCATTGCATAACAATTTAAAATTAATCAAAATATTAACTTCTTTTAGCACATTTCAATATATCACCTCAATTTTTTTCCCATTGGGACAACCAGCACAATTTGTCAGCAAAAGTTTTAGGATTTGTTTGATTTTATTAAATTGTATCTTGATTGTATTTTATTTCTCTTACAGCTGAAACATTTTAGTTAAAAATTTTAAATATTTAAAAACATTTCGTTAAAAAAATGAAATGAAAACATAGTAATTACTTTCTCTCTTTTGCCATTGTTTTCAACATCATTATTTTTTTTCACGTTCTTTACAGAGTTTGATTTTCTAGGGCCAATTTAATCTACATAACTTCCAGTGATAAAATGTATCTTGCATGCTTTCAAATACCTCAAACAATAATGGCTTTTTGTAATTAGACATTTTATTTTATAATTAATGTTTTAATACAATAACAAGTAACACAAGTGCTAATATATTAGAAATATAGACCACCTCATCATCAGTATTTCTTTATTTAAGAACAATCTCCCATGGGACTCTGCAGAATGTCCAGTCTGTGGTCACTTGTAAGATTCTTTAATATTAATAATAACATTGTGTTTTAATATTGTGCAAAACATTTCCTAAGAATTTAAATAACACCAATTGGCAGTTGATATGTACTATATAATATGCAAAAATGATTATAAATGATTAGCTTTCTCTGTTAAAAGTGAGATTGTGGTTTAATTCAAACACATCTATAATTGTGCATGTTATTTCTCTTTTTTTACATAACTATTGTTCTATAAAATATAATATTTTTATATTGTGGAAATTTAAATAATATATATATTATTTATCACTTAATTTCATGTTTGGGAAGGAAAATCTCTCTCGCTTTTGTTGCCAAAATGTTTCAAATATTCCACTTTCTATAGGAAACTACAAAAAGAAAGGAAAGGCTAAACGATGCTAAAATATCAATCTTAATAACTGTCATAATTCAACTAAAATGAATATTATCCATCTTGGAGCTCTGAAGATAATAAATTGTTTCAATTTCTTTGTTTTAAATTTTTCTATTTCACAGCTTTGGCCTTTTTATTTTAAAAAAAACAATATAGGAATATAGATGCTCCTTTTCTTTCTCTGTTTAGATGTTTTTTTTGTTAATACAAATAATCATAGTACAATCATGAATTTCTAAATGATGGAAACTCTAAAAACATATTGAAAGTGACCTCTTCGCCTTTCTTTATTTGGACCAAAATTAGTAATCATGAACTAATGTAATCTAATTCATTAATTCTCTCATCAAAATATTCAAAACATAATAAATAAAGTACAAACTATGTTGATAATATTTGATGTATGGCATTGCTTATACACAGCAGAGATATGAATATGGAGGTGAACACACACACAACTATAAACATGTATGCTTGTTTTATTCATTCAGAACTTTCTTTGATATTTTTGTTTGCAATAGGCTCTATTAGAGTTTATGTCCATTTTTAAAAGAAATAGTTTCCACTTGAGATTTGTTAAATAATATTTTATATATTTCACTCTTACCTTAACATTAAAATTGTTTTAGTATGGAGTGGCAAATACTTTAAATGTGGATGGTTTTACCTATTCTATTACTTTATAGCTTCAGGGGAGAATCTACTCGGAAATATCTGAAGTAGAAAGCCTATTTTCTGTTTTTCCCAGTAGGTGTCACTGTTGCGACTGCGAGTGGCGGTTTTATACTGTGTAGTGCATAATTTTAAAGGATATTCCAGCCCTAGAATAGTAAATTAGAGTTATTCCTCTACTAACCCCAGTCCTCCCCACCCAACGCATATCTATGCACTTTTAAAAAGCTGAAAATCATTAAGGTAATCAAGGATAAAATGAAGTGACAAACTTATACAACAATACAAAGTCGTCAGTCAGATATTATTCAATCTTTTCATAATTTTTTTTTAAAGAAAATGACAGTTGAAGATTGATTTGAGAAAGTTAGATTATAACACTTAATAATTGTGATTTACTTTATACTTTTCTTTGTTTAATATCTATCTATCAATTTGTAACAGTAGTTTTCCAGGAATGTTTCTTCAACTTTTTCTGAGCAGTACAGTATACAACATACATTCTCCATATAATATTTAAATGAAAACTCTATGTTACTGTATTGTAGAATGCCAAAGAAGCATACATAATAAAATGATTTCTTGTCAATTATTACTTTAATGTGACCTAGTAGCAATTCTGAAAGTATCCTATATTTATGCTGATACTTTATCCAAAACACTTTTTATTACATTTGAACTTTTTTTAAAAAAAAAACAGTATAAAATCAAATATATATTTTTTAAAGTAAGCTAAGCTGTTAAAAAGAGAAATTATTTTACATACCTGGGTAAATATATTACAATTAGGTATTGGCATAGGGAAAATAAGACAGAATTATGAAATGATTCCCCCCCCCCCAAAAAAAAAGAATATGCTTCGGGGAGCCTTTTTTTTGAGAAAGGGCATTTTTGTTTTAATACCTTAGATTACATAGGTTAAATTTATGATTTTTAAAAAAATTGATAAGACTTAACCTAAACAAAATGTCAACCAGTAAAATAAAATTCAACAATTTTAACTTGAAAATTACAGGAATCCTAGGGTACATACACTTTCTCACACCCCACCAATACAAGCATTAACACATCTAACTCTTTTGATTACCTTTAATGATTTTAAATTACAATAGAAGTAACAAACAAATAGTTTAATGAGTTCCTTTTATCTCCTGAATTTTGATAATGAAATCCTAAGGGCCACCTAGCCTCTCCCTCCCTCTCTCTCTCTTTTTAAGAGAACAAGCATAAAATAAAACATTTTTGCTCCAATGATATAGACAGAGGGAGTCACCCTGTGAAGAGTTTTGCAATACAAATTTGCAATCCCGATTGCATTCATGTCCAAATCAATTAAAAGAGCTTTGCTGCACCTCGTGAGTCTGGCCAGTAGAGGCCTCTTCAGACATGCGGGATGACAAGGATGCCTGAAAAACAATCATACGTTCTTTGCTTAACTCTTAAAATATTCTGTTGCATAAGACAGAGAAAGAGAGAAAGGAAGAGGAGGGGGGGGGGTTGATTTGGAAAGAAAGCCTCCTTTGATGCCCTTTAAGTTGCAAGTTGTTGATTAATGTTGCCTTTACCTTAATGATGTTTCCGTCAAAAGAAAACAAATTTTAAATGGAGAAATTCTATTGAGGATGCATTAATTAAGGAGAGACTTTACCATATGCTGTGGCTGAAGCCGAGGCTGGCCTTTCTGTTGTAGCTACCTGTGTAAAATCCACCCCATCCTCTACATGAATGCCCTGGCTCAATAACCATTTGAATGAAGGCTTTAGTTTGATTCGCCATACAAGGGGGACTGTGTCACTGTGTTTTCTTTCTGGGAGTCACTAAGTGATTTCTATATCTGTTGTCATGGTGATATTGCAAAGCAAGAGAAAATGGGGAAAGGGGGGGGGGTCAACTTCAGGCTTTTTCTGCACCCACTGCACTGAGAGCGAAGATGTTGTTTAGCGGGGCCTATAAAACATTGGTCTTTCTCGGGGCCCTCTTTTTGTTCTCCAATTGTCAATAAAACTCATTTTAAAGGGAAACAAGGACATCTAAATGTCATCTGTCACTGTGTTAGAGAGATTAAGTTTGTTTAGGAACTTGTGCAGCACAAAAGGCCACTATTTGCCAGGCAGATACAAAGAGGCAGCGGCTATCATGGGCTCTTGATTTAGAAGGAACCGAGGCGTCGTGGAAAGATCAGCTCACTTGCAGGTGATGGCAAGCGGACGCTTGACATGACAAACAGCCAAAACACATACCCACAAGGAAATAGGATGTTTAAGCAAAAGCCCAAATGTTTTCCTTTGATCCTTTCCCCCCTCCCCTGCCCGGCTTGCAGGCAGCACACTTTTAAGGAGACTCAAGGTACAAAAACAGTCTTTGACAAACAACCTGCTTGTTTAAAAATATGACATACACACCTGATAGTCCTTGAATGCATGACAAAAGGGGAAAAAAAGGAAAACAAGGGGGGGTTTCTTTATTTTTATACTACTTCTCTCCTTCTGCCCCCACCCTCAGGAAATCCAACAATAATAGGTGCTGCATTAACTCAGCATTTTCCCCATAATGAGGCTAAATGGAAAGTACAGATTAATGAAGACGATGCTGTTATTAAAATCAAATCCTGCAGTTCATATGCTTTCCTTAATAATGAACATTGTGGCTATTGAAGAGGAAGAAAGGGACTTTTTCCCCCTATTAATTTGGCACACATCCCAGATCTCATTCAACCAGAACCTATCCAGCACAAAATGCAAACCATGGCTTTTCTTTTCCAAGCTTTGCCTTTTATTTAGGCTCGTTGATTTTGTGCGCATGTGGTATAGCAGGTTTTTTTTTATCAGAACCCATCGTACTTCCTTCTTTCCTTCCTTCCTTCCCTCCTTCCTTCCCTTCCTCCCCTCACCCCTCCCCTTCCCTCCCTCCCTCCCTTGGATTTAATATTAATTAAACATTGTACCTCAATCATGATGATATTAACACTAAGCTTGGCTGGAAATTAAATAATGAGCAATATTATTATTTCAGCTTGTAGCACACATTCAGGAATGCAAAACACATTAATAATCATAGCAGGGTATGGGTGGAAAAAACCAATGGCTTTCACAAAGTAGTAGATACTTTGCCCCCCGCCCCCCCAGAAAAAAAAAGAAAGAAGAAGAGACAGATAATTATGCAGTTTGCAATTTTTGGACTGCTGCTGATAATACCAATTGCAGCTTGACTACTATTTATAGTGTTACCATGTAGTATAGAAGATCCCTTTATTTATTTAAGATTTTTAAGTTATCTCATCTTGAGCAACTTTTTGCTTAAGATGGTGTGATATAGAAGGTGCTTCTACATTGCTAGTAATTCTGTGGAAATTGTGGTTGGAAAATAAATCTTTTTTTGAATTTTGTTATCAGTAGATGAACTATGTTATCAGTAAATGCATTTTTCTCTTCACAATATTCCTAAGATCTGAAAATTATTTCAAGAATTGGCTTTATGGCAAAATAAATGTGAGAAAGACTGACTGAATAGAATTAAATTCTAATTAAAATCAGTTATCTGGATGCTTATTATCCAGGACTAGTAGACTGAGTGTGATGAAATATGTTGGTGTCCATCTGGTCTTGAATTAAGTCTCTGAGACACGGTTGCTACCATTTCTCCTTGAGACCTGTTTATGGATACAAGATCTGCTCACCTTACACCTCTCTTTTGGCCAGAGAATTCCATTTATGTTCCCACTTGTAGAGAAAGTCCATCTTAATTTCAGGATAGTAATCTTACTAATCTTTGAGGCTCATTTATTGAATCTGGACTTTACACTAGATATCAGCCCAAATAACTTCACTACTTTAATGTAGGGAGATCTCTCCCTCACTTAGTCCCTCCCTCCCTCCTCTATTGCTCACACACATGTCTGTCTGTCTGTCTATCATATATCTAACTCTGTCTATTTATCTGTCTGTCTCTATCATCTATCTATCTATCTATCTATCTATCTATCTATCTATCTATCTATCTATCTATCTATCTTATACATACCTATATCTATTTCTATATGTATATCTATTTCTATATGTCTGTCTGTCTGTCTATCTATCTATCTATCTATCTATCTATCTATCTATCTATCATATATCTATCATCATCATCATCTGCTATCAATATTCATCTAATCATCTATATCTACATACATTTTCAATGCTATTCAGAAGAAAGACAGAATAAAATAATAATTAATTACTAACAATAGCCCAATCAAGTTAAGAAAATTTTTCAGTGAAAAAATATATGCATAGCAAAAGGAGTATGCTTCAATCTATGGCATCTTTAAGGAAGGCTGGAAAAGATTCCTGTCTAAAATACTGGGGATCTACTTCACATCAGGTACTCAATATTGTGCTAAATGGACCAAAAATATGATAGTTTTCAATTTTCCTTCTCTCTCATCTTTCATACCAGAGCTATCATATCAATACAAGTAGAGCTGTGTGTTCAATCAGTTCAGTGTTCTGCACCCACAGTGCCAATGAGATGTACATGGGGACTCCACATGGCCTGCCTCTGTTTCCAAGCAACTGTTCCCATCTCCAATGCATGATGATATATATGGCTGTCTTGATTAGTATACATAAAGCTGTTTAATCATTTGTCTGACTACATGAATATTTTCAAGTGCATAGGTGATGAGCCATGGACACTGCTCCTATTGTCTAAGTCCTTGCAATCCACCTTCCCTGCCTCTTGGTTATTCTCTGAGTTGCTCACATTGAAGCCCTACTTGTAATAACTCAAATGCACAGGTTTATTAGGTCACAAATTAAGCAGAGAACCATGTTGCATTGCAATTGTGGCATAGGAAGAAGAAAATGGTGATTCAGGGATGTATGCACCTGGCAACCATGTACAGCTCCATTTTTTCTTCTTACTTAAACATTCTCATGTCCTGGGGCAATTGCTTGAATATGAATTTGTCCCTTTCTTCCCTTTCAAACCCAAGCTGCTAAAGAAGGGACATTTATCTCTTACCAAATCTTTGAATTGTTCAGTGATAGAAGACTTTTGGGTACTGTAGGTGCTTAGAATTGTATTTATTTACCGGTATGTATTTATTATCCCACCTTATTATTTTTGCACATATTATAACTGAAGAGTTATACAGTGGTACCTCTACTTACGAACTTAATTCGTTCTGTGACCAGGTTCTTAAGTTTGTAAGAAGAAGCAATTTTTCCCATAGGAATTAATGTAAAAGCAAATAATGTGTACGATTGGGGAAACCACAGGGAGGGTGGAGGACCTATTTCCCCCCAGGAGATTCCTAGAGAGGCCCCACAGAGTATGAAATTTGTTCAATAAACAACTATCATAACACAAAGAGTAGTTTTCTAGTGTGAAAAACATGCATAAAAACCTTCTTTGAATGGTCACTAAATGAATGGTTGTAAGTTGAGGACTACCTTTATTAGTATATTTGTGAATATGTATTTGTTCTTAAATGCTACAACGTACATCATGTTTACATTATTGAACTACAATTTCAATTTCAATGTATGTTTCCCTCATTTAGGCATTATCAGGAAAGGGGGGACATGATTGAAACATTTAAATATGTTAAAAGGTTAAATAAGGTTCAGGAGGGAAGTGTTTTCAATAGGAAAGTGAACACAAGAACAAGAATTGCTATCCAGTGTCCAGTGTCTAGTGGACCAATACTTAAGGAAACATATTTTACCATAGATAATGGATAAACAAAATAGATTATTGTTGGATCTATAACAACAAGGGAAATTCAGTGCATTTGGATTGCCAGCTTTCTATTACAAAAATATTTTGATTAACTATTATAATCTCTTAAAAAATGCTGAATTCTATTTTGGAAAGTGAAAGCATATCAGAAAATTGCACAGATGAAAATGTAATATTAATTCCTAACAAAGACAAAATCTGACTTTGCTAAAAAAAAGTTATTGATCAATATATTAACTGAACAATAATGATAAAATATTCAGTTTAACGGACAATATTAGAAATTTACTTAATTTATTAGAAAATTTGGAGCAACATTATGAAAAACAAGTTGCTTTGATATTGTTTTATGCAGAAAAAGCATTTGACCATTTGAACTGGACTTTTTTTTTTGTTTAAAATGTTAGAAAATATGGAATTTGTGAAAATAAATGGATGAAATCAATATATATTATGTATTCTCTCTCTCTCTGTCTTTGTGTGTGTGTGTTTGTGTCTGTATCCAAATATATGTGTGTATATATATGGATATATGTATGTATAGATATACACAAAACATATATAATATGAGGATGAAAACCACAACATAACAGGTTGCAAAAACTTGTTTTCAGATTGAGTCAAAAAGTAAAATACCTTGGCATTACTATGAATATTATAAATTATATATTATTTCAGAATAATTATGTCAAGGCATAGAGTGAATTTAATAAGATTATTAAAATGGAAAAAGTTACAATTACTTTTGTCATTGTTTGGATGAATTTCAGTGGTGAAAATTAATGTATTATTTAGAATGATTGGTTTAATCTGAACAATACGTGTTTTAAAAAACAACACAACTTTTAAGCAACGGAAAAAGGATGTATTTAGGGTTATATGTTAAGGAAGAAATAAAGAATTACCAAAATATTAAGGAAAAAGGTTATTAGGACTGCTGGATTTTAAACTGTATTTTTTTTAGTCTGCTGTTTGATTTGGATGAAAGAATGGATGCTATTGATGAGTAAGGAAATGTTACAATTAATTACCTTTTCCTTTTCTATAACTTGTATTGTTTCCTGTACTTTTATCCTTTTATTTCTTCCTTTACATTTCTTTATATTTTTCATTATTTATTTATTTTTATATACAATATTTAATTTAAAATGTGACTATATACTATATCTATCTCTCATATATTGTACTGTACAAACCTTATTTTAATCTCAGTTTTCCAAATATTAAGCATGGAACTTGAAAGAGTTTAGTTCAAGACAGTTTCATTTTGAATCTCACAGGGGCTGATATACACTGCTCAAAATAATAAAGGGAACACTTAAAAAATAGATAATAACTTCAAGTAAATCAAACTTCTGTGAAATCAAACTTTCCACTTAGGAAGCAACACTTAGTGACAGTCAATTTAACATGCTGTTTCGCGGAGAGGGGCGGCATACAAATCTAAATAATAAAATGAAATATTCAATGAGAATATTTCATTCATTCAGATCTAGGATGTATTATTTGAGTGTTCCCTTTATTTTTTTGAGCAGTATATATGGGACAGGTAAAATTTACAATGAAACGTATAGTAGATATTTATTTTATATATTTATACCTTCTACTTTGCCAGCATAAACTAAGCATCTCCATCTCCACACACACACAAACACACAAAATATATACAAAAAGCAGTTGAGGTGATGAAAAGCAACAACTAAGCAAAAGTTTCAGCTCGGTATTAAGCATGCTGGTTATAAAAACTTTAATTTAACAAATCTTTTGTTTATTCTCAATATATTGTTTGCTTTGAATACTGCAACAATTCCAGGAATACAAAATGTTTTCAAAAGAAAAAAAGGCTGAAATATACAATTCCATCTCCTGGTCAAGATTAGACACTGTAACCTTTAGAAAATTTCCAGTACCCAATTATTCTTCCCTGTAAGTCTAGAACAGGTACAGTGAAATTTCTAAAGTATGATTTATAAAGCTCCTTCCCTGTAGACATTTTATTAACAAGCTTGGCATCTCATCCAAGCTTGTTGATATCTACATATTTCATATCTATATTAAAACCTCTGCTAGAAGTTATATGATAATGTGGGATAAGGTATTATTAATATGCTAATAATCAGTTGAATATCTCAATCCCACTAAATGTCATTCCACTGCTTGGAGGCTATAAGGCCATGAATTGGTTAGATTAAATAGCTACCTGTTTGTGAATCATTGACTTGACTTTGTTTCAGTTCCAACTTTGATTTTGTGGGAGGTTGCACAATTTGCACAATCCTCTTTGACTCATAGTTCCTGGTAAATATGTGTTTGTGTGTCAGTTGTGGATTTCAATTTTTTTACTACTGGTTCTGTGGATATGGCTTAATGGACATGGTGTGGCTTGGTTGACATGGCTTGGTGGGCTTGACAGGGGAAGGATACTGTAAAATCTCTGTTCCTTCCCCACTTGAGGGGAAGGTTACTGCAAAATCCCCATTTCTTCCCAATCAGCTGGGATTCAGTTGGGATTCAGTTGGGAGGCAGAGAAAAGATGGGGATGGGCCAGTCAGAGGTGATATTTATTAGTTTTCCGAGCTACTCAAAATTTCCACTACCAATTCTGCAAATTACTCACAATTTTTGCTACTGGTTCTCCAGAACTGGTCAGAACCTGCTGAAACCTACCTTGTGTGTGTGTGTGTGTGTGTGTGTGTGTGAGAGAGAGAGAGAGAGAGAGAGAGAGAGAGAGAGAGAGAGAGAGAGAGAGAGAGAGGAGGGGGGGAGAGAACATTAAAAAGGCTACACTAAGGATCCTGGATCTCTGTAAAATGAAGGGGATAGGAGAGTGATGATGTGCCTTCCCATTGCTTGTTTACAACCCTTGCAATACTTTTTGTCCTGAAGTAAGGAATGTCCCTAAGCTTTTAAGGGGCATTGATGATCCTATTTTCACAGGTATTTCAATGCTGATGGTAAAATGGCTACTGTGTAATTGCATTGTTGAGAGTTCCATTTGTGTTCATGCTTGTGGAGAAAGACCATCTTAATTTCAGGATAGTAATCTTCACTAATCCATGAATCTAATATCAGCCCAAACAACTAGGATCTCTCTCTCTCTCTCTCTCCCCCTCCCCCTCCCTCCCTCCTTGTGACTCTCTCTCTCCATATCCATCCATCCATTCACCCATTAAATTACTTGTGTTCTATTTGAGTATTTGAAACCAATAATTTTAAAAATGGTAAAAGCTTTTCACTAAGCACATAACAAGATGTAAAATACTAAAAATTGAGTTATTTTATGGATATAAGTGGAATGTTTAAGCTTAAAGTGCAGTTTCAGATGTAATTATTAAATAAATCTGAATGTTTTGATTCATGACTTTAATTTTCCATATTGAATATTGGAAGCAACACAGTCTAAGAACTTTCATGTCATCCTTTTTCCATCTAAATAGAATTGACTAAAAAATAGATTTATTTCAGTAGAAGGTTCTTGTGGTAGTTGTCCTGTAGTTATTGTTGTTGTTATTATTATGTTTGTAATTTAAGATAGCTTCTGAGAATATTTTAGGTGATGAGAGTGAAAACTTTTATCAACACAACACAACAAATCTGAATTGACAATTTCATTCAAATTGTGACAATATTACAGGAACTATTTTTTTTTTTTTTAAAAATGGATGGGAATATGTGCCTCTTCTGGTTTTTAAGTGAAAATGATTTAATAAATCAAGGAACAGATTTTCATCCATCTGCAAAAAATGTAAATCCAGTTGTTTATAATCCCTCAAATCACTGGTTCTTTTAATTCACAATTTTAGGAGTTCGTGATCGGTATTTATATGATAGCTATAGTCTGAATTTCTACATTTCTTAAAAGATTGACCTTTATCAGTAGCAGGAATGGAATGTGACCCATGATTTTGTACTTAGACCTGTAGTATTTTGAAATTTATATCTGGAAGTTCATACTGATAAGATTGTCAATGTTAAAGAATTATAACAGCTACTGAATGTTATTTTCAGTATGCATTCATCCACAGTGGTGGTCAATTTCCTTCTCAGGGCTCTTCGATGGAAAATAATCTAGCATGTTTCCTTTTCTTCCATACAATCCTCTCTTCTCCATTTCTTTTTTTTTTGTTTCTAAACTTCATTTATTTTGCTTCAATTTTAAAAGTATCAGCAAAACATTTTTTTTCGCAAGATAATTTTTTTGCATTCTTTGTACTAATTTACACAATTCTACTTTACGTTAGAATGACAAAAAGAAGTAAAGCCAAATTTATGACATAATCCCTGTCATATTCTTTTGCTTTTTAAAAAAGTTTATATTTCATCACTTTGGATCTAGTGCTAATATTTCAGCATGAGAATGTAAATGTATATGTATATATGAGACCCATACCATAGATATATACCCATATTATATATATATCCAAATGTTATAAAAGTATTGGTGTTGGTCATGACCTTTAAAGCCCTGCATGGCATTGGACTATCGTACCTCCGGAACCACCTGCTACCGCATGAATCCCAGCGACCGATAAGGTCCCACAGAGTTGGCATTCTCCGGGTCCCGTCGACTAAACAATGTTGTTTGGTGGGCCTCAGGGGAAGAGCCTTCTCTGTGGCGGCCCCGGCCCTCTGGAACCAACTCCCCCCAGAGATTAGAACTGCCCCCACCCTCCTTGTCTTTTGTAAACTACTCAAGACACCTTTCCCCCAGGCTTTTTTATACTTTGTTTTATGTTTGGTATGAATGTGCTGTTTGGTTTTTTAAATAATGATAGGGTTTTATATGCTTTTTAATATTAGATTTGTTCCACTACTATATTGTTTTTATTACTATTGTGAGCCGCCCCTAGTCTTCGGAGAGGGGCGGCATACAAATCTAATAAATAATAAAGAATAATAATAATTGGGTCAATAGAGAGCATACAATAAGGATGTTTTTAAAAGTTGCAGATAATAATGACATTTCTTGTTGGGAATATTACTCACTTCTTAGCATCCAAGAAAAATGTGTTTGCTTAAGTAGTGAGAGGAAGGTATATGTCATGGACATAGTTCTTTGCCACAAGAACTGAAAGAGTGAATGGTTATGAAAGAATTGCTCAAATAAACCAATCCATTATATAGGAATAAGGGCAAATAATTGATCACACCCAATCTCCTGGATTTAGAACTATAGTTTAATCTAGATCAGAAACCTGTAGAACACCAATGTATGATAGGAGTCTCATTGCATCTTACAGTACCTTTATATGCTGATTTATGCTGGTTGGGCTTTTTAAGGGCAGGTTACATTGTCCTTCATTTTGCACTGATGCAGAGCAGATATCACAATATTGCTATAATTTGTTGCTTATTGTACAATTTAGCTTTATGTTAAAATTTAAGATCTATGCTTTTAAGTAATAATGCCATGGCATTATTACTTAATCAGTCAGATGATTCTTATGTGTTCTTCTTAGTAGCTGATAACACTGAACATTGCCAAATTTAGTTATTTAACTTGAAGAATACAACAGATGATACATATTGAAGATTAAGTTCCTCCCACAGTAATTACATATCTGTTTGCATCTGGCTTTGCTGGCCTTTGGCTATACGTACTAAATATTTATTTGGTTTGAATATTTTTTTTAAAGTTCATCTAAATATAAAAGTATTTCCAAATTCTGTTTTAAAAAAGGAGAAAAAATATTTTAAAATAGAATAAAATTCCCAAGAAAGCAGTGGGATATGTTCTGGGTGAAATAATACATACCTGCCTGCTATTGCTAAGTGACTAATACATTTTAATAATAATAATGCAATGGAGTTTAGACTGAACAACTTTGCCCCCTTATTTCAATAGGGGAAAATAATAAAAACTGAAGAAATCAAGATGCTTTACACAAATAACATCAAGAGTCTAGATAAAGATGATTATTATAAATATTGGTATCCTTCAAATTGACAACATTAAGCAAACAAAAGTCAAGAACAAGGTTAGAAGTGAATTCACCATAAAAATAAAGAAGATATTAAATTCCAAGCTCAATGAATGAAATTCCTTCAAGATAATTAATGGGGTAATAGCAGGAATACTGCAAAGAATTCAAGCAGAATGAAAGCTCTGGATTGGAAGATTATAAAAAGAATGACAATGAAACATACCTTTTATTTATATTAATATTGGAGAGACCAAATTGGCCTAAAAGAAGGACCACATATAGAATAGAAATGAAACATGATAAGGTGAGAATTAAATGGCCGGTATATTTTAAAAAATAGCACCCAAAGCAAATAATAGCAAGACCTGGCATTGCCAAAGAGCATGAAAATTGAAGAAAGAGACAGACAGCCTAATTCTGGCTGCACAAGGCCAAGCATTAACAACAAATGCATAAAAAATCATAACTTAGAAGCCAGAAGAAGTGGGACAATGGACCAACCTAGTTAGCTACTGTAAGAAAATCATGCAGGCCAACTACACAATCACAATAGTATAACAAAATAGCAACAGCAGTGTAATTGAATGTCTGAAAAAAAATACGATTTGCCTGTGAACAAGAACTGATGGGACCACAAAATAAAGTGATAGAAAATATAGAAGCTAAAGTCTCTGGGACTTTTGAATTCAAACAGATAAGCATCTGCCACATAACATCTAGACTTAAAAACATGATAAGAAACACAAAAAATATAGATAGTGAATGCTGCAGTACCATGAGAGATTAGAACAAAAGAAGAAGTACTGGAGAAAATTGCAAAGTACAAAGACCTGCAAATAGAACTAGAATAGATATGGCAAAGGGAATTAAGATAATATCAATAGTAATATGAATAGGCATCTTAGGTGCAATCCCAAAATATCTAGGACAAGACTTGAACACATTGGCATTAACAAGTTTACCATCAGTCAATTGCAAAAGGCAGCTTTATTCAGAACAGTTTACAACCTGCAACACTATATTTAACACCGTCAGACATCAACATCTGTCTATCTTAGGTTCTTGCCAAGGACTCAATAGGTGAATAAAAATGCCAAATCCTGTCTAAGTCTGATTGACTATATGACCAACTATGATAATAAAAATGGAATATATCTGTTCCAGGGAATGCTAATAGATGGAGACAAGTAATACTTAAGGCTTCACTAAGCATGGACATCCATACAGTTGGGGATCAAGAATGCATGCATTTTTTATATCATAGGACAAATTGCACACTTTATAAACTTCAGTTAACATCAGATCACAAATGCAAGGGGTTTGCATTGTGATGTCCTTAATTTCTTCATCATTATTTTAGCAGCAGGTACCTGTGTGCCTAAGTCAGTGTATCTCAATCTTGGCAACTTGAAGATGCACAGACTTCAACTCCCAGAATTTGCCAGCCAACAAGGGGAATTGAGTGTTGAATTGAAGTCCACATCTTCAAATTGCCAAGATTGAGAAACTACTGCTTTAGGTTTAATAAGCATATATCTTTATGTTTCAATAATTCCATCAAGGTGTACAATTTTATTCTATAAAGTACCAGTATCACAGTTAATTACCTGCTATCATATTAATTACCCTTAATACATTAACCATTTTATCTTCAATTAAAAAAAATAAAAAGGAAAGCAATCATTATTGTAACTGTTTTGGCCACTCATAACTACTTCTGAATTGTAAGGAATTATTGTTGTTGTTATTTGTTCTTTCAAAATGCCCTATTATTTAATCTAGATGGAATATCAGCATGTTTCATAGCTTGATAATAACTTCGTAACTTAAAACAACTCTAGGGAACTGTGCCTCAGTATGTGTTATCATTAAAACAACCATGCCTTTAGCAGTTCAGTGGTATTGCTTTCCGCCAACTGCCTCAGATAGAAAAAAATAAACCTTCTCTAAGCACATTTTGTAGACTTTTTTAAAACACAAAGACTTAGTACAGATTTTGCACTTGGTTAGTTAGCAATATTGAAATCAAGTATCTAATATTTGCTTTCTTTGGAAGAAACTGTTACAAGGAGATAGATTTCAAATACTGTATATCCCAGAATGGTTCATGCCCGAACGTACAAGGAGAAGTGAGGTAATTGACAGTTCTTTCTCTGTTTTGGAAATGTAGTCTTGTTTTTAAAAGGTTGAAAGCATTTCATTTTTTACATTATTCAGTTGCCAGAACATCTGAGGCACAGCTGAGGCAAATTAACAATGTAATTCCAAAGGTTTATTTTCAGAGAACAATTAGAAATATATTTTCTCTTCTAATGGGATTTTTATGTAAGCTTCTGCTTTTACTTTAGTACAAGTATCACAAAAAACTGGCTTAAAAAGTGCCCTTAAGATCTGTCCAAGGTCATGCTGATGGAATCAACAAAGTTTTGAATACAATTAGAAAGCCAGACAACAATTTATCGTTAGCATTTCTCCACTGCACAGGTAGAAGAATATTAACAACAACTACAACAACAATAACAATAACCACTATCAATACTCTTTCAGTTTTTGATTTCATATATCTGGAAGGGATCATTGCATACAAATGTGATTTGGGCTATATGTCATTTGAACAGTGTGTAGGCTTTAGACAAGGAGCAGGTAGAACTGTTGATATAAATTAATAATAATAATAATAATAATAATAATAATAATAATAATAATAAAAATTAGTCCAGTTGCCATGATTCGACTTTCAGACACCTTTGCCTGGATGATTGAGAATCTTCATTAAAATATTTCAAACCATTTTGGGGACAAAATCCTGAGGTTTGTGTGGCAGTAGTTGGTACATTCCAACAAGTTTCTCACTAACTTGACTGATGAAGCTGCTTGAATGAGCAGCAAAATGTCTCAAACTAATAAGAAAAATTAGTCCAGTTGTCATGTCTCAACCTTCAAACTCTTGTAAGGAATATCTTTCTGGGTTTGGTTTCAAGTGGGGAAAAAGACACAGGAAACCTGAAGTCTGTTTGGAAAGATGGTTTAATGGAGGATAGCAGGATCACATGGTCTGCGGTCCTGGGGAAAGGAGGATCACATGCCCGAGGATGTTGAAAAAGAAGAGGAAAAGGGACAAGATGTTGAAATGGTTGTATGCCCCCTCTTGGGCCCTGCCCCAGGACCTGCTGCTCCTGTGCAAGAAATGCACTCTGATTGGCTGTTAGATTCCTATGGGGCCCTGCAGGTGCAACTCTGTGGGCTATCCTGAGACCAAGTTTGGCTGAGCCTTGCTGGCTGATACAATCTTCCCAGATGCCATGTGATGAGTTTCTATTAACTAGATGGGTCTGCTTGAAGGGGATAGATCTTTGTTATGTAGAATAGTCTGGTCCAGGCTATTATTATTATTATTATTATTATTATTATTATTATTATTATTATTTAGATTTGTATGCCGCCCCTCTCTGATGACTCGGAACAGCTCACAACAACAATAGGTACAATAAAATACAATTCCCATATAAACTATATTTAAAACTTCATTATTATAAAAAACTAACAAAGGGAGAATGAGTGAGCTGGGCCATTCTTTGATGAAAAGGTAGGGACTACTAGGAGCGAGTCTTTTTTTCTGCCTAAAACATATTCTGCATTTTTCAGCCATGGATATTCTATATAATATTCTGCCTTTTTAATATTTGCTAAAATATTTTATTCCTCTAGGAGGGAGGGTGCTAACTTTCTACATGCCATGAAGATGATTATTTAGCTTAATTTCCAACACTACATTTTGCCTAGCTTGACAGAATATAATTTTGTTTTTCCCCCATTTGACTTACCTTACCCTATACTGCAATTACTCTTGTTCTTTAAGTATAAAATTTAGAATCCTTGAAATAGACAACCAAAAGTTTTTAAAATCTGTTATTAATTAACATTACAATTGGCTATTTGTCAACAATACAATGAAGAATTTTGTAGTTATTGATACAATTTTCTAAGCAGCTCCTAATTAATCACTTAAATCCTTTTTGTGCTTGGGAACGTTAATTGGGCCATTTCACAAATTATTCAAAAACCTTCTGGGAAGGGATGTTAATGTAGTGATTCATTTAAAATCTACACATACAGCTCATACTATTCCATGGCAATCTTATGATTTTGCAAATGGAAGTAAAAGCATGTTTTCTTCATTTGGAAAATAATGAAGAAATAAATTAATAGAATGTGCATTTTTAAAAAGTGAAATTGCCTGCCTCAGCCAAATCTGAGGGACAGAAGAAAATACTCCTAGAGCATTTAAATATCATCAGATTTCTGAATTAGGAATGGAAGAATGATTTTTCATGCCGCATTTACACATTTTAGGATAGATTTTAGTTTCAAAGCAGAGGCAGTTCACAGCATATTTAGTCATAACTTCCTGAGATACTGAGCTCAGGTTCTTTGAAGGTCTAGAGAGGCTTTCCTTGTAAAAAAAAATAGCATATCAAAAGCCCACCTCAGAGACATCCTTAGTCTGTACCTTTATAGAATTTATTTGAGAACAAAACAATATTATAATAATATTGATCAGTTATGATACACAACTTCCAAAATTTAAAAGCTAGTTTCTGTCACTAAAATGGTTAAGTCATTGCAGCTATAACATGGCAAAGAGCACAAAGTCCTAAAACAAATACAATTACATTTTTTCTACATCATACTATTAGTCCATCTAACTCACTTGTCATGTATGCTGACTGCTAACATTTTTCAAAGTTCAGGTAGGATATAAGGCATTGAAATGGCACTTTGCGTTTGTAAAGAATTATCTAATGGCTTTATCAAGTTTTTTGTGGTTGTCCCATAAGGGGGAAAATCCCTAAGTATTAAGAGAGAATAGCAAAGTTAAAGAGAATTCAGATAATTTGAAATAATACTAATGGGATTTTCAAATATTTACATAATTTAAATTGCATGTCTAACTATTGTTATTCTTGTTGGTCCAGATATTATAAAAGGTGCATTTAGCTCATAATGATACTGTATGTTTTTTTTAAAAAAAACTTTTATATATTACTTTATTACTTTCATAAAAGTAAAAGACATCTGACAGTTTTCCAGCTTTCAAAAACAGAGGATGCCGAGATTAACCAGGAGGGATTCAGATTCCTCCCAGTTCAAATAAATTTATTTGTATTACAGCAGATATGTGTTTCTTGTTCTTAAGCAATGTTTGGAACAATTTGCAGCTGCTCTGTTTTTGATGCCATCGTAAATATCCATCAAAATACTTTCAGTGCCCTGCAAATATAAGGTGACCTTAGATTTCAAAATAGACAAATGCAACAGCACAGAATAGCTATTGATTTTTTTCCCATATACAAGAGGTATTAGACTGGCTACAATTCACTGAGCACTATCTGTCTTTAGAAATGCAAACAAAATTATTTAAAAACAATGAAGTGTCTATTATTATTATTATTATTATTATTATTATTATTATTATTATTTATTAGATTTGTATGCCGCCCCTCTTTGCAGACTCGGGGCAGCTCACAACAACAGTGTACAATGAACAAATCTAATATTTAAAAAATATCTAAAAACCCATTATTTTAAAATCATACAACACAAGCATACCATACATAAAACTATATAAGCCTGGGGGAGATGTCTCAATTCCCCCATGCCTGTTGGCAGAGGTGGGTTTTAAGAAGTTTGCGAAAGGCAAGGAGGGTGAGGTAATCCTAATCTCTGGAGGGGGCTGGTTCCAGAGGGTCAGGGCCACTACAGAGAAGGCTCTTCCCCTTGGTCTCGCCAAACGACATTGTTTAGTCAACGGGACCCGGAGAAGGCCAACTCTGTGGGACCTAACTGGTCGCTGGGATATATTGGAATTGGGGCTAGTCAACAGAAGTTAACAAGTTGAGTTCCAATTACTTGCTTCATCTTCTGTCCATGTAGCAGTTCAAAAGCATGCAAATCCAAATAGATAAATAGGTATCACTTTGGTGGCAAGGTAGCATTCTGTGTACCTTTAGTCTGTAGGCATGTTAGCCCCATGAAACTTTTAACAGAAGCGATTTACTTACTTACTTACTTACTTATATTAATAAATTACATTTATTACAATAATTCATTTCATTTTTATTAGTTTTACTGATTTTAAATGTGGTTTTAATATTCTTTTAAGTTGCCTTGAATTGCCATGGATTAGGCAATAAACACAACATGTTTTATTCTACTGAAGATTCAGTGAAAGTAGCTGCGCCAAGATCACCATTCTCTTAAGTGGATAATACTAAACCACAAATCACTATACATGTTTGACAGTTCCTTCATACAGTATTTTGACTTCCAGATCTCACAATACTTTATCTCTTCACTTTTAGACATTTTAAATTGTTGATTACTTACGATTTGTCTTTTTACATGTTGTGAGCCGCCCCGAGTCTTCGGAGAGGGGCGGCATACAAATCCAAGTAATAAATAAATAAATAAATAAATAAATAAATTTCCTACCTTCTGCTAATTATTTATTATTATCCTATTGGGTAAGAATATATGAAAATCATTATCACATGATGGAATCAATTTCATGTTGTTTGAACTTTTAAATTCTTAAAGAGATCTTGGGGATGCAGGAATTCTCCTAATTTTCCCTTAGCTTTTGTTCCATGGAGATTGGGCTGCCATTTGTCAAAAATGCTGTAGGGACTCCTGTAAGAGCAGGGTTGGACTAGATGATCTATAAGGACCCTTCCAACTCTAATAATAATCTAATCGAGTCTAATTCTGCCCCTGTCATTACAGCAATTTATGTATGTTATTTGTTCTTGAACTTCTTCTTTCTTATTTCACCAATTGTAGTTTCCCCACGTGGACAGGACATGTTTACATAGAAATTGTGAAATGTCTGGAGTCGATATGATAGAATACTGTGTCCTAAGGATTTTTTTATACTATTGAAAGATAGTATAAAAGCTGAAAGATATCTCCGAGACCGCCTTCTGCTGCACGAATCCCAGCGACCGATTAGGTCCCACAGAGTCGGCCTTCTCCGGGTCCCGTCAACTAAACAATGTCGGTTGGCGGGACCCAGGGGAAAAGCCTTCTCTGTGGCGGCCCCGACTCTCTGGAACCAGCTCCCCCCGGAGATTAGAACTGCCCCTACCCTCCTTGCCTTTCGTAAACTCCTCAAAACCTATCTTTGTCGTCAGGCATGGGGGAATTAAGATATCTCCCCCGGGCCTATATAATTTATGTATGGTATGTTTGTAGGGATGTCTGCTTAAAAATGGGGGTTTTAAGTATTTTAAATTTTAAATTGTATATTATTAGATTTGTCATGAATTGTTTTATTGTGTTGTGAGCCGCCCCGAGTCCACGGAAAGGGGTGGCATACAAATCTAATAAATAAATAAATAAATAAATTTGAAGAGGGTTACTATAAGGACAAAAGTCATAACAATTTTAATATATCATTCTTTAGTATATTTTGTCACGGGTTTCATATTTATATTTATCACATGCAATCATATGTGAGATTTTAAAGCAGTTTCATCCACTTTTCCTTCTCTTTTACTGATAAATGTTCTAGTGTGTACATATTTCTTGTAATTTGGAAATCACAAAGCAACTTTTAGCTCAAACGTATGTGCCATATGTTACTTTATATCTATGGTTACCAATCTCTAAATATTTTTTTCTACAGTTATATAACAGGAAGAGATGTAGCTATTTTGAATGTGCTTGCAAGGCATGTACCTAACAGAAATCATACAGATTAAAACTCTTATCTGCTCTACTCAGCAACATAATTAGGTTTACAGAGATTTGAACTTGAGTAACAGCTCCATTAGGGCTCTTTACCAAGAGTCAGTTCCTGTGGTCTTACTGGTCCAGCTGCTGCTGACTCATTGAGGAAATGGCAAAGATTAGGGTGAACAGGAAGGGAGGGGGAGAAGCCAACCCAGAACAACTGAGAAATAAAGCAAACCAACCAAGCATCACCTTTTTGTGAAAAGCTGAACAATGACTTAACAAGAAAGGTTTCAAATGATCCATCTTATTTCCCTCATTTGTGCTGCTCCTGTTGGAAAGACCACCAGGAAACATGTGAACCAGCATACACTGTAATCCACAGAACATCTCAATTAATATTCTCTCCTGAGTACTGCTAGAACAATATATAACATCAAGCCGTTTAATCTCCGGCAATAATGTCTTTTGTTTGGTTGAGAGGGTTTCCCCTTCAATTAGGTTTTTTTTTTTCAGCATGGATTTTAAAAATTAGTTGGGTACTCTATACTGTGTGAAGTGAGGTGCTCCAGATTGCTTGAGCACCAGCACATGGCTAGGTAAAATGCATAGAGACATGCTGGTTGCATTAATAAACCTGTTATCTGGAAATTCTTCCTTGTAAACATGAGCATTGGGCTCCCTCTGGAATTAAGTTAATCCTTCCACATGCTTGCTTGGGAGATAATAAGCCACAAACTGTATAGTGTTTAAACCTCTGCTTTGAATATAATTTACTGCTACCAGTAAATTAAGGCTAGGACAATAGGTAAATGAAACGGAAACAGGTGATTTGCAGCAAGGCATGATACAAAACCAATGTTTGACTCTGAGATTAGTTATTAGCAAACAGAAATGATTCTGGAATGGTCAAATTTCAGCTCCCTTACTCTTTTTTGTGTGGTTCCTTTAGATTAGACACTAAAAGTGTCAAACTGTATAAGATTGTTTCTGTTTACATCCTTTTGAAATAAACGATAGCTGCAAAAGAGTCAAATAGCTCTTGAAGTAATGCACTCTGATTCAAACCAGTATTTTGCTTGCTTGCCTTCTGCTTGGTAGTGATTAGCCCCAAAACCTTGGCTCAGAATTTTCATTTTGTTTGCATTTTGCTTCTGGATAAGCAGGCCCAGCTGGGAAAAAATCATGGAAGGCTTTAATTGCTATTGTCCATGTAACACAGCTATTTGATTGAATTAAACAGAGGTCTATACATTCCACTCTTAATTACAATGCCAGGCATTGCCAGGCATTTCCCCAAGAGACATAGAATTTTAATTCTGAATTGCCATTCTGTTGGTAAACCCAAAAGGTAAACTTCTGAATTGACTGATCTACAAACCTTCTGGGTAAAATAATCTAATCATAAATATGCAAACATAAGAACAGCTCTGCTAAATCTGGCCAAGTCCCATCTTAGTCCAGCATTTACTTTCTCCTGATGACCAACCAAATGACTCTGGTATTCACAAGCAGAAGGCAGAGTCAGATACCTCTCTTTTCATCATTGCTTTGCAACTATGCACACTGCCCCAATCTGGAGATAACATTGAGTCTTCTAAAACAAATTATTTTTGATAGACCTGTTCTCCATGGATGTATCTTTTTGTAAGCTAAAATGCTAAATCCTATAGCTTTTCTTATAAAGCCTACGCTCAAGTCTCCTTCTGTCATACCCACTTTCAAATGTCACAAGCAAAACTTTACACAATGTTCCAGATGCTGACATATATTTTAATTTATATAGATTTAGGTATAGACTTAGATGAGGGCATTTGAGTAATAGCAATTTTATTTTCAGATCTTTTCTTAATTACTTCCCAGTGTGGAATTTGCTTTTTTCATATTTGATGTACTCTAAATTGACACATCTATTGCTATTCCACTAGGATTTCTAGTTATCATACCTAGTTATCTTAATCAATAAAGAGATGAAATGGGATTTTTTTTTAAAGTTCAAAATACATGTTTACTGTTATTGAAATTAGTCCACATTTGACATTTTGTAGACCAAACAACCTCTTAAAACCACCCCACTAGATCTCTTTGCAATTATTTTTGATGTGCACAAACTTGAATAGTTTGGTATCATTTGCAAAGTTGAACAGTTATTTGTCACAGATTAATAATTTTAAAAACATGGGTCCTAGCACAGATCCTTGCATCTTATCCTTTTATACTTAGCTTTTACTTTTGCTTATTTAATCACTTAGATACCCTTTAAAGTACAGGTGCTTCTATTGTATGATTACTCAAGAGGCTTTGTTGAAAAATTTGTCAAATTTGGAAAGCAAAGTATATGGAAGGCTTATGAAGGAACAATTCCACCCATATGCCTGCTGATACTCCCAAAAGATAGGGGCAGGAAAAACCATGTTGCTTTTCATTCGAAAGGTTTATTCCTCTGTATGTTTATTATTTTCCTTTGTTTTATTGTCTGTACTAATTTTCCTCTAACAGACCAGTCTTTATCCCCATTTATCCATATATGGGTGTGTGAGTTACATATATGAGACGAGTGTTTAGTATGTTTTAAATATTGCTATTTGATGTCTACATTAAATTTTAGCTATTGGCTACTATATTTACATTAATTATGTGTGTGTGTGTGTGTGTGTGTGTATAATTTGTCTTAACCAGGGTACTAAATTAACCTATTTTCAATCTACTGAAGTATAAACTATATAAAAAGACCAATCTGGCATAACAATCTTAGCATGTGGTGTGGCTAAATCTTATGACCTGACATTGTTCAGCACATTAATAGAAAATAATTGCTTTTGGCTAGAGTTATCTGGCCTCATATAAATAGTCTCTAAAGCAGGGACTCTAGATGGTAGCTTGTACCCAACAACTGTTCTTGGTTGTTTAAGAGAAACCTGTGATTTAAAAAAAAAAAAAAAACCACTTCCTTCTGTCTATTATAGCAAGCAATTTTAAATTCAAGTCCTTTTTTGTCTCTAAATTCACCTCAATTTTACCTCATCTTATCATCTTTTGCTGTTGTATGAGATGGAGAGAATTCTCAGCAAGATTAAATCTTTTCCACATGTGTATTATTTTAGTAATCTTAGTTTTCTTTTGACAAGAAAATTGGAAGTAAACTCAAGACTTTGACTCTACTTCTGCTGCCCACAAGCCTTAATGTACAGTACCCTATTAGTATAATTTCGGAGTTTCACACATGGTTTTGAGCATTTATAACCAAGAGATACTTTAAAATATCTTTTTATTAAAGTGTAGTCAGCAACAAATAAATTGTTCTATTCCATAGTTTGCTGTGGAAGACACAAATCAGAATATAGCATTGGATTGATTTGTTACTAGATCTTCACTGGTAAGTGTAAAACTGCAGCATAAGTAATATTTTCTGTTGGAGCCCTACACTTCTGCAGAGCTTCTGGGCAGACTGCCTTGTTTTTTACACATACAAACACACAACACAGAGATGAGAGAGAAATCTACACACTAATTTTCCATTTCATTTTTATAACTTGTCATTTTGAAATCCACATCCAAAACAGGCTGATTGTCAACTGTATCCTCTTCTATAGCCTTTTTAAACACTGTGTTATGATAGCAGACAATAGTAGGGGAACTATCTGAGTGCATTGTTTCCAAATATCCTTAAATTATTCCAAAGTTAAAATACTTTTTTCCCATTCTTCATCAGTGGAATTCTTATAATCTTTAGTTGCTTTTTATGGATTGTATTGCCCAGGTATGATATAATAGAATTTTATTGGCTAAGTGTGATTGGACACACAAGGAATTTGTCTTGATGCATTTGCTCCCAGTGCACATAAAAGAAAAGATAGGTTTGTCAAGAATCATAAGATACGACACTTACTGATAGTCCTGTTACAAATATGCAATCAAATCATATTAGGAACCACTCACTATAACTTGTAAGGATACAAGCAACAAAGTTACAGTCATACAGTCATTTGTGGCAGGAGGTACGTGATGGAAATGATGAGAAGATTAATAATAGCCCAGACTTAGAAAATACTTTGACAGTGTTGAGGGAATTATTTGATTAGCAGAATGATGGTATCCACATAAAAAATGCTGGTGTGCAGTGCTCCATAGCATTGTTTTGAGGGAAGGAGTTGAAACAGTTTGTATCCAGAATGTGAGGTGTCTGTAAATATTTTCACAGCCTTATTGTGATGATGGAATGCAGTCCATAATTGTAAGAAGGCAAGTCTGATACACAAGAGATAATAGAGCTTAGACTATTTGGTAAGGAGAAAAAAGGCAAAGGCAAATGTCCACCTCCCAGTATTTCATAATACAGTACATAATCTAACAGTTTTGCAGACTATTCCTATAGTTATCAAGATTCTGCTTATAGGCAAACAACAATAAAGAAACTACTCTGAAGTAATTCCTTGGTTCCTTGGGCCTGACACCAGCCTTCAAAATGCCTTTTATCATGTTTTTCTCTAATTCACATTTTTTCACATGAAGATTTCTTACACTTAGATTCAACATTTTCAAACATTTTAACAGATTTTAAACAACCCACAGAAAGGATTCTTATAATTTCAGAAATTTGTTCCAATTCACCTGGCCTCTTAGTCCATTTGTACTTTTTCCAAAATCAACATTCTAATCACCCTTTTGCTGTTTATTTCATGGTGGAAGACAGTACTACAAGTGACTTGTGTTGACTGCTGATTGCAGTTTAGCAGTTCAAGTCCCACTGGTTCAAGGTTGACTCAGCCTTCCATCTTTCCAGGATCTGTAAAATGAAGACCCAGATTGTTGTGGACAATATGCTGATTCTGTAAACTGCTTAGTCAGGGTTGTAAAAGAATATAAGTCTAAGTGATATTCCTAGCGCAAAATAAAAACTTGTAAGATCATAAATTTAAATAAAACTTTTGCTGAGGATTGAAGGAGAAAGGTGTGATGAAATTTGTGGTTCCAAAAGTTCTTAATATTCAAAAAACAGTTAGCAAGCCATTTCCAGAAATGATAAAGGGAAGAAATGGGTGAAAACTATTTTTCCTTCAACTCTCAAGGCTCTAAAACCTTCCAGATACAGGTAAGATTCCTCCACAAGAATACTTGTGGATAATCCCAGGCACACCCTTTTAACTGGATTGGAATTTCAAGTGCTGATCTTTTCACTGGCTTCTTGTTTTGCTTTTAATCTGCTAAAAGAGAGTCACATTCAGTCCATCATTGTTTCCCCAGAATTTTTTGAAATATCGCTCTGTGTTTCATTGTCGATGGCATAAGATAATAATGGATTGGCATTTTATTACTTTGGGGATATTTGGGACTGGAAACTGGAAAAGGTGCAAAAAAGGGCAACAAGGAAATGGAGCACCTTCCTTATGAAACCAGGTTGCAACACCTTGGTCTCTTCATCCTTGAAAGACGGTGTTTAAGAGGTGACTTGATCAAAGTGTTGTATCCTGTAATGGCTACCTTGTATCTCTGTAAATAGTTTGTTTCTTGCTAAAGCGCTGTCTGAGCTGGAATCAGGAAGTCGCTCCTGATTGGCTCAGACGCGCCCTGCTCTTGCTTTGGCGGGAACCGCAAATGTATAAAAGAAGCGGTTTCTCCCAAGCAGAGCAGACGGTACTCGCTGAAAGTCACTTTCCTATGCTGAGCTGAAATAAAGTACCGTTCTAACAAACCCTGCCTCTGGGTTTACTTCACTGGCGATGAGGAACGAAAGAAACTACGCGTGCAACATGAACAATCTCCAAATCGGCCGGGCTCCTGAGTTCTTCGACCCAGAAAAGACTTCCTGGGACGACTACCTAGCCAGCTTCGAGATCTTCCTCGAAGCAGCAGGAATGCGGGACGCCGACGCCGATCGAAGACGGGCCATTTTCCTAAATTACTGCGGTCCAGAAATCCGCGCCCTCGCCCAGACTCTCACAGACCCGCTGCCGGCAAGATCCGTCGCTTGGGACGTCCTACAAGACAAGCTTGCGAGTCATTTCAGGCCAACAAAACCAGCCATGGTTTTCCGGCACCAATTCTCGAGAATGGCTCAGCGCGAAGCGGAATCAATCAACCAATTTGCAACGCGACTTCGAACGGTGCTTGCGAAATGCAAGTTTGACAACCCGGAAGCTCGCCTCACCGATGCCTTAGTCTTTGGCATGAGAAACGCCGCGGTCAGGAATAAACTCCTCACCGAAGACGAACCAACCCTACAAACAGTGATTAAGCTAGCGCAAACCGCGTTTACTTCACAAAGTGTATAAAATCATGCATGGGATAGAAAATGTGGATAGGTAAAAATTCTTTTCTCTATCACACAATACTAGGATGAGGGGGCACTCCTTAAAGCTCATAGGTAAGAAAGTGAGGACAAATAAAGGGAAACATTTCTTCACCCAGAAGGTCCTTGGTTTATAGAATTCACTTCCAGAAGAGATTGTGACAGTTATCAGCCTGGATAGCTTCAAGGCAGGATTAGACAGATTTATGGATGCCAAATGTATCGATCGTTATTGAAACGGATGTCCAAGTGCTGCCTCTATGTTGATTGAGGCAGACAGGGTTCCCTTGGGTACCATTTGTTGGGGTCAGGGGAAAGGGAGGGTTTTGCCTTCTCTTTCTGCTCAAGATTCCCATGGACAAGTGGTGGGCCACTATGCGACACAGAATGCTATACTCGATGGGCTTTGGCCTGATTCAGCGTGGATCTTCTTATGTTCTTCAATAGCAGAATATTTGTAGTTTAGGGTTGAAATGAGGAGGTCAGTCTCTCTCTAAGCTTAGATGTATTCTTGCAGATGTTTCATTATCCAAACTAGATAACATAATCAGTGCTGATGATGTTACGTAGTTTAAATTATGAAATGTCTGCAAGGAAACAACCAAGTTCAGAGAGCATCAAGGACTATGTTCTCTATGCCAGCACTTGTTTAGTACCTCATTTATGCACATGGCTGAATTGTCTCTTTTTACCTACAAATAAATTCTGGAATTTACAGAAGTATCTTCTTCTTTTTCCTAGCATATTCCTTCAAATGCAGGGTCTGCTTTTTGGATCATTGAACGCCACTTTGCACAGTCTGCTGTGTGTCCAGGATGCAGTCCCATGGCTTTCATATCCCAAACTGTCTTTTCATTTTTCCTCTGGATGAAGGGTACAAAAGCATTAGCTTACAGCTATCAAAGTTGTGATATAAGATTACTAATTCAGGATCCAATTTGTGTCAGTCACCAGGACAAGAGGTTTAGTCTTTCAAGCTTTCAGACTCATGTTAAACCTCACCGTCAGAGAACTTCTCTCTTACTGTTCTATGTGTAGTACAGTGTTCTATGTGTAGTACAGTGGTACCTCTACTAACAAACTTAATTCATTCTCTGACCAGTTTCTTAAGTAGAAAAGTTTGTAAGAAGAAGCAATTTTTCCCATAAGAATCAATATAAAAGCAAATAATGTGTGCAATTAGGGAAACCACAGGGAGGATGGAGACTCTGTTTCCTAGAGAGATTCCTAGAGAGGCGCCATGGAGGCTTCTCCGTGCCTTTTCCTGTTACAGAGGCTCAGGTTTGTAAGTGGAAAATGTAAGTAGAAAATGGTTCTTGAGAAGAGGTAAAAAAGTCTTGAACACCCGGTTCTTATCTAGAAAAGTTCGTAAGTAGAGGTGTTTGTAGGTAGAGGTACCACTGTATTTATATGGTGCCTTGTTGTATGTGGCCAAGATGTATAAGCCACTTGACAAATCATGCATTATAAAGATCATTTGGAGATGGGAGAAAGTTCTAGTGGGCTCCTAGCATACAGGTATCAAATTCGCCGCACCACTTTGCCATCACATGATATTTCGCAAAAATTTTTTACATTCATAAAGCTGGGGTGGATTTGGCCTGGACGTGATGTATCTGGCCTGCGGATCGCAATTTTGACACCTCTGTTCTAGCACAAAACTATAAAATTGGAAAATTAAGCCTCTGATTCTGGTGACTGACTCAGACTGAATCCTGCAACATTATTTTCATATTTTTGGCTTTATTTGTAAGATCACTAATGGCTGAAAATATGCAGGACTTCAACCAGAACAGTTAATTCAGTTGATTCAAAAGTTATTCTTTCATTCCAGAAATGCTAATAAGGGAACTAAGCTGGACTATTGTATTGTTTAACAACATGGAAAAGTAAAGGACAAAAATAATGAAAGACATTCTGGAAGTGAATTTGTTTCTAAAAAGTCTGTATTATTGTCTTTTCTTTGATATATCGTTACATTAGAAAATATTCATATGGAGCACTATTTCTCTTAGATAGACAATCCAATTAAGATAAGTTTAAAATGATTATCTGCTAAAATATAACAAATATAAAAGAGTCTTTTTAGTGAAGAAATAATAAAAGACATACTGTATTCATACTATATTTTTTATTCATGGTAACTCATTTAGATTTAAGAATATTATCACAGTACATAGAAATTTATAATCCAAATGCTACTAAAACAAAATACGACCCATTAATTCATTTGAAAAATATCTAAAATTTATGTAGTAGTTAAACATTAATGTAAATTATATTAAATGAGTGCAGCAATGGGACATAATGCATGCTGAACAAAACAATTTTTTCCTTGGAGAACTAGGATTAGTTCATTTTTACTAATAAAGCTTTCATTAAAGCCATTGTTGTGGTTTTGTTTTCTCTCTATTAGTTATGAAGACGTTTATGATTGTTTTAGAAACTTCTGAGTTAATGGCCATTAAGTTTGGAATTTGCTTTTGGAAATTGAAAAGAAGAGTTGCTTGGAAACTCAGTGCAGGCATGAGTAAGCAAAATGTTTGTCCTTTTCACTCAAATCAATGGCACATTTGCAAAGGAAACTCCGGTTCGAAGAATAATTGGTTGACCTAGTGAAGCTTTTGAAAGAACCAGGTGTGACTGTAGACTGGTTAGTGGTAACTTCTACTCCTCATGCATGGTTAGAGGAAAAAAATACAAAATTGCTTAGCTTGTCAAATAAATGAAATGACCATTAAGATAGGACAAGATGATGCATGCTCTTTTATTACTTAGCATGTATCTGTGTTTTAACAGAATAACAGAGTTGAAGGGATCTTGGAGGTCTTCTATTCCTACACCCTGCTGAAGCAGGACATCTTATAACATTTCAGACAAATGGCTGCTTAAAATTTTTAGTGTTAGAGCATCCACAATTCCTGGACAACTCTACTTGCACTGCTTAATTGTTCTAAGTGTTTTATTGGTTATCCTCTAGATCAGTGTTGGTGAACCTTTTTTTACTCAGGTGCCGAAAGATCGTGCGTGCATCAAAGTGTTGGTTATGACCTACAAAGCCCTTCATGGCATCGGACCAGGATATCTCTGAGACCGCCTTTTGCTGCACGAATCCCAGCGACCGATTAGGTCCCACAGAGTGGGCCTTCTCCGGGTCCCGTCAACTAAACAATGTCAGTTGGCGGGCCCCAGGGGAAGAGCCTTCTCTGTGGCGGCCCCAACTCTCTGGAACCAGCTCCCCCAGAGATTAGAACTGCCCCTACCCTCCTTGCCTTTCGTAAACTCCTCAAAACCCACCTTTGTCGTCAGGCATAGGGGAATTAGACATTTCCCCCGGGCCTATATAATTTATGTGTGGTATGTTTGTATGTATGTCTGCTTAATAATGGTTTTTTTAAAATATTTTAAATTGCAAATTATTAGATTTGTCATGAACTGTTTTATTGTGTTGTGAGCCGCCCTGAGTCTACGGAGAGGGGCGGCATACAAATCTAATAAATAAATAAATAAATGAATGAATGAATGAATGAATGAATAAATAAATAAATAAATAAATAAATACTATCGTGCATGCCCGAGTGCCCATACCCATAATTCAATGCCTGGGAAGAGTGAAAACAGCTTCTCCCCTCCCCCTGGAGGCCCCCTGGAGGGCAGAAATAGCCTGTTTCTCAACTTCTGGGGAGACAGTAGGCTTGAGTTTTGCCCTCCTTGGGTTCCAAAGGCTTCCCTGGAGCTGGAGGAGGGTAAAAACGCCCTCCCCCATCCCCTCAGAGGCTCTCTGGAAACCAAAAATACCCTCCCAGAGCCTCTGTGAGCCAAAAATCATCTGGCCGGCACACACATGCATGTTGGAACTGAGTTAGGGCAACGGCTCATGTGCCAGCAGATATCGTTCTGTGTGGCACCTGAAAGGGGGGCACGACATTATGTGCTTATATATATTTAAGTTGTTCAGAGAACTGTGATGTTTTTAAATGGGCTTCTCTGATGCTAAACACAATCTATAGCTGAGTTTGGGCTTTGATGCGATCACATCCACCATTTAATGCCTTCTCAGTACTGCTGAACAGATTTTCATCAGATATGTAACTGTTTTCCAGGTGATCATATCCTAATAATCCACATTATTTTGCAAGCAAGAGATCAATGTTCGAATATGAACATGGCAGATGTGAGAGCTGTATAGTTTGAGAGCAGCCATCATTTAGAAACATGGCACTAGCAATATTGGGTTGCTAACCAGTATGGGCCACACTGCACACTGGTAGTAAAGCCAACAATGCACACACAATTTGGGTGACCAAGTGAGATTTTGCTTTCGTGCATGCGCAGGAAAAAAAATCTCACAAGAGGATGCACCCACGTGTGCATAATTTTGACCATTTTTTTTGCTTCTGGGCATGCATCTCTGATCTTATGCCATGCTCATATCAAGTTTTTATCACATTTTCATTCAATGCTTTTCAAGTGCTGTCCATGCAAAGCTTTAGTTTTCAATCCAGTTAATATGTCATCCAGCTGTTTTTCCTTATAATGTTTTTCCTTTTTATAATGTTCTTTATTTTCATAGCATGTAGCAATTTTTCGGTACTTTGATTCACATAGTCATTCAAACTTCATTTTTCTTCTTCTACAGTTTGATGGCCCTTTGCAGTAGCCCTCTGCCTCCTATATTTCTTGGCAGTACAACCTGTTGATGTCACTTCATGGATGTAAAGTGTGGTATAATAATAATAATAATAATAATAATAATAATAATAATAATAATAATAATAATTGTTGTTTTGCTGTTGTTATTGTTGTTTTTGTTCTTATCTTTTATCTTTTATCTTTTATTTATCTTTTATTTATCTTTTATCTATCTTTTATCTTTTATCTTATCTTTTATCTTTAAATCTTTTATCTATTCAACCTAACAAAGATCTGCAAGTCTGCAAGTCTGCGGAGAGGGGTGGCATACAAATCCAATAAAATAAAATAAAATTTAAAAAATAAATAAATAAATAAACAAACAAACAAACAAACAAACAAACAAATAAATATCTACCTTCTTCAGGGTAAACAGGCAAACAAACTCACTAAATAGCACCTGGAAAATTACTAGCATTCCATCAAGCCTGGGAGAAAGCCTAAAATATTAGCTAAGACCCCTACCCTAGTGGGGTCTGATCACCAATCGAAATGCATTACTTATATAGGAACAGGAAACTCTGATGGTATAAAAGGGTATAAAAAGTCCAGGGACTCCCAGCAGCCACCCCCCTTCTCTTTTTTTTTGCTTCAACATCTTGAAGCATGTAATCACCTTTCCCCCAGGACTTCAAACCATGTGGTCCTACTGTCCACCATTAAACCATCTTTCCAAACAGTCCCCCCCCACTTGAAATCAAACCCAGAAGGATATTCCTTACAACAAAATCAAAGATATACTTTTCACCACTACTCCAGTTGTAATTATCAATAGTAGTTTGAATTTATACAGTGAGAATGGAGGAAGATGGAAAACACTACTTAATAAGAACCACTTGGTGTTTTCCAGACTGATTCACTAAAGATATTAGAGCTAGTTTTCAGAATTACTACCCAATATTGTCAACAAGCATTTAGGCTGGGAATTGTGACAGGTATAGTGTCATTATATTTGGAAAACATTAGTTTGGAGAAGATTGTCCTAAGAACAGGATAAGGGGAAACATAAGCACACCACTGTGCCTACCATCCCTGTCTTACTGTGCTATTGTCTTAATTTATCTGTAGCTACTTTGCTTATATTTATGTTTATACCTATATCTGCTATCTTGTACATGTCTGACAAACAAATAAATAAAAAAATATGCAAAGCTATCAAATTGTTGCTTGCAAGAAAGGGAACCTAAAAGAGAATATAAAAACTTTTGATAAAAGCTCATGATTCAATGCCAAATCATCAAGTCTTTTTTGGGGTCTCATTGTGCCCAGTTGTCTGCAGCTGGATGTAAAACCCTAGCCTAGAGCTATTTACACCATGATCAGGCTAGTAATTAGCAAAATGTTTAATATAATATAGAAGCAATTAGGAGGTGATAACATGCAATTAAGATGTGTTTTCAGATTAAAGATTTTATAGTGCTCTCTTTCTTGAAAAGATAAAGTGCCTATCTCAAAATGTCAAACTGCAGTGATTTAATCTGAATTATTTTCAATTAATATGCATGCATTCTTGCGAAGTGTTCACCGTTGTTATTGACATTGATAAATTAAGCTCATCCCAGAAGAATTTATCCTTGAGAAGCTCTATATTTCCTGAATGTCAGGTCTTTATTTCTATTTTTTTTTAAAAAAAAAAAGATGCCTACAAGCTGTGCACGATATAACTTGTAAGTCCCTAGATTCATTCCTTGGATTACAGTAATGTGTCAGTTTTGGTAGAACAATCATTTGAAAGGGCATTGTTATAAATAGTGTGTTAGAATATAATTGTTTGTCATGTCGTTTGTCCCCTTTAAATCCCTTTGAGTCCTGTTTAAGTAATTTAGACAGCGAGGTTGACAAGAGTCTTGAGAGTTCTCTTATAGAGTTGTCGGACCAATCTTGAGCCTTCTTTGTCTTGAGGGACCACCTCAATTGCAGAACAGGAAATACAAACAGCAAATATATTGTGAGTTGATTATGAGATTTTTGAGCTAGGCTGCTGCTGCTACTTTTGGGGGAAGGGAGAGAAGGAATATGCTAATTCCACATGTTAATTTACTCAACTCCTCCGTAGAATTGTTGAAACAATAGGCACCCGGATGATGCTTGTTAATCGCCATTAAGGAACTGTTATCCCAAAGCACATTAAGATGCTTACAGCGGTTTGATAAAAAATTATGTAGTTGTATTTGAAACTTTCCTATCTGAACAATTTAAATAAACCTGGAATTTTCATAATAATAATAACAACAACAACAATAATATGACATGTTCTTGTAAAAACATAAATAAATCTGGAAGGTGGAATCATTTTAAAAACTATTTTAAAAGCTATCAAGTGGACAAGAAAAAGGAAATTATGAAGTAGATAATCTAATGATTCATTTCAGCAAAGATAGGGTAAGGGGAATGAATTTGATAAGAATTTGGGCATTGTTTGAGAATAATAGAAGGCAGGCCACCATAAACTGATCAACAGTTTCTCTCTTTTCAGACTTTAAGGTTGGACTTTAAAATTTCCCTCCGGTTTTCAGAAAAGCTCCTAGCTTCAAGCTCCAAAGAAGCTTCCCTAAAACAACAACAACAACAACAAAACCCAAACAGACTTCCAACTATTTTTTTTTCAAATTCTTCTTAATCTTAAAGAGTCATGGTTTCTTAAAGACATAGTATTTGTATGAAGGTTATACCACTGTTAACTACATATTAACAAAACTTCAGTCCCTGTTACCATTTTTTAAATCTAACTTCCGAAATGCTATTTGTTTTTCTTAGAAAAAAGGTATTCCAGACCCCTAATTGTTTTGCTTGTTCTCTTTTGCATTTTACCCAGCAAACTGTCTCAAACCCACTTAAGGGGCTCTAGGACCAGCTGCATTAAGGCCCAACCAGTTAAGATACCTAGAAATCTGGTTTCTCTATTATGATCCAAACACCAGTGGTTCCCAATCTTTTTAGCCATGCCCCTCATAAGCATCTCTAAAATCCTGAGACCTCCCCCTCCTAAGCATCTCTAAAATCCTGAGGCCTCCCCCTCCTAAGCATCTCTAAAATCCGGAGGCCTCCCCCTCCTAAGCATCTCTAAAATCCTGAGGCCTCCCCCTCCTAAGCATCTCTAAAATCCTGAGGCCTCCCCCTCCTAAGCATCTCTAAAATCCTGAGGCTCTCTCATAACTTCTTGTTTGCCTTAATATTTGTTGATTCTGGTTATGAACTTTCAGCCATTGTTCTCCTCTTTTGGAGAGCAATGGCTGAGACTAGTGAAGGGCTACCAAAAGTTTTACTACCACACTGTGGGCGTGGCTTATGCATTTTCTTTCAACATGTTTCAATGCAAATTGGATGCTCTGGGGTGGAGCTTCATTTTCGCTACCCGACTGGCTGAGACTGAACTATCAAGATTCTATTTTCCAAAAGTCTAGATAAAGAGATGCCTTGAGGCAGGGCAGATATGTTTCACACAGAGTCTTCTTTGACAGACTCAGCTGAAAAAATATGACAGGACTGATAAGAATCTAGGAACATGACTAACAAAATAAGTTTCAAATGCATTTTCTAGTTATGACAATCAATATCTAAATTTCTTTATATTCTTGTCTATATTTTTCCCATCCATGGTATATGCTACATAGTATATCCATAGATCACAATATTTTAATTGGAGCATGATTTCCAAAAAGCTTTATCCCTGTCATCTTCCCACTAATGTTTAGGTATTCCTTATATAGAATATTCAATGTGTGTGGGATCTAGATAAGTCTGTTACTAATCTCACTCAGTTTGAGTTTGTTCCTGCAGATCTTTATATATGTGAAGGTCTGTAGCAATGAAGAGAAAGTTGTTTCTAGGAAAGTGATGCTAGTTCATGTGGACATCAATACAAGCAGGGTTGTATGTTTGAACACTTTGTTACTATGAACATCCATAATTAATCTATCAGTTATTCCACTAGCAGATGTCATTAAAAATAATTAACAAGGCCCACAAGAAACTGGGAAGGCAGCAGCCATCTCAGACAACTTAAAATTTGAAGAAACCTCAGGAATAATAATCTTCTCTGTGTCAAGATTCACATCAGGTCTTGGCAACAAATTACAGCTCTCCATGAACTTAATCCCTTATTCAGCATTTGGCTTGGCTTAGCACAAGCCTCTCAAACATTCATCTGTTATATTAGAGCTTTTACTGCAGACAAGAATTGAGTTTTAAAGACAACAATTTTTTTGCCATTCCAGTAAAAAGAAATCAAATCTATCTATCTATCTATCTATCTATCTATCTATCTATCTATCTATCTATCTATCTATCTATCTATCTATCTATCTATCTATCTATCTATCATCTTATCTCATCTCCTCCAGGATTTAAACACTAATGTTTTTTGCAGGTGTCCATTGAGTTTACAGATACTTCACTGGTGCCAAAATGACCTTGGGAAGTAGCTGAATTATGTTTATTGGTTTGTTGTCTAGCCCGAAAATTATTTGTTTCAAGCCTATTAATCATATCCTATATACTCAGTGAATTTAAAAGAACAAATTACTAAAATTACTAATTTTAATTACTAAAGTCAGAAATTTTAAATACCTTAATTTTTCTAATACAGGAAATAAAAATATTTTTAAAAGTGTGATAAGAATAAATTGTAAGTTATTATCCATTTATATATACCGTAGTTTTATCTCTGCAGAAGATACTTGATTAAAAAATTACAAGGATAAATGCAGGGAACAGCACTTTATGAAAAATGTTTTCAAACATTTTGCTCAACTAACATCAAAATCAAAGAAAACGCAATAGAATAACAATGAATGATGGATATAAACACAAACAAAAATAATGACCACTGTGATCACATCATTTAAATTTGGCAATTTTAAGATATGTGCAGTTCAACCCAGAATTCCTCAGCCAGTCACAGACAGTTTTAGGAATTAAAGTCACTCATCTTAAAGTTACAAATTTAAGAAACACTGTCATAGAAGAAGAATGTGCATATCTTTCATATAGAAGTAATAAAAAAGTTATATTTTACTATTTCATACATATTAGAATAAGAACAGAATAAAATCACAACCTCAATCCATATAATCCACAAAAAGTCATAATTTTCCTTTACTTGAAAATTAGCAGATAATTCAGGAGTTACATATAAATATAAATTATATTTGAACAGAGCTTTGTATTGCTTCATTTTTCTAAAAAAAATCCATTGGAAATTCATTAGAAGACTAAAATGGAATAGGTTTTTTGAGAAAGTTCAATTAAACCTCTGCATTATAGAATGACTGTTTATATAAATTCATGAAATTATTATAGAGCTGTATTATAATCATTCTTAAAACCATATTGGTTCCTGGAAGGATTATTCTTTATTAAATATAGAATTGCTTTTTTTCAGCAAGCTCTATTTTGGAATTTGACAGGGTGTCTGTAGGGGTATGTGTGGATAAATAAAAAATATTGGACCAGTGGCACAGTATTTTTATTTTATTTTATTTATTTATTTATTTATTTATTTATTTATTTATTTATTTATTTATTTATTTATTTTGTCCAATACACAATGAGGGTTTTAGTGGGTATATATCTATATACACATAGTAAAATACATAGTGAAGGTTATAGAGGAGATACTCATAGTAAAATATATCTAAGAAAGAATAGAAAAGAAGATATAGTAATAGAACATATCGATGAAAGAATAGAAGAAGAGATATAGGAATAGAAGAAAGGTATAGGAGATATAGGAGAGCAATAGGACAGGGGACAGAAGGCACTCTAGTGCACTTGTACTCGCCCCTTAATTAGTATCTAATTCCAAATAATTAATTAATAATTAATTAGTATCTAATTCCAAATACTGTACAACAAATACTGCATGACAATTTTTCCTAACTGATTTCTATTCCAATGGTATTAACACTATATAGTTGTCCATTCATTTTTGTCATATAATGCAATAAGTTCTATCAAATTATGTTCAGATTTTTCAAATCCTATTTCTTCTGTTGCATGTGATCGTTTCCTTGTGTTTGTTTCATCCATAAACACCCATACACCTATTTAAGTTTATAAAAGCTGCTATTCTTTATCCAAAAGTTTCAGAGCAGGAACCTCAAAACCACTTTTATTTTGGTCTCCAAGAACTAGTATTTAGAAGACGTAGATTGCAGCACCTAAAACATATTATCTGTTTTCCAAAAGATGAGCAATTTCAAATGTTATTAACATTTAGATTGAAGATCACAATGCTAGGTTATGACTAATGCCAAAATTAATTAGAAGTCTATTACTTTGTATTATCCAAAAATAAACTTCTGGTCATTCTTTTCAAATAATTGAGACATTGGTTGAGAAATATTCTTGTTACAGTTCAAAGGAAGGAGGGAAGGAAAGAAGCTGGGCTGCCCCACAAAATTTCAAAAGCGTCCCAATACAGGAATAATATGAGAATGATACCAATAGTAGACACTTTGGGAAATTAACAATATTTATTTGTTATTTACAAATGAAAGGATGACAATGGACAGACAGGTGGGATGGTCCTTCGGAGGAAATGTCCAGAGCCATTCGGTCTTGTCTGGATTGAGTTTGAGCCTGTTGGTTCCCATCCAGATCCTTATAGTTTCCAGTCACTGGCACATCACGACATTTCTGGATTCCAGGATAATTCAGCTCCCAGCTTTTTTGCTGAAGTATCCTCTTCTCAGATCTTTGTCAGAAATGTTCAGGTGTTTTCGGGTAACACAAGGATGAAGATTTACTACACACAGTCCAGTCAGCTCAACATTGATTGATTGATTGACTGATTGATGGGTTGATTGTTCTATCCATCCATCCTCCATTCTTACCTTTAGTGTTTTCTAGCTAGTTTTGTTCAACCTGGAAAGTTTACATCCCCTTGTTCTTTTTTTTATAAGGGACAAACAGGTTTAGGTTTATGGTTTAGGTTTATTGGATTTATATGCCGCCCCTCTCCGCAAACTCGGGGCGGCATATAAATCCAATATTCATCAGTGCCTGAACTGTTGTTTTGATCTTCATTATCCTTTCATCTTACTCTTTTTAGCAACCACTCCAATCTTTCCTTATTGAAAAATGCTGGTCAAAAGATTGAATTAATCACATAATCATTCCATCTGCTAATTTGATGACTCCTTGTAAAATACAAATTTGCTTTCTTACATTCCAGTTCATTTTAAAACATCATTTCGAAGAGCAACCACAGCCAAAGTACCCAAACCAACCTATAGCTACTAAAGATTGAAAATATAAGTTTCTGTTCTTCTAATTCATTATGACTCAACACACAAGTCTTTCTGAACATCTTACATGCAGTATTACATGTTTTTGGAGTTTTCGGAGAGGGGCGACATACAAATCTAATATATTTATTATTACATCACATGTATATGTTTTGTCTTTAGCCTACTGAACTGGAGACCAAACATTAACAATGATGAGTAAAAATAAATAAATGCCAGACTGTGTGCCAGAAACTCTTCTTGTAACTTTGGTTGTTAAATCAGTCATCATCAAGCCAATTATGCATCAGTAATTTTCTACCCTTATTAATATCATACTACATCATAGGTGTTACTTTGACATGATAAGCTAAACCTCATTGTTATGTTTGTAACTTGAGAATAAACAAGTATGCAAAGGATATTTAAGCAGCCGGGAAACAGATTTTAAACAATCACCTCTGAACCTGCATGTTGGTTTAAAATACACAATACGCCAGTAACCAGACACAGGTGTACATTAAAGAAGCGGGTGAAACAGTAATTGACGATATGAAGGTTGTTAATTGTCTTCACTGTATTTATCCCAAGCTGCACTTATACATCTGTTGTATATTTAGATGTTTGTTAACAGTAGTTTTTCTAATATCCACACAGTGGAAGATCTATATCTAAAAGACAATTTCACAAAGGAGAAAATGCTATCAGGAGACCTTAAAATGACAGGGTAAAGAAACTTAGCCTTCCTCTATAACTTGGAAATAAATGAGCCTATTTAATTTGATGGGATTTGTAATGCATTTCCCCATATTATGCCTGATCACTAAATGCCTGATCACTATTTTCAGGCTGTTATTGTTCAGCTAAACTACTATTGACTGAAGTACGTTAGTGGGCAGATACTTTGATGTTTCCCTTTCCATTAAGAGGTACTTCTCTCAGCTGTTGGCTTATTGCTCTAATAAAATAGTTTCATACTTCAGATTAAAATGTCTAGCCTGCCACAGTTAATGGAGATTTATGTGTGGGAGTACCACAACACTGTCTTCATGCATTCATGGAGAATAGATGTGGTAATTAGTCATGTCATTCATTTATGCATGTAATGTTGATATTTAAGGTGAGAAAAACAATAAGGCATTGCAATAGTGCCCTGTCCTGAATTCTAAATGTTGTCAAATAGTGGGAGAGAAAAGGTGATAATTAACCATTAAATTTTGCTTCTCTTTTTGTTCAAGATTAACAGATTAACAGAATTGGAAGGGACCTTGTAGGTCCTCTAGTCCAGTGTTTCCCAACCTTTTTTGAGCCATGGCACATTATTCACATTTACAAAATACTGGGGAACATTGAAATTGTAATTTTTTAATCTCTCTTTCTTGCTATCTCTCTCTCTCTCTCTCTCTCTTTTGCTTTCTCTCTCTTTCTCTCTGCCCCCTCTCTCTCCCTCTCTCTTTCTCTCCCTCCCTCTCTTGCTATCTCTTTCTCTCTCTTGCTATCTCTCTCTTTATTTCTTTCTCTCTCTCTTTCTTGTACACCACGCCGCAGCAGCGGCATTGGGCAGCAGCCATGGGGCGGCAGCAGGGTGGTCAGCTGTGAGGCAAAGCTCCAGAACGGAAGCACCGCGACGGTGGCTGGACGTGTTGCTAGACGCCGTACATGCTGGTGTTGCGCTGGGCATGGGCGTGGGGCTGGAGCCTCTGCCCCGGCCCAGCCAGCAGGCAAGTGCCAGCCACGCAATGCCAGCATGTATGGCATACAGCAACATGTCCAGCCGCCGTCGTCGGTGCCTCTGTCCTGGAGTTCTGGCTCGCAGCCACCCTCCCGCCGGGCCCCAAAGCTCACCTGCCACCGCCGCTAGGGAAGCTCCAGCTGGGTGGGGCGCTGCAGCTGCCGGAAAACTTGGAAGGTGCAAAGAAGGAAGCTCAGCTTCCGATCTCACAACTTTTTGCTCTTCGCACTCTCAGCAAAAAAGTTGCAAGACCAGAAGCTGAGATTCCTTCTTTGCAGCACACTTGACCATGTCTCGTGGCACACAGGTTGGGAAACACTGCTCTAGTCCAACCCCCTGCTAAGGCAGGAGACCCTGCACCATTTCTGACAAATGGCAGTTCAATCTCTTCCTGAAAGTCTCAAATAATGAAGTTTCCACAACTTCTGAGGGCAAGCTGTTCCATTGGTTGATTGTTCTGATTGTCAGAAAGTTCCTCCTTATTTCTAGGCTGAATCTTTTCTTGATCAGTTTCCATCCTTTATTCCTTGTCTGTCCTTCAGGTGCTTTTGAGAATAGCTTGACCCGCTCTTCTCTGTGGCAGTCCCTTAAATATTGGAACACTGCTATCATGTCTCCCCTGGTCCTGTTCTTCTCTAGCCTATCCATGCCCAATTCCTGCAACCACTCTTCATATGTTTTAGTCTCTAGTCCCTTGATCATTCTGATTGGTCTCCTCTGCACTTTTTCTATATCTTTTTTATAGTGTGGTGACCAAAACTGGATGCAATACTCCAGGTACAATCTAACTAAGACTTTATAGAGTGGCAGTAATACCTCACTGGATCTAGATTGTATCCCTCTGTTAATGAAATTTAGGATTGCACTGGGGGGTTTTTTGGTGCCGCTACATACTGCTGGCTCATGTTTATCTGGTTGTCCACTAGAGCAGTGTTTCCCAACCTTGGCAACTTGAAGATATTTGCACTTCAACTCCCAGAATTCCCCAGCCAGCAAATGCTGGCTGGGGAATTCTGGGAGTTGAAGTCCAAATATCTTCAAGTTGCCAAGGTTGGGAAACACTGCACTAGAGACTCCAAGATCCCTCAGATTTTGGATGTCTGTATTGACTTGTTTCATGCATTAATCTGCCTTTTATAGTTCCTGAGAAGGAACTAAATCCACAAAATATATTCTTTTCCTTTTATAAAGAAAGAAAGAAAAAACAATTAACATTAATAAAATCAGACTGTTTGGTTATATTTTGCGTACAAAGGCAATCAGATTTGTAAAAGGCAATCAGCAGTAAAATTCAGATGGCATAAATAAATTCTAATCTGCTCAGAGTCATCTTGAATTGTGAGATGTAGTGCCAGATAAATTTAAAAGTAATAAAATACCAGATCCAGTCTGAACGTCTGTGATTGTGTGATGAACTATAATAATACTGCATACAACACAGTTTATTCACTTTGATGAAATAGTTTCTTGAGGTCAAATCTCCTTCAAAGAAAGAGTTTTAACTTAGAAACATAGAAGACTGACGGCAGAAAAAGACCTCATGGTCCATCTAGTCTGCCCTTATACTATTTCCTGTATTTTATCTTACAATGGATATATGTTTATCCCAGGCATGTTTAAATTCATACTTAAATTCAATACTGTGGATTTACCAACCACGTCTGCTGGAAGTTTGTTCCAAGGATCTACTACTCTTTCAGTGAAATAATATTTTCTCATGTTGCTTTTGATCTTTCCCCCAACTAACTTCAGACTGTGTCCCCTTGTTCTTGTGTTCACTTTCCTATTAAAAACACTTATTACAAAAAATATAACAATAAAGTGAAACATGAATGTTGCAACTGCATCAGATGGTTGAAAAAGGGAAGAAAAAATGGAAGAATATTTGAAGAATAGAGTAGAAGATGTACTGAAGCTGGTATACCAGGAGGTGGTACACTGTGTGCTGGAGACACCAAACCTAGAGGAAAAATCAAATGAAGAAGAAAAAAGGGACATGGGAAGGCAAAGTATTACATAGCCAGTAAAAAAAATACTAGCAAATAATAACAACACAGGGCAATGGCTAAAAGCAAATAATAATAATGGCGATGATGATAATGAAGGAAGACACAGAATGGCTAATTCTGGTGGCACAAGACCAAGCATTAAGAACAAATGCATACGAAGTCATAATTAAGACGAAAACTATAAATATAAAGTGCAGTCTCTGAAAAGAAACTAAGAAACCGCGGACCACCTGATTAGCTGCTGCAGAGATTACTTGCCGGTCAAGTGAAGGGCTGCAAAAATTTTTACTACCACAATGTGGGTGTGGCTTATTTTGTGGGTGTGGCTTGCTGGCCATGTGACCAGGTGGGAGTGGCTAGACGATCATGTGACGGGGTGATTTAAAGGTCATGTGACTGGTTTAAAGATGGCCAACTTAACATCCCTTATGTCAAGGGTATGGGTTAGGGTTTAGGGTGCCTGGCTTCTCCTTGCCTCAATGAGATACAATTTCCCTTACTATTACTGAACATCCAAAATATACTATTTAATTCTATGTATATATGCAATATGTATACATACATATTACACGCAGGCACACAAAAATATATATTATCTACCATATAAAGTGTATGTACCAACACACACACAGAAACACACAGAGCTCTTCTAAAATTACTGCATTTTTCAGTGTATAAGACGCACCTAGATTTTAGAGGAGGAAAACAAGGAAAAAAGTATTCTGAACCAAAAGGTGTAGTATTATATTGTTTTTAATAAAATACCAATATAGCAGAATACCTTTTACAACCATGTATACTTTTTAAAACCATGTACACTTTTTACAAACTTCAAACTTGACAGCTGCAAGACTTGTAGACTTCAACTGCCAGAATTCCTCCACTAGTCATGCTAGCTCAGAAATGGGAATTGAAGTCCACAAGCCTTAAACTTGCCAGGTTTGAAGACCCTTGCACTCCTAACCCCTAACTTAAACAAACAAACAAAGCAAATAAGGACAATTCATTTTGTTAGTTGTTCCTTTAGACACAGAAATGGCTAGTGATAGAATCATTTACAATTACAGTTCCCTGTTGAGGTTGCTTTAATATTACTACTATACCATGAGGTTTTCAAAGACCCCTCTCTTGACTATTCCTATTTTCACAATTGAAGTGCATGGAAATATATGGTGATGATAATAAACCTGAAATATTCCTTAAAAGGAGTGTTCCTAGAGCAGGGATCTCCAACCTTGGCCACTTTTAAGACTTGTGGACTACAACTCCCAGAGTTCCTCAGCCACCTTTGCTGGCTGAGGAACTCTGGGAGTTGAAGTCCACAAATCATAAAGTGGCCAATGTTGGAGACCTCTGGACCAGATGACCTACAGTACAGAGTCCCTTCCAACACTTTTTCCCTCAAAGTGTAAAAACAAAACCTCATTTTCAAGACTTTTTTATTCTGTTTTGCCCCTCTTCCTTTGTTTCTCTTTGGCTACAGTGCTGCAATCTTTCCAGCCGCCTTTGCAAAAACCCTTCCTGGCTCCTTTCAGGAGACTGGCCTCTCTTATTCACCCGCGGGACTTCCCACCACCAGACAAGCCGGGCTTAGTAACCGTGCCCATCCAAAAGGGAGGCAAGGAGGTGAGCCCCGTTTGGCCGAGGACGTCAGCAATGCTTAGCCCAGCCGGCAAGCGGGAGTTCTCATTTCTTCATTCGGCGGTACTGCCAAAAGGCCCCGCACCCCCAAAGCCTGGCTGGCTCATTTTGATTCTTCTCCCAGAATTGGAAACCGAACCCTTTCCCGCAGCTTCTATCAGCCCTCGCTCTATCTCCTCACCTGGCCAGAGTTTCAGAAGCAGCTTATACCACCGTGTGACTGCCAGCTGGGGGGAGGGGTCCAGCTCAGTGAGATCACGGCAAAGCTCTGAATTTTTTCTTCGGCTGGGGGCAGAGGTCCTTTGTTGCTGCAGCAGAGGTGGTGGCAGAACAGTCCAGGAGATCCTTCTCCTCTGCTGCAGCAGGCCTTCCAAGACCCTCCCCACAGCACTTGGGCCACACAGATAAGAAGAGGAATGCTCACCTGGCTTGGCTGAGCCAGGGGTGAGCAGGTCCAAGGGCGCTGGGAGAGAAGCTGCCTCAGCAGAGCCGGGCAAAAGGGCTGTGGCAGGGACACGTCAGGCGCCACCTCTCTTGGAGTGGAGCTGTCCCAGCTGTTTGGATCATCTGGCGGGAGGGAGCTCAGATCCATTGGTCCCCACTCCAAACTCCTACCTTCGGGGCTGCCTTCACTATGCCCTCCCAAAGGCACCCCGAAAGCGGGAGATTGGGGTGGGGGCCGATGGATCCAAGACCCCTCCTGCCAGCTGATCAGGCTGGCTGAGACAGCTTCAGTCCAAGAGAGGAGGCACCTGACCAGACACCTGAGCCGAGCCGAGCCCATCACCTAATAACATGGCACCAGTGCAGATGACAGCTCTGCCCTTTCAGGGCCTCTGATTCGGCAGCGGCCTGGGATGTGGAGGTGACTTTCCCGGTGTTGCTGCTCCTCAAAGGGAAGCCACCAGAGATGCCTCAGCAATTGCTGCTACCACTACCGCTGCCGCTGCCACCGCCACCTTCTGTCCAGCCTTGGTATATAAGACACACCCAATTTTCAAAGCACTTTTTAAAGGTAAAAGGGTGTGTCTTATACACTGAAAAATATGGTATGCACATTCAACCTCATTTATTGTGATAGGAAAAACATACTCAGAGCCTAGAAGGGGGGAAAAAATTCAAATTTTTTCTACCAGTTCTGCATATCTGACCAAATTTTTTTCTACCAGTTCTGCATATCTGACCACACCCATAGGAGCCCATCACTGAACTGGAAGTAGTCTCCAGTTGGGACGGTAAATTGATTGAACCATGTGATGGACTTGTGGGTGCAGGGCCTGGATCTTTGACTTTCTTTCTGGGGACAACCTGGAAATCTAAGATTTGGGGTTTTGCAGATGTGTCAATATGACATAAAGTTCCATACTAATAAAATTGAACTTTGAGGACCTTCAAGCTGCAGAGTCTTCTTTCATTGGAAGTGATACTTGGAACCCTGACAGCAGGATAACCCAATAAAATTCCATGTCTGAAAAGATTGAGGATCTTGACAGAATTGTCAGTTGTCCAGCATTTTTCCAGTCCAGGCATGAGGAATTTATTTTCTTTCATCTCTTGTGCTAAGACATTATTTTGCTAATCATCCTCAAAATGTGTATTTTGCTTTTTTCACAGAATTAGGTTACAAGGTTAGTGGTATAATCCTGCTATTTACTCCAAGTTTACATAAATATAAGACAAGATCCAAATGGTAGTGTACATGTTTTGGAAGTCCATGATAAATTTCTGACTGACGTTTCCAAGACAAATTGGAAAAATGTTCTTTCCTTGTCCTTGAGAAATATTTTTAATAGTAAAACATTCTTTCCAGCATATTTTTTCTGTAATGTTCCATTGAAAAATTACTCAGCTTGAAAAGTCTAGCAGAATATGTTAAAAAAAAAGTTTTTCCAACTTCCAAGAATCTATTAAACCAAACTAAGTTGAAATCTGGTTATTTTATATAAATTTGAAGAGTTGTTTTTTTAAAAAAAAGAAAATATTGTCTTTCTATTTTGAATGATATAACCAATATTAAGATGAGCTGCAGTCAGTTTGTGTTCTTCTCTGTGTTCTATTCAAATATCCATATTGATCGTAGCAAAAATAATCATAAAGAACGTTAAAACTTTTGTTGAAATGAGTAGAAGTGTAGATTCCTTCTCAAGAACAGAGCAGGCTTTGGGGGTAGGGATAGGAGGGGAGCGAATGTGTGTGTGTCTTCAGACACAACAAGCAAACCATGAAACATGCAGTTGAAAAGTTTGGGATGACTGTGAAAAGTTTCCAGGTTCTCTTGTTAAATAATGTCCCAAGGCAGTCTAAGGCATATGAATAGTTCTTTCACAGGTCACAGATTCTATTCACTTCTTGGACATTGTTATTATCCGACAGAAATAGACAGTCCTAATTAATATTCTACACATACCTGGGAGAACATTCTTTAAGAATTTTTCCTCTAATGGCTTAGAATTTTTTTTTTAAAAAAAGAACAAACGGCAGGCATTAAAAATTGTGACTAGTTAATGTACTGTAAACACAGGGAGAGTATTAAAAGTTTAATTTAATAAAGAAACTGCCACTAAATAGATTTGTTTATCTAGTTTTCTTTGCCTTTTTACTATCCCACAGTTCTACTGTGTATATTAAAGTTGAACTGTGAAGTCACTTTGCAAGTAATTATAAGCTTGGCACTTTTCTGAACATAATATAACAATTACCACAGCAACCACACTTTCATTAGGCTTCTCCAAAGAATGAGCAGATTACTATACAGGACAGAAGGCATTTCTATGCAGTGCTAATATTTGCTCTTATATCAGCGTACAACAAAGGATATACATTTGGTTTTGTGTTGGTAAGGCAAACCACAATTCTAAATTGTGTTTCCTGAAATATATTAATTCAATCATACTCTTTCTTTTATAGTCCAGAGTTGTTGTTGTTTTAAAAAAAATAATTTGAACTGTTTTTAACTTTTAACTGTTTAACTTTTTTATTTCATAACATCTCTAGTGCTCCTACGAAATTATATTTGTATACCTCTCACGCTACTCTCGTAGCATGACTATGTTATTTCTCTGTTATTTTGACATTTATTTTGTTTTGTTATATGAATATTCAATTAAATTCAATTTATTAGATTTGTATGCCGCCCCTCTCTGAAGACTCGGGCCGGCTCACAACAACAATAAAAACAATATTCTAGCAAAAACAAATCTAATATTAAAAAGCACATAAAAACCCTATCATATTTAAAAAGCAAACAACACATACAAATCCAAACATAAATATAAAAAAAGTCTGGAGGAAGGGTGTCTCAACTCC